>NW_025106646.1:4920501-6150627 GCF_013123115.1 Colletes gigas
TTCTAAGCAGCTTTTTTTTATTTATTTCTTTTACTGCGCAACTTTGCCGTATCGCGCTTAATCGATACGTTGCCGAGATAAATATTTGAATTTTAGCGGCCCAGTTCTTCCTGTCGTCTTTTCTTCTTTTCCTTAAACAACGTCACGGCTCTCGAATACCAACTCCATATTTGCAGACACTCTTTGCAACGATGGGCTAGCTCGTCGCTAATTTGCATATTTTTGTTCGATACTGCGACGATCAAAGCGTGTCTGAAGTAAGACGATGCTTTCTGGCCGATCTAACATTTACGTATAAATATAAACGACAAGATACGGAGTATCGAAGCTTTTCCTTTCGATTTGCATCGACGAATGCAAGGGATCCATAGCGCGGAGTATTAACCCTTTCTGTAGAAGGAATTTCATTTTCACGACGTGTATATACACCCACTTCCTTTGTTTATTCGTTCATTTTGTGCAAAACTTGATTTAAAAATGTCTGTATTATTTTACCTGGTAAAGTACACGGTAACTTCCTGTGCAAAAATTTTAAGTATTATTTCATTTAAAAAAACGTCCAAAATGACACTTCGTGTTCTCGAGTGAATTACATCAGGTGAATAGTGTAATACAAATAAAATTTTTTCCAATAAATCGATAGATCGAAGCGTTAAAAATCGTGACTGATCCTACGTGGATATAAAAATTTTAATGAAATAATTTTCCTCGTTAATTCTGACCACGATAAGTATGCATTAACATGCCGCGGGCTACACGCTGCACTTGGCAGGAATAGAGAAATTTCAACGTAGCAGAATTAAGCTTCTCTAATTAAATATTATAAAGGAAAGAATATTAAACTGGAGGTAAAATCGTCCTATTACAGAACAGGGTTCCTCGAACTGGATTCCATAAAACTTCGAGGGAAAGAAAGGAACACACAGTAGAGTAAATTATGTTTTCCATAAGGTCTCTAAATTTTATGTGATTGTTTTGTGTTATTGGAACTGATCTTCATAAATTGTATTTAAGTCTGAGAATTTGGAACTATTATTTTCCAAAGTGAAACCTAGTAACGCTTAATTTCTGAGAAACATCATTTTGTTAAAGTTTGGTTCTATTCTGACAACGTGAATTTAGGTTTATACAACCCCTTGACGTACCATTTAGTTCCAAATAATTTTTCGAATGTTTAGTACAGGTAGCCCTCCTACAACACTTGTGTTGATTTTTGCTTAACATATAATATTTAAAAACTAAATTACCTTAAAATTATGAAGCGAAGGAATAATGAACTATAGTGGCTTTACATGAAAATGTATAAAAAAATTAAAATTAAAATAATTTTTTTTGTTTTTTTATTATTTATGTAGAATTAAAAAAAAAATTAATAAGTTTTCGAATCGTAACCCCCCTTTTTGTACTGGCTCTGTGTCTCACATAACACGGTATTTTCTAGGAACTTATCTACCGTGTTATAGGAGACTTACCTGTACTTAATTTCGTTTATTCATACAAAGAATGACCATAGAAAAGAACAGATTTGGTTTACGAATAATTCGTGAATATAAAAATATGTAGCCTCATGACTGTGAAAAGTATCAAGAACTTGTGACGAGTAATAATGATGCAATTGAGTTTGTGTTTCTTTACGATTTCATTTACTATCATTTCTGCTCTATCTTTCAAAACACTTGGTTAATCCGTCGTAAAATCGGAAAATTGAACTATTGCAAGGGGGTGTGTAGTTCGGAATAACCATACAAAAGAACATATTTATTTTACGAATACTTCGTGAATATAAAAATACGTAGCCTCATGACTGTGAAATTTAGTATGAAAAACTAGCGACGAGTAATAATGATACAATTGAGTTCGTGTTTCTTTACGATTTCATTTACTATCGTTTCTCCTGCATCTTTCAAAACTCTTGGTTAATCCGTCGTAAAATCGGAAAACTGAACTTTTGCAAAGGGGTGTGCAGTTCACCAATAAATTTCAAAAGACCCATGAATGTTTTATGTTTCCAAGCCGGTGTGTAACCTGTTCCACCGAAAGATTATTTAACTTCGTATACCGGTCGCGTGATATCTTCGTTGCGCGCCACTCTGACAGTGGAAACTTTATTTTCTTCCGCCAATATTTATTTTCCGTGTACCCTCCGCTATTATTACCGTTCCATCGATTTCCTATCGTTACTGATTACCGGTAAATTCCACCGTGATTACGCGCGTCCCATCCCGGCATTATACGCATTAAATCGCTTAATACGTCTCGCGCGCTCCGAAGCCTGTTTTTAAGCCGTCGACCGCGGCGATTCTGTTCGCCTCGTAAATCGTTATTTATTCTTAATATAATGTTATCACGGCACCGTCTTATTGATTTCCCGTCAGCCGCGTCACCGGGAGAATTCTATCCCCGGGCATTAATAAATCTATCCGTCGTAACGGCATCCTGAAAGGTGTGCAGGTCACGGATTGACGCGTCGCGTCGCGACGCGACGACCGCTTGGTCGAGCGACGGCTGCGAGGACGAAAAGGGGCGTCATTCTCGCGGGACGATCAATCACTTCGAGAAGTATTCTTCTCTCTCCTCGTCTCTTCTCTTATCCTCTCTGCTCTACGCTCTACTCGTTGATATCGTTCGTTAGTCATCGCACTATCGAGTACATTAACGATTAATGTTTGGCAGTTTGATCGATCCGATTCATCATCGCAGTCTACCGACGCGTTTAAGTTTACCGAACGCGACCTACCCACCACTTACACTTTTTGTCCTTGTTACAACACTCGCGGAGCTACCCTTAAAATATCTACGCGATCGACGGTTTTCTAAAACCCTTGTCTATTTTCAACAATGTGTTCTACAGGTCAAACTAAGACTAAAATATTATAAAACAAAAAATCCATAAATACTTTGTTAAGAAGTTATGACGAAAATGTGAAATGTGATGCAAACGCTGTTGAATATACCTAACATATACTGCCTTTGTTGAGACACTTTTGGCATCGACGTACCATTGAATTTATTGTCGACTTCAATTGGTTGCGATTTTGATTTTTGCAATTAATTCATCTCTCGTACGTGTTTCTGTATTGTAAACTTTCTCTTCCAGAATGTTCCATAAGTAAAATCTAAAGGGGTATGGTCAGGTGACCTAATCCCTCCTCGACTAATCCATTGTTGGGGATAGTGTCTATTAAGCCAATTTTTTACTGTCATAATATACTGGACATCCATCTAATTGTATCCAGCCGTTTTGACGGAATGATAAAGACAACAACAATGGCGGGAGATTATTTGTTAAAAACGTTAGAAAAGATTCTCCCGTTAATTCTTTGGGGCACGCTGGAATTAAAAGTGTCCCATCTTTTTGATGCACCGTGATGCATGATAGAACATTTTTAGTCCCACCTCAAAATGTTGCAATAGCTGCATGCGCATAGGTTTATATTTCTTCTTATTTACGTAAAGCAGTTGGTAATATCTTCAACAAATGTTACAAATGTATTCACTTGTGTTGGCAACATTCAACATGCCAATACAGGTTCATCAATTGTTGCAAGCAGAAGGTTTATTGCGGCAACTATTACTATTTTTTTTTTTATGTTTTTACTTTCTTATAAAAATATACCAATTTTGTTTAATTTAAAACGCAATAACATTTCTGTGCAACATGGTTCTATTTTGTTATCTGAAATCCTATGCCGCAAAGAGTTCACCGCTCAGGAAGGAAATAAGGTCCTATTAACTATTCATCACACATGCCCAACCAAACATTACATTTGAATTGATGTTGAAATGATCTTTCTCTGTATTAAACTGAGAGAAACAGTGTTATCATATCTTTCACAGTTCATATTTTTGTTATAAATTCTTAACAAAGCATTTATAGATTTTTTGTTATATAACACTTTAGTCTTAGTTTTACTTGTAGAACACACTGCTGAAGTGTATACGGAAAAATGCGAAACACCCTGTATATTACTTTTCTAAAAAGAATGTCGATACTAATCTTCACTGATTCTAGTGAAATTTGGAAAGCTAACGAATCGATTAGAAATAAAATACAGAAACCTTTTGTAAACGCTAGTTGTGTTATTACTAAGGATCAGTTCTGATTAACCTTATAGTATCTGCACCGAGGAAATTATGTGATTACGAAGTCTGCAATTTCCTTTGACCCCCATTACGTATTTTTATGGGATCGAACAATGCAGTATCTATGTTCCTGATCGTTAATTATCGTCAGTTAATATCTAAAGATCAGACTAACTTCGATTATATGTTATTAAGCAACAATCACTGTTATGTAAAATTTGCTAATGTATTTTCAAAAAACATTCTTTTCTTTTGAAGTAAAGAACAGAAATAGATTAAATTGCATCTTTCCCTGACAATCTGAAGAAACTAATGTATCGTACAAATGCAACAAAATAATCAATTTTGATTGCTGTAACGAAACGATTCAAATGTTTTGCGAGTGGTACGGTTAAAATTTCAACAAAAAAGGAAATCTTTATCGAGTAATATCAATAATTACGGCTACAGGGCAGTATATAAGGTTGTATTATATGTTCGAGACGGCACTAAAATCGTTAGCAAGATTCCAGTGGAAGCTTTAATAAAAGCTCTAAAAGCTTTTAACAAAAGCAGCGCTCGCTTTAATTTTACGTAAGAGTATAGTTCGGGGACAAAATGCCATTACTTAGGCACGATTAAATGCAACTACCACTTCAATGATTCCTGTTACTGAATCAAGTCTATAGTCGGGGAGATACCGTAATCTACCGTAACGAATCTTTGTGGTTCTGTATTCCCGCTTGTTAATGGTCAAAGTTAGCCAGCAGATCCAAAGGTAAACGGAAATCACGACTTGGTCTTGTTCGGTAATTATTATTCGGTGACCGAATCGTGATAACATTCACGGACAATTTAACGAACGATTTTTTTCGGCTCAAAAATTCAGAACATGACTTTTTTACTCGATTCGCTGCAATCTTTATCGACACACTGCTGTACGCTCTAGAGTCGACTGGAGTTGAACAGAGTTTCTGTTTCTCTCTCATTCTGATCTCAAACTTTGATAGAAACGGCTCAACTTTGCTACCTAAAGGTAGATCGGTGGTAATAGGTTCTTAATTCATAATAAATTACGTCAGGAACGAATACCTAGAATTTCGAATAATGTCCTTTTGCCGTGACGATAACTCGTGTCGACGGTTTCACTATGAAATAATTTCTATGGAATAATTGAATTGTCGTATAGTATAGTTAATATTAATTTTCCTTGAATTCAATTTTAACTAAAAAATGATACAAACTCTCTTCAACGACTGGTAAAAGACCAAGTGTAAAACTGATGGATGACACACGATTTGAATTAAAACAACTATACTTACGCATGCTCAATCTGGGTCAAAAGTTCGCTCGGTTGAATATGCAATGATTTATGTAGCATTACGAATGAAAAACAATTATGTGAAAAAATACGGTGAACATTAAAACTAGTTACTTTCATTCCCATTCCCCGCCACTAATAAGCAGATAACCGATAAGTGACGAGAGAAATGTCGATAAAAGTTCGAGATATCGAACGTGGGAAATTATATGTTTCCGAAGTTATGTACCAATTAGAATTAATTATTTCTCCTGCCGATAAATTTTCAACTAATTTCGTAATTGCACGCGTACGGTCTTCCCGCGAAATTAACGATGTCTCCCCGGGTTGCAACGTGACAGTTACGCCGCGAGTTATGATAGCGCGCTGTACGAGTCTTACTGGAAAAGTGGATTTACAGGAGCTACGAGCCGTGTTTAACTTTACCGGGACAAACTTCCACTAGTTTGGTTCTGCCCCGGTGGAGATTCTAACCGACGATATGAAAGATTAACTAGTAAACAGAAATGCGAATGTATCCCAATTCCCATCGATCATTGCCATTATCGACATAGTTTCGTGCAGAAACAACTACTTGCACCTCAAATTTACAATCATAATTCACGCGACCACCATATGTTATATCTGTATTAAATTAACGGGAAATAAATTAATAAGATTCTATAACTCCTGCAATTCTCTAGGATAAATTTAATTCTGACTAGGCTGTTGATTGATAAAAATTTATATTTCTGAATTTCATATTAGTTTTACTTTCCAAAGCTTAACTTTCGCAATTAGGTATCACAGACTCTTGAATACTATATATTTACTTGAAATTTTTATAGAATTTTCTAAATTTACGAAGAGTGAAGTCCAGTAATAACAGTATTGTCTAGTAAAATACATCAATTCTCATCGATCAATGCCATTGTCGTCGCAGTGACAAACATTTAAGGTCTGTCCAACGCACACTTCACATACGCGCTGAAAAATACAATCCATAATCGATAATTGATGGTTACGTACCATCGAATATTCTCGAATAATTAGCTTTACAAAAATTTCAATTGCACCGCGTAACGCTGGAATTTATAGCCGCCCCAACATTTAAAGAATTTCATTACCCCGAATATCTATTTCTATGTTTCGATCGCAGACTCGCGGCAAATTTATTACGGCTCTCAACGCCCGATCGGGCTCAAGAATATCCACCTAAATCACGCTACGAAACGAACCTAAGCGTGGCCAGTTTCTCGACGAAAGAACGAAAGAGCACGACTACGGTCAGCCTCGTTTCGCGCGTCGGAACTCCGAAAATCAACGACCCGCCTCCCGTTGGGCAACAATTGTTTAATCAGGGAACGTCGATTGTAGTCGTAACAAGCAATTTATTGTTTCTATTTAACGTTCCGTACCCACGGTTCGCGATCGTTCCAAAAATTATCGTTGAATTATTTTGCCTTGCGTTCGGATCGACGTGTACAAATATTTGTCAATCATATTACATCGTATAATGTTGTTGAGAAATAATTAGAAAAACTGGAACAACAAACCTGCCCCTATTGAAATTTGTGAGCGATAAAAAAAAAGGAAAAATTGCCCGATTAAGGGCCGTGGGATCGACGAACGATACTCGGAAGGTGAATAACATTTACGGTGTATTTCACGGTATCTTTATGTGGAATTAATTTCTCTGTTTCGTCCGTGTTTCCGTTGCAGTTCAGTCGACTGTTTCGTTCCCTGCTGAACTAAAATTATTAATTACTGTAATTGTTAAAGTCTCGCTGGTTCCTCGCGCATTGTGTCCGAATTTCGTCTATAAATATACAGCCAGATACGCAACGTGCCCGTTACGCTCGCTACACACAACAGCTAATGGAAGCCATGCTACTTATTCTGCCCTGCATCGCGTATGCATGCACCCGAATTGCAACGCTACGAACACCTGTGCAACCCTCGCGAACGCCCGACTACACAGGCCTTGCGTTTTAAAGTACGACTCTCCTTGCGCTATTTCCTGTGAAAAGTATTCCGGGAATGCGTGCGGAAAGATTTGCGAGCAGATAGATGCGTATAAAGCCGGTCTCGTTGCAATCAAACGTGCATCTTTTCAAACTCCGTGCATTTACCAACCTCGATATTGGAACGGCCAAGGCCGTGGTAAACGAAGACAAATGTACAAGATTAATAATTTAATCTTAATCAGATACTTTAAAAATTAAATAATTCAACCGTGAAAATCTAATGGTATCAAAGTAGTTTTCATACTTTAATCGATGTGTTTCCCTCAATTGTTATAGTTATTTTCATAGAAAATGAATCAGAGTCTTACAAGTTAGATAAAGTGGTTAATGTAACAGTAGAAATAAACGAATAAGTGTGAGACAAACATTCGCGAACAAAGTGTTTTCAAGATATACAAATCACTTTATGCGTTATGTTCATTGCACTATTACGCGTGTTATACAACGATAAGTTCGTTTCGATAATGCTATTGAAAATGTTTTACAAGACCAATATATGTCGAGGTCATCTATAATAAATTGATACGTTGAACTTTGAACGTATCAGCCACTGCACACGTGTGTACGCAACTTTAGCTTAGAAAATTAAAAGCCGAATATCTGAGAATTCTGAGAAATCCACTATCCAGTTAAGAATTTTCCTACGCTTCTAGGCATAGAAATTAATATTTTAAATAATTATCAAACTGTCTTTTGCGTGCTTTTATACAGGATGTTCAACCACCATTGGGAAAAATTTTAATGGGAGATTCTAGAGGCCAAAATAAGATGAAAATCAAGAATATCAATATCTTGACTGAGGCTTCATTAAAAAGTTATTAAAAAAATTCCCATAAAATTGACCCAATCTTCAGACGTCCATAACTTCTACAATAGTGAACATATTTCAATGAAATTTAGTATGGAAGTAGAGCTCATGGGTAGCTACAAAAAAGTATGAAACAACTTTTCCGTACAGCGCCAACCAAAATAATTCAAAATGAAAAACGAATTTTTAAGAAAAATCGACAGGGAGTAGATGCCTACATTTTTCGACGAAAAAAAAAAAATTTGAAATCATTCAGGAAAAATTATTTTCGGTTGCAGGGGTCAATTACAATCATTCTTTATGAATAGACATACCTCCGAAATCCTACGCATTTTCGAGAAAAAAATTCGAATAAGTGGACAAAGTAGACAAAATTAAAAAATTTCAAATTGTTCTGAAAAAATTATTTTTAGTTGCGGGGCTCGATTACAATCATTTTTGGTGAATACACATACACCTGAAATCCTACCCACTTTCGAGAAAAAAATTCGAGTAGGTACTGAAATTTTTAGACGAAATTGAAAAATTTCAAATCATAACAAAAAAATTATATTTAGTTACAGGGATCAATTACAAGCATTTTTTGTGAATAGACATACCCCATATTCCTACCCAATTTCGAGAAAAAAATTCGAGTAGGTACTGAAATTTTTAGACGAAATTAAAAAATTTCAAATCATAACAAAAAAATTATATTTAGTTACAGGGGTCACTTACAAGCATTTTTGGTGAATAGACATACCCTCGAAATCCTACCCACTTTCTAGAAAAAAATTCAGTACGAGCGGAACTGTAAATGTTAATAACTTTTTAACGAAGCCTCCATCAACAAATTAGTATTCTTGATTTTCGTCTTATTTTGGCTTCTAGAATCACCCATGAAAATTTTTCCCAGAGGTGGCCGAACACCCTATATAGAGCACACATTGATATTACTTTTATTTAGTTTTTTTCTTTACTCGTTTGGATTGGCTACGTTGGATCGATACACAGAGACAATATTGGGAGTCGAGTCAATATTGGCACACATAAACATAAGTAAAAATAAATTTACCAGGGGGGTGTTGTTTTACTGTCCGGCCATTTTTAAACTGGATTCTCTATATTTCTCTGTATTTCCAGAGTTTGATGAAACTCGTCCACGTTCGATCCTTTAGTCGTACAGTAAAAATGTTCGTTCGTCGGTCGACAGCTTCGGTGGATCCTCTTAACGAAGTTTCCTCGAATTCGGGATTCCATCGTGCGAGTCTATTCCACGGCGGAAGGATATCAAAGCCGCTCGGATCAAAACTCGTTGAGGTGATTGCTGATCGTGACCATTGGAAAACAGCTATAACTGTAGCTATAGACCTAGTTTCTGTGTAACGGTGCATCCACTGCAACACGTGCACAGTCGGCCGATCCGTTGACGACCGCGCGTTCTCGGAGCTTAACAAAGTTCTTCTAAGTCCTAACGAGCTTACTCTTGACAAAAGCCAGTCAAGTGTACGGCTTCCGTCGTTGCGATGCAATGGCTAACCTACATACCGACATATTATTGCACTCGATTCGCGCTACAAACGTATATACTCTATACAGGGTATTTCACCTAACTTGACCACCTTAAATATATCGCTTATTTTGTATGATAGAAAAAAAAGTCAAGGGGAGAAAGTATTCTGTTCGAAGGCGCCAATACGGTGAAGGATCGAATTTTTTTTTCAAGGTCATTTTTTTCGAGATTTCAAGGTCATCGTATTTTTTTTAAATGGGACCACATATTTTCGCTACAACAGTCTTATAGCTTATAAAAAGACGAATCCAACGATGTGCGATATGTTGACCTTCACGTGACCTTTAGCGAAGGAATTATGAAATGTTTGTCAGTAACTTCAGTACGCGTTCGGAGACGGTAAATGAAGGAATTTCAATTTCATTGAAACAGTGTACCGTGTAATTGTTTCTGGTGCTTATAAATAGATATTCATATTCTCCTTTCAACGGTTGAAGTATGTTTACAAGCATTATTATTGTAAGAGGGGAATGACCGAAGCGGGTCATGTACACTACAGCAGAAAAAGTGGAAATGATTTTATGATCGCCGGATCTTACGCCACTTGATTTCTTTCTGTGGGGGCACCTAAAAAATACAGTTTACAATGATATTCCCACAACAGCAGAAAACATGCGACAAAGGATTCTACATGCATGTAGATCAATTACTGTAGAACAACTGAAAAATGTTCAGCAAGAATTTATTTACCGCCTCCAAAAATGTATCCAGGTTCATGGTGCACATTTTGAACACCTTCTAAAATAAACATTTAATTTAAGACTGTTTCAATGAAATTGAAATTCCTTCATTTACCGTCTCCGAACGCGTACTGAAGTTACTGACAAACATTTCATAATTCCTTCGCTAAAGGTCACGTGAAGGTCAACATATCGCACATCGTTGGATTCGTCTTTTTATAAGCTATAAGACTGTTGTAGCGAAAATATGTGGTCCCATTTAAAAAAAATACGATGACCTTGAAATCTCGAAAAAAATGACCTTGAAAAAAAAATTCGATCCTTCACCGTATTGGCGCCTTCGAACAGAATACTTTCTCCCCTTGACTTTTTTTTCTATCATACAAAATAAGCGATATATTTAAGGTGGTCAAGTTAGGTGAAATACCCTGTATACGCGCGCACAGGGTGTACAAGGAATCTATACAACCAGCAAGAGTTTGCAAAGTTTCTCTTTTTAATTGATGTTTTGACCCTTTTTCGGAATCGTAGGAACGTACGACTGAGTTTTAAATAACAATTTTATAAAATTAAGGAAAATTTTCAATCATTCTTCGCTAAAACGGTGTAAAAACTAAATTTCCACGGGACAAAAATCGTTGCAGTTTCAAATACAGTCTTATCAGAATCCGGTAAAAATGATCCAACGTTTCGAAGCGAAAAGGTCATTATTATGCTAGCTATTAGTGTATAACAGGTCCCAAATTTGAAATCTAGAACAATTCTTTTATTTAATTTATTCATTGATGAACCAGCACCCAAGACGATGCAGAACGAAAACGGAATTAGAATGTTAAATATGTATGTATTCAGAAAGTATAATAAAATAATTTAACTTTTATATTCCGCTGTACCATCGATTTATCATCTCCACTCTAAAACATAAAACTATTTTTATGTTTCGTACAATTTAAATTCGTCCAGTTTCGATGGAATACGTCAAACTCACGTGACATTCCTCGATTTCAACACACCTGCTTTCACTCTACTTCAAAACCAAAAAACTACGTCTGTCACGTTTGTTTCTACTCGTGTTTAATATGCAGTTCTAGGATCATTAGTCCTCCGGAAGAAAAATAATATAATACATGCACAATCATAATTACAGTGTAAACATATATTCATTTCCACCTAGACAAAAAACTATCTTTCAAGTAATTAACGTACAATGAATATCGTATAAAACAGTTCTGACTGTTACGTGGCACAGATATCTTAAGAAGAAAACATAGATCAATCATTTTGTCCATAGTGGTCACATCTGAGCCACCTCGTCGGTGTTTGATTCTGTCCCGGACGGCCGTGAGATCCTAAATCTCATCTATCTTCTGTCTGTGCCGGCGCATCGCCGCCAAACGTATTTCCATAATTTGTAGACAATTGGTCCGAAGCATCCAAAAGCACGGGGAGCGCATGATCGCGTGCCGTAGGTTTGTACGCCACACGACCGTCCAATTTCATTCGAGCTAGAGCCAGCCAACTACGTATGTACCCCGCCGTTCCCGGCGTAATTGAATACTCAATAGGATTTACCAAAGCGGACCAGCGCGGTGGCCGCGTCGATCGACACGACACACGCCAATATTTGATCCGTGTCAAAAGCTTCGAGGCAGATTCACCCACGGATTTCCAAAGGTCGTTAAACTCACTGAACTCTCGCTTGCACCTTCGCCCCCATTCTTCTATCCTCTTATCATTCTCTCACTTTCGACTCCATTTTACCCTAAATTCTATTTCCACGTACCACAGCCTCTCTCTCCCTCTCTCGCTCTCAAGTCAAAGTAACTCAATAAATATCTTCTTTTTAACCCCTTACCGCACAATCATGAATCTGACTCGTTACAAAGGCCACTCATTCGTAGCCAAGTCCTATAAAGAAATATTAATGGCAGATTCTAGAGACCAAAATAAGACGAAAATCAACAATATGAATTTCTTGACTGAGGCTTCGTGAAAAAGTTATTAAAAAATTAAATTAAAAACATTCAAATCATTCTGAAATAATTATTTATGGTTGCGGTGATCGATTACGATCATTTTTGGTGAAGACATATACCCTCGCAATTCTACCCACTTTCGAGAAAAAAATTCATAAGGTGGACTTTTTTTCGACGAAAAAAAAATTTCAAACCGTTCTGAAAAAATTATTTTCGGTTGCGGAGGTCGATTACAATTATTTTTGGTAGATAGACACATCCTAGAAATCCTACGCATTTTCGAGAAAAAAATTCGAGTAGGTGCCTAAATTTTTCGGCGAAAAAAAAACTTCAAATCATTCTGAAAAAATTATTTTCAGTTATGGGAGTCAACCATCTTTGGTGAATAGACATACCCCCGAATTCCTACGCATTTTGGGGAACAAAATTTGAGTAGGTGGACAAACTGCCGTTCTACAGGCAGAACTTTAAACGTTAATAACTTTTTAACGAAGTCTCTATCAACAAATTGATATTCTTGATTTTCGCCTTATTTTGGCCTCTAGAATCTTCCATTAAAATTTTTCCCAGGGGTGGTCGAACACCCTGTATATTAAAATGAACATATTTTTACATTCACGACGTATTCGTAAAACAAATCTATTCTTTTTCGTAGCCATTCTTCAAATTTAAACAAAATTAAATAGTATACGTTTGAACAATTATTAAATCGTATGTCAAAGAGTTAATCTCAGTGAAAATTTTCAATTGCAGGAAAATTGGATTAATATATGGAACGATGCTATTTTCGAAATTACTGTCCGTTCGAAAGCGTTCCAAGATCGCCTCTCGTCTCCAAAGAGGTTAACAATTCGTACGAAATTTCACAAAGGAGCTCGAGCAAATTTTTCTGTCCCCGGTTTTCGAAGTTCGTTCCGATTTCTATTCTTGCATCGCAAGCTGGGAGGAAAAAGCGACTACCAATAATAGAAATCTTTATCCGGCCACGTCTAATTTATCTTCGTTCTTTCCTACGGTACTGCTCCCTCGCTGTTCCTCCTTTTTCCTTCCGTTCCCTTTTTCTGCGGGACCCGTCGACATTTATCCCGGTCTCTACGGTTGGGCTGGGGCAGAGAGACCGGCCCGTATCCCTGGCGCACATGCAGCCCCGATACGCCGTGTTGTGCTTAGCGCCAGGCACCTGCACGACAAAACGACGACGGCCAAATCCACAGGTGCGGTCGAAAGGGTGCTCACGTCGCGCGGAAATGCCTTTGAATCCACGGAATACGGCCGACAGCGTCGAGGAGAGACCGACTAAACCGACGTGTATATACGTCATCGACTGCTCTGCGTCCTACAGTCCTCTCTATCTCTCTCTAGCTTTCATTTTCCCGACCTCTTCGAGGCAAAAGTGTACACCAAACAGTTTCACACAGATCGTTTTACAGTATTGTCTCGTTATAAGTCGTCGTTCGTGTCTCGCTATAAGCACTCTCGATCCCCTCCACTATTTTCGTACTTCACGCGACAGAGAGAGCGCGACAGACTGTTCGTTTACGATATCCTGTTTCAGAAAATGAAACGTGACAATGTTTTCCTTCACTTTGGTCATGATGGCTTGAAAGATCGTAAAAAGGAGGATTGTTCCATCCTTTCAAACACCATCATGGTCGAAGTGAGAAAGAACATTATCACGTCCTGTTTTCCAGGCATAGAATACCATCCACGTGAAGTACGAAAAAGGTGGAGCGGATGGAGAGATTGCTTACAGCGAGATACGAACGACGACTTATAACGAGACAATACTGTACTTCGAACTCCAGCGCGGACCTCGCCTTTTCTATCGCCGCGTTTCTTTATCTTGCCACCTCCTACGCCCCGAAGGAAATTACATTTCCCTCGCGAAGGCGCGCAGCGTGAAAACGAGTCGAAACGACCGTGAAACGAACTAACTTTTTCCTTATCGGCGAATTCCCGCGAAACAGCGCGTTATTGTTCCCGAGCAAGCTACCGTGCAAATAACGGAACCGAAAGAGTTCCACCATTTCAACGTCGACGCGAAAAATCAGTCTTGAAACGCATGCTGAATAAATTTTATAACCGTCGATCCAATGGCGGTTGTCGTTATCTCGTAGAGTAATGCAGGCTAGCGATTAGACGTTTAACAACAGAGGCGAATTCACTGTTCCTTGCTTCGGAAAACTTTCAAGAAGCTTATTTAACGTAAACCCTTTGAGTGGCTGGGATCGAGTAATTTTGGTAAAGCCCGTGTGGCTCAAAGTGTGCCACGGTTCTAATTTCATGGAAAATCAACCTTGGCGCCCACCAAATTTCAATTTCTATCAATTCAACGACGATTATCGTTATCAAGTACTTGTTCACCCGCGAAGATTAGATCCTCGGGTACGAAAGATGGCCGATGGAACAAAGGAGACGAATAAATCAAGTTCGGGGTTACCTTTTCTTATCAAACTTGGCGTGAAATGTGCCGTATTGTTCCCCATAGTCTGTCGCGTATCATACAGTAATGAAGCGGAACGAATTCAATGGACCTCCAAGAGCAGGAAACGCAGCCATTAATCGACGAAATTAACTTCGTGCAGTTCGACGTCATGGAATCATCGGAACGAAGCAACTCCTCGTTAAAAGTACAGATTTTTACCTCGATAAACGTTCAGCACGTCGACTGGCAGTTTTCCAGAAATGCTTTGAAATTAAAGCGTCAACGATCAAATTATTCGATAATTGTGTACTTATTATAGAATTTCTAATGACAGACATTTGGAATTTTACATGCAATTAGGGTTCTTTGTAATATTTGGCCAATTTCAGAATAAATTACTTTTTAATGCGCAGTATTATAAACGAAAATGTTAACAAAGAATTGAACGTTTCAATGGATATGAGTAAATGCAACGCGATTATTCGACAGCTATGTCGAGTATCAAAGTTAATCGAGTAAAATGAATACGCGGTTGCATAAAATGTGGCTGCTAGCTCTCGATCGACTAATTGTATTAATCTTAATTCAATGTTCGCATATGTTCTAAAACGCTCAGCCAGAAGCAATTTGGTAATCCAATACATCTATAAAATAGCATGGCGGGAACGTGTCCCCGTTTTATTAAATTCTCTCACGCGAAAGCCAACGACGAACCGAATTTAGTGACACATTATCATTAAGTGACGGTGCAAAAATGCGCGACGCTGAAAATTTCTTCGATTTCTTTCATCTCGGGACACGAGTGTCTTTTTGTCTCGTGACACGGCTCGCTTTCTAAATGGAACAAATTACCGTTGGAAAAAGTTAACAACAGTATAATTTTCCGTACGTAAGTGTATAGAGCTTGACTTAGCGGGGCCTAATGATCGAACGTCGAGACCTTAATCTAACGAATAAAGATTGATATCCGCGCGGTAAAAACACGGATTTCTCAACGTTCGCGAAGCCAGTTATCATGGGACGTACGTTTTACCGAGAAAATGATTTCATGGTTAAAATAAGGCACGTTAATGTTGAACGTGTTCGTACGTCTTAAAAACACATTGTAATTCCCCGCTTGTAGGGCAAAAGCTTTTCTACAAGAGTACGAGAAAGGTACAAAATTATTTTAAATGACGTAAATGAGTCTTTCGAGGAGGCAAAAAAATATATTACTTGATATTATACTTAGAACTATCGTAACCTTGTGAAAACAAGTCGTACAATGATCTTCCTGGGTTGAATCCTCCATTTTCCTATTGCCAAGTTGAATTTGCTCGAAGATTCTTTCACGCTAGAAACCGGGTGAGAACGCGACGACGGCTTTAGTCTAAAATATGTTTTAAATTCAAACGGCTCCCAAAAGTTCAAAACATTTTTTACGCAACTAAAACTACCGTAAATTTAAAGATTAAAACTTTCCTTTTACAATGACCTCCTTAAAAGTTGATGTTTCAAGTCTTTTTGCTGTTTTATTCCACATTGAACGAGAAACGTTCTGTAAGGAATAATAATGAAAAATGTTTCAAAATTTATTCTGGATCTATAATCAATTTTGCTGTATTGAGTATTTTCTGTTGTAAAGAACATGTAATTTAAAACTTCATTATGTATTTTAATCAGAACCAAAAAATAAAGGCAAAAATGTTCTATGGATTTCATTTTGCGTTACTATAAGTTCCAACACTTATGATCGTTAGGTCATAATTTTTTAAATTAATTTCTAAGGGGGTTTTTAATAAATTTGTTAAATGTTTGAAAGATTGCTATACGACTTGTTTTGACGAAGTTGGAATAGTTTGAAACAAATCTATTCAAACAAAAAGTCTTCAATTCTTAAACCTATTTCTTCGAAAATTATGAAACAATTTACTAATATCTAGAAATTAATTCTTTTGTACAGAGTGTCCCTAGACTAATTAATGTTAGACATATATGGAATTGTTTGGAGTGGACTCTTTATAAAAAATAAATTCGTCTCCTTGATTGATAAACTGTACTATCTTCAGTGTCATTATTCGATATCTATTGTGTAAATATTTACAGATCCAACATGTGTATTCTGAAGGTAACAGTGAAAGGAAATGATCGTTTATCCGAGATTGTTTCATTAAATAATTCCGTTAGTAAAACACACGTCAGCAAAGTTGCGTCAAATAGTTTAGGAACACTCTACGTATCGCGCACAGGTCAGCGTAATGCAATATTTTTGCTTTGATCGTTACTCACGGTGTTTGACGTGCAGCCTAGGAACGGGATCTTGCGGCCAAGCCACGTTCTGCGCAGCTAAGCTGATTAGCGCCAAAATTCGCAGCGATGTGCTCATTTTGGATGCGAATGGCCCTGCAGGGTATCTTATGAATCAGCGGTAGCTGTCGATCCTCGTCATCGCCGCTCCGATCGTCATTCCTGAAAAAAATAAAATTACCATCAATAAATTGCAATTGACCCTTCGACGTGTACAGTCGTACAAAATTATGTAACTGCAATCCTTAATAAAATTTCTCTCGGTAGCTCTGATGTCACCACCATACAATTTCTTAGACTTCACCGCAATTACACGCTATATCAGTTATTATATGGAGAATTCAACACCCCACGACATTCCAATTATCAGAAGAATTTACTTCTCACTGACAGAAGAAAGGACAATGTTAAGTCATAGAGGGGTTTACTGACCCAAGAGCGTACAGCATATGCTATACACCGTTGGAAAGGTCTCGCCAAGGCGAATCGACTGATACCATTTTTAACTTCGATATCAGATGGGATAATGTCGAAAAATGGCCTCAAAGTTCGAGATTTTGCGGTTTTGAACAAAAGAAACCGGTAGTAAAAGCCCATCCGGCCCGAGGGACCTCGGGTAGGCACCTGAGGAAAAACCGAGGGGTGTAAGCGATACTCTAGCAGATTGGGACGGCAAATGTGCCCCACCACCTTCATTTCAGTGCCGTGTTGGGCCTGCGTTTGCCGCATGGGCCCCGTTCCAAATGCCCACGGCGAAATCGCCAATGGATCAGTTGTTTTTCATGAACATAATATATTCATGGTATACAATTCGCAAGGTATAAGTTGAGAATGTGCAGGTTAGTATTCAGACTAATGCGTCACTTACAATAGTGAATGGAGTGACATTTTATTGATTGAACGAAACATAATGATGTGAATACTGAATACTAACCTGCACATTCCCAACTCATACCTGCGAATCGTCTATCATGAATATATTATGTTCATGAAAAACAACTGATCCATTGGCGATTTCGCCGTGGGCATTTGGAACGGGGCCCATGCGGCAAACGCAGGCCCAACACGGCACTGAAATGAAGGTGGTGGGGCACATTTGCCGTCCCAATCTGCTAGAGTATCGCTTACACCCCTCGGTTTTTCCTCAGGTGCCTACCCGAGGTCCCTCGGAACGGATGGGCTTTTACTACCGGTTTCTTTTGTTCAAAACCGCAAAATCTCGAACTTTGAGGCCATTTTTCGACATTATCCCATCTGATATCGAAGTTAAAAATGGTATCAGTCGATTCGCCTTGGCGAGACCTTTCCAACGGTGTATAGCATATGCTGTACGCTCTTGGGTCAGTAAACCCCTCTATGACTTAACATTGTCCTTTCATGCATGAATCTTGTTTAAAATGCAACTTATCAAATAATATACGAAAACTTCAAAAGTGTTAAGTTATTTAGCGTCTGTCAAACACATTTATTACAGCATTGAATTGCACTAAGGTGTTAGTTATTGTAATAGCTATTTCAATGATCATTAAAAATGCTATCTTGAAGAACAGTCACCTGACGTTTGGCACAGAATTTCACTATAAAAAAACATGCTTAGATGATAATTAACAAGCTATTGTCACTGCATTCCTCTGTTCCGTTTCAATTGTTCAGCGTCTATTGAAAGAAGATCGAACTGAGTCGACGCATCGGAATAAAGTCGAATTACATTACGGTGTGAGTAATTACATCCTGAATAGAATCGCGTATAATATGCAACTCCTCAAACCGTATCACCTATCGCCACATATGAGTGTCTCACTATAGAAAAAACTTGACGATGTCAGCAATTATCGCTTTGTTCCTTGCTGTATCAAATTGATTAGCGTCTATCGGGTCTATCGGTTGAAACCACCTATTGTGCGTCCGCGAGAAGTTGGCTAGCGAGACGGTAGAGGGGCCAATGCTTCGTTAACTCCGCCCACCCAGAGTGGGGAACCAATCGAACCCGCATTCCTTTTGCTAGCCACCTTCTCGTGAACGCACAATACATTTCTCAGAATTCGAGTACCAGTTTGTTGCATTCGACGACGTTCCAAGGGTCCTGGGAAGCCGTTTCTCGCCGGACGAGGAAAAAGTTTCGCGCGTGATCGCGTTAAAGATGCAGACATTTCAGAAATCTCTCCAGTTCTTAACAAGCGGGACGCAAGTAGAAGCAGAAGCGTCTCTTCTGTTCGTTTTTCGCGGAGAACTAATACACGCGCGATTTCTTGCACAGGCTCGCCACAGTTTGCCAGAACGAGATAGGGACGCACAGAAGAAAGAGGATAGTCAAGAAGGTACCAGGTAAGATAAAAGACTAACGAAGAGAACGCAGGACACCGTCGAGCCGTGCAGAACGAGTGCGACGACGATGGTATGCATTATGCAGAGAGGTCGCCAGCTGGAGCTTCTATTTGTCCGCCTGTTTCGCAGCAGACTACCGCTATGACTTCGAATACGCTCGCGATTAGGTGGAAAATCGGATGTACACGTACATAAAGGCCATAGTCGAATCGGACTGAATATCTAACGTCGGGCTAACCACCCTGCCGGCATCTTCAACGCGCGCAAAACGTAGAACTTAATTCCGCTCGCCTTCCGCGCGTCCCGGACGCTTAAAATTCAGCCTCGTCGTCGCAGCCGTCGTTTACCATTGTCGTTGTTCGTGTCGCGCCTCGAAATGCGTGGAAGGATTCAACGTCGATCCGCGAAACGAATCGATAACCATGCCTTCTCTTCTAACTCTCGTCTCATTCAAATC
The DNA here is from genome assembly GCF_013123115.1 of Colletes gigas. Lineage (NCBI taxonomy): Eukaryota > Metazoa > Arthropoda > Insecta > Hymenoptera > Colletidae > Colletes > Colletes gigas. The sequence continues at coordinate 4,940,400 of NW_025106646.1, forward strand.
GTATTAGTATAATTAGATTTATTCGCTCGAACGTAAAGATCGAGAGTCTCAAATACTATTTAACCGTGATTCCAGATAGAAAAATAGCCAGCACGATGAAACGTATAAAAGTTTTGGTGCACCGATGTTTAGAGAATTAATATGGAATTGATCCATGGACGTAACCAAACGGTAGTAAATTCGTAACAAGGTTTCGCGCCAAAAAGTCATTTCTATGTAAATTCTCGACAGACGCGTATTAATAATTTTGTACGTAAATGATAAAATTTAAAGTGGAACGGAACGAGACGTTTGTTGCATTTCCAAGTAGTTTCGTTGAGTTTTTTTTTTTTTGCTCCTCGCAGCAAACTTTGCACTTTCGAGTTAGAGGGCTTTTTTAGCTTTCGCGGACGAAATACTTTTAGGGAGATGTCCTCGAACATAATATCGCTGACTTCACTGTCGCTTTTCATTTTGAAATGTGGGTGAAGATATTACTTACTAGGAATTAATGAAATTTTTGCATTTGTAAATTATATTTTAAAAATTACTTGAATCGACAGAACAATTATTAGTTTTGAGTTCTGTTCGAATGATTTGAAATTGGAATACGCGAGTCAAGTTTTTCGAATGAATCGAAATATTTATTCACCCTTTTCTGAATAATGGGACATCCCTAATAGACACTACTTTTCCTGAGTGCCGATCAACGTTCTAAATGATTAATGGACGTCACCCTCGTTTAGACCGATGATTTCACCTCTATAAACCATGTTTTATCGCCTGTTTTTCCTCGTTTCGATAAAGGATCTGCGTCGTGCTCTTTTCGCAAGCTGAAACTGTGCCAAGCGAATTTGGCTAATTCGCGTGACACACAAACTACCACTCTCTTTTATCGTCTCAAACATCTGGAAAACTAATGTTTGCTAAATATTTAAATATCTCAGTAATGTCTCTTATCTTGTACCTACATAGAAATGAAATGAAATCAAACGGACGGGTTACGGAAACGAGCAGATAAGGATAATACTCACGTAATTATTTTTCAGAACAAATGTATCGTAAAAATTATATCAAACAAATCCTACCATTAACTATTAGAGATAGTTTTAAACGTTTAAAAGTTACAGTCATACGATAGACGAGTCCTTAAAGTCAGATTGTATTACACGTGTACAACGTTAATATTCTAGTTTCATACGTAGACATAAAAAAAATTTTCGATACGAATGGAAATTGGAAAAATGTTACGTGTCGCTGGACGAACAATTACTGGTCATTCTAATGGATTGGAATTTGTGAACGAGAATCGTTAGTGGGTGGCTTTATTATGACGCTTCCGAGTGTGCGCTTTTTATTGTCTACAGTAATATAACGATAGTAGAGCCGGAAAAAATTTTAAGAAGAAATATTTCATACGCTATTACGTTGCAACATAAATAAGGTCAGTTGGAAGTATTATTCTTTTTGAGTGGTGCTGGCCAGTACTTTGTTAATGAATATAAAAAAAAATAGGATAAAAACTTATTCTAATATTTGGAATAATAGATGCTTCATGGTTGGTATAAAATATTTTAAATGAGAAGCTAAATTTTGGCGAATAAAATATTTTTATTTAGATAAACCAAGGCATAAAATGAAATAATTTCATTTTGCATTTCAGATTTTTATTTTCTATGTTTATGTGTTCGGCCACCCTTGTGAAAAATTTTAATGAGAGATTCTAGAGGCCAAAATAAGACGAAAATTAAGAATACCAATTTATTGATTGAGGTTTCGTTAAAAAGTTATTAAAAAAATTATTATTACAAATTATTAATAAAATTCGTCCATGTACACGAATTTTTTTCTCGAAAATGCGTGGGACTTTTGGGGTATGACTATTCACCAAAAATGATTGTAATTGACCCCTGCAACTGAAAATAATTTTTCCAGAATGATTTAAAATTTTTTAAAAAATTTTAGCACTTTCTCCTTGTCGATTTTTCTTAAAAATTCGTTTTTTATTCTTAATAAATTCGGTTGGCAATATACAAAAATGTTATCTAGTACTTTTTTCTAACTATCCATTAGCTCTACTTCCAAACTAAATTTCAATGAGATACGCCTACTATTGTAGGACTTATAGTCGTTTGAAAATTTGACAACTTTTATGGGGTTTTTTTCATTTTACGGTGTCAAGTAACAAGTTTTCCAGTATTTTTAGAATTTCTACATATTCTTCACATAAATATGCGTTGTTTGCATTTTGAACTATTAAAATCGTCCTATCCGTTCAGAAGTTATGATGTTTCCAACATATGCATCAAATTTCCGAGAAGCATTTTTGGCCTCACATTAGATTTTCAGTAAGAAATTTTTTTTTTCGAAAGTACGTAGGATTTCAGAGATATGTGTATTCACCAAAAATGATTGTAATTGACCCCCATAACCAAAAATAATTTTTTTAGAACAATTTGAAATATTTTAATTTTGCCGACAAATTTCTGCACTTATTGAATTTTTTTCTCGAAAGTGCGTAGGCTTTCGGGGATATGTCTATTCACCAAAAATTATTGTAATTAATCCCCGCAACTGAAAATAATTTTTTTTAAATGATCTGAAATTTTTTAATTTCGCCGAAAAATTTTCCGGTCAGTATGGAACTTTAAACGTTAATAACTTGTTAACGAAGCCATAATCAACAAATTGGTATTCTTGATTTTCATCTTATTTTGGTCTCTAGAAGCTGCCATTCAAATTTTTCCCAGAGGTGACCGAACACCCTGTATAGACCACCCATTGATATTAATTTATTTAGTTTTTTCTTACTCGTTTGGATTGGTTACGTTTAATCGATGCACAGGGACAATATTGGCAGTCAAGTCAATATTGGCACACATAAACACAAGTAAAAATAAATTTACCATGGAGGTGTTGTTTTACTGTCCCGCGAATCAATTTGCAAATCATTGACATCTTAATATTATCTGTTTATTATTATAAATTACCCAGAGAATATATCAATTTCCATGAAAAAATAAATATCTTTTATTCTATACTTGATATAAAAATATCTAAGATATTTAGATAAGAGATAATTCCTTTCCTTAGGAAAAATAGTTTGGACCCAGCGTTAAGTAAACTTAAAGTACTTGAAATACCTCCATTTCCTAACGAACAAAAATTTCAGGAAATACGCATCATTTTATAATTTGTCGGTAGTATAAAAAACGTTGGTAAAAAGAGTCTTGTTATTTCGTAACTATTTAAAAATGTGGACAATTTCGTTCGCGAGTTCCCGTTGGTTGCAGCCCGGGGAGTTTTTAGCGAGGCGCGATAATAAATTCACCGAAAACGTTGCACGCGTTCCCGGGGGAACTCTCGAAAACCGGTGAAACGCGCAGCGCAACACGGACAAAGTGTTCGCCAAGGTACGCATCCAGCGAGCCGCTCTTAGGCGTGGCTCGCCCTACTTTCAAGGTACGAGACGAGCTGTAGATCGAGAGTCACTTCCCTCCAGCATCGTCACCGTCGGTTTCCGATTCCCCGTGGTAGCTGCAACGAAACGAGACTTTCTCTTACGTCAGACAAGTCACGAGCCATCGCGTCGTTACGACCCGCCCAGCTACTGCTCCCTCGATCGCTTCGGAAAACCTCGCCCTGATAAAAAGATCAATTTAATTTTCCCCATCGGATCGCCGTCTTCGCTCGAAAAGAAAAAACCAAACGGAGGAGCAGAGATTGTAAAATCAGGCAAACAGACCCCCACAGAGCGAGAGAACATTTACCCGACGACGACACGTAGAAGCTGAACCAGTACTTTCGTCGTGTCAAAGTAATCGAACATACGACATTCGAGAACGAACAAAATTGTCCTTCTCGAACCCGCGTCATTTTACAATCCCGTGTCGAGGAGCCATCGATCCAAGAAACGAGTCGTTCGTCAATAATTGATTTCGTTAAAACGCTATGATACTCAATAGTACAGTAAAATTGCAAGGAGGTAATTCCTAAATCTTTCGTTGCAGCTACCGGGTGGCGTAACCTCTCGAAAAACAAAGATGGCGTGCACTGTTCTACAACAGGCCGCCCGGGATCGCAATGGCGACGAAAATAGTAGCCACGAGCGCGGTTTCGAAACGAGGATTAAACGTAATTCAGGTGCGATACGATCTCTGGGGCTGCATTATTGGCGTTATCTATAACCGATTGGCGCGTTCCAGAGCTGGGAAATAAGAGAAAATTCACGTGGCGTCGTCGAGAGAAAAAGAACCAGGTGGCACAGGAGTGGATTCGCGGGCAACACCAGCACGCCCCGTCTAATTATCCATGCGCTTTGTGCGTACAGTGGTCGAGTAAAAGCAACAGCAGCAATAGCAACGGCCGCGAGACCGACATGGCTGCTCGGACCGTGGATAATTCTAGGCCGATCGCTCACCGTTCAACGAGCCGAGGATCAAAGCAAAAACAGTAGGCGCGCGCGCTCTCGTCTTGCTCGCGATTTCCAGCCTGGTGAAATCCTCGACGATTTTCTACCGTGATCGTTTGTTTCGTACCAACGCGCCTTTCAAAGAGGCGTTCACCTATACCCGGCTCTTTCTTTCCCATCCTTTTTGCTACTTTTTCCCTCTCCGCCCCCCTCCCTCCTCCCCTCGCCCTCGCCCTTTCGTACCTGCGCAACACCTCAACTTTTCTATTTTTAGCGGTGCGTTTACACCGCCAATCGTATCGAGAACACATTCCTACGAGTCTATCGCAAATTTATCGCGTCGATAAATCGACAAAGTCTGACGCGCGCATCAAAAGTTCACTGCACCGAGGCGATCCATTTTTATTTCCCTTCCACACGACCCCGGAACAATACTTATTCTATGAATATATCGGCCATGAATCCGCGATACATACGCCCACGCGGTTGGGCTATCCCCGACGACTCGTCGACGTGTTTACGACCATCTACACCGCGACGCTCGAAAGAGTCGGTGCAATGTCAAAAACGTTTGAAAAAAATCTACAAAATTTCTACGCGTTCTCAGGAGCGAAAAGCGTGATATCCTTTTAACGGTCCTCCGATAATATTGCGTTAAAAGTCTTTGGAGGCGTAATCGATTTTGAAAAATATAAAATATGGTTTTCTCTGTTTTATTATTTATCAGGAGCGATCCTTTAATTTTTAAAATACTCGTTGCCCCGCGTTCGTAGTATAGATTTTATAAAACTGGTAATCGTTAATAATTTGGTCTTATGAAAAAGGGTCGAGGAAGAAAAAAAATTTAACAAGCGCCGGTATAAACCCCAAGTGCTTAATAGACTTATTACAAGCCAATTAGCGTTCCACGATTTAGACCCTTTCTTTCTTGGATATTCTTCAAGAACATAAGTACATTACGATCTAAAATGAAGGAATATTTAAAATATAACTTATCAAATTCGATAAACGTAGTGGAATATTTAACCACTTTTTAAACAAAACCTCTGAATCCTTTCGATTTTTAAAATTAAATATCCGATCCATGTATATTCTGAAAGTAACCTGAATTAGCAAAGATCAATGCAAATATAAATATAAAAATAAAAATAAAAATGAAGTGACTAAAGTGTATTTGCAGATTATACAGGCTGTTTGGCCAATCTTGGGAAAAATTTTAATGGGAGTTTTTGGAGGCCAAAATAAGACGAACATCAATTTCTTGATTAAGGCTTCGTTAAAAAGTTATTAAAAAATTAAATTAAAAAATTTCAAATCATTCTGAAAAAATTATTTTTAGTTGTGAAGGTCAATTACAATCATTTTTGGTGAATACACATACCTCCAAAATCCTACCCAGTTGCGAGAAAAATATTCCTAAACGAAAATATAATGTATGGCCAGAAATGTACCCCGGAAATTTCATGTAAATCTTTAAAACATCATAACACCTGAACGGATTGGGCGATTTTAATGTTTCAAAATGCAAACGACGCGTATTTTAGTGAAGAATGTGTAGAAAATCAAAAAATAATCGACAAGTTGATCCTTGACCTCGGAAAATAAGAAAATCCCCACAAAAATTGTCCAATTTTCAAACAGCCATAATTCCTACAATAGTGAATATATTTCAATGAAACTTTTTTTTGACATAGAGCTCATAGATATCTACCAAAAAGTATGGAACAACTTTTCTACCGGGCGTTAAACAAAATTACTAAAAATCAAAAACCCTAAATTTTTCGGCAAAATTAAAAAATTTCAAATCGTTCTAAAAAAATTATTTTTGGTTGCGGGGGACAATTACAATCATTTTTGGTCAATAGACATACCCCTGAAATCGTATCCATGTTCTAGAAAAAAATTCGTGAAGGTGTGAAATTTTTCGACAAAATTAAAAAATTTCAAAACGTTCTGAAAAAATTATTTTTGGCTGCGGGGCACAATTACAATCAGTTTTGGTGAATACACATACCCCCAAAATCCTACCTATTTTTGAGAAAAAAATTCGAGAAGGTACTAACATTTTTAGACGAAATTAAAAACTTTAAAATCTTATTAAAAAAATTGTATTTTGTTACAGGGGTCAATTACAATCATTTTTGGTCATTAGACATACCCTCCAAATCCTCTCCATTTTCTGGAAAAGATTCGAGAAAGTGTGAAATTTTTCGACAAAATTAAAAAATTTCAAATTGTTTAAAAAAAATTATTTTTGGTTGCAGTGATCAATGACAATCATTCTTGGTGAATACACATACACCCGAAATCCTATCCACTTTCGAGAAAAAAATACTGTGCGGGCGGAACTTTAAACGTTAATAACTTTTTAACGAAGCCTCCATCAACAAATTGGTATTCTTGATTTTCGTCCTATTTTGGCCTCTGGAATCTCCCATTCAAATTTTTCCCAGGAATGGCCGAACACCCGGTATAAAAATGAGCCCAAATAAAAATCATAGAAAAAGGAAAATATTTGTTAAAAAAGTGTTTCGAAGAAAACGAATTGAAAAAATAATAGTAAAGAAAAGATGGAGAAAACAGAGAACAAGTACAATTTAAAGAGAAAGCTACTTATAATAAAAGAGTCGAGTACCTCTACAATTATTATTTAACAATTTAATATATCGATAAGAATCTTTGTGATTTTCCAAACAATAGTTGGACCATGCGTTATAATCATCTTGACTTTGTGTTTCCCAGCAGTGTACGTAAAAGAAATTTCATTTCATTTATCTCGCCTTCCTCATTTAACGAAAATTGCTACAGTATAATAGAAAAAGCTCTCAAGGTTTTTATTGTATGTGTCTCTTGTCATTTTAGAATCATATCCCCTGTTAGAGTAGTATACGATACTCTAGTTCGCCCGCAACTTGAATGGTGTTCAATTACTAGCGGTGTTCTTGCTTTAATAGGGTCTCCCTTATAATTAAACATGTCCAGCACAAATTTCTTAGATTTAGCTCGTATAAACTAGTAGACTCCTATGTCATAACAAGTCACAACTATAATCCCTTGCTCCCACATTTATGATTAATATCTTTAGAAACATACAGAATTATAGCCAACTTATATTACTTTAACACAAATTAATTAGCTATCATGTTACGTGTCCTGATATTTTATTAATTTCATCGATTAAAAATTTGAGAAAATATCTCTTTGGTAGGAGAAATAAAGGGAACTCTTAATTTAAAAATTCTTACACGTTGTAATGGACATAAACTTCTAGTTTCTCAATATCATCTGCTTTTGGTCTCGAGGTAAAAAGTGTTACATACGCCGCTTCCAAGTAAACTGGCGATACCAATTTTGTCACTCGAAAGTGGAAATTACTGTATATTGAAAATGTGGAATAAAATTTCTTCGTGTACGAGATTCCGTTTTAGGGAAAATTGGTTTTCAAAATTCGTCGGACGCGATCGCGATAGAGTACGATTTTAGCCAACGTGTCTGTCTATTATTCGATATTTCTACTTGCGTCAGAATTTTCAAACATCGATCTTCCAACCTAATTCAAACCGGGTAAAATATTCCAGAGAAAAAGTGACTAAAAAAAAAATATTATATTATTGCATTACGTAACCATTATGTAGAATAATTAATTGTTCAAATAAATAACGGTGGTTAATATTTCATTAATTAAACGTATCATTTCTAAACTCGAATATATAATCTGTGAAGTATATTCCACAGTAATAATTTTCAAATATTTAAAAAAATTTCTTCAAAAACGATCGCCCTACGTATTCGTGAATGCAATAACATGGTTTCCGATGATATTGGAGACGATAAAAATGATATCATCTACGACTGTGCACTGAAAAATGAATAGAGAGGACCATGAATCTTCGTCAAAGATTCGCAGTTTGTTTGTCTTCGTTTCAGCGAATCCTTTATTCGTGATAAACGCGCGACAGAACGAATAGTAAACGGTGCATCTCCAGATAGAGACAATACGCGTGAAACTTTTCGCATAAAAGACAAGGTCATGGCATACGTATAGCACCTTATGACCAAGGATTTCCGCATAAGCGGCGAAACCTCGAAACTTTATCAGAACTCTCTCAACGTGTTGGAACAACTTCTTGATGGCGTCGTATAAAAGACAAATACTGCCACTAAGTATGCAATTTACGCGGAACCGTGCGTTTCATTTTCAACCAAGAGAAAACATTAATTTGCGGGGCGAACCAATCCCAATATTCAATGGTCCATTCTTTGTATACGTCAACAAATTCTTTTCCCCAAAGACCTCTGGTCTCTTTTCTTTCGCTTTTAAATTACTTCACTTTACAGAATAATGAACTTCTTTAAATAATATAATATATTACTTTAATTTTGTGTATAGAGGCAATAATTAAGTTACCACAATTCAATGCAATGACGAGTTACTATTTTTTCGTTGTTTTAAAGCTACACTTCGTTAGTAATTTTAGAAGGGAATTCAGTTCGTTGGTCGACTAAGGAGGTTAATTGCTAAACGTTCTCCAAGTTTACGCGAAATTTAGAAACCGTCCCAAGATTCTTGGGCGGCGTCGTAGGCACAGAAACGCATATGGATTCAAATTCTTCTATCGTCCAAATGCAGCGCCGACCGACTGGGAAACTGGAGAATGTAATCACGAACGCAGTCTCTATAAACGTAATCTCAATAAATAAGCATTCTCAACGACTTGTCACGGATTTGTCAACAGCTCCCGGAGCCAAGCAGCGTATCGATAGTGTAATCGTGCCTCTATGCAGCGCGCAATACCGTGCCTTGTACGGTCGTTTAGGAATGGAATTTGTTGCCTCTGATTGCGACAAGTTTCGAGAAAAAGATTGCGTTCGTTCTCGTGCTCCGACGAGGCGAGCGGAAGCTACAGTAAAAGTAGAAAAGCCGAGGGAAGGAGATAAGTCTAGTAGATGAAAGGCGCCAAAAAGAAGTACAAGATATCCACGACGAGCCCCGATGAATGAGTCTACCAACGATCTTTGAGACTCCAGCAGCCTGTGATTAATAAGTAACGTCGATCTCGACCAAAGTAGAGTTTCCTCGAGCTTCGGGTGCAAGTATACAGCCCGACACTTCCTCGAGTGTAGCAGGGCGTAAATAACAATTTTTCGAAAATAAATGCCCTCTTTTCCCGTCCGCGTCGGCAAAGTATACAGCGAAACAGCAGTTTAGGCTACAAACAGGGGTTTAACCAATTAAATGAAACTCGTTTCCGATAAATAAAAAGCAACGCAGCGAGAGTATTTTATGTGACAGCGGGACCGTACTCGATACGAGTAGTTTCGTTATATCTTTGACTAAAAATTGTGACGTCAACTGCGTTGATTGGGGCAATCAAAGATGGACGCGACCCAGCAGTGAATCGTGTTTTGCGTTAAATTTGACAACTGAATTTTCAAACGAAGCTGATAAAGGGGGCTCATTCAACGCGATTTTGTTAAATTTATCGCGAAAACTTTGCGTCGTTTAATCGAAAGTGGGCCGAAAGGGTTGCCAATAACAATGCAGAAGTCGATAACCGCAACGTTGAGAAACCTAGATTTGCGATCCGTTGCGCAAGATTAATTGTGACGTTTACTTGTACTAACTCGCCTTACATTCGTTTCACCTAGATACCTTTTCGTTTCGAACTATCACAGCATATTTCTATCGCGGTATTTCCAATTTTATCAAATTTCATCCCTCCGATTAGAAATATAAACGCCTATTTTTTCGTTCACAATTATATTATGCTGAAATCTTTAATTTTCTTTGTTTCGGAAAATTATACATAATTTTCTACCTTTTCTCTCGCCAGGTATAAAATGGTCCACGACGAGAAACAATAGCGCTTTCGTGAAATCTCTAACCTAAATAAAACAGACAATCGCACCTTTCTTCGACAGAGGTGATTTACGAAAGTTCCTTAAACGTTTTCGCCATTTTCTTTTACGACGCTTCGTGTAAAATAAATGTGCAGTTTTGTAAAATTCGCGCGAACAGTTTTCCGTTAATGCATGTAAAACGCTTCGCAAACAAGATCATTTGACATCGCACACGCAAAGCACGAAGTTAATTACGTGCGAAACGAGTATTACAAGTCAATGTTTGTAAATGCTATTAAAAGGAATATTATATTAACCAACGAAAATACAAATACCGCGCAAAGTTAATTACGCACAAAATGCATACTTTGTTCGTTTCACGAATTTCAATTGAAACTTTTAGATGCGCCCTGTCGCTTCAAACTTCTGAAAAACGTAAAGAAAAAAGGAAAAATCGATTTTTTGGTCCCGAATAACGGGAACGATCCCTTAATTTCGTCCGCTTTAATGTCGGGCATCCCGAGCTTGTGCAATAACGCGCAAAGGGCCAAATAAAACCGTGAGCAATCTAAACCCAGTGGTTTTCAAACTTTTTAAAATGCGAATCCCTAAAACTTAATAAAGAAGGAAATTTCTGCACCCAAAAATTATAAACAGAAAACGTTTCTTTAAATTTTCTTTTATTTTGCACATCCAAATTATTTTTACTGATGCAGACAAATTGGGACAAATTTATTTGGTTTTCATTTCTAAATATGAACATTTCAAGCCAAGTTATTTTAATTTAAAACTCCAGAAAAAATTTATTACTTACAGAAAACCAATATTTTTCAATTGCCTCTAAACTTAAATTTATTATATATAAATGAATAGTTCGTAATGCAAAAGTCTGTCGTTAAAATTTTCAAGATATTATCGAAGAATTTTAAAAATTTATGCTATTTATTTTTAATTTCAATACAACTTAAATTTATTATACATAAATGAATGGTTCGTCATGCAAGTTGTATTGAAATTAAAAATAAATAGAATAAATTTTTTAAATTCTTCGATAATATCCTGGAAATTTTAACGACAGACTTTTAATCTTCGTTTCTCAAGCTATCATCTTATCACTAAATCATGCAACAACCTCTAACGTTTACCGTTTACGAGGAACACGCGAACACCCTGTGCTATAGGAAAAACTGGGCTAAAAATTTTCATGGAGGCCCCCCTTAGATCGTAAAGTGTCCCCATAGGATTCGAGGTCTCTTGTTTGGCAAAAAGTTTGAAACGGTGGTGACCGCGTGAACGAGCGATTATTTACGGTCCTGTGGGCAACGATGCGATAAATGATCGAAACAGCGATGTGACGAGCCCGGTAAAGGAAGTCGGTGACCTCCTGGCGCGACGGTTATACCCCGTGCATGCAGATTCCACGGATATCTGTAATTCGGATTATCGAAAGCATGGGTCGAATCGGCGCGAGAGCCGTTAATGTATCAGCGATGCTCGATAATAGATGTCCCGACCCTGGCGGTACACAGAAACAGGTGTACGCGCGCATACCGATCAATGATACACTATCTTGCACAGGTGGGACGGGTACACATAGATAAAACGGGCCGTGTACCATTTCTCTGTGTACCTACTTATCGGCGTAACGACCCGATTCGAGAATCTCGGAGTAACAAAGTCGCCGATGTACGATACTGGCGGGTTACCGGGGCGAGAGAAGTGGAGGACTAAAGTGAGGAAATAAGGGTGGAAAGTGGGAGTCGTTCGAGGGTCGAAAGAGGAGGGGGAGAGGGGGGAACGTGGCGGGCTATTTGAACGGGCCAGCCAACTGCTGTGAATGAATATTCAGAAGCACACGGAAACTGCAGAGAACGCGGTCTTCGTGCCCCAGGTGACCTCTCGTGGAAACGACCAGGTGAAATGGTCCAAATCACAGCGAATATTCAGATCCCAACCCTCTCGCTGCCGTCCTTGTGCAAATTATTCTCGTTACGAATGCCTGTGATCGAGACCCCCCTCTGTCCCGAACTATGTAAAAGAGTGTAACCAAAACCGCGATTCCCATTGCAAATTTCTTCGCAACCGTCTGAATAGAGGCTGCGACAGTCCTCGGCGAACCGCAAGACGTGGAAATTTAATGGTACTTCGCGCTCGTCTACGTCGTCTGTCTGAAACAGTGGTTTCCAAACTTTTGACAAGATCCACCCCCCTTCTTCGAGAAAATGAGAATTTCCACGGCAGAGACAAACGACAGGTTCAACGCTCCAAAGATCGCGATTCTTCCAATAGTTGTTCGATACATTCTATTCCGAGACATCGATCGCTTTTTTAAACTAACTACAAAAATTAAAACAACACGCATACATGAACAAAAAGAAGAAAAAATGATGTACACTTGGTCCTACCAATTGTGTAAGGATGTCAGAGATGGTCGCAGGCGTGTGGTTGGATTCAAATGTTCGGACACTTTAAATATAACTATATAAACTATATTATTTAATATTACTATAACTATTTAACATAAAAGAACATAAAACGTGAACGTAAGAAGCCATAATTGACTACTCTCGACGAGAGTTCGATGCAGAGTGACTTTCTGCTGTCGAAGTCGAACCTTCTCAATTCCTATCTACATATTTTAAATAAATGAGGTTATCGATACGGAGGACCCCTTTTACTACGCACGTTCGAGGAGCAAACCCCCGAACGCATTTAGGTCTAGACCTAAATACTTTGTTCGTCGACACGCACTTGATCCTAGACTAAACACTTCTATCGATGCCAACAATAACGCTTCTCCAATCCAAACACATGTACACTTCTTACAATACTTTGTATTCTGAGACATCGATCGCTTCTTTAAACCAACTACAAAAATTAAAACAACACGCATACATGAAAAGGAAGAAGAACAAATGGTGTACACTTGGTCCTACCAATTGGAAGTCACCGACGTTCTAGCAATCTGAAAACATTCTTGCAACAGACTCAACAAAGTATTTGTGCATTTATTGCGTTGGGTGCATCGTCGCCTGAGGGCTCAGACTCCACGTCATATAAATATTAAATCCTGTGTCACTCGCGAACGTCTAACATTAAGAGAACAGGCGTTCGCGGTCGAAACTGGAATTAATTAATTATTGAAACGTTACGAGGCAAGCGTTCTCTGTCTGAGTTCCTCAGCGTGAGACGCTTTGTAGACGCAAGATAAGTGACAGACGCAAGACAACTTATACCGTTGTTAACGTTAACAACGTGAGCAATAACGAAGTTCTCAGCGTCTCCAATTTTCGAGACAAAGTGTAAGCGCTCGTCGAGACGGTAACGCCACTTGTACGGTTCACGCTATAATTTTATACCTTCTGCTATAACTGTTTTTTACGAGTATAGGTCTCGCAGGTCGCCCGAAGATAACCGTAACCGTGCCCAACCTATAGCTTTAGCACCTGCGAACGACATTTTCGACCATCTCGTTGCCAGTCAGTGTCGTTACACTATTCAAATACTTCTCGTGCGTTCGTGGGCGTTTTACGGACGCCTGGTTTTTTGTACGCTCGCGTGTACCTGAGACGGAAAGTGCAGCTCCGCAAGTTTGCTGCGTTGCAATTCGAGCCTTAAGATCGAGTTGCAAAAGAAGCAGCTGACTGCACTCCACTTGCGCCGGACAATATACGGTGGAAGTTCTTCTACGTGTATCGAGGACCCTTCTGCTTCCAGTCCCGTGACGTTCGCGAAAATACTTCGACCCTCGCTCGCGTCTAACGCGAATACAATTGAAATGTTTCACAGCGAGCAAATAAAAATTCAAATATTCCGATAAACGTCTGAACGTTGATGTCCTAAAAATGTCCAATCACTCGCAGTGCCATTTTATCTTCGCTAATCGCTATTTTCTTTCAGAAGAATTCATTGACTTGGAAGCACGAAGAGCGAATGAGAATCACAAATTTCGATCCACGTAAAACTGGATCATAGTTCCAGAATGCTTTCAACTTGGATCTCTGAAACGAAAAGATCCGTTGCCTAATGCGAAAGTTGGCGCGTTCTCTTTGATTAAGCCCGTCGCGTAAAAACGCACCGCCGAAACCGCTGGTGAACCATAATAACAAGCAACGAGAATTGAACGAACACAGTCGCAATCCGCTCCGCCATGTAGAATTAGCTCTATATGGCGTGAGTCCACTCGCCAACTACCGGTAATTTCCTCGGGGAAGAATCCTGACGCTATACAGGGCGAATCACGCAATTGGGACGAGTTATATCTCGAATTAGGTAACAGATAGGAAAAACTGTAGAGAAAAATGTTCAATGATACGATAACGTCCATTCTTCTGTGACATAATTTTTTCCCTAAGTGCAACGGTGCACCAGAAAAATACAAATGCATATTTTTATTTATTCAAAAATTCAATATTTACCTTACAAAAGATACTCAAACGCTTCAAAAATTATTTCTTAATGGTTTCATAACAAAATTAAACTGCTCACTGTTTATGCTAGAACTTTATCTTTGAGGTAACTCCGTAAAAAAGTCTAAAGGATTCAGATCTGGAGATCGTGATGATGTACTATGCGTTGCAAGCTATATCTCACGCAATATTGATCTTTTGAACATGATGCCCTAATGATTTTTTACGTAGAATCACCTGGGGAATCGATTCGAATAAATAGAAATATTTAAGTATATTTTTTTTTAAATGCATCTGCTTTTATCTGGTCGCTTATGGAAACAATTAAGTCTTGGAAAAAATAGACACTATCGTACCATTTTTCCTCCGTATATCCAATTCGAGATATAACCTCAGTTCAAATTGCATGATTCGACCTGTATAGCCGCGAACGTTTGCCCCGCGCGATTACGCTCGCTTTCGGCCAGGACGCCAGGTACCAATTCTCTCGAATAATTGTCGCAATTAATACGGTAGACATTAACGGTAAAAGGCGCGAAACCGAGGTCACGCGTTCCGTGAAATAGAGAGGAAATAAAAAAGGAAACAGAATAGGAAAACGGCGGAAGAAAACGAGGGAAAGAACGATAGGGGCAACGGTGCTTCGCGGTGCAGTTTCTGGAATGTACCGTGCTGATCACGACCGCGTTAGTGCACCTCTCGTAATTTCCGTTAGCTAACCCACTCGCCCACGTGCAAGTATTCATTGTTGCCGCCAAGTCTTCCACAGAGTACTTCTGCTCGGCCAGGAATTATTAATAAACGCGCACAAATTGATATTTAATCGGGCGATTCTATTTTCTCCCCATCGATCTAGTCAGCATTCTTTGCAACACAGGCGTCGCATATGCTGTCACCGGAGATAGAAAAAGGTTTCGAGTTTTCTTGAAAGCGAAGCGAATCGTTTAAACAAAGTACCACATTTCTGTCTCTCTTTTTGCAAAAATGTGCAATCTATTTACAATTCGATCCGCCAGCGTAATTCAGAGACCAGCAATTTATCGAGTTTGTTTCGATTCCGGATAGTTAATCTGCTAAAAATTAATAGCCGGCCGTCCGTTCCAAGTTTCTAATCAAGCTATGCGTTCATCGCGCCGAAACGCATCAATCTTCGCGAGCTATCACAAGGCATAATTTACTGAAACTGTGCAAAGTGGATCATACTCGTAATTGTATTATGCACTCTAATACGCGAGCCGCGTCTACAGGGAGATATACGTACTAAAGCTTCATAATCGTGTTCGCCGAGTCGATTCCTCGAAGACGACGGAGCACCGTTCTTTCCCGACTTCGACGAAGCGATAATACGATAAAGCCGACGAGCGAACCACACGTCGACGTAGTTCCGACCGATTTCTATGTTTCCGCGGGCCAATTTCTACGGTCTAGCGCTGCTCGAAAGAGACTTCTATTCGAAATCGCGGAGCTTTCCTTCCACGATTTCCTTTTTCCTTAGTTTCCCATTCCTTCCGCGTCCGCTTTCATTCCCCGTTTCACCTTACACGCTTTTTCTTTCTCCTTCGTTTACTTCGCGTCACGGTGCAAAATTCATTTTATCGCGACAGCGACGACGAATCGATATATCTCGTTCCCGGCACGAGCTCGCAATCCGATAAACGAATGACGAGAAGATTGCAGCCGGCGTGCAACGCAATAAATGGATATATAGGTGCGGTGATCTATAGATACGGGTTTCGTACGTATCCACCGACACACGTACATACCTGGTGCGCTTGTGTGCGACATGCCAGGTGCTCCTGGCACCGGGGTGCACCCTGTTAACGCGCACAGGCACCGGACAACGCTGTCTCGGGGGCACCGATCCACGAATCTCCCTACGGTTCCCTTAGCAAACTGCCTCGTCGTATTTCTTTTACGCGTACATCGTTTTAACGAATCCTAACTGCTTCGTATTACGTTCGGGGTATCGCGCTTAAAATATTTCTTCCCTATCGGTCGCCTTCCACGTGTATTTAAGGCAGTACGATTGTTCGCGCTCGAATTTGCCTGGCTGGGATTCAAATGAAATATGATCGTGAATGATATGCGATTTTTTGGAAAACGTTTACTTTACAACAACGATAATTGGACTATGTCTACTGTGAAACTCTTAGCGCGTGAATATAGGGAGTTCAATTTACACTCTTCACGACCAAATAGTTGTCACGTCTCTTTGAAGAGATGGTTACTCTACCAAAAGACAAGTTAAGAGTTTCCTCCTCAGCTTGGATCCCCCCCCCCAACAGGTACACTTGAGGGTGTTCGTAAATTCACCAGTGGAATCATAACTCTATCGATGGGCCATCGACTTGGGAGAGGAGGACCCATTTTCCTGCCTCATTTCAGCAGAAAACTCCTACTTCACACCCGGTGGTGGAGGAAAGACCCAGGCCACTCTGGCAAGAGTGCCTGAGGTTTTTCCCCCAAGTCGAAGGTCGCGTTAATTTACCGAGGAAGAAACGAAACTTCGGATTAGCAACGCGACAAGTACCGGAAACCCCCGAGTTGGCCAGCGGAACATGCATAATTTGTTTCCCGAGCAACGTATGCAATAATCCCTCTCTAATGTTCGCTAGCTTGGTTCTGTGATGTAAACGTTATCGAGGGAAGTGTCTATTTCAGGCATCTCTGAGAAGCACCGAAAGTGAAACAAAGTAAACTGTTCAACGTTCGTTTATACCAAAAGTTCTAAAATCATTCAGAAGCCAAGGTAAGAAAGCTCGTTTGTTGATAACGATACGTCGTTAACACATTCACTTTTAATTATCGTCTTTTCAGTGCATTCAAGATTTTGGAGCACACATGTCAGGAAAACGCAAGAAACTAACGTGCACTAAGACAGACTAATTGGTCGTAGCGGCGTCGCCACTGTTTGTATGCAAACGAAATGTATCGGAAACAATAGGAAGCGCTCAGTGACGCAGATTTCAGAAACTTTCGTTAGGTAGAGATCGTAGCTCCGGAGACTAGTGATCGCCGATCGAACGACGCCATTGGGGTGAAGCATATCAATGAACCCGTTAGCTGGATCCCCGGCCTATTTCCCGGCCGATAAGGAAAATTCAATTTTGACGATCTCGCGGAACAAATGCATCATAACTTCCTAGTCTTCCAATTTCCGTCGGTGGCTTATCCTTCCCCTGGCGTCTTCTGTATTCCATCGGAAAGCGCCGCCTACGGGCCGTATAGACGTCAGCGTAGGTGAGAACCGGCTGGTTCAAAGCACCTCGGCGCCTGTGGACGATTGTCATCGATCGGTGCACGATTTCCAGAGCCAGAAGCACAGTCGAAGACGATAGCAGGAGGTAGAATGGCGACGGTGGTCGGTGGTAGTGGTAGGACATGTCCCCTTCTCCGTCGGCCATCATCGTCGTCAGACGCCGTAGCTGCGGGGCAATCGAATTTTCATCGCCGCGAAGGCAAGCCCTGAATATTCATACGGTCGAATCCCTAGTACCTTGCACACGTCCCTCGGTGGTTGTGCCCCAGTGTGTTAACGTATAGGTACATAGCCGCTGGATAATCGCGGTCCTTCCCACCCTTTCCTGACCGCCAGCTGAATTTAAACTGATGTGCCAGGGAGGGCGCGTGATCGCCCTAGGGTGCTTAAGCAAATCGAACGTTCAGGGGTGCACGCTGAGCCAGCCGTATTCTTCGCAGGACGGGATAGCAAGTGAGCCACTGCGCCACGACCACTATTTATGCCTCTATATCCACCGCAGAAGTGGATATTTGCGGCAAATTGCCGTTAATAAACGCGCAATGGGATTATCGAGTTAGACAATTATTAGCGGCTTAACGATCAATCGCGATACTATTTGTTCTTCGTTATTCGAATGTTTGCTGTCGGTAGGCGTTACCGTGAGACGGGGGAACCTTTTGTGAAGGTACGCGTTGCAAGAAACGCGCGGCAAATAATACGAAAGAACTGTGGAAACGCGTACCGATACCTGACGTTTCAATTCTGTAGCGCATAATGTGGTCGATTAAGAACACAGTAAAAACAGACCCTTGTCAGATTGGCTGATGAAGTTTCATGCGATTTGCGAGTAATGTTTTCTTACGAGGTATCTTCTATAGCTTCGCAGGTGCAGCTACTTATTGCTCGGTTTAAGTAGCGATTGTTGGGCTGTGAGATTGACGAAGAAGCTAATTCTGTATAGTATGCAAAGTAACAGAGTTATCTGTCACAGTTGATACTTCATTTTATTAGCGATACAAATACGGTTGTATGTGAGCCCATATTCGTTGCGTTCTATGAACGATAAAAGCTTCTTTCTGGTTCTTAGATCAGTGCTACTTTGGAATGTACGTGATCTGTTTACAGTACGAGAACCGAGAAACGAAGAACCACTTTATCGCTGACAGAACGTTGCGAATATGGAGCATACTCCATAACTTTGTAGCTTAGAGGTATGGAAGGAACACTCGCTGAATCTGTGCAAATGAATGTCTATATTATCTTCAGAAGACGTCTGTGATCTGCGAACCACAGAACAATATGAACTATTCCATAATTTCTGCGAGTGCAAAGAAATTTGTTTTTTTATCAAGCGAACAATTAATATAATATTTTTGCTACAACTCCTCCACCATACTGCCTATTACAATGCTTTTCAATTTCTGTTAGTGTAATATACGTTTATACGCGTTCCCAATTACATATATTCTAAAGACCAAGTAGTCTATAATTCCGTCTTCTAATCAGAATTTACTTGCGGGGCAATATATCTGGAACGAAACTTATGGCAGAACTAGGACTGACAGAACGATATATGGCGCCCCTAGGCCACATTGGTTAATGACGCCCTTAGATCATCTTGGTTAATGGCGCCCCTAGGTCGCATTGATTAATAGAGTTCCCTTCGATCGATACATATACTAAATTTTCTTTCTTATATCAACAATGTCATTTACCAACAAAATTACACGTAACAAATTTCTAAATTAAATAACAAAATAATATTCTCCAAGAATACTTTCGTTTCAAGCAAAAACCTCTGAAGCACAAGAGAATAGTATCTTGACATCTCCAATAGTATCGATGAAAAATCAAAGAAAATTAAATAAAAATGTCATCTTCACGCGTTATTTTAAGATATTAATTATTCCGTAGTGAAAACTAATCTTAAAGTCCGCGTGCATTGCAATGTGCGGCAGGTTCGAAGACGTTAATTAAAATACACGCGGTTTTCTCATCAGAAGGAATTACGGTGTCGAAAATTAAATCGTTCCGCGCCGACCTACTTCCTGCGCGGTTCGTGTAACCGGTAGCCGCGTATTTTTCTTCTTTTTTTTTGTCGACACGCGTGCGTTATCGAGAGGACGAGCGACGAAGGAAGACGGGTAACAAAAAGCCAAAAAAAAAAAAAAATACGCGAAGAAAAGGTAAAAGAGAACGGGAGCGTAGAAAAATCAGCCGCTTTTCAGTCCAAAGCACTCGACGCTCCTTGCAGCCGGGGGTGCAGCGTGATCTGACGCGCGTGCAGCCGTTAAACCGAGGTGGCGAGGGGTAGGGGAAGAGAAAAAGATTCAAAGAAAAAAAAAGAAAACGGAAGGGAAGCTAGTCAGGGGAGAGAGAAAGAGACAGAAACGACGTCCAGGGAGAACGGAACACGTTCGAGCAACACGACATATGAAAAGGGGGGTAGAACTGGCAGCTGGCATATACGCTCTCCTGTCTTCTACCTGAATGGAAAGAGAAGAGGAGAGGGACAGCAAGAAACAAAAGCGAACGGGGAGACCGGGCAGAAAAGAGTGGGGAGAGAAAAACCTGCGATAAAATGGAAACAGAAACGCGGCAGGGAAGAGAAATGGTCGGGGATAGGGAGAAAAAGAAGCAAACGCGGGAAAAGGGGTGACGCGGAAAAACAGAGAAATAAACGAAGACAGATCGGTGAACAGGGAAGAAGAAGGAAAAAAAAATGTAAGAGCTCCTGGAATCGTTGCAAGAATCGAGGGCTCGCGGCCGTCGTTTCTTCCACGAGACTCTCGTTCAAAGTACTCCGCAAATGCGGAGCCTACATCCATTCATGACTTTTTCAAAGGAATCCCCTATCCTTTCATATCTACTTCTTTCTCCGGCTCTCAACGACTGGCCGTGTGGACCGCGGGCTGAAATTATTTAGCTACAGTTTCTGCCCGCTGGCGCTGCACTTATTCTTTCCGTCCTCTTACCTCCCGACGGTTCAAACTTCCTTTTTCGTAGATCGAGATCAATTAAACGCGACTTCAGAAAGAGAGAGTCGATTAAACCTGCCGCGAAACTTGGAAATTTTGCGCCCTCCGAGCGAATTCGTGTCAAACTGGCCCCTGTACAGCAATGATTCTTAAAATGAACATCTTTACACGTTCATCTTTCGTACAACGGAGGCGACGTTCGACACCAGATATCGTTTTTCAAATGTCGCCTCTCACGCTTCAAGGGAAATAGAAACGTTCAATTTACGAATCATGTTCATTTTAAGAATCATTACTGTACCAAGTACTCCGCCACTCGTAACTATTTTATTGAGACGTTGTATTAATCTTTGGATTATTGTAACTCCAAAAGAAGAAGTGCATAATCTTCCTGGAGTTGTTTTAAAAGTGAACTTTAATGTCATTGCGATGCTTCGATCATATATTTTACCGAGTGAAAAATTAACGGACGTCAGAGTTTACAGCGCCCTTATATTATTTTAATTTGACACACGGTGGATTTTCTTCATTTTCATTGTGAATCGTCCCGTATATTTCACACCGGTGAATTTACGTTGGACAATAAATCGATGATAACTAGTGCAGGTTTCCAGCGGTGCGGCTGTTTCAGCGTCGACGATGAGATCCATAATTTTTGCCCTGTGGCGGAAGGGATCGTTCGATCACCGTAAGTCTCGAATTGCTTTAAAACGTTGCTTCGAAATGGAAAATGGCCCCGCGCGGACGGGATCGATCGTGTAACAATTGAAACGACTGGCCAGCAATTACAAATTTCAAACGGGAAACGAAGCTTTCCGATCGAAGAACAAAAGTAGAAAAGCTTAAATAGCGAATGATATCTTATCTGGTTAATATCGCGATATCGAATATACCAACTAGAACGATCGGTTCAGCGATTAAAATTGATAAAGGGCCCTTGGTGCGCACGAAATTTGAAAAATTGTCCATCAGTTAAACGTTTTATTTCTCGGCCCGTTCCCTTTCCAGACGTCCGAACTGATTTATTCGACGCCGTTTCTTCTTTATCATTTCTATCCAGCCATTTTATGTGCTGTCCTTGGATACGGTCGCAAATTTACGTCGATCCCCTCGTCCATCCGAATGCAACGCGTATCTAACTCTACAAAAACGGAATAAAAGTAGTAAAATGGAATTCATCTTTAAAACTCTTGAAAAAATTAAAAATTGTGTGTAATAAAATAAACGAATAAAATTTAAATTCCAAATGCGATATTTATCAACTTTTGTGGGAGAAAAGACACTCTTAATTTTCACAAGAAACATAAAAAATTGCAAGCTCAAAGGACGAGGACGAAAATTCGCGAAAAATCTGTGTCCGATCGTTCGCCATAAAGCAACGTTGAAATGCATACGACCTGTTACTCTTATGTAAGGTTCATTAAATGCAGGAAAACATCCTTCTCGAGAAAGGTGCATTCGCGGATAGGATAGGGAAGATCGATTATTCGATCTTCAGGTGATTTAACACAAACACCCGGCATTCCTACTGAAGCGCGAAGACTATCTTTCTCTGGACCGTCAACCGCGGTAAAAGACCGGAAACGACCGTGCAACAGCCGTAAGTACGTCTAACGGTATACCGTCCTCCTGCTCTTCTCCTCTTATCCCTGAGTTCACGCTCAGTTTTCTCTCTGATCCTTCTATCGGTGACTCTTTCTACGCCAAACTAAAATTTACCTCGAAATATAATATAATAAGAATTAATCTTATTTTTAACATTTTTATTATGTTTCACGTTGCTTCTGTTTGTTATAAGAAACACAAAAGAATATATACTTCTAGTATTTTATTATCAGTTTTCCAACTCGTCGAATCACTGATATTTAATTTTTAGAAAATATACCTTGTAACGACGGTTTGAAAAACGGACTATTTTACTTTGGACGTCGAACAGAGTATAACAGGAAGACAAAGAAAAGGATAACGGTAAATGGAAAATAAACCATCGTGTATCTATGCCGAATTAAACTGTTCAGGCATATTACCGTGCCCGTATCTCTAGCTACGACTAAACCGTGAAAGGGTTGAAGTAAATACCAAACATCTAACACAAATTTCAGAGACTCTGTGTGCGCCCTTTAATTAAAGGTGCACCAAGAAACACTAAATAGCAGAGTTTAAAGTTGTTCTACCGGGATGCACACGATTAATTAAATGTTTTCAAATTGCATATATTTCATTTTAGTAACAAAAGAAAAATTAAAACATTTTTTATCACTGAAATCACTGATAGAAGTATCTAACAACGATGGTAGAAATAAGAACAGTGACAACAAAAATAATTTGTATAACGTAAACAAATGAAATAAATATATTAATTTTATATTTATTATATTTGAGGCTAGAAGGTTAATACCATATGGCCCAAATAAAGCGTTGCAATTATATTTTATGTTTATTTTAAGACGTACCGTCAAAACTTCTCAGAGTTTCCATGTACCAACCGTAACATGTTATCCGTTAAATCCGAAATCTGTTAGATCGAGGTTTCTATGGATGATGCCCACGTGCTTCAATGCATCTACAGTTTCTCTGTACTTCCTGAGAAAGTAGTCCTTTGATCCGGGTATTACTTTAGTTCTACAAACAGTATTGCCCAGCCTGCAGTCTTTTGATGTTCTACCGCAGCCGATTGTGTACGGCCTAATACAATGCACGTTATTGGTTTCGCGTTCCGAGGAAAATTGATTCGAATTTCCGTTTGCCGGTAACTCCCATCAATATTGGTTAAATGCTACATTGTTCGTTCGTTTCGATTTCGAGTGAAAATTATTTTACCTGACTAACGAACAGATGCTGTATGTTTTACAATTGTGATGGCATTGTGAAAGAAACGGAGTGTACAAAAGCTGTAAACAACGATAATGCAAGCTTGTTGAAATGTCGGGAAGTGACGATATCAGTTTAATATTTAGCGCGCCAAGGCGTTTATTAATAATGTTGGACAGAGAAACAGAAAAATCGAGTGAAACGATTCTTGCAATAAAATTAAAAACGGTCAGAGAAATCTGTATAATCTTGATTGAATGCAAATATTAATAAATAAATTATGAACAAATCGTGCAAAAGGAGATTCAAAAATATACTTTCCTCCTTGAGGAATGCAACTGAATCCACGCCTACCTTTAAAAGATCAAAGAAGATAATTTTAACTTCACGCGCGAAGATAGAAGATCCATTGAATCCAACGCGGAACACTTTCAAGCTGATATTGGATCAAATCCGAAATAATTCATCGATGAATTAGTTACGAAACTTCAAACGAGAGATGAAACGCGAAGACATAAAAACAAAAATGCATTCCACTTGTGCATTGCAAACTAACTCCAATGGAGTCACCGTATGCTTTAAATAGTAGCAATAAAGGAATTACACAGTATGTGTTTACAAAACTAGACACTGCTGTTTGAAATATAAAAAAAAAAAATTAATATCGTCCCTATCGTTAACCAATTTGAGGAAAAAACAACTTCTGATGTTTTACGCGGTGTTATTGCTCTATTTCCAGTTCGATGCATGAATAAAATGTAACTTTCATAAACTGACAAAATGTGTAATAACAGACGTCCATTTATCGGTTACAGGCGCGATCGTTAAAATTTTTCAAATTTTCTCGCTAAACAAATATAAAATCATAAAAAGTGCACCGCACACAGGAGTCGAAGCGATATTTCAACAATTCCTGGAAATGTTTTCATAAAAGTCCCGAAACGAAACAAGTTACGCTACATAACTTTATTTATCACGGTCCTCGTTAAAACAGTATAGAAATATATTACAACGAGAATACGTGAGCAAAAACTGAATCCTCTATCGCGGAATATCGAATTCAGAAATTTACTGGCTCGGAATGCGACACGTGAAGCAAGTCTCTGGGGACTTGGATGAATGTACAACAAAACAAGTTACAGTAGAACTTCGATTAACCAGGATTCGATTTTACGGGTACTCGAATATCCGATCTCCTATTGTAACGGTGATGTTATACGGTACTCATTTATTTACAAACAAACTTCATTGTTTCCGAAATGATTTATTCCTGTATCATTCAATATCGGTCAACGGTAGATATTAATTATATATTGTGTATAGCTGTGTACAACAGACCGTTATTAAATCGGGCATTGTTGTGTACTCTTCTATACGGCGAACTTTTATTAAAACTATGACAATCCTCGTACACAATATTGAAATAAAGATCCAATAAACCATGAAATTCTATATCTTCCTGAAAATGATATAGCTGCCCGAAAACAGTATTAATTTATAATCCGGTTGATTCAAATTATTTATTTTAAATTTGTACAATTTGTTAGATTACATTTCTAGATGTTATCATTGTTGTTACAAGCACGCTTCAAATTCCATCGATCACGAAGTCCTCTTAATCAAAAGTAAAATATCGAGAGAAACCAAACAAATCGTTCCTGAGACTTGTGCTCGCGAAAAGCAGTACAAAAGGTTTAAATGCGGTGATTTTAAGCTAAACGACAAACTGGGCGACCGAAAGAAAAATGAAAAGCGAGCATTGCTCGAACGACGAGCCAGCACAAACGACTCGTAAGCTTGCAAAACGCCTTAAAGTTGATCAATCAACAGTTTCTCGAAGCTTGAGAGCTATGGGAAAGATCCAGAAAGAAGAAAAATGGTTATCGCGTGAACTTTCCAGAGAACGTGCAATTGACAACCGATTCTCTATCTGTCTTTCGCTGCCAGCCAGATGAGAAAAAAACCTTCTGTGGCCGATTGTCTCAGGTGACAGAAAGTGAATACGATGGTAAAAAAAGCAGAATCCGCCTGGTTCTTCTATGTTTGAACAATGCTTGAGAAACCGATCGCGAGAAGTTGATATGCAGCGAGAGAAGGTGGAATGGTAACGTGACGCGGGAAAGTTAGAGATAAATAAATGTAATATCGCGGTCGTAATACGGTTTTTACCGGTTTTGGCATGCAAATGTCCCACTGTGCGTCGCTGCGTGTCGGTATAAAACTCGGCGCACGCAGACATGGCGTGCTCGTGGCTGACACAAGGGTAAAGTTAAACAAGAAAACGAATCAAACTAACTGCACGACTTCAGATTCCGTCAAACGCCCGTAGACGTCGGAAATTTCTGTAACGTGTTTCGCGTTGCACGATAGAAGCCGGTGCACCACCACACCTCCCGTGTAAAGGCGCCTCGAGCGTAAACGCGATAAAGTAGGTGCCTAGGTAATAACCTGAACATACTAGCCTGCGTTCGCAGAAACTTTCCCCGAGTTCGCGCTGAAGTTACACGTACACGTGGATAGGCAACCCGATCAAACAGTTGACTACCAACTATTGGCTATGCGCTGTGTGTATCTACGAAAAGTGGCGGACAGTAATGGGGATCGATCACTCCTGGATTCCAAACCGTCGTGGGAAATTGAAATACTTCCAGGTTGTTCGAATATCTAAACGATAACGTCTGGACTTTATTAGTCCAAGATTGTGTCGAAACGCATTACGCAGATATAGATAGAAATTATTTTTCATGTACGTGTCGGTGATCGAGTTTGTACCTAAACCGTATACACTTAATAGGAAATCAGTGTTTCCATAAATTATAACTATATCTTATACGTAACCAGACACCAGCAGACACATTCGTCAAACTGAATTTTTTTCAAATTGACCCCAAGCATTTTATTAAACATTTTCAACTGGCAATTTCCTCCGAACTTCAATAGGTAAACTACAAGTTAAAAAAGTTTAATAAAATGCTTGGTTTTAACTTTATATTAATTTCTGACGAGATAGAAACTCCGTACTGAAACAGTTTAATAAAATGTTTGGTTGGGCTGGTGGTTCGAGATTTAATTCGAATACTACTGAACCACTTTTTTAAAATATTTACAATTGGCTGTAACTTCGAACATCGAATCGAGAATGCCTAAATTAACAAGACATACGCCTCTGTTATACGCGATGTTAGAAATTAGATGACATCAGCAACTTTTTAAATACTTTGACATTCAAAATATTACATTCAATGTACGTACGCGTAAATTACATGAAAAAGGCGCATCCTCGATTACGGATCGATCGAGAGGATAAATCGGAATCGGAAATAGGAGACGTCGGTGTCTCCGTCACGCTTCGCCGGTTCTACCTCGAGTCTTCCTTTCCAGATCCTTCGAGGTCCTCGATACCTCATCGAACCCTTCGCATCAACGTCGACTACCATTAATATCTTCCTTTTTTTTTTCACCCACTCCTCGACTCGATAGGAAACGAGTGGCGCGAACGTGACGCCACCTGAATGGATAACGAGACGCGTACAGTGCCGAAAACAATTTCGAATTCGGCCCCTGGCGAGGGCAAAATGTCCCCGCTATTCATCGCGTGATTCTCGAACAATGGCGCACTCTCGACCGGGCGTTAAATTGTCGCCGAATTTAACGTCGGTACACAGGTGCAAGTTACGTCTTTCCTGTACTTTCTCACGGCCACATTTCGCTCTCTAAAGTGTTCCACGTATCGCCTGCCCGCAAGAAACCTCGACAATTTTTCAATTCCTGAGGAACTTGGAAACTTATAGAGAAAAAATTCTAATAGTACCATCTTTTCTATTACTGCAATATTGCACTCTTTTTTTTAATTGCATACCTTTTTATCGTATCTATTTCTTGGAATATCCGGCGTAAAGATTTTATAATGTTAAGGAAATCAATATTTCGTGATATATTTTACATTTTTGATAACACGTTTCGCAGAAGAACATTCGATCTTTCGAGCTTTTACGCTCCAAATTGTTCCACGTATCGCCTGCCCGCAAGAAACCTCGACAATTTTTCAATTTCTGAGGAACTTGGAAACTTATAGAGAAAAAATTCTAATAGTACCATCTTTTTTATTACTGCAATATTGCACTCTTTTTTTTAATTGTATACCTTTTTATCGTATCTATTTCTTGGAATATCCGGCGTAAAGATTTTATAATGTTATGGAAATCAATATTTCGTGATATATTTTACATTTTTGGTAACACGTTTCGCAGAAGCACATTCGATCTTTCGAGGGTGGAAACTCTCGATGGGCAACTTCATTGAGTTACTAATAATTTATCCTCGGGGAAGATTAAAACTTCATTTATGAAAAATATGAAATATCTAACTATATAAGAATAATTGATGGATATTAATTAATCCTTGAAATTGAATAATGGAGGAAGCATATTTGGAATACCAATTTATTTAAGAGAAATATTAGTAATTATTTTAATTTTTATGAATATACATTTTTTCTGTTGAGATGCGTCATTTTTCTAGCGGATGAGCGACATTCACACCCGGCAGTGAATTAATATCCGGAGACCCAGCATCAGAAGATAACGCTGGATATCTTGCGTAATGACGCCGGAATGGTGCTGGCTCGGTGAACTAATTAGGATCAACAACGCGTTGCGTTCGCAATAAACGGAAATCAAAATCGTTGCTACAATGATAATGCGTTGCGTCGTTACATTCCGCACAATTATGCCGTTGACACGCAATTAGTGTTAATAGATTGTTCGAAATAAACAGAGAATATCCTTGATACGGTCGATTCTTGACAGAATATTGATTCTGAAATCAATTTTAAAATACACCGACTACGCTTAGTACAACGAAGAGAAACTGTCTGTATTCGTTGCTTACATTTTCCTGCTACTTCTCCATGAGAAAAAGATATCCAAAAATACTTTTATATTTTTAAATCGAGAATATTGATTTTAAATGAATTTTGTTTCGTATAAACGTCAGTAAGTATTTACATAATATATTCTGCGTGATAAATTTGTGCTCAATATATTTATAATATAAAATTATTGTTGCAACACCGAGTTGACAAATAGAGTAATCGCGAATCATTCGCCAAAACCTCGTAATTTAACGAAACAAATGCAAATACACGATATAATAAATACGTTTAAATAAACTGTACGGTAGTCACTGTTTTGATGCAAAGACGTCACAATTAATCGCTGTTTGAGTCAGCCGCGATATTATTAATCGTGCTTCCGTGTAAAAGTTGATATTCTAAAAAAACGCATTATACATGCGCGGTTAGCAAAACGATAATGCTATCTAGTCGACGCGGTAAAAAAGTACGGCTTTAACACAATAAAAATGAATTGAACTTGTAACTACAAATACAGTACAGGCAATTACATGCATTACGCATAATTGCAACAGCGATTAAATTCCTCCAGGCTGAGGTGTATTTTTAAAAATTCCATTCAAGATATGTGTCCGTAGTACCGCGTGACTCGTTGATTTGTTAAATATGTTATTACGACGCATAAAGAGGCTACTTTAAAAATTGTTGCCAACAACATTGAATCGACCAATTAAATAATAACTATTAAACCTTTCGTCGCTAGGAAATTCCATCTACTCGTAACAATGGATCCTCCTCTTTAAAGTTAAATGCTACTTGAGGAAGCCTCAAGAAAAATACAGGAGTGTCAGAGTGTGTATACGTACACACGTTGCATATACACACCGTGGATCAATACCTATCTTACGTCGTACCTGAAAAGCGTGTCTGATCTGGACATCCACGCTCAAACTCGACACGTGCAAAACGACGGTACAAGCTATTTCATAACGTGTATTGTAAAACAGAAGACTCGGATACTCGTTAACGCGTATGCTTTGTCAAATAATGAAACGGTTCACAAAGAAACGTACAAATCTACTTAACTCTTTCCTGAAAAGGCAAAACTTCCTACGCGTTCAAAGGGAAAATACGTACTCGAACGAATTGTAAAACGGCAGATTTCGCTACGCGTTTTCGAAATAAATTAATATTTCAATTTTACAAATAATTATTCCTAGCACGACTCGTTTTCTACCATATATGGAATCTTCGAGGATACCTGAAATTATCAAGGCGAGCGTGATTAATTTCGACGCTTGCAATTTGGTTCATTAATACGATTATTAATTTACAAAAAAAGTTTGCTATTTGTAATAATTTTTCAATGTATTTTTACGTACTTCCCCTCCCTCGTTCGAGCAAGGTTTCTGGATTCGTCCCTGGTAGAACCTGTTTCGCGTTTTACGATAAAAAGTAGAAAGGGAAAAATGGCGGACGGTTTTGGGTGCCATTTATCGTACGCAACAATTCGTTCGTAAAATACAGAATATTTCGTATGTGTTCGTGTAACGCGAATCGACAAAAATTGTGTAATATTCCGTCGGATAAAAAAGTTAAATAGAACGCATGAATACACCGTAAGGAGCCTGCTCTCGAGGCTACACACGCTACGCGGTGGGATCGAATCGACGACGACGATGAGATGGTGGAAAGCATCAGTGGTCCCGGAGCATAGTAAACTTCAAGGCTAACCGTTCGCCCGTGTACAGTCCCCGACATAAATTACTGACAATGATTCCCCAACCATCAACGACCGTATCCTGAAAACAAGGTGCGTCTCGGCTCGTTTCATGCTACGACGATGCGCTCTATGCAACGATACCACGATTCGTGTCCCAAGCAAAGAATGTTGTACGCAACGTTACGTCTTGTAAGGTGCAAAGAAGATTAAAACACAGCGATAGAGTTAGATAGGGAACACAGAACGTTACGAATCCTACGTGACTTCTCTCCAGGGAGCATCGCAGAACTTGTCGATCGGTTTGTATAATTAACACGGTGTCTAACAGGTCTGGAAATTCGTTAACGGATTCTGTATCTTGGATACACACTGCTTAATGCAAATCGTTGTACCGATTAGAGAATTTTATTCGACTCGATTTGATTTTGATAAAAATTTATTTGTTTCGAAGACACTGCATACAAAACTATAACAATGTAAAGATTCATGA
This sequence comes from Colletes gigas, assembly GCF_013123115.1. Taxonomy (NCBI): domain Eukaryota; kingdom Metazoa; phylum Arthropoda; class Insecta; order Hymenoptera; family Colletidae; genus Colletes; species Colletes gigas. Next base: position 4,971,135 of record NW_025106646.1, read on the forward strand.
CGACACTTCTCGAATTCGCCAGCAGAGGGCTACGCTCAACCTTTATCTCTTTCACAAGTGCTCGATTAAATTAATTAAAAAATGTTTCCTATCAAAGTTAATCAGTATTTCACCGACAAGAACTTTACTTAAATTTAGAAACAAATTGATTTTCGATAAAAAAAGTTAAGATCACCGTTATATTTTGAAATGGAACTAGGTATTTTATTTGAAATTATTCGGTGATACATAACATTAAGGCCTCGCATTTGAACGTAAACATTACGAATGCTTTATTAATAGCATAACATTTATTCAACTTCAGGACTTAACACACAAAATAAAAGAAAAGTTTATACAAAACCAAACTAAAAACACGCATGTTGAAAAGGTGTATATGTATAGTTAGTAATTAAATTAAATGTTCGAACTGCATTCCACCTTCTGCAACACAAAGTTCTATACTTTGTAATAGTAATAAAGTCTTATGTGTAGCTTCAATTAGAGAACTTCTTTGTACATTTCTACACATTTTTTACGAATTTTGTAGAAATTTTCCTCTTATTTTGTGTGTTAAGTTTTGAAATTTAATAAATAAGCATTCGTAATGTTTACATTAAAATGTGAAGCATTAGTGTTGTGTAACGCTGAATAATTTTAAATATTGTGGCAATCGATTTATGGCAATTTTTCTTTCGATGTCATCTGATTGTCATAGTCTAGCAGGTCGCTGAATTCGTCTCGACGGCGTCTACAATACTATGCAGTTAAAAATACCTAGTTCCATTTAAAAATATAACGACGACCTTAATTTTTTATCGAAAATCAATTTGTTTTTAAATTTAAGCAGCTGTAATTTCTTGTCGGTTAAATACCAATTAAGTCAGACTATCGAGAGAGACTAGTTCATGGCACACCCTGTATACACCCCTCGATCGACTAGCTACTAGTCCACTAGCAGGACATTTCTTCCTACAATAGCAAACCTGTTATATGTATATATTCAAGAAGATAATCAGCAGGCTCCCATTATATGAACTGCTTTGTCCCCTGGTTGAATTCGTACAAACGGAGTTCCACCGTATCACTATTGAACAAGACGTAGCGTCTGGAATCTGCGTTTTGAAAATTGTGCAACACGCCGGAGGTAATAAAAAGAGAGTCTGTTCGAGAGAACAAAGGAAAACAACTGACATCAGAGTCCCCCTGGGAACGTCACCGACCTTTCTCGTGAAAACCGCAAATCCGACAAAGATCGTCAAGGCTTGCGTTTTTTGAAAATGCGTAACCACTGAATCGTACAGCCACCCTATCGAAGAATTCACTGAGCACCTGTGCAGCCCCCCTGAGTGGTCCCGTAAAATATTCCGAAACACCGACAGAAGTCAACGGTCGTGTACTCGCATAACTATGCAAGACCGCGAGTTGCGGGCGAGATTGTTCGTCCGTAAGCAACGATTCGTCGGATTACGGACTACCCACGAATTTTCCGTGCCGTCGGATACAAAGGAAGGGATTTGTTCACCCTTGTAAGAGCACGGGTGGATCTCCCCTCTCTGCCGTCACGTGCAACCTATGCGTCTGCTTCTACGCGATAAAAGCGCGTCTTCCCTCCGCGAGGAGTGCAGCGACGCGTTTCGCACCTGTTGGAATGCGAAAGAAAAAGAGGGGAGGGGGAGGGAAATGAAAGAGAGGGGTTTGGCCCGGGAAGAAAAGTTTAGCGTTCGATAGGGTCACCCCCACCCCGGGGGGTGCATACCTGGGAGAACGTGTCCGAAAACACGGGAAACGGATAAAGTCGAACGGATTAAGGATTACGTAAAACCGTTTGCGAAAGTCGCATTTACTCGAGCTCCGGTGTCTCTCTCCCGGTTTGTATGTCTCCTGGAACGAATCCCGGCGGCCAATTACGCGCAATAAAGCCACGTGAAAGTCCGGCTACGATTTTTCTCCCTTGGCCGTGTGTTTACAAAAGAGAAAGAAACTTGCGCTCGCATCCGAATCCGAATCCGTTGTCGAGCGATATCGCTACGTTCTCCAAGACGCCCGGCGATACGTTAACCACCGACGCGTCATTTTTTTTCTGTCGCCAGCTGGTTATGCAACGTACGCTCCACGGGGCTGATAGCAATCGGAACGGGGATTTCTCGTTGTAAAAATAAATCGAACCGCAAGGAAAGCTTCGTTCCGTAGAAAAATTGAAACGAGAATGGAGGATGTTCGTTTGCGCGTTGATGTATTGTTTTATAAAATTACAGAAACGCGAAGAAGTAATCTTATCTTGTAAATTCTATAAAATTGTATTAAAATACCTCCTTGAAAACGAGGGAGAGTGTACTTCCGAAAAGGACATAACTTCGATTTTTTTTATATTCTGATGATAATGAAAATTGATGCAAATTTTATTTTCGTAGCAGAAACCATGAAAAATCCATAAAAATCTTAGTTTTTTTATTTACTTTCGCAAATAATGGGAATTTTGAAAAATAGTTTAGGTAAAAGTTGTAGACTTCATCAAAATACACATTTTATGCCCTTTTGATCTTTGTCATAAAGGTAATACTTTCTGAGAAAAATGATAGGTAATTATTCACTTATAGGGAGCCACCCTCAATTGCAATGTCCTTTACACTGTGCAGAGCTTAAATTTTTTTATTTTTTGAAACGAATACCTTTATTTTTTAGTTTTCGTGCGGGAATTTCACTTTATTTTGTTTTTTCTATTCCAAACTATTTTTTAGTTTTCATGATATTGTTTTATGCACTTTGTTTTCGTTTTTTTAGAACAAACAGGTTTATTTTTTGAGGTTGTTTCATTTCTTCTATAACGAACAGTCGTTTAACTTAATGTTTAAGTTTAGGTTTAGGTTTAGGTCTGGGTTAGGTCTAGATTATTCCTTTTGGGGATGAAACTCCCCGCAGAGGGTGGATCTCGTTACGCATGGAAAGTAAAAATCCAATGATACAGAAAACACATGGGTGAGGGAAGAGCTTTTCTGTATCCCTTTCTAGTATTAACTAATGAAATTAACAATAAAACTTGATTTGTGATGAATGAGTATATGAAGTTTTGAACATTTAATATTGTTTTTCTCAAAAACTATTGTCTTTATGACAAAAATCATAAGAATATAAAATGTGTCTTTTGATGAGATCTACACCTTTTATCTGAAGTATTTTTCACAATTCCCATTATTTCCGAAAGTAAATAAAAAAAACTATGATTTTCATGGTTTTTTCATGGTTTCCGCTAAGAAAATAAAATTTGCACCAATTTTCACTATCATACTCGTAATCAGAATGCCAAAATACGTAAAAATCCAGAGTATAAAAAAAATCGAAGGTATATTCTTTTTGGAAGTCTATCCACGAGGGATTGCTAAAGCGTAACAATTTTTAAAAGTATAAATTGAACTGAAAAATTTTATTCCCCAATTTTTATTTTATACCCAACGAAGGGGGTCTTATTAGCCAACCATGCTGATGCACCCTAACTGCAAAGTGGACATCACTGCGCGCGGATATCGACTGTCCTTCAATTTCGTTCGAGCAACAAGTCCTGCGAGATTAAATATTAAAATTGCACGACGGTCGCGTTTCTACGTTACACGCGCCTTGCAACTGCCGACATCGTGGCGCTTTAAGATATCAAATATCCGAAACGTGTCCTGAATCTCGCGTAGGAAATCTTATCCGCGCGCTACTTTTGCCCCCGATATCTCTCCCTTAATTATCCGGCGTGAAAACTCGCTCGTTGCACGCCGCGGTAATCCTAATCTCGACATCTCGATCGCGGCTACGCCCACGGGTTACACACTATGAGCCAGAATAATCCTTTCGTAAATCGATACCACCGAAAGTACAATTCTACCCGGTGAACGCGCTGTTCCGCGTCGCTGGGGCCCCCAAAATCTGGTCAAAATGTGAAATTATTAAATTCTTAAAACGATCACGATGGCATATATTTTTACGATTAATCTCAAGTGTACTAGATTATGGATTTAAGTAAACTGGAAGTCATCCTAAGGCAAGGATCAAATAAATAAGCAGATTTAATTTTAAAAACTGTTGGTTTGTCTGATTCGAAAAGAGAAAGTTTTCTTTCATTTACAAAAACCATCGACGTGCACAAGAAGGTGCAGCCGTGTCCCTTTTTTGGCTCATTTAGACAATGAATAGGACCGATTGGGTCTCTGGGTACGTGACGAATTCTTCCGAACTGAACAGACGTGCCCTTCCAAGTGTTTCAAATAAAGACAAAGTTTAGTTTAAAAAGTATTTGAACCGTATATTTTATTTTTATTCCACCACCTATTTCCAATAAAAACCTATTCGTTCGACTCTTGTGCTGATTTCACTCGTAAAACTATGTTCCTCTTCGCTTAATAAATATCTTATAAAAAAACGGTTTCTTAGCGATTAATTGCGAACACGATGAGAATATCGATGGATCGATCGTTGGCATTTCGACCACGTTTCAGGGAATCTATCGTATCCACGATGGTTCGTTATAATTTTCGACGCGTCAGCGGTAGTCCGTGCATTACATAATTACGCGCGCGTGGACGTCGCGAGAAAAATGTTTCGCCGGACGGTTCAGCAATGGCGCCCGCCGTGCGACAGGGATCCGTGTTTAAATTATCATTTTGCATATTCCTACACATGTACGTTACGTAATAACGCGGGAGAAGAGCAACGGGAAGAGGAAATATAAAGCTGTTCGGGTCCACTCGACGGTAGTAGGACGTGTATAAGGATTTCTCGGGTCGAGTGTACCTGGCCCACGCTGCCCGTTTCTTACTCTGTGGGTAATGGCCTCTTCCCGCCCCGTTCTTCTACCTTCACGCTCGACCGTTCTGGCAACCGATGACAGAGCCTCTAGTACGAACCCGTGCTCGTTCGGTCGTTCGTTCGCTTGCTCACTCGCTCGCCATCAAACTGGGAGAGAAAAAGATAGACGTTCCATAATGGAAATTGTAGTCTGCGAAAGAGTGACTCGAGACTCTCTACGTACACGCGTATCAAAGGGAATGAAAAACGTCTTCCTCCCTTTGGAGCGGTGATATTCCAATTTTTACACCGTGGGCGCACCAAATGTTTCGCGTCCTAATGAACGGGAAACAACTATACAGGTCGATTCACACCACTGCACAGCGTATCCAGCAATGGACGAAAGTCAAGAAACTAAAGTCTACGTTTTATAAATTCTTATATCCCAAAATGTTAGTAAAGGAACATACATTTTAACACTATCCATAACTGATGGATGGTGGGGTATTGTTTGAAGAAATCACACTTGTACATTTATAGTATTTATATACGAAGTAAATACAAAAATAAGACGGAACCAGACTGAGCCGATAGTTCGACTACGTGTATAGCACCTTTTAACAAAACCTAGATGGCAGAATATAATGCCTATACTATAGTGTATATAATACAATATAGTAGTATACTATATTGTATAGTAACGTAGATGTCGCGATTACACTATAGTGGAATTTCCATATTACAATAATAACTATTACTGAATTCATCAATTTGTTGTTGAAAATGATGCCAGATTGCAATTTTCGGTGCATTTTCTTAAACATGTGCCATTTACCGAAAGTTTGTGTTTTTAATTTGATTTTTTCAAGTTATGTACAGTATTATAGTACCTTCCAAACTGCTAAACAATCTTTTTACAATATTAACAATTGGTCCCAATTTTTTATGTTAAATGTTTATCAACTTTGAATTCAGTTTAGAAAAAAATACCAAAAAATACCTCGATGATTTTAAGGGCACATTACACTTTAATTTAACGCCAATTTTAACTGCCCGAATTTGCCCGAAACAGAGAAAATGATCAAAATCATTGTTGCAAGTACTGATACGTGCTCCGAATCAGAATCGGAATTAATCTAATAAAAAATGTTCTTTTATTTATTTACAAGATAAGAAATTGTTTCTGTATCTATTTCATATTTTAATTAAAAAGAAATAAAGGAAAAACATTACACAGATACAAAGTTATGATTTTCTTCCCGAGCACCAATATACTCGAAACGATCTCGCTACGATATTTCAGGCACTTCCTCTGAACCGATCAAAAAACTTTTCGAACAAAAGTTACACAGCAATCACTTGACAAGAAATTGCAATAGTAGAAATTAACAAAACAATTGTTATTCAACAAAAAATCAAGGTTGCTTCAATTTTTTTAACAAAAATGTATAATTTTTGTGCATCAATCGATGCATCTTTATATTCTCTTTAAAAAAGTGTAAGAGGTCTTAAATTGAAAATTGACTAGTTTAGAAGCTATGATTTTTGTTCCGAATTCACACACACACTGTGCACTATCGCGAATTAACGAGTTTTACAATGAGAAACGAAATAAAACTAAAACCACGAAAGATTATCTGGAACTCGGTGTTTTAAGTGTATATTCGATAATATAATACGAGAAATACAATTATTATACGATGATTGTGTTTGGTGAATCGGATTCGGTAAACCCCTGTTCGACTCTGCCACATAAATTAGGTTGCACCTAGCCAACAACACGAATTTGTGGTTTGTTAAAATAAACCACAGTGATATTCGTGATAAATGAATAACTTTTTACTAGCAGCTACAATGGTCGTTCAATAAGCCCTTAAAAAAGATAGAAAAACAAATTATTTTAGGTAGATTTTTTTATATTTTTCAACGTAATCTCCTTTTAGCTCTATACGCCTTTCCAAGCATTTCTCCAACATTTTAAAGGGATAAGACCACTGTAAAAACCTGAAATAAAGCGAATTTTTGCGATTTTCTTTTGGATGGATGGAAAAATAAGAGGATAATAATATTCAAGAATGTTATTAACCACGGATCATTAGCGACGATTAGGACCTGTTTCCTTCTTTTCTGTCCAGTCATATGCAGTGGTAAATGTTGATGTCTTTGAGATAGTTTAGGGTATTTTCTATGTGTTTCTTTGTCGTTAGAACTTCTGTCGATGTTATTTTACATTTTTGTCTTTGGGTGTTGTATCTTCTGCATTCGAATAGTAGGTGGTTGGTTGTAATGATTTTCATGCAGACAGTGCACATTGGTGGTTCTGTTTTCTTAATTAGGTATTCATGCGTGAGTTTGCAGTGACCAGTTCTAAGCCTGGCCATGATTATCCTGTCTTTCCTTCTCATATTGCTGCTAGTAGGCATTTTTTGGAAGAAGTCTTGGGTAACGTCGTGTGCTTTTATTGTCTTAGATGTGGTCCATATTTTATTCCATGATTGTTGTTCGATATAACGTAATGCGACAATGAGGTCTCGGTGTGGGACTTGTCTGCTGGTGTTATCTGGTGGAAGTGCTGTTGCTTCTTTGGCGGCTGTGTCGGCTGCCTCGTTTCCTTTGACGCCTTGGTGAGATGGAACCCAGGCTAGGGTTATTTGTTTGCCGTTATTGATGAGGTCCGTATAGGTATATTGAATGTTTAGAATAACTTCATATTTGGTTTCGCGATTTACGTTTGCTATTGCCATGAGTACACTCATTGAGTCGGTGAAAATGATGGAAGGTTGGACATTGTGGTTTCCTATGTGGTTAAGAGCTTCAATAATTGTATTTATTTAAATAAAAATAGATAGATGAAGGAAGGTTCGTTTCGTTTCATTCATATGTATCAATAAGGGCAGTCTGAAAATACATGCATACAAAAAGCTGAATTTGTAATGTTTAATAAACAGAAATTACAATAATTTCGAAGTGTGCTATCTTTTTGTCCCGGAGTGTAGGATCCATTAGAAATTCGGAATTAGTAATTCGTGCGAGCGGAGGAGAAAGTGACAGAGTGGAGGAAAGGCGGGGATGGCAGCCGTGAATAGCGAACAAAAGCCACGCGGCAGGGCGAAAATAAGAAGCGGGAGAGATAACGACATCTCGTTAGAGTACCAGTTTCGTCCCTGTAACATTCAGGATCCGCAGTCGCAAGAGAATCGTACCATCTCGTATTTGGTCCGCCGCAGTCATCCTCGTTACCGTATAAATATCTACTTGGCACGATTCCGAATATCCGACTCATCTCTTTGCTCTCGGATCGGCGTTCATCGAGACGAAAAGAAAGGAAGACAAAAAAGAACGGGAATGTTTTGTCTAGACGACTCGGAATCGGGAACGGGGAAAATAGTGCGACATTTACGTATCCAGGATGTTTAACTATAAGTGGACAATCTTCCAAACTTACTTCATTCGACGTACAAAGTTTATTTCATTGTTTCCTTGCAGGCTGAGAAGAAACCTCAAACGCAAATTCCTCGTTCTTGATTTTAATCTTACATTTACTCTTGCACCGCACGATTCGGACAATCATTGTGGTGGCAGGGGTGACGCCTGACAAATGACACTAAGGGGGACGGAGGCAAAAAGAGGTTGAAAACTACTGTCCTATAAAGCTGTCCACCTGTAGTCCCTGGATGAGTTGCTAAATGGACTCAGACCAGAGTAAAAAGACCCAAGAGAAAATGTTCTTACTTGCAGTAGTACTTGAAGCCACGAAGGTACCATTTAAGTACCTTTCATCTATGATACGAAGCATCGAAAGGGCTAGAATTTCTAGGTGTCTAGGTCTAAACCTCTTGGCGACAGAGCAATCGGAGGTTAGGTAACTCGTGATCTTTGGATCGGATGACTATAAGCTCGAATACAATCATTGTCCACCTGTAGTGAAACACCCTGTATACGAACGTGCAATCTAACCGGCGCTTTCTCGTCCGCGAGCCTGCCTACACGATTCTCGGCTTCGGCATGAATAGTCTGCTCGTGTTGTCAGTATCAGCTGTTCCCGATGACATTAATGACCGGAGAAGAGCAACGTCGCTGCCCGCCTTTAGAAACTCAAACCGTCCTCGGTGACACGAACGGAAGAGCACAGACTGTCGCACAAAAGCGTAAAGCATCGATAGCTTCTAAGAAATCCGAGGAAGTTGGAAGAAATTGTTATATCCTCGAAATACATCGTATATACGCGTTATCGAGCAGCCAAAAAGGTTCGAGAAAACGCGTGTTCCCCGTATAAAGAATTTTCCAATGTACGAAATAAGCAAAAATTAAATAGGACAAAGTGGAGAAAAACATCTTAATCGTTGCAGATCATTTTTGTATCGTAATGGAAAATGATTTTAAATAAAGAAGCATGTCCTGTGTCTCCGCCATAGTAAAGTGATTTAATGGAGAATGTACAGATTGGATGCTTTGAGAAGATAACGATGAAAAACATCGAAACCGGCTTTGCCTCGAGTGAAAACAGGAAAATTACGTTTCTTGGTTGAAACGGTGATCCGACAGAAAACGTATGAGGCTTTTACGGAAAAAGAACTTTGAAGAAAATGTGTTTGAAACAATTAACATGTTAAATTTGGCATTTAAGACGATCTCCTCTGACCTCTTACGCCTAAGATCTCGTAGAAAGTATGTCAATATAGTGTCAGGCTATAATGGATAACGATAAATGCAAGACGTGTTATTAGATACACGCGTAATGGTGTTTTGTTCATGCTTTCTAACCATACGTTTACTTTTACATCCTTTATTAGTCATCTGAAAGATATCGATGGGAGAAATTAATAAAAATAGCTCGTACGATACTTTCTACGATAGAATGTAAATGAGTATATCATGGTATGAGAGTTACTTCTCGGATCGTTTACAGAATCTTAAACCCAGGCCATCTCCGATAAAAGTTTCGGTCGGTGTTCCCAGAGGATCTCGCCCTGGACCGTTCCTTTTTTTTTTTAATATTTTTATCGACGACCTAATTAACGTTCATCCGTAGCAAGCTTCTTTCCTACGCTGATATCCTTAAGATCTTCGAAAGATAATTATAACGATGCTCCTAAATTACAATCTGACCTTATTAGAATTAATTATTGACTCATAAAACATTAACAATTCACATTTCCTTAATATAGTTACTTCGAGACAAATTTTAAAACCCTTTGTTTACAGTTATATAACTTCTTATTTTTTATTTTTATGTTGATTTCGTACAAATCAACTCCGAAAGGCGACGGTCTGCAAAATGCCGCCGATTTTAATATTTAACAGGCCCGTGATCAATTAATGGAAGTACAAGAAAACGACACGCGGTGAATCATCGCTGTACACAGGGTTTTAGGTGTATGTGCGTCGAGGCAAGAAGAGGGTTCATAAATCTCAAGCAGAAGTCAAAGTTTGCCAATTAGAATAATATGAAAACCTCTTGGTTCTCGGATTTACATGAATCGTCTATTCGCGCTACCGGTATCAACTCTTGCTCGTGACAAATGACCAGAATGGAATAACGCCAACTTTGCACTCCGCGATTAAGATTGTCGAGCATGCCTAGGATTCTGAATAATCGCCAGCATACATTATGCATGGATACGAGTGGAAAAACTTCGATTCGGATTCAGATCGGGTCTAGATACGATCAAAATAAATGAACTTTTGTTTATTCTTCGTATTAAGACGAGCGCGGTTAAAATGCTGGCTTGCAGATTAAGAAAATTATACGCGACGTTCGTGTGCCCACAACGTGTTTATTACATATGCAAATTGGTTACCCCCGAGTTCCAATCGTAACATATTTTTCGAATGGAACGCGTTATCGTGTCAACTAATTACCATCTTTATAAATATTTATGTCGAAATAATATGCAAATTGTGAAAACGCTGTAATTATAACTGACATAATTCAGGGAAAAATCGCACCTAACATCATAACGGTATGTTAAAAAAACTATTACGGAAAAGCGCGTATCAACCTTAGATATTTATCCGCGTTTATAAGCGTTACGGTAGATAATACATCGTTACTTTCTCTTTTCTCTCTTATTATTATGTGTATTTTCCATAAATGCATCTTTTTTTCGTTTCTAAGAAACCCGTAAATGTTTATCAAACGTGAATCGCGCTAAAGGTTACCGAACATATTTCTTTCGCAAACGTGGCGCGCTTCTACCAACAATTTTCTTTCCTACGATACACAGTCGATAAGTAATTTTCACCTTAACACTAGATTTACCAGACCAGTCATTTTTACTGGTCTTGCAATTTCAATTCAAAATTCCTACTGCATGTAACATTTTCTTTCCAAAATGATGTCATGACTTCTGTAGCTATAACTACAGAATCAGTTTTATGAACTTTATATTATTTTTTTATATGTATTCGTAACACATATATTTTTTGTTATTGACACTTATACCAGTGTCAAAATGAGTGGTGCATGTTTCCATGTGATGAAATGACATTGGGCTACAACAATTTATAAGTACTGCAACATTTTTTCGGAATAGAATATATGATTCTGATGCATTACGTGTAGCGGCCCTTGGAATTGTACATTTACTCAGTAAAATTGTGTATTTACATTCGTTTCGACAAAAGAAATCAGAGGAGTCAACGTTTACAAAGAGACAAATTCGCTTTAATTTCAACAGTTTGGGATAAATTTATTGAAAATAGCCAAAATTGCTTCAAACCAGGAGCTTATAACACGGTGGATGAACAACTCTTTCCAACGAAAGGCCAGATGCAGGTTCACACAATACAGAGTGGTTCACGTAACTTGTGCAGCTCAATAACTTCCAAAATATGCGTTGCACTTATTTAGTAGTGCATTTATTTTTTTTTTTATACGTAGAGGTGTTGGGAGATTCTAAAGTCAACTTTGTTTTTTTAAATAGAATGCTATATTTTTTGTATGAAAATATGGAAGAATATCGAATTCTGAATAAAAAAGTATTAACCTTTACTAGCCCAAACCCTAATAGCTAACGAGTAATTTCACTTTATTTCTTGACAATTTTCTTCACGTAATGTCAAATTGGAGACTCAACTTTATTACAGATTTCTGTAGAACAGTGGAAACAATCAAGGAATAAAGTGAAATTACTCGTTAGCTGTTAGGTTTAGGGCTAATAAAGATCAATACTTTTGACTCAGAATTCGATGTTCTTCCAGATTTTCATATAAAAAATATAGCATTCTATTAAAAAAAAAAAAAAATTGACCGTCAAATCTCCGAAACGCCACCATCTATAAAAAAAAAGTAAATGCACTACATAATGTACCCCTATAAATCATGCAATTTTTGTACACAAAATTTTTTCGTACAAGGTATATTTTTGGAAGTTATAGAGTTGCACAAGTTACGTGGACCACCCTGTATATGCCAAACAAACCTCAGAAATTTAGCTGGCGCCTGACGTTAAAACTAAATATGTAATAAATGGATTTCCTTGTTTACGAAAAGATGAGGCTCGAGATTCATCATCCCCACTACATGAATATGTTGTACTGAAACTTGTAGAACCATGTACTTTGAAAGGTAAAACCATAACAACGGACAATTTCTTTACCAGTTTGCCTCTGGCGTTGAAATTATTATCTAAAAATACTTCTTTGCTTGGAACAATACGTGCAAACAGGAGGGAAATCGATGCTCACTTACAGTTTGCTGTACGAATCAAATCGATGTACACTTACAGTTTACAAGAGTAAACCGAATAAGAAAGTACTTGTACTAAGTACAAAACACAAACGCGTAAAAATTGGCAAAACTAACAAGAAATTACCCGAAACTGTGTCTTTTTATAATAACACAAAATTTGGCGTCGATGTCACTGACCAAATGGCACGAAAATATACTGTAAAATCAGGTTCCAGAAGGTGGCCACTTCAAGATTTTTTCATGTTTTAGATTTAGCTGGAATAAATTACTGGATATTGTATAAAAACACGACAGGCAAAAATATATCAAGGAAATACTTTTTGTTTCGTCTAGCTGAAGAACTTCTTCAAGGGGAAAACCACAAGAAGCTAATATACTAAGTTCAAGTAGTACCGCTTCTTTACGTAAACGGCGTCAAATAGGATATTGCAATAATAATAAGACCACAACTATTTGCAATATATGCGAAAAAAATGTACGCGAAAAGTGCACACAGAGCAAAATCAGCATATGTAAAAATTGTGACCAATGAACTACAAACAATTAAGCGTTCGATTGATTGATAATGTCAATAAATCTATTTATGTATTACAATTAATATTATTAATCTTTTTTGTCATTTTTTAAAAGTAAAAAAAGACTGAAAGCCCCACTGAGCACTTTTTCTAGAGACCAGTCATTCTGACTGGTTTTGGTAGGGATAGGTATACTTAAGGGGAGTTTCATGTGAGACCTAAAAAAAATCAATTTTTCTTTTATTTCATTTTTTGGAAGTATATATATTTAAGAATATACTGTTACATTTTGAAAGATAAATGTCAAGTATTGTTACTTTCTTACCTGGCGTAGATAAAATCTCAAAAACTATATACGTTCGATTGCTTTGAAATTTTTACACATTGTTCCACATACTAATAGTTCTCACCCGTACCAAAATCAAATTGTTATAACGAGTTGATGATATTTTTTTTATTAAAAAGTTGCGAGAGAAACGACGAAATTTTGCAATTTTTACTTTAAGCTTTCACCATTTTGTCAATTTGCAACATAAATTAATTATTTTGGTACGGGCGATAACTGTAAACCTACCGAATAAAAATCTTTCTATCAACCCTGAGAACTGCTTAAACAAATGTTTACTGCGGATGTGATAACAACATTAAAAGTTAATGAAAATTAATAAAAAAATTATTTCGTATTCCCAAAGGATAGCTAAGTAAACTGCACAAATGAATCATAACGTCAGATGTAACATTTCCTTAAAAAAAAGTGAAGAAATATGGTTCAATTTTCTATAATTCACTTGAGACTCCCCCTTTAATAGCTGGTAAATCTAGTGTTAAATAGGTACAGTAAAGTGACGACTAATCATTTCGGACCAATAATAATTAACCTGCATACGTTATATTTGTGTATCAAGATCTGTGGGCTCAGTCTGTAAGCCTACGATCTCTGTAGGCTCGATATAATCGACTCGATGCGCGTTTAAAGGACACGCTGGGACCCGATAGTCGACAATAATATTTGGAACGTTTTCTTTCAGCGCGATAGAGGCTCACCGTGAGCTCAAGCTTACCGTGGTCGGCCACCACGCGTCGTTACGTTCGAGTCGTGGGGCCCCTCGGGCGAAAAGCTCCAAACCGGTTCCCGAGCGTAAAGAATGACTGGGTAGCCGGTCACCGTGTATACGACTCGCCACGACTTTCTAAACTTCCGTCGCGCACGTACACGAACGTACACGTACGCTCGATCGTGCGCTTTATTTTTCATTTTTTTTTTTTCTTCTTTTCTCCTTCGACATGTCACGGTAGAAACGGTTCGGGAAGAATTTGCCTCGTTAAGCATTACTACGAGGAGCCGTCGTGCGCGTGCATACGTGGCTAAATGGCACGTTGCTACGGAAATATTCTATTTACCCCCGGAATACGATGCATCGTAGAGCACAAAGAAAAATGGAACTGTCGCCAAGCGAGTCGGAACACGCAAAATAAAATTTATCGACTCGGTAGATAAATCGATTAATCCAGAATTCACTTTTATCGATACGGACACAACCGTTGCCTTTTGCTCTTTCAACGTCACATTCGTTCCCTTGTTTGTTTACATCTTTGATAACATTCCAAGCATGCATTCCAAAGAGGACGCTATTGTATCGTAACAAACGCGTTGTTTGCACGAACTTTGTCGTACTCAAAAATTTATTCGTGTTGGATTTAAATCATTTCCACCGAGCACGTGCATCTGTTGTTTGATCGAACGAGTCGAGAATCGAGAAAACAAAAGGGAAAAATTCCGAAAGGAAAGTATATGAAATTGTCGGCGTTAGTTTTCTACGATGCACGCCAGAGGTTACATGCCACAGCGACGTTGGCGTCGTTGCCTGCACACGTGTATTTACTATTTACGACAAAGGGTATACCAGACGTACGAATGAGAATAAACCGACCGTTATTGTACTTCGTGCCAAACGCCGCGCAACTGTTACACGCTAGTAGCATTCTTAATTGCGGTAGACAACGGTACGTATTCACGACACTTCTTCCCTACCGTCTGACAGACAGTTAACGTTCGTACTCCGAAACAGTGATAGAAGACCCTGCATGGTTCTTAGGGTCTTCTATCGCTGGCACTTCGCGCCAACAACTCGACAATGGAGCCTTTTAAAAAAAATTAAAGACGCTGCTCCGAAATAGAAAAGTGACTCTTTCGAGTGGATAGACTTACCAAAACTGTAGACCGAATCGGCGCGGACGTGTGCTCAGCCAGAATCAACAATCCTCCTCGTGAAGATGCAACACACTCACAAATAAAATTCCCAGTGGGGTGTCTACCAGGAGCTCTTCCTGGTATAACCTACGCGACAAGAAACAAATCTTGTCAAGTAAACGAACGTTAACACAGAAAAGTAACACTGAAAACACCACCGAATATCCACTGTCCTGTTTATAGGACGTCCCACGTTATTACGGTTTCCCTTGCGATGGCCGCGTGGGCGCGAATCGCGGCACAAAACAAAAAAAAAGAAACGAGTTTCGTCGGCACGTAAAAGCCTCGGTAGCTTATCGCGAAAAGCTACATGCACAGGACGGAACGAAACAACACGCGCGCTGCTCGAGACGCAACTGCCGCCACTGCCGGTTCTATTTCCCGCTGTACCCCACTCCTTCACCCGCGATCCCCTCCGTTGTCCCACAGTCAACCGTTCTCCCCACTACGCTGTCCTTTCTGACCATTCTTCGGTCCCTTCTTCAGCCTTCGACGGTTCTTCGATACCTACGCCGTGTACAACAGTATGTGTTTCTATCGAACACTTTCTTCCATCGCTTGTTCATAAACAAATATTGCCGTAACGTGGAAATCTTTAATCGCGTGCCTTTCATTAACGACTTGTCTGTTAAAGAGCCGTGGCCGTGTCGCGAAAAAAAAGCGAACGGCAAATTCTTTTTTCCGTGGACTCTTTGTACTCCTTGCGCACGCGATTCTCTATACGTAGGCAGTTTTATTTACACTTATAAAGATAACTGCTTTCGCGATAATCATTTACCTCTACTACGATAAGATAATGTTTTTCTAACACCCACTTGCTCTTATTGATGCACGTGTCGAATAACAATACACATCCACGTGAGTTTTTAATTTCATACGTTTGAGACCGTAATTTCTTAGAACCTTTTTACGTTGAAAGAGATTCGTATTCGGTTTCGTATACAATATAAACAGAGGAACGTTCGAATATCTTTTTCTTCAAATTATATACCGCAATACGCTGGACGCCCACATGTGTGTGCAACGCATAGGCTCCCTAGTGGAGACCGCGGCGGCATGTGATACGGAGTACAATTGTTCAGCAGACTGCGTGACGCTATACGCCAAGGGCGTGGCAGAATGTCGAAGTTGCTGATAAAGTTAATTTAAAAACGTAATTCTTTATTTTTACAAAGATAGTTTCACGCGTTTATATCTGATGACGTAAAACGTTAAGTAATCATTAATGATTCCAATACCGGTAAACCGATGTCCGATAAATCTCGAAAAACAAAAATGAAATATAATCGTAATAACAAATGTCGCTCGCCTATAAACTACTAGTACATGTATTTTGTATTACGTAATTTTACATTTTATATTCAGAATTTTGATATATTATTTTTGCACCTGAGTGGCCAACGAGAAAGAAACTCTTTCCACAATCTTATTTTTTTTTTTATATTAAAACGATGCAAATGCAAATACAATTGCAAAAATTTAATGCATAATACATTTGCCCAATGCCTCAAAGGATTAAAGCAATATTATGAACATCAAAGAATCTACGTATAACAGCAATTTATTGCAATTTATCGCGAGGATGGGTACGCTTGGAAGGTAGCTTTTATTAAAATTTACCTTTCAATTTATATCCCATTATCAATGTTTATCAATATTCTGTTATACAAATTTATCCGAAAGCTAAATATAATTTGGGTCACAGAGGGTTAACGCTATGCGATCCGTGTCAATTTTCATAACCGTCCATTTTCCTAATTCGACTACACTTTGGTACAGTTAGAACGAATCATGCATCATCAAGTAGTTAGACAGAACCTATTTCCTGAATACTATGATTTGACACGGATTACAGACAGTAATCGTACGCGGAACAAATCTTGTTTTTATGAAAACGACTTTGCATATTTCGCGTGTCCACGGAAGAAATCATCGTCGTAGAAAATCGTGGACAGATTTTAATCCTTAATACGCGACCGGTGGCATAAAATTTTGCTTCATCCTCGAAGTAGCTTAGCGCGCTGCTTCGAGGTATAGTGCAGCCGTTAGTGCTCGAGCTGCCGCGTAACCTGTTCTCATTTTTATCGTCGGCATCAGGTTTCAGCGCAGGTGAGCTGCGAAGGTGCTGAGCCGAGTCCAGCGAACCAGCTCGTAGTTCTCGAGCATTTCCTTCTACTTCATCGTAGAAACGCATTGACCTTCGAGACAAGATATCTGCGATCAATGCGAACGTTGCTGTATTATCATTATTCGACAGCATAACCGGGATTATACGTCTACCCAACAGCCGCCGACGACTTAAACTAATTGCAAGAGCCAAGCGTTTTACCCTCTCTGAAACTTAAAACCACGCTTGGGGACGGTCCGCTCTCGTCAGCCAACACTAACCAAACGAAGTCTCAAGTATACGCGGCACCGAATATTCTTACCCCAGTATTTATATTCGTTAAACGTGCTCGAGGGACGTGTTTGACGAATTACTTTTTCGCACGAGCTCTTTTTCACGTTTGTTTGACAACGGCCATAGACCTGAATTTGACGAGCGTTTTTTATGCTGCGCGTCTGGCTCGCAAAGAGAAAATCAATGGTAAGAGACGATTGGTATAGAACAGTAAGGTGAATGTCAGAGTTGGGCTAATTTTGTTCACGAATAACTAACAAATATATTAAATTCGTTCGTAAGCTAGCTTTTTGCTACGCGCTGATAATTTTGTGACTCGCTAATTTTTATATAAAATTGATAATACATGTTTAATATTCTTATGAAGAAACACGAACGGACGTATACAAATTAATATTAATATCCGCGAGCACATCTTATACATATATTCTTGGCTTGATGTTGAACATGGGAATCGATTACTATTAGCCATTAGCCGAGAAACCCAAAGTTTTAGAGGTGGGGTTTTGAAACCACTCTTACGATAAATCTTGTTGGATGGTCAACCATCTAAAAGCACTAACCGTGACCAGGCGCAGCTTAAGTTCGGTGATCGGACAGGAACCGAGGATTTCAGCGTGGTACAGTCAATGGCAAAATTTTATGTCGCATTACAACAAAGGAGGAATGATATAAGAACGAATTGAGGATAATCGGATCGGATTACGAGTCAATTCACAGGACACGATTTGTTGTCATTTCTATAGAATTTTATTAACATTGTTATTTCAATAGCATTAATTACAGATACCAATTTGCAATGTAGGGTACTAACGAAACAAAAAAAAAAAAAATTATTTAAAAGATCAAGATCATGAGTATATAATGAATTTCAACTTTTAAAAAGAAATAAAAATGACAATGAGCGGCTGCATTATTTAAATACGATTTCTACGATTACGAACGTGTACGACAATCGATGACTTAAACAAGGGGAACGATGTTTCCTGCAAGAGTTGATTTATTCGAGAAATGGCATGCGATAATGTGAGATCCGGTGGTAAAAAAAGCTGCATTGGATAATGGTGAGCTAAAACGTGTAATTTACATAATAATTATACATTGTTTCGACGTCGCAAGATCAGTAAAGTACTTCGCAAATGCAGTACGCTCAAGTCAAGTGCGATCTGTGTATAAAACTAAAATAACCCTAATCGGACCAGCTATATTTTGGATTACGCGTTCTACATGATTTTTTATAAGAAATAACGTCATTTGTCTACGTACATCTTTACGCGCTAAATAAACGATAATTTCGGTGTTTATTTCAGGATGATCGGTATACTCGTCTTTCTTCTCTTTCTTCTCTTTCCCCTAATAATTTTGCAATGATCTACAGAATTCTTATTCAAAGATCTAACCAACTAATTCGTTTTACATTAGTCATTCCTTGATGCGCGCGACACTGATGATCGGATTAGCGATCGTCGTAATCGCTTACATTTATGTCTCCTCCCTCCCATCTCTTTAACCCATCTTCTCCCGTAAGTACATTAGATACGACCGAACAGAACACTGAGTACATTATTTCTAATACTTCACTTACAGGCTATTATGTACAGTTATGAATATCAGCGCACCATGATTTACGGTACCCGAAAGACCATCGAGTACCATTTCAAATGGCGCGTTGCAATCATGAAAGACGAAAGTGCTCTTCAGAACCGGTCGATTGCTTTACGCGCATGAGAGACAGAGTAGGACAGTAAAAAAACAGTTAAAGAAATGAGCGAGGAGAAATAGAGAGAGATAGAGAGAAAGTACGGCATGGAACGAGAAAGAAAGTAGAAGAAAGAGGGGACACATACGCATCCAAATATGCTGTACAAAAGATATTTTTTACCCAGTTTTACGAACGACGAATCGTTGGACTTTTGTCGAGCTCCGAGCTTTCATTGCAACTTTTCGTATTTCTTTTTTTTTTTTATTAATTATCGATAAAACTGCCCCCAACGTATTCATCGTCTATAAAACTAGACATTTGTCAAACAACAGTATAAATTTTATTTTTTTTGTTCTTTTTTTTTGTTCACAAGTTACGAAATAGATTAGAATCGCGATCGGTTAACAGCGGCTACGCGAAGACCAATGGAAGAGAAATATCGGACTCAATTTTGTATTCGTACGATTCTACGCCATAGAATATTCTACATAATTAATACTATGGGAAAGTGAATACAAAAAGTATTTAATATTTATACACATGACATGTTCCAAAATGAAATGTGAAAACAATGATTACGTGGAACAACTAACGAAAATGATACACGTGGACAGTATAAAAATGCAAGAGAATATTGATTGCAAAACACTAAATTCACTGGCGAATTTGTACAAATTACTACTTATTTATTTTAAAAAAACAAATTTAATTAGATTATTCCTTATTAAATATTTCGTAAGTCTATATTCACTTTCCGTTCATTCATACGACAGCCACAATTATATATAGCAATGTATTTAAAAAGACGAGGACGGGATAGTAAACGTTCACAATATTTACTGGAAAATCAAAAAAATTTCTACAGGAATACATACATGTACTAGCGCCGATTCATTCCATTGGCTCCGCACGATCATTTCACGTTGTCGCATACATTATACATATACTAATAAAAGAAAAATTATTTAATTGCATTGTATTTACATTATCGAGATATAAAAATACTAACAAGAAACATACCTACAGACAAGGTCCTCCAAACGATTCACCCCAATAGAAATAAACTAATTCATAATCAAGTTTGGCAGTAATATTGTCCCTATCTATTTGCATTCTTATTGTTGTTTACAAGATCCTCATTTTATTCACTCTCGGTAAAACGTAGCGTCTTCTAGGACATTTCATGCTTACACATTTCCTTAACGCTATCCATTAACTTTTTATCTCTATCCTAAATTCTTTGCTACCTTGGAAGATTTCCATTGCTCGCTGCACAGGCCTTTGCTGTGGGTCAATATAAAAACAAATGTTTTTATTATTCATACAGCTATCATATACACTGGTCACAGTGACGATTCATTTATAAAAACATGCGATTTCACATAACATTTGCTTCACCGCTGAACCTAATTTCTAAAGATGAGCCATAAAAAACACACAATGCAATTCATACACCTCACATTCATTAACAAATCTATTAGTAGCTACTTTCTTTTTTTTTAAAAAACAAGTTTAAATGCATAATGTCATAGTAAGACAAACAACAATTGTAGCTCTTACGAAACTGTTTGAGTTTTTTTAAATAACAAATAATCATATAAAATTATATAGAAATTTAAGTTGAGTAGGTTCAGCGAGGAATTTTCATGCCACTCGCTCGCTACCGTCGATTGCGACATTTATGGTGGCGGAAAATGTTTCAATGTACGAAAGCCATTCGTCTTCCTAGTCTTAAGGAGGATGATAATAAAAATAATAATACTCGACATATTTGTCGTAACAACGTTCCACAATTTACACTGCAGAAACGGCTTACACATACACACATGCACCAGTGTGTGTGCATATACTGTAAGAATATTTAGTATGCACAGATATATTATCTCATAGTTCTAGAAATATAATAAATTTTATAAATGTGTCATATGTGTGTTTATGTGCACAATCTCACTAGCACTGTTACAACCCGAATGTGTGTCGTGCGTATAAATCTGTGATTTCTTTGAAGACAGTTGTGTGGAAGAACAGTGGAACTGCAACTTGCGAGACATGGAATTTGTGTTATTTAATTAACACTTGGCCTCTTTATCGCTTTTCTTTTATCGTATCAGAGTATTCAATAATTTCCTTAAAGTTTTGGGTAACTTCTTGAGCCTTCACCTCACTTATTCGTAATGTTACACAGCTCACCGACGCTTTTACTTCGCGGCGTATACCGTGTCTTTTGAAAGTGTTGCGTATTTGAATATAAATTAGCCTGTGTTAACATCCTTTCCGAAGACTTCAAATTTATCTCTGTACGTACGTCTACATGCGACGGAGTTCTCGAACGTACTACGTGGAGGGGACTGTCTTGATTTATAGTAAGTCGTGAAAGTATATTTGTATCGTACGACAAAATTTTTGAGCTTGCAGCCAATCTACAAGCACAGGGAGAACACTTTGGTAAATTTATCATAATTTTATCTGGTTCAATTGTTAAAGTTGACCGGCCAAATTTTTTTAAAGGACTGCAAATAAGTTTTTTATTCTTCGATTTCTTTTCAATAGAATCGTTCCTCCCTTGATCTTTACTCGATTTCTCAAAACTTTTACTTGTAAATTTGTTATTCTTACTACCCCATAGAAATTTTTTTACATACTCTGTAGATTTTTCATTACTAGCCTGTGTTTCGTGTTCTTCGAGTCTTTTACCTTCTGCAATTATTTCTCTAGTTGAAGTTTTAGAACAACAATACTGTTTATTGTTTTTACTACACTGTGACTCCAATGCAGATTCTATACTATTATATTTAAACTGGTTTATAGGAGACTTCTTCTCTGTTTTAAGCTGAGTGTGAATACTTTTACAATCCGAAGTATCTTTAGTATTATCGCTAGAGGTATTGGAAAATGACGAAATTGATTTTTCTGCGATCGTATGTTGTTGGCAGTCTTCGACCTGTATGTCAACTAAAGTTGTGTGCGACACCTGAATACTAGTTTTTTTATGACTTTGTCCAAATGAATTTTTCAAAGTTCTGTGAACAATATTCTTTTGACTTTTGCTAAACGGATTTTTTAAATTCTTAGGTAAAGAAATGTGTTTCTTTGCAACTTGACCAATATGATTTAAGCGAAAATTGTGACGAACAGGTGTATTCTCTAATATTGTTTTATTATGTTTCTTATCTTGCACATTTGTAGTTACTTCTTTCTGCTTCACGTTTCTTTCATCATGCTGAATTGCTTTTCTTGAACTACTGTCCAAACTTGAGTCGTCTTCTTCGGAACATGTGACCTTTAAAGAATCTGTACGGTGAATTTCCTGGTTACTAATTGTCTGTTGATCACAGAAGAATACATCGTCTATAGAGGCAAAGAATGATTCTTCATCACAGGGGAGGACGGGTGCCTTTTCCCCTGTGGGAGGCGACTGCTAGACAAGCTTTTCAGTCTGTGAGCTTGTTGAAATGGAGCTGATCGTATTTGAATTATTAGAAGTGGTGCGCCCTTGACTGCTCACATGCGTATGCCCTCCTCCCTGCCCCCCCTGACTCTGGGAGAGGCTTAGTCGCCGTCAGTTTACCAGCTCTACGCTTACAAATTGTTTCAGTCGCTCTAAGTATTGATCAAACATCTCCACATTATTGTGACCAGCACCCTGGAAACATGATTTGTACCATTCATAAAATTTCACTCTTTGACAAATAGAATTATAAACAGAATTATATACCTCAACCCATAATGGTTCTACTGCTCTTGGACACCTTTCATAAATTGCTAAACCATGACTGAAATTTATTACTTCATCGTCAGTTCCATGAATGACCAAAACTGGAGACGTAACTTTGGGTACTTTATCTATACTGTACATAAAGAAAATTTCATTTATCCCTTACATCTTACCTGTACCTGTAACATCATTATGCTATGCGTACAGATGATATACAAGATGCCTGATATTGTTTTCAATATAATATAAAGAAGTTTCTAATAATTACCATTCAATAAACTATAAGGCTCTTGATATCAATGAGGTTGACACTATTGTAAATAATAACATTGTTTTCCTATATTTTATATATTAAATAAATATTTGATTCATAAATATGTAAATTTTATAAATATAAATAAGAAAAAATAATGTTTCCCGGATCATATTTGTTTAAAGAATATGTAAAGAATACAGTCAAATATAATGTTAAAATGTTTTTCTTGTTAACAAATATTCGATTATTGCAATTCAGTACAGTTTAATCAAATAAAGAACAATGTACGGATTACAAATACACGGCAGCTGAAGCGTAACACTTATTAGTGAACTATACAACGGATCGTGCAACTTGCAGGTTTCCACGAGACAAGTATTCAGATAAACTTTTATTGCTTCCCATACTTTGATTCAGTGATTCTGAGAATCGCACAAAGAATAATTTAAGCGGGTACGACAGAATAATATTCCGCAAATTCGTTACATTGGTTCGAAATATTCGCTGCGTTCAACACAAATTTTAGACTGTAAATTTAGAATACATTGTCGCGTGTACGTATGGAATTTGCTGTATCTGTACCACGTGCATAGATGGATACTTAACTCGACAATAGTGTCATGCGCGTAAACCTTAGCTATGCGAATGGCAGTGTACGATAAGCGGATTATAGATCGCGTTTCATTAAGGCAATAAACAAAATCGCGTGTATCGCAGGAATTCCAACTTACCTGGGAAAGGCGTCAAAGAACCATGTTCTTTTGGTTTTTGGAAAAGCAACTCGCATTCCCGACATCAAAGGTGAATGCAGAACAACTGCGCCAACCTCATATCGTGCGGCCAGATCGACCGTGGGTACAGTCCCGATACTTTGCCCATATAGAATAATGTTTTCTGGGCTAATACCGTATCGTGTTCTTAGAGCATGCCACGCAGCGTCTATATCCGCGTAAAGGTTTTTTTCTGACGGTTTACCACCAGAAACCCCGTAACCCGAATAATCGTAGCTGAATATGTTACAATTTATTCTCGCCCCAAGTCCCAAGTAAAAACTTGACATTTGTCCAAGATCGGCCGCATTGCCATGAGAAAATAAAATTGTAAAACGTGCAGTAGCGGAGCACCGTACAAACACACAGGCTATTCGGTTCCCTCGTGACGTTCTCGCATAGAAACCTTCCACCAACTCTTTCTCCCTTTCCGCGAATTGCCATTCTGCCCTCTCGGACAGAGAAATTGTAAACTTGGAACCTTCATCCTCGACAAACGTGTAAGTAGGCTCGGGCGGTAGAAACGCTAGTTTTGCAGCGATTCTGGACGGGCAGGGTGGACAGCAAAACAAGCAACACAATTCACTAAAACTTAACCCGTTCATCGTTTCACGGGGGAGTCACGCACACGCGAAAACACCGTTTATCACGTTCCCTCTTGATGTCTCCGCATCGAGATTAGCGATTTGTCTTAAACGTGAGTTTCATGCACTATAACTTTCACGCCTACTAATTTAATCACAATGTCATTTGTTATCCTACTCTTGCAAGAGTCTTTCACGATGATTCAGCCATGACGGCTCGCAAGACGGACAATTTCTCTCCCTCCTTCGTTCTCTCTTTCTCACACAATGCCCCCACCTAGTAAACGTTGCGCACTTTCATTGTATTCAGGTAAAATGAGATACGGAACAAGGATAGAGATTATGGTGCTACTTTCCAGCGTTGCTCTTTTACTCATTGCTCGCTATTGGTGAAGAATTTAAAACCAACAAGATGATTCGATATATAATGAAGAATGATCATGTATTCAAGCACCGCTAAGTGTATTACCAACATTTCAAGTAGCAATAGAAAGCGCGTGAACGGTACATAAGTATGCGCCTTATGGTGAGACTGGATCTAGTGATTTTTTCGAAAGACAGCTATGAGGTTAGCAATAGACAGCAACCTTTCGTGGAAAATCGATTAAATCCAGGTATATGGTGGAAACTCGACTAGTTCATGTTGTTGCGTGATCGTTGCTGTTCGCTATATAGTTTTGGCCGATGGCGGCTGTCAACTGGTGTACCTTAATCTCTCGTTGGACGGATTTTTATAAATCTTCAAATAATTTCGAGAATCTTTATCCAAAAATAGTTATCATATATTCACGTTAAATTGAATTTTCTATGAGCCTGTGAAATTAACATTTACTTGTATGGCATCCGGCAAAGAAACAATGGGGTAAGTGAACGTGGTGATATTCCGCACCGCCTTTTAAGGGTGTGTAATATATGTACACACGAGGCACACTTTCCACGTCCTATACGAGTACTATAAATTATCCTTAATTCTTATATTACCGAATACCGTCAATTGATATAAAATAGGTCAATTTCATTGCGTTGGCTAACGATCTGTACTATCTTTTCCTGTCTATTTATGATCTTATTCCCTACATCATCGCAGATACGCGTTTAGGTGGGTGCGTACGACAGAAGAGTCTGGAGCAGAATGTTTTTCTTTTCTTTTATCTATATATAACCACGCAATAGAACAGCGAAAGTGGGATAAGTCGGTACCGCGTGAGATGCGTTTATTCTAGTTGTTTACTCGTGCATCATTCGATATATTTTTAGATTTGTATTATAAAAAAAAAATTATTCCACAAACTGTAAAAATATTCATCAAATTGAATTTTTTTTTAAATTTCTTCTTTCAATAACATTGTTATGTTTAAAAATAGTTGAGTACAATTTTATTAATTCTAATATAGTGTAACAATGTTGTTCATCTATATTTAGATCATTGTTAACGTCTATATTATTATTATATATTGTTTCTTTTCAGATAGGCTGCATAAGTGGTTTCGCATTTTAGTAGAAGAATAAATATATTGCATTTCCATTATAGATATTTTTTTTTGAAAAATGAAGAATTTATTAATTGTTAAAATTTCCTGTTACTTTTAAATAAATGTATATAAATTGTACAAATATTGCACGTATAGTAAATTTAAAAAATTCCATATAGAAATATATTTATTTTTCATGATAAATATAAAAGACAAATTGCTTGTTTATATTCATTTCCTTTGATTTCCTCCAAATTAATATCATTTCAATGTTAAACTGTAATAATATTACATCTTCATTCTATTAATTTTAAGGCATGTAAAAATATGTACATTCAAGTTTTCTTTAAGGAACTTAATTTTGTTATGTTTCTGTAGACTATATAGAATAAAGTTCTGTAAAAAGATAAATTTTAAGATATTCATTATTAAAATCCTATAATTTGTATTTTGAGTATGATGCATAAGTAGATGCTGCATGTATTGAATAAATAGATATACTTAAATACCTATCTTGCTTTTAATAAATTACAGTAAACAACCTATTTTCACGTGCAAAGCGCACGTGTTTCATATCGATCCCAAGACGAAAAGGTCTTGGGTATCGGCATCTACAGCAGCAGTATCTGTTTCATTTTTTTATGATTCAACAAGAAGTCTATATAGAATAATTTCCGTTGAAGGAGCAAAGGTGATTAAAAATATAAATTTTTTTTAAACAGAATATATTTATGTTATCTTTAAAAAATACTTACATTTGTTTTATTTTTAGGCTGTAATAAATAGTACTATTACTCCAAATATGACCTTCACAAAAACATCACAAAAATTTGGCCAGTGGTCAGATGTTAGAGCCAATACCGTATATGGTCTTGGCTTCTCATCTGAAGAAGAATTAGGAAAGGTTTGTGAAATACGTCTTTAGTTAATGCACAGCCATGTGTACACCACAATCTCAGAGACAATATCATTCATTTGGCAGTTTATTGAGAAGTTTCATGAAGTGAAGGAAGCAACTAAATTAGCTAGTGCTAAGTTACAATCA
Organism: Colletes gigas; assembly: GCF_013123115.1. Lineage (NCBI taxonomy): Eukaryota > Metazoa > Arthropoda > Insecta > Hymenoptera > Colletidae > Colletes > Colletes gigas. Next base: position 4,998,288 of record NW_025106646.1, read on the forward strand.
AATAGCTCGTCTGTCACTCCTGCTACTAGTGCAAACGTTAGCCCGATTACATCGCGATCGGGTATGCCATCATCAGAACAAGATCTTATAGATCCACCAAATTCATCAATGATTAATTCCAATGTATCCACATCGAATAACCCAAACCCAAATGCCAACATGATCTCTACTCAAAACAATGTATCTTTGGTAAGCAGCAGTCCCTTACCTGGTAGTTGTCAGAATAAAATGGATGACGAATTGAAAAATGCAGTCCATTCAAGATCACAGAGTGTTTCTCAGCAGAGTACAGAGAGTCCACAACATCAAGGGAAATCCTCGCAACTCGGTTCTACGCAAAGTGGACAATCGGCTGAGATGCAGCTGAAATATGAAAATGATAGGCTGAAACTAGCATTGGCACAAAGCTCTGCAAATGCTAAGAAATGGGAGGTACGATTCTAAACTCATTAAAATATATATGCTATATATGCAAACGTAAATACATAACAATTATTATATTTTGATAATCTATGCCATTAAGATTTTCTCTCTATTTGTTCTTATTAATTGTTGAAGCTTCAATTTGTATTGTAGGTTGAATTAACTACTTTGAAAACGAACAATGCAAGATTAACAAGTGCATTACAAGAATCTACAGCTAACGTTGATGAGTGGAAAAGACAATTACAGTTGTATAAAGAAGAAAATGCTAGAGTTAAAGTTAAATATGCAGACCTGGAAGCTGGAAAAATTGCAGAAGGCAATAGCGAAGCACTAAGGTTGAGAGTCGAAGCATTAGAAAGTGAACTTAGAACACGAAATGAAGAAATCAAAGCTCTCACTATGGCTACAAAAAATAAAGATTTTGTAGTATGTATATATTATAAAATTTTAGTTTGGTACATAGTAATAGTACATAAAATAAATTATTAGAGGTGCGCGAGGCCTCGAAAATTTCGAGTCGATATGTGACGAAAATTTTATTTGAGATCGAAACGAGACCTTGAAACATTATTATTTTCGAGAATATCGAAAATCGCTAGATTCTATAAAGGTTAGAAAATCAGTTTTGCTATATGCAGATTTCTAATGTTACTTACATATTATATATTCACCATTTATTTAAGTTTTTCACATTTTTGAGGCTTCCGACATATTTGAGATTTTCGATTACTTTCGATAAATCGATGATTTTCGAGATTCTTAACATTATGAATGATGAGATACTTTCGAGGTCTCGTCTCGTCTCAAACATCGAGGCCTCGCACACTTCTATAAATTATATTTAAATACTCGTTAAATTTGTACTCTTATTTTACAGGCGTTACAGAAAGATAATGCGGAACTTCGTGAAATGTTAAGGGCAGTTCATGAACAATTAGAACTCGCATTAAGTGCGAATAAAGTCCAAAAACAAAATTTGGATACGTTAAATGCAAGATTAGCCGGATATATACAAGATTTGGTAACTGTACATCGAGAAATCACAAACACACTGCAAACCTAAGTTTGCACATAGTAAACCTAAGAATATTCTTCTTGGGAGTTTTGTATTTACTATATAAGTGAAGTATACAAATGGACGGTGTAGATTAATACAAAGGGAAAGGTTCCAAAAAAAACATACATAGTAAAAAAAGTCTTGAAAAGGTAAACTAGGAACACTATCTTCAAATGATAAGGGTAGATTGCATCTTTCTAAAATATTTATTCTATGTTAAATTAATAACAATATTTGATATTATTTTTCATAAACGTCTTTCGTGCCATACTCTTATTCTTGTTGTATATAAAAATACCTTTTTTATTAACGTTGTTTTATATATTGTGTTTTTAATTTGTATACTTCTGCATGTACAAAAAAATTTTATATATTGATATGAATACAGAAAATGCTTTTACTTCTGCACAGATAAGAACAAGAATCTCTTGGATATTATATATCTATTATACTGCATCATAAGAATAATGTTAAAAGAATTACTATGAGTTATTTAATTAACGTGTAATGTATTATGTTTTCTATACAGGGTGTTCGGCCACCCCTGGGAAAAATTTTAATGGGAGATTCTAGAGGCCAAAATAAGACGAAAATCAAGAATACCAATTTGTTGATGGAGACTTCGTTAAAAAGTTATTAACGTTTAAAATTCCGCCCGCACAGTATTTTTTTTCGGAAGTGGATAGGATTTCGTGTGTATGTGTATTCACCAAAAATGATTGTAATTGACCACTGCAACCAAAAATAATTTGTTTAAAACAATTTGAAATTTTTTAATTTTGTCGAAAAATTTCACACCTCGAATTTTTTTCTAGAAAATGGAGAGGACTTCGGGGGTAACTCTATTCACCAAAAATGATTATAATTGACCCCCGCAACCTAAAATAATTTTTTCAGAACGATTTAAAATTTGTTAATTTAATTGTTAATAACTTTTTAACGAAGCCTCAGTCAAGAAATTGATATTCTTGATTTTCGTCTTATTTTGCCCTCTAGAATCTCCCATTAAAATTTTCCCCATGGTTGGCCGAATACCCTGTATATCTTGTTATAGTGGATTTTTATATATATCACTCAAATTAGATCTATAACTTGTTTTGTCTTACAATTGTGTTTAAATGTCTAACAAATAAATTATAATTACGATTATACTGCGGTCATCATTACTAATACTATTTCACTGATTACTATTGATCTTTGACTCATTACTAAGCTACAACTCTTACTATACTATTACAACTATTATTATCATTATTAAAGCTATTATAACTACCTCCACTACTACTGCTGCACTACTACTTGCTGTTATTATTACTCGTAGTATCATTGTTAGTGCTATTTCTATAACTGTTACTACTGTTACTGTCGATCAGGTTGTCATTACATGCTTACAAAGGACTTTTATGATATTTAGAAACATAAAACATATCAAAAATGTCACAAGATTTAGTGTGATACATGTCTCTCAATGTTTTTTTGGAACTTAGCCCCTTGGAATCAACAATAAAATTCAGTTACCCATGAACACAAATAAGAAAAATGCACAATTAACATTAGTAACGTTTAGTGATACTCAATTATGTAGTATAACTATTTAATTCAGCTGTACATTGTATCCATACTGTTCTATCATAAATTATTTACCTTTATCAATTTGTAAGAATATATAAAATTGAAGAGTCTGGCATGAGCTGTACAGTATCGTTGATATCTAACATAAAGTATGGCATGAGAAAATATATAATATAGTTCATTTACAATGGGTAACTTAGTGGTTTCAGCTTGAAGGATTATCAGATGTTTAAATATTGTGCAAAAAAGAAAGATGTTTTTAATGTGCAAAATGTTTTGTTAATTTTTTTATGAAACCATAATATACATTGATTCATTGTTAAAAAAATAAATTTAATGTTTTCCAATGTAAATGATTTGTTATTCACTTATCACTATCTTTTAAAACATTCTATAGCATTCAAGCCAGATATTCTTCAATATGTTATACTTGAATAGCATAGGTTCACTAGAAAACAATTCGCCCAAGGATTCTGACCGACCTTCTGAAAGATGTCAAGGTGATATTTCTTGTAACAATAAATAATTTCTAGTAGTAAATGAAGTGCAAAATACTAAAAGGTGCACTTTTTATTGTACTGACAGTATGTATGTATGTACGTAAAAATGTTGCGGAGATGAATTTTAAATTTGAGGAATTGGAAACAAAAACCTCGCTTGCCATATGTAATCATAATAAAACATTTTCAGATGGCTTTCCTGTGCTCTATTACCAATTACGTTATTACACCTATATTTTCATAAATATGTATCGTATGAAACATTTTTAATTATGTTAATTTTCGGAACTTTTTGTTAATGTGGGTTTAGTATTTTTTGCTATTTTTCTCAATTTTTTCTTATACTTGTTTATCATTTAAAACTACAATAATGAATTTTTACTAAAATTTGTATTGCGTAGTAATGTGTCGATTATGTTAAATGTTTATACGAAATAAATTAATTTATTATTTGTATTAGCAAAAATGACGAAAATATTAGAATATGTATGTAAGTGATTCTCAACTTGTATACAGTTCTTGTTGTTGGATACTGTAACATAAGACTCTTCGAAATAATTTGAAAATTTTTAAATTAATACAAAGTTAAAAAAATATGCAACAAAATCTCCTATCTTTACATATGTATGACTGTACATATCTAGTTTACTATCTATAGTTTATCATAGTAAAGTGCCGAAAGCAATATAGACGAGTTGATCGTATATTACACTCCGTGCTCTGCATCAATAACGCAAAGGGGAAACATAACAGTGTAACCTGCGGTATAATTTTACATTAATAGACATTATAAAATGAAAAAATATATATTGATTTTCGCAATTATTGGGCATTAGTAAACTTTAATTATTGTATAATTTTCAACATACGAATTGCCATAATCGCTAAAAGAGTGATCAAAGTGTCGTATAACAACTGAATTTGTAAAGTCGAGTTGTTTGTTTAAAAAAAAAAACGTTCATTTTAAGAACAACTTGGTTTGCTGTTGTTTACGATTATTTTGTACAAGCAAGTGGTGAGTTTACATACTAATAATTAACGAACTAACTAAACGAATACAGTAGAAGTCATTACTGAACCAGTAGGATCAGTATTTAAACCGTAGTTACATTCTTATGTGTTTCGCATTCTTTTTATGTCTATACATAAATTACTTAAATAAAACACATGTGTAATTAGTGATACAACTGTTTAAAAAAGAATACTTGCATAGAATACATGTACATTTGTACGTGCATTGTGATAAAATAAGTATTGTGTTTGAACAAATTCGGCATAACCTAATACATATTTTTGTTCTTTTTTGTTTTTAAAACTAAGATTATCTGTAACTGAATAATATAAATTTAATGTTTTAATAGTAGTATGTGTAAGTGATAAATTAGTGTATTAAATGTTACAGGTAAAAAATGGTAGTGTTTAGCAATTTTCTTGCACCGCAGGAAGGAATACGCCATAAAGAGCAAAATACCACTGTGTCCATTAATGATAGAGAGCTGGGGAAAGGAACTCTGTATATTACAGAGAGGTAAAAACTAAAATGGAACAAATTTAAGTTTCATAGTAGTACTTACATGTTTTAATGTAACGTTCACATTGGTAGCTTGCTTTCTTGGGTGAACTATGATACACAACAAGGATTTTCACTTGAATATCCTGATATATCTTTACATGGCATATTACGAGATAAACTACATCCAAGAAAATGTTTATATATTGTGGTCGATGCAAAAGTAGACCTTCCAGGTATATGTACTCTCCTTTGAACATATTTGTGCGTACATTTCAAAACAAAGTTAAAGTCTATAATTTAGCTAGAAATCTTTGATTAAATATTATTTAGTTAACACATTTGCTACTGTTATACAATCTGCCATAGACAACATATTTGTAGTAATTTTATTCGATACAAAGTAGTGATTTTTAACTGGTATGCCACACAAGATCTGTAGATGTGTTGCAAGTTTACAATCGAGCAAATGTGTTAAATGTAGAAATTAAGCAATAATAATTGATATTCTAGTTTTACTTTTCCCATGCAAATTTTTGTGAAGATGCACCTTTACCTCCATCCTCTGGAAGTGGTTCCGAAAATGAGGATGAAGATGCAGATCCTAATTTTACGGAAATGAGATTTGCTCCTGATGATACAAATAACTTGGATGCAATGTTTCAAGCAATGAATCAGTGTCAGGCACTTTATCCTGATCCACAGGATAGTTTTTCAGATGGTAGATAAAATAGTTTGTTATAATGCACAAAGTTTGGCTTGTCGTGTGAACTTTTTATGTACGAAGTATATGTGATTACACAGCCGAAGAAGATATTTACGAAGACGCAGAGGAAGATGATTTTGAAAATTATGAAGCTGGTGCTGGCGATGCTCCCTACATTGTACCACCAGGTAATATTTATACCTTGCAATTATTAATATAAAAAAATTACGTTGATGGTTTTGGTGTAAAATATGGATGTCTGTGAAAAATCTTCCGTTTAAGGAATGATAACTAAGTTCATGTATACATGTATTGTGATTCTGCATTGCTGGAACAAATAGGTATCAATTACAATGGCACAGAAGCAGACGAAGCTATGGACATAGAAGCAGGTCAATTTGAAGATGCGGAGGAAGATCCATAAAGATGATGACGTCAAAATGCAGATATGCTTTTAGTATTAATTTAAAATTACCAGTATCATATATTATGGTAGATATGTGATATTATGGCAAACTGTATTATAGAGCTGTACCGAACATGAAAACACCTAACATTTATTTATATTCATTTTGTACACAAATAATTTGTTAGGTAAAAGTAAACAATTGCATATCATACTCAGCTCCTTGTTTATACGCATATTTGTATTTTTTCTTAAAAAATTATTAATTTCTTATACTGATTTGAATAAAAATAAAATTTAATAAATATAGTCTTCTAGAAGTTGTTAAAAACATTATTAATATCGTAAGAATTTACAAATTTTAAAATAACAATTTCATGTATAACAAACGTAAAATTGATTAAATTATAATCAAAACTCTTAAACATGTCAACATGTAAATTTTTTGTAAATATTACATGAATGACGTTAATATGACAATTTGATTAAACACAATGCTCAAATCTGTTAAATTTGAAATTTAATTATTTGTATTCTTACATAAAAATTATATCTAATTTATGATGTGTATAACAAGGACAGTTATATTCAAATTGTATAAAAAAAATCATAACTTTGTTATTTCGCATTCTTTTTTTTTTTTCATTTAAATATACTGCAATACATAACACATATGACACATTCGTACATTTCTAATATACTTATAAAACAATATTCCTTATAATAAAAATCACATACGAGTGAGAATCTGTATTAAGAGCAGACAGATGTGAATTTCAAACTAAAAATAAAGAAACAATATTCTGCTGTACATTCTATGCAGCAAATACAGAGATCGTATAATTTGCAATTTTATGTATAAATGACTTGATTTTATAATATTTCATGTATTCTTTCAAGAATAATTAAATGAATCTATCGAATCTTTTTTGGGCCGAAAATAAGATCTGCATCCGGTGCACCTTTAGGGTGATTATACTTTTGACGCCGTTCTCTATTTAAATTTACTGTCACTGGTCTAGTACTTTGATTAATTGTTTCTTGATAATCTTCTTCCTCTTGTCTTTCTGTAATATTTAATGTCAATCTTTTAACTCGTTCTTTTTCTTCTTTTTGTTCTTGTTCCCGATTTCTGAGATTCATCGCCAATTCTGACGACACAGGAACTGCTAAGTTTTTATACTGTTGTTTATTACCTTTTCTTAGCATAAGCACAAAGTCGACTGTACTATTATCAGTAGGTCTTTCTTGCAATTGTTCATATGTTTTCTTAGTACTTTTTACATGTAAAGGAACTGAAATATCTACTTGTTGAGGTTTTACCGAATCTCGCATTCTATCTTGTATATTATCCGAGACCATTTTATCGAGAGCAGACAAAAAGTCGTCGTCTTCTGGGCAACTTACTCTTCTAGGACCAGCTGGTAATGCTGCATTTAATTCTGTAACATCCATAAGAACACCATCCGTACCACCTTCTGAAAGACTTTGATCTCCTTGTGTATTTTCTTGAGTACCCATAGTATCGTCTCTTTCCGCGTCAGCGGTCCATTCTTCTTCCGATTGTGCCTCAGAACAATCTTCAGACTCTTCAAAATGTAAATCGGCCACACCCTTTGCATCTCCACTGCCATTTCCAGTGGTGACAGTTAATTCTTCATCTCCTTCTGCAATTACACCCATATCAGAGTCTCCATCGGTACGATCAGCACCATCTTCTGCAATAGGATTTCCAAGTGTGGGGTATAATGTATTTCGTAATTCCTCCACAGCACATTGGGCTTCTTTGTAACTTTGGAACAATTGCATTTTAGGTCTTAGCATTGTTAGCGTGTCGCGATACATATAATCTATACCTACTGGAAAAGGATTTTCGGAAGTCCAAATAGGATCTGTATATTTAAACCAATAATAATTTTGAAAAAATATCAAAAAATAATCAAGTTTTTTCTTGCTAGAACCACCATTAAAATATTGTCCACAGGTTTCTAATAATGTACAGACTAATCGAATTCTAAACAAATGATCGGGTGGATCGAGGATACTTGGCGCGGAATGATCCATACTGACTCCAAAAGTAATCAGAAGATACAATGTTCGAAATATATCTCCGCTTTCTACCATACGATAATTATACAATTCTCCAAGATATTTAACCATAGCAATACGACGTTGTTTAAATTTTGGTAAATTAATTTCCATGCATAGCCTTATATCTTCCAATACACCATCGACTACATGAGGACCTATAGTTTCATAATGCGCAACAAGTCCTGCTAATAAACTTCCGACGCATCGAATATTTAAATATTTAACGTTATAAGCGGCAGTAAGACATTTAATGGCGTAAGATGATACGCTTTCGTCTTCCCAGTCTAATTTACGCATCCATTTAAGAACTTTATCGGTATTTGTCTTGGAAAGATCCTGATATAGTAATTTTCTTATAAATTCGTGAATCGGCGGTCTATCCTTTCGAGAGACACCACCCGTAGATTCTGGTGGATTTACAAAATAATATGCATTCTCAATTATTGTTACATAACGCGAATCCAATGCAGTGACCGCCTTTTTACGCATCATTTGTTCTAAATATACTTTTGTTCTTTGATGCGAATCTGGTGAACAAAATAAATATCTTCCACATGTTTCTAATAAATTGCAAGCCATTTCGATATGATGATGAGTGAAATCATATAACAAAACTTTTAAGCAATATAATGCTTCTATCTTCGAGTAAAGTTTAAATTTTACAAGTTCACCAATGTATCTGACAACTTTTACTTTTGATTCTATGTTGATTTGATCCTTTTTGCGTACGTGGTATTTAAAGTCATGCTTTAACATTAAACATAAATCATTTCCAACATCAGGCATAACAGGATAAAGAATAGCAGCCAACCGTGAATAAAATGGTAGTAGATCTAAACGAATTCTGGACACACCAAATAACGCTTTTACTAATTTTTTCTTATTATGTTTTGTGCTGAGATTCATTAAAAAGTGTACTGCAGCATTGTCAATCATTTCACGATTTACACAATTTGGTAAATGAGTTAGGAATGCATCCAAAAGTATTTTATTACTTATGTTTGAAACTTGAGGCTCATCCACTTCTGCTTCAGGTTCATCCACTTTTTCAGTCTCTTCTAATTCATCAAATGTTACTTCTTCATCTAAAGCTTCTTCGCTTATTGGGGCATCTTGTTTAGGTACTTCTTTTAAATATGATCCTGGAAGAAATACCGTCAAGTCTGGTAAAACTTCATAGAATCGCCTAGTTTCGTCATCTCCCCACATGTCTTCTAAGATACTATTTTCCTCCCCTTCGCTAATCATTTTCAAGGTTTCCTCTGCTTCTGCTTTCATTTCGCTATCAACAGGAAGTTCTGGCATAGGTTCATCCAAAGTATCAGAAAAACTTTGTACATTATTAAGCAAACGTTCATAAGATACTTGAAGACTTTCAAGTTTTTCTTTTCTTTCAGAACTTAGTTCACCTCTGGTTTGTAATATTTTTCGGTTTTGTTTTTCAAATGCTTGAAGATCTTTGTGTTCCTTTAATAAGTGCTTGCATAACGAGTTATAATAATCTCGTAGTAGTAATCTAACATTTTGTTGTTTATCAGGTGAAAGTAATTTGCTTTTAGGAATTGGTACATTTAATTTTTCTGATATTTCCCTTACTCGTTTAGGTACAAGACCTGCATAATCTTCACCACAGTGTTTGCAAAAACTTAATATAATGCTTGCATTGTTGTGTTCTTCTTTATCCATATTAATCAAAACTGTTAATGCTGAACCAAGTAGAGATAATCCTTGTTTATGCGTGAAAATTCCTGCATTAACCAGCTCTGCATAAAATCGGAGATCTACTCTAAGTTTGCTCGGATTTGCAATTTTATCTACAACTTTCAGAGATAAAATTCTTTGCCAATTTTCAAAAAAATGCGTAGAGAATTCTGCATATGTTTGATGTAAAAAGCTACATACTTTAATAGCAGGCGCAACATCTGTCATTTTTAACTTGGCATCCACTAAAGCAGTAGCAACTTCGCTTACATATTTTGTTAAATTTAAATGCATCATGTCTTTTAAAACTGTATCTAACTGTATACTACTAAAGTTTTTTAGTTTTTTCACAAATGTTGTGTTTCTTTTCAGGGTTGAATCTAATTTGCTAAAATATGTGTCTGGTGGTCTATTAGGGTTTAAATTAGATGCTCGAATTTCTTCTTTTGTAGCAAGCCGTTGTTCTGTTTCTTTTACATATTCCATTAAGTATTGTTTATCTTCTTCAGACACAACATCCTGTTCAATAGCTGCTTCTGCAGCTTCTGGTGCTGCTTCCTCAATTTCTGACATGATTCAATTCTGTTACATGAAATATATATATTTTCACAAAATATAATCAAGAATAAGTACTTATGTGTATATATGTATTTATTAATTGAGTTACATGTATATTGTATCATTAATGAAAAAAAAAATTTGTATGATATGAATTAGTGAATGCTCTATATTATAAAATGTCAAAATCTGTACACCAAATTTTATAGTCTACCAGTATACCAAACTTTATAGTCTGTAATGTCATTGAAAAACTATGCTTTCAATGTATGATATTGTTTTAATTACGAAATATTGTGCATATTTTACAGTACCCAATATATTTATATTAAAATTACAAATAACAAAATTTATATAAAAATTAAATACTTTTGTTTGAAACAAGGTGAGGGTATAAATTGTATTAGTCATATTATTTTGAACAATTTTTATGTTCTACTACTTTTGGAGTTGTTTACTTACGCCTTTAAAATGTAAATAAGGTTATGTTATGGCAGACGACAACTAATCTTTTAGTAGCAATCACATAATTCACATACTAACAATACGATACTGTTCGTGTACAAACTACTATAGTCTATTTTTTTAGAAGATAAAATCGATCTAAATAAAACGGGACTATAGCAAAGGTATCTCGGCAAGAGGCTAATCTTCGAATACAAACGAATATAATAAAATTGATACAAATTACTATTTGTGTGTGCATATAATACTGTTTGTTCTTTCTCAAAGCTTTAACTTTTGCATCAATTATTTATTGCAACTTTTGTCAACGAATTTTCGAGAGTTTTTGACCAAAGATCGATTGGCACTGCCAGCCAATCAGGTTTTAGTCATGCAATGGACATTGTGTATATTCAATTTCAATGAATTTTAATTCTTTTATATGATTATTTAAAATTACTCTCCAATTTGAAGAAGCGAAAGTTCTTATTAACTTTAATAACAACTTTAATAAATTCGTTAATTACAAATTTTAAATGTTTCATTTATATATCGATAAAGTTCTGAATCACATCGATATATCGAAGTCTTGTTCTTTGGATTCGCATGTAGAAAGACGGGCAATAGAATAGTTTAATTAATATTAGGAAAACGTGAGTAAAATATTGTTTATCGTGCTTTAAATTGTTCATTCTCTTTTTTTCGTTTTCTTTTTTATACTTCATTGTTAATTCAAGTTGAAAATGTTGTTAAATTGGATGTAACAAAGAAAGGAAAATTGTTTTATAGCACCTTCAAAGCTACAACATCATCTTTGTCTGTTTTTAAAAAATCATTCATTTAATTAACTTCTAAAGTAATATCTGTGAACCTGTTTTTAAAAAGAGCATTTATCTTTTATATTTTACGATTATACAACAATGATAAATGCAGAAATATGTATAATCGGTTGTTATAATACATATGAAATAAAATGTGAACGATTGTTGCAACAGTTCTGAAAGTCGACACTAGTGGACGCTGTGATCGACGACTGTTCCTGCATCGAGCCTCCAATTAATCAGTCATTGCTTGTTGCTAGGGTCAGATGGGTCGTACCAGAGTTTAGAGGTAGTTCGTTAGTGGCGCTAATGTAGTCTTTTCTGTCACCTACCATACAGCATCGTGTGTAGTTTATGGCGTAGTCGTTTAGCAACGGCCAAATAACCGCGTACTTCGAGATCGTAAGGTGAGGTAACATTCTATTATCGAATAATATTTTGTATTATATTATTTATATTTTATCTATTATCATTACTTATCTTGTTATTATCACACTGTCCTATTTATTATTACTATAACTTTTGTTTCTAGGTCAACCACAACTACTAGTTGAATTGCAACAATGCTGCAGGAAATTACATACACATGTACTTGCTCGATTTTTTTCATCCTTCTTCCTATTTTTCAGCTTTTATTCAGAAACTTTGATGACCGCGTGCAATGCGGTCGGTAGAGTCAGTATTTGATTCGTAAAATAGATTAACGTTTTTCGAAACACAGTGGCTCCGAACAGATTAGCGTTTACATGTTAGGTATACGCGAAACTAGAATCAGTGTTTATCGTGCAATTGTAATTTGTTTTCAGAATATCGGGACTCATTGTTTTATGAATCGCAAGAATAGAATCACTTGTTTGCCGATCTCAATTTTCGGTCACGTAAATTTTGTTCACTATTGTTTGATAGTCATTTTTTTAAATTTTTCTCTACAAAATTAGAATTATTCGCCATCGGTATTAGAATCAGTGCATCGCTGAAGAGAAATATTGGATGAAACTTCACAAGAAAAAATGTAAATACCTTTGTACTTTCTTCTTTTTATAACAAGGACAAAATTACCATCTCTATTTTTGTTATCTCGTTTAAAAATTTCTTAAGTATCAGAAAATTGTTATGTCCTTTGTACCGAAAATAAAGTCTCAATAATTTTAAAAATAGATTTTAATATTTTGTATTTCTTTATAGACTTGTTACATCTTTGCATCGCGTGAATAGGCCCAGCAGAATTTCTTCGGTTGTTTCACTGGTGACTTCTAAGCGCCCTCTACCAAACAATACATCCTCATCGATTCACATCATGATACTACACAAACACGGTCGCATTCTACGATCGGTGAGTCGCATGCTACTTTGTCTTCCTCTAATCCCTAATCATCGTAGGACGAAATGTCCGAATCGATACGGGAGATTAGTTGTATATTTGCTTTTAGCGAGTACAGTGACCGTGGGTATTTTATATACCCGCGAGTAGTAACTTCAATTGTTTTATTATTTAAGTAAAGCTAGGGTCTTCTTGTGCTGCGCGTTTTTTGATATGATAAGTAAGCGCTTCATAGTATGATAACTGATTTTTAATTAAAAATATATTCAACATTTATAAAATGAATATTTTCATTAACATATGATACAAGATATACATGTTAATTATACAATAATTTTGATGATATGAATTAAATATGAAATTTATTTACATATAATTAACTGCATTATAAAATAATGATTCTATGTTGGAGAACCAGTTTACTATCTATACCTATTCTGAGTTACAGTACCCTTCCGTCAAATAGCGGAAGTCTGCAAAAAAATATTAGTCAGCGCAGCACGTTAACTAAGCCGCTCAAAGTACAATTTCGTGCAAAGTTCATCATTCCCCATCAATTTACCATAATATACATATACAGGGTGTTCGGCCACCCCAACAATTTTAATGGGAGACTTTAGAGGCCAAAATAAGACGAAAATCAAGAATACTAATTTGTTGATTGACGCTTCGTTAAAAAGTTATTAACATTTAGAGTTCCGCCTGTAGAACGGCAATCTGCGAATTTTTTTCTCGAAAGTACGTAGGATTTTGGGGGTATGTGTATTTACCAAAAATGATTGTAATTGACCCCCGCAACCAAAAATAATTTTTCCAGAACGATTTGAAATTTTTTAATTTTGTTGAAAAATTTAGGCACCTGTCGATTTTTCTTAAAAATTCGTTTTTCGTTTTTAATAATTTTGTTTGACACCTTACAGAAAAGTTGTCTAATACTTTTTTATAGGTACCCATGAGTTCTACTTCAGTAAAAAGTTTCGTTGAAATATATTCAATATTGTAAGAGTTATGGCTGTTTGAAAATTGGACCATTATTATGGAGTTTTTATTTTACGATGTCAGGGATTAACTTTTCGAATATTTTTGGATTTTCTACATATTCTTCACTAAAATACGCTTCGTTTGCATTTTAAAACATTAAAATCGTCCAATCCGTTCAGAAGTTATGATATTTAAAACATTTGCATGAAATTTCGAGGAACATATCTGGCCTGAAATTATATTTCCGGTAAGGAATTTTTTTCTCGAAAATGGTTAGGATTTCGTGGATATATGTATTGACTAAAAATGATTGTAATTCGCTCCTGCAATCTAAAATAATTTTTTTTAAACGATTTGAAATTTTTTAATTTCGCCGAATTTCAGGGGAATCATCATTCATGGTCAGACATTGTATTTTAGGTAAAGAATTTTTTTCTCGAAAGTGCGTAGGATTTCGGGGGTATGTGTATTTACCAAAAATGATTGTAATTGACCCCTGCAACCGAAAATAATTTTTCCAGAATGATTTGAAATTTTTTAATTTAATTTGTTAATAACTTTTTAACGAAGGCTCAATTAAGGAACTGATATTCTTGATTTTCGTCGTAGTTTGGCCTCTAGAATCTCCCATTAAAATTTTTCCCAGGGGTGGCCGAATGCGCTATATACATATAGGTCTTAAGCCATATGAACAGAAATAATTGGCGATCACGTAATTAAACAACGTAGACTCACGCTGATTCTCAGTACGAATTCGAATACGATCACTTTACTTCACTTCATGTCATTCGTTGTTAGCCTCGTTAGCACTCTAGTTATTGTAACCGAGTAGTATTAGAACGCACTGAGAAATATATTATACCTGTAATATGTATACCGACAGTCTCCGAGTTTCATACCCGGTTCCCAACATCTGATAATATTCTAGGTATAGAATATATATTATGGAGTATTAACGTATTTTATAAACAAGAAGACATTTCGCGATAGGTGGATTTTCGAGTCAAAGTAATATGCATTGTATGCTATTTTCATTTTTTGACAAATTTACTTCGACGACAGAATCGACCGAGGGTAGTTTAATATTTTAATTCATAATTAAAACAACAAATTTGCTTTAATGATTTATCTAAAATATTCAAAGTAAATTATTTTCTTTTAAAATCATAACTTAAGTATTTCCTTTTAAGTAATTAAATTACAATTATAATAATTTTCTTTAATAATAATATCTTTTATTATTAACGTATTTTCCTCTTGATATATTACGCGTAAAAAGTCGAGTCATTTTAACAAAGAACAAAAAAATACTATCTCGTTATTATTTACTAATCAGTCTTTCTAATTAAGGATTTTCAACATACTTTTTGAGGTGCTACTTACATAAGTGAAGGCAATGGGCACGATGATTTAGTTTGTAAAAATCGTTAATAATATATTTCATTAACGGCTGACCATATATGTGTGTGGTTAGGATGTGCGTCTTTTGAAAATTTATTATACTTTAAAAATAACATTATATTTCGTAATATTATATTTTTATGAAATCCAATAAGATTATCAAACTTTTACTTCTTATTTTTCGAATAACTATTGAATAGTTAATAATATTGGCTTCAGAATTTTACAATGAATTGACGCCGCTTTATCGAGATTAAATCCATCGCCAGTGTCACTGTGTTATAAATAATTATAAAAATATCATAAGCGAACCTGAATAAATTCAATAAGTTGATCGAACAGCGACGAAAAAAAATAAAGGGTTAATAATATAATTTATATAACCTTTATTCGTAGAAAAAGGCTTGAAAATGAGAAGACGTGTTTTGTTACGTAAAACAGGGCTTGCAGAGGCCAGCTCATTTTATTTAGGAAGTTTATACTTATGTTTTGTACACAAATATATACGTATATGTGTACTTAAAGCGCTGTATACAATCTTCAGAACATCGTTAAAATTTTTTCACATTCTCATTACGATTTCTCTAATTACTACACCGAGGTTACATTCGTACGGTAGTCTAAAATAAAATCTGCACTCGAAAATTCACTTTCTCTTTGTGGTGTTTGCAAAATTTAGCCGGACATCTTTCATCCGGCTCAAACGCAAACATTTACGGATACAGCTTTTGCAATAAACTGTAAAACGTTCAGACGAATACATGCGATAGAAAATTGCACCCTGTTACTTTCAGAAATTAAGTACCTTAGAAACATTAGCGAACGAGACTGATTTGCTCGAAAAATCTACTTTTAGAACGTTCGTGTCACAACTTTCGCGTGTTTTATACGTCTTAAAACGTTAAGTAAAAAGTAGTAGCGCGATCGAGGGGCAATTTTTCCGCTGGAAATTTGTCCTTTCTTTTTAAAAAAAAAAAATTATTCCTTGAGCATGCGTTCGCTCGTTGCTCGATTCTCAGATATTTTCCCTCGTTCGTGAACGTACGTACGCTAGTAAAATTCTGTAACTCGTTGCTGGATTTGGACAAAATAGCATTCGGAATAGAAACAAAAGAAGACATTTATCCAAACACTTTGATTGCCATGTTTCTTTCCTTTTACTCGACATTTACTTAAATATGAGCGTGGAAAATAGATGTATTCGATAGTTCGACAGCATAATTAACATTTTTTAGTGTTCCTGATAACGCTATAATTATCTAAACATTTTCATTAGGATTCATTCGTTATTGGCAATCAACGCGTCAACAACAAATTTAAACCAAGCAAGAAACGCTCGAAAAGCAATTGTTATACGGATAAACGGACGACTCTTGAACTTTGTGCGCGTTTACTTTCTATTGCAAATACTATTTCTCCGCAGTTTCTTTTATCGTTAAGGATAAATAATAATATCATGAACTTCCGTTGTTCGTGGAACGAAGTTCGTTATGGTACGTCTACCGACTCGAAATGACAAGAATTGTACTAACGTGACATTAAACTATTGCAATAAAATATTAATAATATTAATATTAATAATAATAATAATACAAATCGTAAAATAATAATAGCGATAACAATAATATAGTGCGCAATATAAACTAATATGTGGCATAGGAATATGTTTCTCTCGTAATATGCAAGTCTGAGTATGAAATGTAAATGGGTGGTAAAAACGTGTATCACCTATTTTTTGCTTCGATCGTTGTATTTCTAAAAAGAGTACGATAAATTTAAGAACCATAAAGAAATATGGCGTGTGGAACTTTTCGTATCTTTTTCTTTTTTTTTTATATATATATATATATATATTAAGGTATTAAATTCGGTTTGAAGATTGCACGAATGTCTGTCTTAATTTTTAGCAAGAAAATAAAAAGAAGAGACAACAATAGCACGTAACGACGCGTACCACGAAACGAAAATTAATATTATTAACGTTTCGAGCGACACAATTAATTTCGTTCGTTAAATACAGAAGGAAGTTCTCGCGTTTGGGAATTGTCGTTGCAAGGCAATACATTCTTAATTCTCGTAATGTTCGCGCGTATCGTTCAGTTGCGTGTTATATAAACAACTAATCGCGAACATATGTGGCTATGTGTGTTGCACAGTGTGCCCGGTGTAAATGTATACACGTATTAAATTATTTATTCGACCACCGAAAATGCAACGAAGTTGTTTAGACAAATGTTGTTGGGCTCGAAAAGGAGGAATTTTAATTATATTTCAATCTTCATTTATTCAATGGGACAGTACATATATTTATCCTTGTCCGCGATTAATTATGGTTTTAAGATCGTTTCATAATTTTCTGCCAAATTTTCTACTGGAATCGAAAGCATCGAATCTTAATTAATTTCTTTTGCAAATAAAGGTTATTTAATATTGTTTTTAGTTGATACTTTGTAAATTCATTTCATAATTATTTATATCGCTTCTTGTCACACGTTTTCTAGAATTGTCGCGATGAAATATCAGATTCTGGTAATTTTTCTAATCGATTATCCGACGCAATTTCATTATTTGGCCTCGACTCGAAGCACAAAGTCTCACTAGACACCCCTGAATTAAATAATATTTGCGTAAACAACATCCTTCGGTATTGAATAATTTATGGAACAATCGAGTACATTTTGACTATACTATATTTAAGCCGAGCATACTGCATGTAGGTACTCTGTTACGATATACATACGCGTGTATCTTCCCTTAGTTCTTTTTCTTTCGACGATTATATACACTCACAACCGCTGTGCGTGTATACTCACGGATTGCACACGTGTGTGCAGAATATGGTCACTTATAAAATTCTTTCATTTAGAAAATATATTTCTTTATATATATATGTATATATATATATATGTGTGTGTTATAGATATTTCTGCCTGTATTTTTATATATAACATATATTACATAGAAACATAACGAAAGTATACAGTGTATACTAATAGAAACCACTTAAAAATCTTCGCTATTGTGTAATAAATAGTAGAAGTGTTTTTTGTGAAAGTTGTGTGTTTTCGAGGAACTTTGTTTTTTTTGTGACGGAATTTAATAGAGAAATGAGTTTTGAAAAAAGTATTTTATACTAATACTTTCCCAGATATTTAGCTTCTAAAACAGCAGAGATAAGAAATAATGGGTTTAGGATAAATGTACGAATCTAGATATTTTATATCGCAAGTTACCTTGTTTCTATTACTATTTATAATAACGAAGATAATAAGTGATTCGTTTCTACATCCTGCACATACATTCTTCTCTTTATATTTATTCATGTATTTCGTAGTACTTACAAGGTCACGTCTCGAGAGCGAATTTTTGTTCTATTCAAGTCTGCGTAAATTTGTGGAGCATTAACATTAATTTTTTGAACAGTTAATACTTGTACAATTTGTTTCTTAATTAAGAGTTCTGCGATCTCCACTCGATAGAATTTTTCTATTTTGATAAAACAGAGGATCGAGGTAATTGTTTGAAAATTACTTTTCTATTTTAAGGAGATATTCTACTGCAAAACTTTGTAAAAATCTTAGGCCACGAGAGTGAGGAGAATAATAAAAAATTGATAATTAAACCTTAGTGTTACCATCTTTTTAGTCATCGACTTTTTTCTTCTATAGTCGAACACATCCTAATCAAGAATCTATTTTCATTTTTCATTTTAAATGTTTTTTTTTACTACATGTTAGAAGACGTAAAATTCTTAATTATTAAAAAATGATCAAGAAGGATGTAAAAATACGTATATAAAAATACATATTTTACAGTAAAATATCCCCTCAATGTGATTTTATGCTTTAACTTTTGGCTGGAATGTTTTGCAAACAAAATTTAAAGATGATTTCAAGTTGTTTATATTTTAATACTGTATAATTTTATGACGATTCGAATGGAAGAAAGGAATTTTGTTCTCGGGATGTTCTCTTGTCAGTCGCGTGTATGTTTGGAAATCCTTAGTAATTCGGATCGAGCGATAATTTTCGATATAAAATACAGGTTTTGTGCGATATATTCAACCGCGATAAAAATTTGCATATGGAACATTCACGAACGAACATAATTAATATTTTACAGGTAATGCTGAACATTGCTCGACACGATAGTTTTGCAATTTGCTTTTCGAATGCTTCACAATGTCCTCGATTATATCGTATATTCGTTCGAAATTCAAACAACGGTATTTATTACTAAGGATTTAATTTGCATGTAGCTTTTCTGGGTGCAAAGTATGGTAGCCATCGCGCTTTGTAGCAGATAGCTGAAAGTTTTTCGTACAAATGCAAGATTCACTTGTTATTCAGGATTCTATTAAGTAATATTCATTCCCTACTGTTGATTACACACTTTTTTACGTATATAGTACGATCGACACACATTATGACAATTGAAATATTCGTGTTCTTTCATCATGTTATGAGCAGTAATAAATTAGTATTCAACGCTAGATTTACCGAAGAGGTAAAAATTATTTGTTCCGTCATTAGTAATGATGATCATTCACATCTTATTATTTGTTACTTTTTACAAAGTATAGTTCTATGTAAGATTTATACATACTTATACGAAACTTTTGATTTCTTTAAAACTTTCAAAGTCTTTTCATAAAATTTCAGTATAGTAAAATATATTTCCATAGCTTCCATTTGACCATAAAAATATGTGACTCGTATTTGCATCCTAAACGCTCGTGGAAATGCAATTTCACAGCATAATACTTGTTCTTTTCGAAAACAAATGATTTTGATCCTTCGGTATACGCAAATTGGTGGATCTAGCGTTGAAATAGATTGCTAAACGCGACAGATGATCTTTTGAAATAAATGCCGAAGGAGGACAGTCTTGGCAGTTCTAACGACGACGAGAATGCATTTTAAACTACATTAACCCGTTTCAGTCTTCGACGTTTTCTCAAACTTCCGATTGATCTACGCAATTTATCAAAAAGTCACGGATCACCGTTTGGAAGCCTTTGATAGTTTGAAATGCACGAACTCGATCCGTAAAACCCTAAAGACTGTCGATATTAAATTTACAATTATTTCTCTTCGCGAAAACACGGAATTCAGCGCGAGGAAAGTATCACAATTTTCAGACGTACGCGTATATTATGGAACATTCATATTCTCAATACTTTGTCCAACTTTAATAACTTCACTTTCATTTAGAAACACATCAATTACATTCGTAACACAGATTTCAATATGCTCGGTGATCGCTTCATGCACAACCGAACAATAATCGCACGTGATGCACGCCACCGATCAAAAGTTTTAAAAGGATCGTTTTATTTTAGATATCATAATTTCGAAGCTTTAAAATGGTCGAAATAATTCTTTCTTCAGTTACGAAGTTGCTAGATGACAACCCTTTTCCATTTTTCATATTTGGAACCTTATTCTTCTTTCCAATTTGCAATCGTATAAATTTTCTTCGTAAATATGTAGTTATTTATAGCGAAGGAGATCTAATTCTAAAAGCGAAACGTTTATCGTATTTGTTAACATGCTTCTAACGATTAATTTATTCAATTTTTGGTCCTTAATGTCGCGAGCATCGACGATGATTTTTCGATTTGAAGATAAAGGTATTATATTAAAAATACGAAACTTTTGAGCGGCGGTGTACGTAGAAATTCGCAGGGAAATATGGAAACGAAGCTCGAATCTCGTACAAAATTCGACGAGCTCTCGAGCCAGCGATACAACCAGGGATTAAAAAGGTTCCAAAAACAATTGTTTCGAACTGTTACGAATCGATTTTGATCGAAGACGATTCAACGGAATCTTTTTTTTTTATAATTGTTACGAATACTCAAAATTCATAAATATATTGGTTTTATACCGGTTCAGAATGGTTTTTAAACAATCTATTTTCTTCTATAGACTATTCTAGTTTAAAATTGTTGATGATTTCAAAATTTTAACTTCAAATCATTTTCCTTAATTGACTTTTTGATTTTATAAAAATATATTTTTTTAATAGTTATTTGCATTTAAATATAAAGCTGTGAAAGGTCACTTGGTCAATATAGATCAAATACTTTGTTCTAAATTAAATTTGATCACTATCATATAACTCTGTTATTTTGGAAGCTATTTAGCACTATTTCTACTAAAGGTGTCGAAAAGGTTTAAAATTTTAACGCAATTCACATTGACAGTTGTTTTCATAAAATTGCAGTAGAAACAGTGGTAACATCGATACAGATAGGGTCGATACAAAACCGATATGCAGTGTGTTCTGCATTTTTCCGTACACACTTCAGCAGTGCGTTCTACAAGTAAAAATAAGACTAAAATGTTATATAACAAAAAATTCATAAATACTCCGTTAAAAAGTTATGACAAAAATATGAAATGTGATATAAACGAAGTTGAACATGATTCCATTTTAAAGTGATGGCCACCTTTGTTAAGACACTTTTGACATCGATGTACTATCGAATTTATTGTTGACTTTAGCGACATAGATTTTTGCAATTAAATCATCTCTTATACGTATTTTTGTATTGTAACCTTTCTTTTTCGTTCGTAGTACAGTGTACGACTTACCCTCATAGAGATTCAACATTACAAAAACAGTATACATATCCTAATTTACATATTTATGTTACTCAACATCGACACTACATACATATCTCGTCTTGTCTTGTATTAAACTGAGACAAACAGCGTTATCGTATCTTTCACAGTTCATATTTTTGTCATAACTTCTTAATAAAGCCATTATGGATTTTTTATTATACATGGTGTTCGGCCACCCCTGAGAACAATTGTAATGGGAGTTTCTAAAGGCCAAAATAGGACGAAAATCAAGAATATCAATTTGTTGATGGAGGCTTCGTTAAAAAGTTATTAATGTTTAAAATTCCGCCTGTACTGAATTTTTTTCTCGAAAATGCGCAGGATTTTGGGGATATGTCTATTGACCAGAAATGATTGTAATTGTTCCCCGCAAACGAAAATAATTTTTTCAGAACGATTTGAAATTTTCTTTTTTCGTCGAAAAATTGAGGCCCTGTCGATTTTTCTTAAAAATTCGTTTTTCATTTTTAGTAAATTTGATTAACGCTGTACAGAAAAGTTATTTAACACTTTTTTGCAGGTATCCATAAACTCTATTTTCCCTCAAAATTTCAATGAAGTATATCTACTATTGTAAGAGATATGGCTGTTTGAAAATTGGACCATTTTTATGGGGTTTTTCTCATTTTGAGGAGTTAAGGAATAACTTATCGAATATTTTTGGAATTTCCACGTATTCTCCACCAAAATACGCGTTGTTTGCATTTTGAAACATCAAAATCGTCCAATCCGTTCAGGAGTTATGACATTTTAAAGATACGCATGAAATTTCAGGGAAGCACTTTTGGCCTCAGATTATATTTCCGGTAAGAAATTTTTTTCTCGAAAATGTGTAGGATTTCGAGAGTTTGTGTAATGACCAAAAATGATTGTAATCGACCCCTGCAACTGAGAATAATTTTTTTAGAACGATTTGAAAAAATGTTTTTTGCCGATCAATTTGAACACCTACCCGAATTTTTTTCTCGAAAGTGGGTAGGAATTCGGGACTATGTGCATTCACCAAAAATGTTTGTAATTGACCCCCGCAACCGAAAATAATTTTTCCAGAATGATTTGAAATTTTTTAATTTAATTTTTTAATAACTTTTTAACGAAGCCTCATTCAAGAAATTGATTTTCGTGTTATTTGTCTCTGGAATCTCCCATTAAAATTTTTCCCAGGGTTGGTCGAACACCCTGTATAACATTTTAGTCTCATTTTTACTTGTAGAACGCACTGAAGCGTGTACGAAAAAATGCGGAACATCTTGTATGTTAAAATATTTTTCGCTTATAACAGTTTCGATATCGTAATTGTTTTGAAACCCTGGATGCAAGATGGACGACGCGTCGCGGACGTTGAAAGGTGGCGAACGAAGAATGAAGAAAACAGAGAAACGTTTATAGAGCAACGTGATAAAAGTAGAAAAAAAAGGTGACGCGTGAAACGAAACGATATTTGTACATGTCTAGCTTGGCGTATATCGGGTATGCGTTGCATCGTGCGCAGGTTCCGTTAAATGCATTGTCCTCTCTGTGGCCGAAGAAAGGAAGCGCAAGCTCCGCAAATCGATTACTCGAAAGCCAGTCTCGAAGCGTCTTTTTATTCCGCGCATCCGCGGAAATCTGGTAACTTAAGTCGATGTCTCTGGTCCCCGTTCTCGAGATGATACAGCAAAAATTATATTATCACATTCACGATCAATATCCAATCGTATTAATCATCAATATGCTAATATACGTATATATTAATATATAGATATATGTATTTATGTATGTGTCTAAGGTACGCGTTACTCTTCGAAGTCCGTGTCTTCGTATGCGCTCATGTTTCCGTCCACTCGATTCAAACGTCGAACGAAACGTCAAACTTTCGTCGTTAATAAATATTACAGCTTCTTTCGTAGGAATTTACCTCCTTTTTAACACTAGATTTACGGGGATCCGTTAATTATTTCTTAGCAATTTGTGTGGTATTTGATTTATGTAACGATACGAATACGTATCCTAATTAAAACAAAAACGCATTTTAGAGCCATCGTTAATGTAACGGGTTTTGATAAAAATATGTGCGATTCGTGTCTGTAAATTTAGCGTTAATAACGTTTCTCTGATATTCAGAGGAAGGAGCGGGGTTATAAAATATGGAAAGGTTTCGAGCTAGATAGAATTCACCTTTTTGAAAATCAAATTCATACAATCACAAATCTAGCTTTACTAAAAATTTGTTTTCGTATATCGTAATATTCGTATTCATGTAATAATATTCAAACAAAAAAATCAAATATTTATTTAACACTGAATGTATGTAGTGCTAGCTCACTGTTTACGAATTAAATCACGAAAGACGACAAAATGATGTTGTATCATTTGACTTTTGAGTTACCCATTTGGATTTGATTTGCAAAAAATGGTGAATCATATTTTCGACGTGTTTTCCTAAAGATATCTGTACAGGGAATTTGTTTTTATATGTTCTGGGACTCTTTTACCCCTTTTATCTCTTCCTCCATCGAACGAAAAACATAATTAATGGAATTACGGTTACTCTGTCCGTTCCGCGAGCGAATTCTCAAAAGTTTGACGAGATTCGGAGGCTCCGTGGTCCGTTTGACGTTTGAATCGCGTCGAAGAAACCGGGTTTTCCCCGCTATTGGGCAGCGATCGTAGCTATTGTTTCGTTTCGATTGCCCCCGATATCTCTTTACGGTCACTTCCCGGCGACTCCTGTCGCCGGTTCTCGTCCAAACTCACCGCGAAGAAATGGAAAATGTATTTGGCACGATGTCACGCGCGGGACGATGTGCAAACGAGGTTTCTAATACGAAATTCTATCACAGTTTTTCACACTTTTTGCGCCGCACTGATCGTTACCGTCGTCGATGCGATCACCGATCTGTTGGCGCCCGACCTCGAGATCCTTCGAACTCAAAGCGAAACGTCTTCACGGTTCGTTGCAATATTCGTTTTTTCCGGAATAAAACAGTTCTGATCGCAACGAACGCGGCCAGACTCTGGACATATTTACTAGTCGATGTCCTCGGTCGAACGCCTTCTGGCACGCGACTAATACATTGAAAATGAAACGAGGAGGATACGGAATTCGTAATTAACGATCGACTCGGATATACGAGGAAAGTCGTTTCGCGCTGTTATAGCCGGCGAGCAGAAAAAAAATCGAGACGTTTCAAGGCAACGGGCCCGTGTCACACCCGAAAAGAAGAAAAAGAAGGAAAAAAAAAAAACGAAGAGAATTCGCACGACTCGCGACCGACCCTGAAGACCATCTTTCGTTTTTTCTCTTTCTTCGTCAACCTCGCATCTCGTTGGCCTTCGAAAGATCTCCAGAGGTCGACCTTGGACGGATCATTTCGTAAAAGCCGATTGCATCTTCTTCGATAAGTCCCGAACGACCATTCCGACGATCCTCTCCCATCGGCTCGTCTCCGTTCTCTCACTCGAACGTCTTCGACGAAGTCACGATCCGTCGTTCTTTTCCCGCGAACGGTTCGAAGAAGAAGATCTGTTTACGAGTCTTGACAACGAGGATCAGTCGAGGTTCAGACGTAATTAAGGAAGCTACGGTATCCTGCGCTCTAAATCTTCATGGAGCAAACTGTTGTTGTTGGTCTCGTGCATCGACGCAGGCGACGCTTCTTCCGGTTGCTCGCCGCCGCTCAACTCTAGCTGACCCGTGCTGTCGCCGCTGCTAGAGCCGCACTCGCCGTCCACGAATCTGAAAATAAATTTACCCATGTCATGCCGTGTGCCATTTCGTAGCGATAGGAAGTGGGAAGGGTCGAGAATCGTCGTGCGTTTTAATTTTAACAAGTCTTGGACATTGGCGGTCAGCTATTGGATTGTAAAATTTCAATATTAAGGACCCTCTGTTATTTTAGAAAACTATTCGACACTACTGTCAAAGGTGTTCAACACATTGACTATCTCTAAAAAAATTAATTCTCAAGATTACGTGTTGACAAAAATAAATCTAAACTCATGAATTTTAACGAGGCTTAACAATTCGACAGATTTTGGCAGCTACTGTTTTAAAACGTTTAAAACTTTCATTGGAAATTGTCTTTCAAGTTCAGTCATATTTTTTTTATTCACTTTTCGTGGGCTTTCTTTTTTGCCAGTTTGAAAAATAAGTAATCGATTTTTTTAATTCTCTGTTGGTCAGCTATTAGATTGTAAAATTTCAACATTAAGGACACTCTGTTATTTTAAAAAGCTATTCGATACTACTGTCAAAGGTGTTTAACGCATTGACTGTCTCAAAAGAAATTAATTCTCAAGATTATGTGTTGCAGAAAGTAAATCTAGATCTAAGAACAAAATTTCGTTTTCGCGGACAATTCGATAGGTTTAGACAGTCAATGTTTTAAAAAATTGAAAACTTTCACTGGAAATTATCTTGTAAGTTTAGTTATTTATTCTTGATTCATTTTTTGTGTGCCTTCATTTTTGCCAGTTTGAAAACTTAAAGATCGGTTTTTTAAATTTGTGTAGTTCTGTATAATATACAATGGCAAGTCTAGGTCATCGTAATTACAACTATTGTAACGTCAAAACACCGAAAAGATAAAGAGTTGATATCTTCAAGCGTAATGTGTGCAACGATAATAAATATTTGAAATTTCTATGTACAAGTTGCAGACCATGGATTAACCACTGGTTGAAAGAATCGATTTAGAGGTATAGTTTAATCGAAAAAGAAATTGTTAAGGCACCTGTGTAGAGAGTCGTATCTTAGGATAATAGATGATGCTAGCAGAACTTATGAAATACTTGTTCCAAGCATCGTATCTTATAATTTATACCGTGTCCGTCTTACGACACAGACTTCTAAACATAATGAATCATAACGCATTTAATTACCGTGGCCTTGCGAGATTCGCAAAAAAGAGGTAAACATAGAAAAAGAAATATCAAGAGCTTATCTCGTGTTGCAATGTACCGTTCATAATATTTTCGCAAGCAAAGTGGGCTATTGGCTCCTGTTCAACGAGATAAATCGTATTATCAGGATTTATCGCAGTCACCGAAAAGGTTTGAAAATTACTAGCACTAATTTTAGAGCAAGATTTCGCGGTACGTAAAAGATTCGGATCTGTTTTATTGGAGACGACGGAAGACGATTAAGGCGTGAAATTTTATCGTTAAAAATTTATTTTCCAATCGATCGTTCGTTAAATCTCAACAAGTCTGTCACGTTTCTTTCGATAACGTTCAATATTTACCGACGTTGCAATTCGATTTGAAGAACCATGATGCAATTAAAAGGGACACAATGTTGCTATCTTTGCGTTATCACGCCGCGGTATCTTGTAATTTTCGTGTTAACGGTTTCCTCGCTCGACGATCGACGAGTAGTATAAAATAATATGCAAGATCGATAAACTTTGCCCGAGCAAACGGAGATCGAAGCGAAATGTTAATCAAAGTTTAGTTTATATACTTTGGAAGAGCGAAAGATAATGTTAGCCGCGAAGTATTCCGACCGTGGATAAAGCAAAGGTCACCGATAAATGTTGTCTTCACTTTCGTACGTCGATTCGATATCGTCGAACGTTAACATTAACAAATATTAATGAATAATATTTTCTTGCGATGCACTGTTGAATACTCTTGTTTAAATCTACGTAACGATTTTAATAAAACGTTTAATTCGGACTCTGTACGAACGTTCTATTATATAAACATTTGCTAATAGAATCGTGTATGCAAATTTATACAAACCGTTTATTTTCTTCCGCGGAATGAAAACTGTTCACGATAATTCAGTATGAAATCGACGCGGTACGTGGAACGGTATATCGTAATGTCGTTAAGACGGAAACTCGTGGTACTGCCAATTGAACAAAAATGTGACATAATTAAGAAACTTGAACGCGAAGAATGTGCAGCAAATTTAGGAAAAAAATGTGGCGTTGGAAAATCAACCATTACCGATATACTAACATGGAAACGTGCTGTTGAAAACTATTTACAGCAAATGCAAATAGCAGATATATCGATAAGTCGAAAGACTCTAACGGTGGAAACTAATTTGAATGTTGATGCATTCTAGTGGTTTGTGCAATACAGAAACGGAGGAATAATTGGACCACTTATATGCGAATAAACGCGGGAATTTAATGAAAAATTATGGTAAGTCCAGC
Organism: Colletes gigas; assembly: GCF_013123115.1. Classification (NCBI taxonomy): domain Eukaryota; kingdom Metazoa; phylum Arthropoda; class Insecta; order Hymenoptera; family Colletidae; genus Colletes; species Colletes gigas. Next base: position 5,026,561 of record NW_025106646.1, read on the forward strand.
GTGGTAGAAATTACAATACTTTTTCGATCAAGTTATTTTGCAAAATGTTCTATATAATAACTAATTCATTTATTTAGTATTTTAAAAATTACTTGATTTAGCTGCCAATAAAATTTGAAATTCATAGATTTCATTTGTCAATTTCTTAAAAAAAAAGAAGAGAATTCAACAGTATTATTTCTTTTAAAACGTATTCGTTTTATTTTATTTCGTCTTAAGCATTCTATACGAAGAACTAACCACTTGTAATAATTTATTTGAATTTTATTATGCGAAAATTATCTAATGGGAACACTTTTGTCTCCCAATTAGTTCACATGACAGAGGTTTTACTGTACTGTGAAATTCGAGATTCGTGGTAAATGATTCACCGTACGATGGGAATAGAAACGTTCACGTAACGAATTTAGTTGGTATGCATACCTTTCTTTGCTATTAGCAATCGCCATTTGCCGTTAGTTTTTCAATTAGAATCAATGTTACGGTTTTAGATATTTACAATCCGTGAAACAACGTCGGCGGTTCGCGATTGCACGTTTCGTTTTAAGCCTTGCGAAATTTCTGCTTTCGACCCGTATTTCGATACACTTCTGTTACTTCCGATAACGATCGAATTGATTAAACGACGCACCCGATAATATTGAAAACGAACACCTGTCCCAAGGATTTAAGATATTTAAATTCACCTTAACGATCGGGGAAATATTCCATTTTGCGCTATTCCCTATTTTAAATTAGAAACATGTACAAATGCGATGTTTTCACCGACTGCAACCTAAATTTAGGGATGAGGAGGACCTAGATAAGAATTATCTTTCAAAGAATACATGCAACATCGATTAAATATATTTCGTGATTGATAAAATTACACACAAAATAACTGTTTGACAATTTTATGTAACTGAATCTTTTTATCTGTCTTTGGAACAGGGAAACTTGCATCGTGATATGATATTTTAAATATCATACTATTATATTATAAATGATGTATTTCAATTTAAATACTCACCCTTTCTCGCTAATTACATTTTAAAGTTTCGTATTTAACTCAGACAGAAACGACGCTGTGGTTTCATCTTCGAATTAATATAAATTTACAGAACGAACAAAATTTTACCTTGTTCAATAAATCGTGGTGTTCTTATAGAAATTTCGTCCACCGTAGCACGCTTTTGTTCACCTAAGGAGAACGCTTCCACGCGATGGTTTGGTATACATATGTGGAATTGAAATTGTTGCGCATACATTATCTTTATCAACAGATTATGTTTGTCGCTAAGCACCGCGAACATCAGGTAAAAATTACGCAACGCTCTCAATGTCGTTCACGTGTCGTTAATTCGTTGCAGAAACTATCGTTGGCGTTTCATTCTGCTACCAATTAAAAGAACTTTGTTATCCGACTGATTTTTCGAAACGATCCCGTTGGCACAATGGTCGCAAGTGTACGCGCGGAGACCGATAAGCTACTTACGTGTATGGTTGTTCCTCGCCGCGCATTTCACATATGACGTTTGTCAGAGCCATTATGTAATTCTTGGCCAACGTGAGCGTCTCTATTTTGCTGAGTTTCCTTTCCATTTTTACGTGTGGTATCACCTCGCGCAGTTGCTGAAACGATAACGTTGTTGCTAATAATTACCAGTACTTCAATCGTTTCTAAACGTTCGTCCGTCTCTCTAAAACTATGCTCGCCACGCAGGCTTTGCACTGCAAATTTTCCCTCGTACAAATTCCATTTACCTTTTCACAAAAATCGAGTTATACTAGGTATTTGTTTTCTCGAGCCATTGCAATAAAGATAAAATTCCGATGTAAAGTTATCTCGAAATACAATTTTTTGTACCAATTATGTGCTTATTTTGGGCAATCCTACGAGCGATTATATTAAGAGTATATAATATTTCAGTTTTCAGTCATCCACAGGCTGAATTTGATTTCCAAGAGGGTTAATTTACAGCGCAAAACTTGCACTCCTACGTCTTTGTTCTGTTATCTCCGTGTTTCTATTTCGCCTTGACTTTGCCGGAGAATCGATAACACGTAGCAACGAGCTTCCGTGCGAACTTCATAACTTCAATTTTCCTCTGTTCCATTTCCCTTCCCCCCTCCTCTACCCCGTTCACCTTCACCCTTAAACAAGATCTCGAGAGCTCGTCGAATCGCCCACGCTCCACGCAGATATCCGGCTCTGACAACGTCTACTATAGACGTTACGCTTCTATTGTTATTCCGAACAGGCTACCGCGCGAAATCAGACGAACCAACTGTCTTTTACACTTGGGCGGATCTATATGTAAATTTGAACTTTAAACAAGCGAAAATACGACACGTTGCGCTCGTACGTGTACCTCGCACGAAAATAAATTTAATGAGCTCGACACGGTATTTTTGGGAATTCATTTCTAAGGAACGGACACTTTACGTTAAGTCGCTATTTATGAATTATTCGACCATATACAAACAGTCGAAGAATAGCAACAATTCGTTCGTTAAGTATTAAAGAATCTGTAAAAATCGTTGGAAATTTTTTGGTATTCTTTCACATTTTAATGTTTATTGCAATCATCATCGAAAGATGCATACAAGACTCGCTGTTTTTATGATAAATTCTAAATTTACCACGTAGCAACCCTATATATTGTTAATACAATTAAACGTAGAATCTTGGAACGAACGACGACTTGGAATCGGAACGTACGATTCGAGAAAGAAAATTTACCCATCGATTTGTATGTTAATAATGTTACGATGTTACTTCTAAATATATGATTTAAGAAATGAAACTTGCCATTCTGAAATTCGCTCAACATGCAGGCACTTTAAATAGACGGTGGAAAGCTTGTCGCAAGTTTCTGCAATTTTTGTAGCACATCGGAAACGGTGTCGTGAATTTTTCGCAATTTTCTAGAGTCGACGGAAAATTACCTCGAAAGCATCGTTCAGGGAATGCATTCTCATTCTTTCTCTCTCGTTGCTCTCAAGCCTCCTCAGGTTCCTTTCTCGCGCGGAAATTCCACTTTTTCGTCTCCTCGTCGTCGGTGGTCCTCCCCGATTCCTTCTTTTCGCTTGTTTCGGGCTTCTCTCGCTGCCACTACTGTCGCTCTCCTCACCCACCTTTTAAATCAATTTCAGAAACACTGGATTAAATTTTCATCCCGGCGCGAACAAATTTACTTTATCGATCGTCAGAGCAACGTTTCAAAATCGAAAATAATAGACTATCGATCGTAGCGAATTCATTTTTACCACAAAACTTTTTAATATTCCTTATCGTCGTATTCTATGAACGCGAACGAAAGGGTATACTCGATTAGGAGGATCTAGAGTGATTCTAAATCAAGTTTAATTCACGGTAGTTTAGAGAAAGAAGGCAATTTATGCCAAGTTTGGATTTTGTATCTTGACTTGGGAAGGATTATGGCGCAGAAATTGGTAATCACATTTTTGGGCAATTTTATTCTGACCTATTACATGGAAAGATTTTTAATTTTGCGATTTGGAAAGTAGCAAACAGAACAGGATTAATTGTTTGAAGACTCTCAGTTTTCTGGCTTAGATCGTAATCAGAGCTAAAGTCCAACACAAACACCAACAATACTTATGATTATTAAAAGCATATTTCAACGTCATAAATCGATCATGCGGAACGGGTTAATTAAGCTTGATTTTACACTTACATTGAAATTAATTATAGATAAGATTAAGTTCGCCACGATATCTAATCCCTTTTTTAGTGATACTCTATTTTATCGCTTAACCGGATAATACAATTTTCGATTGGACTTCATTTTCTGGGAAATTGAACCTTCTTCTGTTAATCGCTACGATCGATCGATCCTATTTCGATCTTTATTTATATCTATTCGATTCCTTGTTCGTGCTTCTTCTTTTTCAGTTTATTTATCCATAATCGACTTTTTTTCATAATTAATCCCTTGTATTTAATTATTCGAATTATAGCTCGTAAACGTTTTCTGCGACGCAATATTTCGATTTATTTATTTTTATTTAACGTTGCACGTTATTTCCGCGATCGAAACGAGTTATACTAATTCTAATGGTAGTGTTACGTCCATTGACAAGAGCAACGAGTTGCTGATAAGCTCGATCGATGTAACAAGAATCGTAATCTAGACCTCGGGCTATCAACATATGTTGAACATATTATATATATTTGTAAACAGTACACAGTATTGAAAACTAACACTTATAACATCGTTGAGTGGAACCTTGAATTGCAGCGATATCAATGTTCAATGCAATCATTAAAATGATATTCGAATAAGGTGACAGATTTAGAATGGAATAAACGTTAACTTCTGTTTCGTTTGTGAGAGAAGTATAAAAGGTTTTATTTATTTATCTTATAAAAGATTCTTTTTACAAAATGTAGATATTATATTCATTGATATAAATTTTACACGAGAGAAACATAAAGGATTCTTTAACTTGTAAACTGTTTCTCTCGGAATCGTGATATATTTGATAAATAATTGTACACTGAGTTTGCGAAGCCACCCACTAATAACTAAAGAATAATACAAAAGTTCAGTTAAAAACCTTGTACTGGAACGTGAAGTAATAGAATTTAAATTAACGCTTTCATTTCATTTCATTTGAAAATTCAAAAGAAGTTGAATAAAAAAATACAACGATTGCATATTTTAAATAAACGTTGATTGCAGTAATAAATCTTTTGCGAAAGTTCTATAAATAGAAGAAAGGTATACACGATAGATTAATTTAGGTAATGTTAAAATCATCTTTGATATCAAGTTTGCTATCGTCAGAGGGAACTTTATTACTCTTCGAACAGAAGATAAACTCACCTCTGCGCCAACCACATGGTGTCGACTTCGTTTTCCGGTAAGCGAGTCGACGGAAGCGTCGTCCAGGTCGATATACATCTCCTGATCGCAGTCTTGATCGCTACCTGATAACCTCTCCAGGCTTCGCATTATCCTGAGGAAAGTTATGGTGTTGGACCCCCTGTAACCGAACCCGATGCACTGTTAATTTTCCTCAAACGTCCAAGAATAATTTTGCAACGACGAATCAGTCTGAAACTACTCTCGTTAGCGATTCGTTTCGCACGGATAAATCTAATACGATTGCTTGCAATTCTATAACAGAATTCCTCGTTAAATTCAACAAACAGGAAAGTTTACGGTTAAAAAATGATCATTGTATCAAAACTATGTTACTTAGAAGTTAAGATCGTTAAATCAACAGCATCAATTCGATATTTGTGACGAAGATATTTTTATTTTTTGTTTCGTAATAATTCCAAGAGCGATAACGTTCGCGGAAATGCCGTTCCAAAAAGTAAACTATTGCTACACGCGAAGCTGGTTGGGCAATTCCAATCGACAGAATGACAACGAGGAAAACTAGGGAATCCTCCGGCAATTTGTAAACATCGTTAGAGTAATCGACGGTTTTCGCACGAAAGACGTGCACGCGAATTCAGATAATCGAAACGGGATATCGCGTTTTGCCTCACTTTGTTTCATTCAATGCCACGAATTCCTCGCTCACAATTACGTCGCGTTTTACGATCGACCGATTAGGTAATTGCGAGTATATATTAACATCGACGCATGAGCGGTTATAGGTCGAGCATTCGCGATTCACCTAAATTTACTTGCTCTTTTGGAAGGAATAAAATTGTTTTGTGCTCGGTTTTTACGAAAATTAATTGTATATCGTATCATTCCTTTATTGTTTTTGTTTAAGCTCGTGAATATTGACGATACTGCGGATGATTAACAAATTACCATCTTTCTAAGGATATTTATAAAAGTCTATTAGACCAGTTACAAATTTTTTAAATAAAAAATATTTCTGTCGAAATATTTGACTTTAAAATTAACTCTGAAATATTACAAGCGGTTCAAAGAACATTGTTACAGTATGTTCAATATCTTTCGAGAGGAATAAAATGGTTTCATACTCGGGTTTTACGAAAATTAATTGTATATCCTTTATTGTTTCTGTTTAAGCTCGTGAATATTGACGACATTGTGGATTTGTAGAAGTTTGATTAACAAATTACCGTCTTTCTAAGGATATTTAGAGAAGTTTATTAGACTAGTTACAAATTTTTTAAATCAAAAATATTTCTGTCGAAATATTTGACTTTAAAATTAACTCTGAAATATTACAAGCGGTTCAAAGAACATTGTTATAGTATGTTCAATAAGTATTAACTAATCTTTGCTATTTTATTCAAAGCCCGAACTATAAACATCGTCTTTATCGCGGCAGTGTTTATCTTTGGAATAAATTAAATGTTACAAAATCGTTAAGGAAGTATTACTCTTGTTTTATTCTCGCATAATCAAGGATACAAGGTCAGGGTAGTTGTGTGTTACCTTATTTAAAATTAACTCTATATTTCTGCTCATATTCTATTTGCAAACATTTACGAGCTGTTTTCAGGTCAATTTGTGTCTGTCTTTTTCTTTTTCCCTTACTCTTCGTTCCTGTGTGTATCAGTTAAAATGGCTGTTGCTGAGTTGGAGAAATTGACGAGCATTCTTCGGGTTCTAATATCACTTGCTTCTTCAAGAGAAAAAGTAATGAGGAAAATATGGAGAGAAAGCCTGTCGGTCTCCGCCGACCAATGCTTTCTTCTGGTTTATCCAGTTCGATTTTCCCATTAGGGAAACCGACTCGTAATAATTCAACGTTTCTCTCGTCTTTGTTGAGCAATTAACAGTCCGTCAGGTGAGCCAATTTTGACCCGTATCTATCCCGTCGGACGATTTATAAAAAATAGAATTTCCTAACATTCATTCTCTTACGTGTAACAAGCTTCTAGCATCTAAAAATTTTAATGAGAGATCTAGAGGCCATAATAACACGAAAATTAAGAATACCAATTTGTTGATTGAAACTTCGTTAAAAAGTTATTAACAACATTATTAATAAAAATTCGGGGGTATGTTTATTGACCAAAAATGATTATAATTGATCCTTGCAACCAAAAATAATTATTTCAGAACGATTTGAAAGTTTTTTTCGCAGAAAAATTTTAGCACTTACCCCCCTGTTGATTTTTCTTTAAAATTCGTTTTTCATTTTTAATAAATTTGCTTGACGCTGTACGAAAATGTTGTCTAATACTTTTTTATAGGTATCTATGAGCTCTACTTCCAGACTAAATTTCAATGAGATACACCCACTATTGTAGGAGTTATTGTCGTTTGAATATTGGACCATTTTGATGGGGTTTTTGCACTTTACGGGTTTATGGAACAACTTTTCGAATAATCTTGGAATTTCTACATATTCTTGATTTAAATACACGTTGTTTGCCGCTTCAAACATTAAAATTCTTCAATCCGTTCAGAAGTTATAATGTTTTAAACATTTGCATGAAATTTCGAGGAACCATTTTTGGCCTGAAATTATATTTTCGGTAAGGAATTTTTTTCTTGGCAATGGTTAGGATTTCGAAGATATATGTATTAATAAAAAATGATTGTAATTCACTCCTGCAATCAAAAATAATTTTTTTAGAACGATTTGAAATTTCGGGTAAAGATTTCTGGCCACATATTATATTTTCGGTAATGAATATTTTTCTTGAAACTGCGTAGAATTTTGAGGGTATGTCTATTCACCAAAAATGATTGTAATTGACCCCCGCAGCCAAAAATATTTTTTCCAGAACGATTTGAAATTTTTTTCTTTTAAGCTAACGGAAAATTAAAATTGATGAGAATATTAGTTACTCGTTGTAATTGCCGATCCTGTATTTCAATTAACAGGCCAATTCTTGCATATAAATTTTTCAAAGTAAACGTTTCTGTCGTGGGACGAATCATTACAATGGTGCGAAATTAATTGTATATTTTAGAGCGTTATCGGTTACCGTAATTGTTTGTAATACGGTGGCTCGTTTGCAATGGTAGGATACAATACAAATTAGCACAAGCCGTTTATTATTTCCATATAATCTGGTGTAAGACGTAATTGCTGAGTCTTCATACATTGGCAAACGGATTCCCGCGAGATGGAATATGTACTTTTCTTCGGTTGAAATATTCTCGGCAAGAAAAACAGTTTTCCATCGATCGTTTTGCAATTTTATTCCAATAATATTTCGCTACTACATTCGCGTAACATAGAAATTTGAATTTTACTTCACGAATAAAGTGAAATTAATTTCAAGCTTTCTTTTTCTTTCTGATCTGGTCAATATAAAATAACAAACTTTAATATCGCTTGAGAATTGGAAATTTCGCTGACTAGGAACGCAAAGGATTAAAATATCCTCTCGATTTAAAAATCCAGAGGCGTCTGCGGTATTCCCCGATATTGTATCATTAATCTTCGTCGTGTCTGTTAATACATCCTCGTCGAACGTTGTCAGGACAATGGGTACGAAGCAAAACAAATTCTGCCAATTCGTTGGATACATCAGCGAAAGCGTTGCAATGGAAAAAATCCATGACGATTAATTTTTGCGCCGTCATCGACCTCGGACCAAGCGATTCCGTCAACGACGTTCGCAGAAACGTCGTTAGACGCGGTCTTCGAGCATAATGGCGCCTAATGCGAATATATTCCACGAGTTTATTAATGACGAAGGTGTGTAGTCGGGTGTCACGTGTGACTGTTGTATGTTACGTTACGGAGTTATCTAAGTCGCGCAGCACGTCAAGTCCTTCGAGTCGGACGTGTGTCTATTCATTAGCGATATAATGCGGTAGATTATGTTATTATCCACACACGTGTAATCAGCCAGCCCGTGTACGTGTGGCCATTGTCAGCGCGAAGGAAGGAAAAAGAATGGCAGTCGACCGACAGGAAATTTGACATCGCTGCATATGACAGCCAGTCGAATCAGGAAACTTAGATAAAACGAACATTCTACGAGAGAATTTCGAAAATTATAACGAAATTTGGTAGACGATGATCCGAATGCATACTGCAACGTTTGTCAAAAGAATTAGGATTACATAATGTCCCACAAAATTCCAAAATTTGTGAAACTAGAAGGAAAGAATTGAGAAACAGTTTTGATATCCAAAGAATCATTGAAATGGAATATTATTGAAGCGCGACAGCCTAAATATTACAATCAAAGTTTGTCCATTCGTATTAAGATTGTTATACCAGTAAAAGGTGGGCCAATTTCATACAGAAACATTGAATTTTGCAATTAATGGTGTCTTCGATCAATATTAAGTGTATCGTTTAAATACTTTTGTAATACCTTTGTTCAAATAACTCTAAAAACGTGCAACAAGTAAAAAATAAATCAGATATATATTTTCACTTTGAAACTTTTGTATTTAACATTTTTGCCAGAAATGTTTTGCTTATATATTGTTCAGTTATTTTTTAATTTTAAAGTTACAAATGCAAGCATTCGAATACCTTCGTGTACAAGCGAGACCTTTACATTGCTTTGTTTTAAGAGAGACTAGATACATGCTACTACAGCAAACGTAACGTTGTTTTATGTAGCATAACGTGCTTCGAAATTTATCGTGCATCGATGATTTTATTGTCTTTTATGCATATAAAGTTGCGCGATTCGCAAGTGGTAGAACGTTGCGTAATCCAACGTAGAATAGTAACCAGAGCTGGGCAAAATACTGTTTTAGTTAGTAAATAATAAATAAATATTTTATTTTAAACCGTACATGTGTTTTCGAAAGTAAAATATTTGATTTCTTGGAAACATTCTTCACGACAGCATTTTATTTAAAGGTCACTGAAAATATTTGTGTCACACGAGACTCGACTCGATGACTTACGAAGTTTATTTCCAAAATGAATTTTCACTGATAGGTAATTTTTCCTTTTGGGTGAAATTGTACAATAAATCTTTCTATAAAAAGAACAATGACTGAACGCAATCAAACGATGCGTGTAATTGGGATTTCTACTTGCAATAAATTTTAATTACTCTGTTTAAACGCATAAACTGCGATAACACCGCACCTTTTTGTTTGTTTGGTTTTTTTTGCATGCACAGGTTGTCTCAATAACTCTGTTAAAAAAACAATATCTTTATAATGTGGAAGGGCGTTTGTATTTGTTTCGATCTCATCTATTTTGGCCACGATTGCAAAAATACGCAGTGCTATTTAAAAAGATATCAATGACCTAAAATTTGAAGAAAAAAAAGACAATTAGATCTGTTTCTCACACATTGCCAAAATTGCGTTCTATAACGATTACAATATATACATGTTTTCCTTACTTGGCTCGAAAAACATATTTTACTTACACGACGATTTTGTATTTACAATTTATGAATACCACAGTATTATCTGTGCGTTAAAACATTAAATTATGACGCGCGATAAACAGTGACTTTGACCGTGTTGTTTCTTACTCTTTTCCTATTAATGGAAATTTTTCACCTCGCTCGTTTGTCGTTTATTTTCTCAATTGCTTCGCTTTTAACGTCATTCTTTATCTACCTACATGTATAAATATATATAGACGGTAAAGCATTAAATATTTACAAACGATTGAAAATAAAAGATTCGTCAGGATGTTCCTTCGAACCATCTATAGTAATTGCAAACGATTGTTTATTGATATTGTTGAGAATTTCAAATAATTCAAGAATTTAGAAATTCTGAATAGGAATAGGAATATTAAAGTTTCTCTTCAATATTAAAGAATTCTTATGCAACGTTTTAATATCTTTCGAAATTTTAAAGTCTATCTTAGCATATTATGATTCTGATATACACAAATTTACGCGCAAGAATTTGTATAATTCTTTTTTAGCATTTTGTTAGCACTCCATAAGGAATTTTCGAAAGGAAACAAAAGTGTAAATACTCAAGGAAGGCCAGGAATTATTGATTATCATCGGTAACGTTTTCATTCGTACGTATATAGTTAACTATAATTTCATTCTTTCTTTAAATATGTATCGAATGTTTTCCTCTTGAAGGACTGCAAACGCGACGGAAAAATATTTTGCTGTTATTCAGAGATGGAATTCGCTCGATTGAAGAGGAATTTCGTAATATAGATTTCTTTTTAGTATACTTTTACTTTAAATCGCTATAATCATTCATCGCTTCGCTTTGTTGCTGTAACAACTAAGACGAAAACATATACGCTTTCCGTAATAAATTAAAGAAGATTATTGTAGAAAAATTCAACAACAGCGCGTTAATGACTTTTTCAATACACGAATTATTTTCAGCTTCGATTGGTATCACTAAAGATAACACCGCGCTGATAAAGAAGCGACATTTCCAACGCGTACACACGTAACAGCGAGCCGAAAAATCCCACATTCGTTTGCTCGAAATTATCCTTCGTTCAAAAACACTAAATAATAGCGTCTCTCTTTCCTTGTTTATTACGCGAAACGCATGAAAACAATTTAAAGGAACAATAGAAACGAATCAATGTTTTTCTTTCTTTCAATGAACTTTCGTTTCTATTTATGCAATATGGGGAATTTTGTATGGGATGTGTATCAAACAATCAAGTAAAATCAATAAAAGTTAATGGAGTCGTTTTTGATGGAATTGTAAGCTCAAATCTAAATAATGTTTAATATCGTAATTTTATTGTTTACCTATTTTCAATTGTTAAACATAAATGGATTCATAATTTTTGGATAGAACTCTGTTTAAAGAAAAGTTTGATGAATAATTATTATCTTCAGTTTTAAATAGTAGACATTAGAAAGTATCGTGATTCGTGTCTGTTAATTTTCTTACGAAATTTTGATCGCCAATAAATATTGTGTTATGTTAACGAAAATTAATGGTCGAGAAAGGCGCGAAAAAATTTCTTTGGTATCGCGATGGCCGTGTCATTCTGTTAGTATCTAATAAATTTCATTCGCTGCGAGCAAATCGTTCGTGAAAGCGGACAATCGTACAACGACATGAATTTCAAGTTTCCGTAAAGTTAACGCACGCTTCCTTTCTCGTTACGATTCGGCAAATAGTTTTATGGAAGCAGAACGAAAACGATATTATCAGGTTATGTGGTTTCCTGGCTTACAGCCAGACGTTGTCGTTATAACACGAGGCTCGAAAGTAGTCTAAATTCAGTATAGTTCCCTATGCAATTTACAACGTTGCAAGTCAGAATTAATTATCATTAACAGTTGGATCACTACGCTGGGTCATTTCTGACCTACGCGTACGAGCTTATTCGATGTCAGAGAATGAGTTTCAGAAGACTTCTGTCTCTCTAATAACGTAAACGATTTCTGAATTGTTTGCTTTTTTTCTTTGTACGAATCCTTAACGATTTGTTCGCGTGCAATGGCGGAGAACCGATAATACGAGCGAAGACGCGTCTGTTGTCGAGCCAGAAACATTAGAATCAAGGAAAACGACGGGAGAAAGTCGGTTCGCGTAACCAATAAACTGTACGAAGCTGTTAATATCATGAATGAACTAACTCCATTAAGTTTGATTTATGGTTATTATGTTTCCGATAGAGAAATGGGAAAGCACTTGAATATATTTCGGTAACTTTACCGATCGGTGTAGAAATTTCTGCGTAGCTGTCTTAACGAGGCATTGAACTCTCTGAGGCGAGAATTATTACTTTTTAAGACAGAACAGAATAATTGGGGTTAGAAAAAACCTTATTACTCGAGTTTATGAACTGATATGAAACGAGACATTCAATAAAATTTAGTATCTTATATTATTTGAAACAAAAATAAAATAAAATTAAATTAAATTAGAATTATAAAAATAATTGTACGAATCTAAATTCATTGAAATAGACTTTGCTTTACAAAAATAGGAACAAGCTATAATAAGTCAAAGTTTACGTTTAGTTTCCAGCAATAGTCTGTTGAAATTGTAGATAAAATGGCCCTGTTTTAGGTATCACAAAATGGCCACTTTGAATTTGTGTTTTAAACAAACTAGAGCCAATATTTTAATTTTCATTTTTGATAATAAAGGAGAATATCCATCATTGCGAACGTCTTGCTGGATATTTCGTACAATAGATCGCTGCATCGGTGTCTGTATGCAAATTCCGTAGAGTAATCTGGGCCAAAAGTCGTTTCCCGTGTTCGTTTTAATGGGTTAGCCGTGTTCCCGCATCGACAGTGCACATAAACCTCACCGTGCTAGACTTCGAAAACCTATTTGACCCACTATTTTTCTTACGCGTTACCTAGTTGCTTTCGATGATACAAATAGCCGAGTTTCCGCGATAACGATAACAATTCTACATAAAAACGATAATGTCGTTCCAAACGAGAAGTATTTCCTTTTGTTTGTATTCGCGATAGTGGTAACGAGACACGAGAACAATAGCGTTCTTCGTATAATTATTACAAAATTCCAGCGCCCGAACGTGTAAATAAATGTTACGAGCGATAAATATTCGTGTAAGATAGCAATAAATGGGCAAATATTTTATAGGGGCTGGTTCCATTTTAATGGTTTAACTTTCTTCGTGAAATGTAAACATAGTTTGCGTAATCTTATTCCCGAGTTGCTGATTCAGTAATTGTATTTCTACGATTCTAACAAATGTCTATAACGTTGTTACTAGTAACGACACGAGCGCGAAAACGCTTGGAAAATACAAATGAGGATACAGATGCAATTCGAAACGAACTTGTTATCTTATTTATTCATTTTACGTTAATAGTTTACTGGAAATATTGTAATGTACGTATCAAATCAATTTTTGATGATAAAGGCGTTCAAAATCGAAGGTTTCGTAGAAAATATTACGGAAATGTTGGAACAAAATTAATGAAAAAATAGTGAAAAAACAATTGGCGACAGAATTCTGATGCATTTTGGTAAAATTCATAAAATAAAATATGAGTTACATTTTATATTGTAGTTTGTAATTTCCTTTATATTGTAGTGAATAAATAAGTGTCAGTTTCATTTCATAATCTATATCGTTGAGTATGATTGTGCTTGCTTTAAATAAATAGTAATACAATATTCAATTTGTTTGTCGTTTATGAAGCAAGATATTTATATCGGAAGTCGAATTTCACGTAGGAAATCGGAAAGGACCAACACGACGTTTCGCTAAATATCTGTGTTTCGCGTTAAAAATAATTTGAAACGTTCCAACGTGGATTGTATGTTCTTTCTCTGACGTTTTAGCGTCCGTTATAAATTCCTACGGTCGCCTAACCGAGTCGGAGAAAGTTGAGCGAGTTACGAGGCACGACGACTACGCGGCGCAAAAGATTTTTCGAAACGACGAAAAACAGTTAAGATTGCCGTACAGGTCTCGCATATTTAAATATTTTCAGTGGTGATCCAAATATTCAGGTCCATGGGTAACGCCAATTCTTTTGCAAGTATAGAAATCCAAAGAAAATTGAAAATATTTCGAATCACAAAAGTTTCGATAGAAGAACAAAATTTTGATTTATAAAAACATACTAGAAAAGATTCATTCGATGGAAGAAGACATAGTAAGAATATTTTATAATTTTTTTATTAGAAAGTTCTATTTTATTAGGAATAATAATGTAATAGAATTTATTTTATTCGTTGAAAAATAAGAAAATTTATTCATTAACGAGTCAACGTGCGATAGAAATGTACTTTTTAAATTGTCTGATGGCTTCGATCTTAATTGCAAGTATTGTCATGCTTAATTTTAGTAAGAATCACGGTAAATTCGGTCCTGGCAACGCTTCACGATACGGTTAATGAATGATCAAACGGCAGCCGATAGTAATTACCAGTCGGATGATAACCTTCGACTGAACGACTTATCAGCAACTCGCGTAATCTACAGCACAGATACAATAATCACAGTTTTATATTTCATTATGACACTGTGGTGAATACAGGAGTCGCAAATGATTCTGACACTGTTCCGATCGCGAAAGTGAAACCGATCGACTAGCGAATCAACTATCGCGTCATCCCATAAGTAATGTCGTTTCTTGCCTCGTTTTCAACGAATGGGACACATTGTGTGCGTGGCCTACACATACAGTGGCGTGCACACTGCAAAAGTGTCGATCGTTACATTAGAGATACTAGTTCAAACCCTGAGTTTTTAAACACATTTATTGTTAAGCAAGGGTCAAACGAAATTGTTAAAATTTTTAATTGGTTCTGATACAACAGTAATTTTTTCACTGCCAACTTTTCTGTGCTAAGAAACTTTTATTCCACTAATTTTTGCACAAACAGGGGACTTTTATTTTTTTTAGAAATGGCAAGGGTCGCATATATTTATAATAATAATAATATTAGAGCCAATTTCAGTAAATGCCTAGGTAAAATTGAGGTTTTTAATATGTAAATAATAGCTTGATATGACAAAAATGTGAACTGGTTAAAAAGCAAAACGTAGTTTCATATCAAAAGGTTTAAACTACAAAAATATGTAAACTAGGTTTGGATAAAGAGTTGCTGATACAAAAACAATTTTCTACAAGGTCAAAATTTTGTTTTCGGAAAATCGAAGAATACAGAACCTAAAATCTGTCGTAAATATCAGAAGTAAATTATTATACTGCGGTTGTATTAATTATTTATAGCTCAAATCAAATTTTGAAAGTTCGAAAAGCCAGCAGAAGATAAGTTAACTTAACCAGACAATGTCTCGCAAATCTAAAGTGGCGATTACTTCTAAGGGAATAGCGATAAAGTATCGAAGCCTAACAATAGTTTGCAATATACTTGAATTTTTTAAATCATTTTATTTCCTTTAAATTGTGAACGACAACAAAATCAATCTGAAAATCAATCGACGGATAAAAATCTAAGTAGTATTGCGTAACTTGCTGGAACTTGGTCGAAGTCAAACGTTAAACAGTTTATGTACAAGAACAAGAAAGTATTATTTTATATTTTGAAAAGTTCGAACCTAACTATACCAGAAAAAATGGATTGGATTCTATCTTCAATATTGATTTTTACAATCAAACAGAGAAGTTTATATAATCTTATCTGTATTAAACTGTTTATCGATTAAAAGTTAGAAACGCTTCGAAAATATCACAATATTGATCAAACTCTTTTATACAAGAACATTAAATAAAATTATTATGTACTATTGCGATTTTTTAATAGATAGATCGGAAAAAGAATTTTAAATTTATTGTTTATGAAAATAAATTCAAATCAATCAATTTATTCATAACAGGCTATTTAGTTTATAAGATTATCTCGGTTGTCTAAAAGCGAGTAGTCTCGTTATCGAAACTAGCTGTAGCTCACTTTTTCCAAAATTGGACACTGCTTTGAACAAAAAGAAAGTGATTCATTGTGTCGACGCACTGCTGACTTTGTTACGATTCTCGGTGCATGAGTCATTTGTCTCTTTCCGCATTGCACAGTAGGAAACAAGATGTAAACAAAACCAATTTTGAAGAATCAATGTAGACTGCAGAAAGTGCATTCAAACTCTATCTTTATATAAAAATTCAATGAATTACAAACTTTAAAAAGCAAGTTTGCTTGTTCAAATTTATGCATAGTATTCCACATAAATATTTATAAGCGTTAATATTAAATTCGGGCATAATTCTGACGGGACAAATCTATTCCCAAAACATGATATCTCTCCTTTCAAAGGAATCAAGGATGCAATTTTTTGTTGGCTACATTATTCAAATTAAATTAATCTAACAACTAAATTTCTTTGTATCAATAATATTTATGCCAATTTCCGTGACGGTACGATGGTTTGTGAAATAATGAAACGCTGATCGTTCGCGCGAAGAATAGGAAATCCCTGACGCACGCTCTTTTTTCTGACGTCGATTACTATGTAAAAATGCGCGTTGCTGTTCGAACAGTTGGGTGAATGCACGCGTGGGCATCGAAGTCGCGACAGAGCGAAGACAAAACAGGTGTTTACCTTAGAAGTTGGCGGTCCTGGGTGAGGTTACGCACGATTATCTTCGACCTTCCATCGAAGAGATCGTTGTATTACGCGTACACGCTCGAGAGATCGACGATCCTTGGTCAGAAATCGATCCTCCCTCGATCTTCGAACGCTCGCTATACTCCTGTTATCTTTGCGTAAGTAAATAACACTTTCCCAGTCGACACTGTTCGGTTTTTCCGGTTTTGTTTCACGAATATTCTGCGTTTGTTTTTATCGACAGTTTCACCACACTTTCCTTCTCGGTTCGATCGACACAATCACTGCGATCTATAAGGTTTCTATCCCGTTGCTCTCAGTCGGAGCCGATCGATAACTGGTGCTCCGTGTTTCTCTTCCGAACTCCCTGCTGGATCTCTGGCATCCGATGAAATTACCTTGGACTCCCGGGTGGAGGAAGGAGGGCACTATCTGTACAACACGTGGAAATTATTCGCGGTTGACGAGGAGAAAGTCGTGGACCATCTACGTCGTTGGACACCGCGAGGAAAAGCTTCTGCAGCGCGCGAACGAAACGACAGAAAATCAGAGATTTCTTTTTCCGCGAACGAAACGTGCCTTCCTGGCGTGTAATCTGTCCAGCAGAGTTGGCCAAATTTTAATTTCGAATAACGAATAAAAATTCTAGCGAATTTCACGGATCTCTGTGCAATCTTTCGGGGAAATAATTTTAAATTAATGTCTCAAATCGTTGCTGAAAATTTAATTGCTGGTTCTAAGGTTAATAGTTTGTCACTGGCTAGGTCTGCATCTTTCGGATTTTAATTTCGGAAATAAGAAATTTTTTTAATTAAAACAGAAAAAATGTTACGTACACTTCGTCGCTAAGATACTTTACTTTAAATAACATTCGAGACAAAAGTTACTTAATAATCGATGGACGAGAAATTGCAGTAATAAAAATTAGCAGAGGATTTATTATTGAAAGAAAAATCAATGAAAATGTGTACTTTTTTGGACGTTGACCAACTTTTGTATTGTTTTTGAACGTGAAGCGTTGGAGGTTCGATTTTGGAAATTAATTGCTATGGAAGTTTATGGTTTTTGTTCCGAATTCTCACAGAAGCGACACATTGTGCGTCGTGTGGCCGGTTTTGCGCCGTTCCCTCGTTCGCGGACGTTCAGGAATGCGCGTTCGAAGCGAGCGAACGGGATCTATTTTTCTTTTGTTTGAAAACTTTCGGCGGTAACGATCGCGGAAGATATTTTTGCGCTTCGAATAAAAGTTTACGACACTGGTACTCGCATCTAACCCCTTCGCGCTCATTACATTACTTTCAATAACCGAGGATCACAGTTGGACAAATTTTACTCACGAATAACGAATACAAATTTTTTTTTCGTCGAGTAACTTCCATTTACATTTAGTTTGTAAAATCCCCCGCAAATAAAAATACATTAAGGGGCCTTTCTACTTTGTGGGATTTAAAAAATTGAATTTTTTTTTGCGTTTTTTTTAGTATGTAGTCTCGAAAATATATCTACCAAATATTAAATTGAAATTCGGAAAACTAACGAAATTATAGCTTGCTGAAATGTACCACGAGCAGGTATAACAACTGGACGTGAAACGTTAAAGCTGTTTTTCTCGAAACTACATTTTTCGGCACTGCGTAGACGATAACATGAAAACTATTCAAGATATCAACATCAAATTTATACAGTATCTTTAGAACTAGTCTCCCTATAGCATGAACTAGGATAATTGTGATATATGCAATACTTTTTCTTTTATTAACAAAAAAGCAACCGAATATATGAAAATATTCCTGTATTTTTTCATAAAATAGCTGCCATTTTGCCATTTTTTGTTTTTTTGAAAAGATCCTAGTTCATGCTATAACCACAATCATCTATATTAAGAATATCTTTGGTTTTTGAAGTTCGGATAACTTGTTCGCAAGATATCACATACGCAGTCGGGCCCCGTTCGTAAAAACTGTTGTTCGTTGGTCAACAAAAACAGCGTAATCAATAGATATTATGCGTCGCAAAAATTTGTAAATATAGTTAAATATATAATAAATGTATCGACAAAACCCGGAATTAATCGCTCTTTAATAGCCCGCAAAAAAAATGTATTTCTCATGCCTACAAAGTAGAATGGCCCCTTAACACGTTGACTCGTTCACGTTATTCAAATACTAGATCTACATGGTCTTATCATTAAGAAAAAATATCGTAAATATTGGAGAAAGTATTTTCATACATTTCTTCGACCACAAACTATTTCTGAAGCATGAATTATTGAATATTAAATATTTGCGATAAAACATTAAAATGTTTGTACTGTTGATGATACAATAACAGTCATGAAACCAATTTACGTTAAATGTTTGCTCCCGATTTAAAAATAAAAAGTACTGTTCACTGCATCGAAACGCGGACACGAAGGGGTTAAAGACTCGTCAGCAACGGTTGTTCGATAACGTTTTAGTATACTTTCGCGTGCACGATGAATCGCAAACACGCGAACGCATTCTAGATACGACAGTTTACACGAATGAATACCTTTTTGCGCGTATGCATATTACGAGGCAAGCAAAAACGCGTGTACGATGTCGGGCGTTAGTTCGAGCTCATGAATGGGAGAACAATGAGATTTTCCGCGGCATCGCTGTCCCGTTTCCTTTTTTATTATTCCAGTATCTGAAAAATTATCGTGCAACTGGAGGTTCCGATATTTTTAGTCGTCGGTTGCGTAACGATTTCGAACGCTCGGCAGGTCCGCAATGATAAAACGTGATCGTCGAATACTATTCGGACGTCAATGGCGCGAATAATATCGAAACACCGATAAACTCGCTCGCGATTAATTTCTGTTTACCGTTTCGTTTATATTTAGATTTACGAGAAATAATCCAACGGTCTCCCGAGCAAAAACGTCGGCTTTTTTATTCAAATTTATGCGCGCGTTCGGCAAATTAAAATTTGACATTTCGTTCGATCATCGAAGTTCGATCGTTTCGACTCACGTGCCTAGAAATGATTCCGGGAGGACGCGTGGTTTTCGCGGAAATTGTCGAGCAACGCGTTTATTTACCGTTTAACTTTCGTAAAATATATTTTATTTTCAAACGTCGAACGTTTGATTTGGCGAGAGTCTTTGACTTACGTTGTTTAGAGTTTATAAACAAATAGGTAGGAAGAAACGCGTTACACAGTTCCATTTCTCCACAGAAAATTTAATTTTTGTATTCTGTAACACGATGCACGACTCTTTAGTTATTTACAGATAAAAGTGCATGGCTGTCGAGTGACAATAATAAAAAGTTTGAGAACAATTTGTTTTTATAGCGAAATCATGATCACCTTATTTATTATTTGGTAAGAGATGTCAAGATGAATTAAAAATACTAGGCTTTTAATAATGGAAATGGGAATATTTTTTCGTTTGTACCTCTACGTTTACATTCAATAAAATCAAATGCTCCCATTTATAGAATTGTAAATTTACTTAGTAAAAAGATAGACTAATATGCATTTCGAATTCTTCTTGATATTCCTTATAATATTACAAGGAAAAAAATATATCGTTCCGTTTGAAAAACTCAAAGTGACGTATACTTCGCTACGAAAACAAACTGTTTTCGAAATTTTTATCATTGTCATACATCATCTGCCGTACACTCGATAGCAATAAATTTTTGTCGGATGACAATGAATGGTTAAAAAACTGTACGCCGTGGTTACACTTTCTACAAAAGGGTATACGTATCCCGCGAATGAATAAAACTATTAAAAGTGAAAATTCAATACTTAGGAAGAAAATTAGTTTCACAGAGACTGTCTTTGTCACGGATTAGGTAGCATTACGAACAAAAGAAGACGGAATTTCCAATTTAAATACAATTTTTTCCAAACATTCGTGCGTGTCTTGGGGGGAAAAACCGTATCGACTGTTAGGCGCGTTGCAATTCGGGAATTCCTGTTCCTCGTGCGCGGAATGCAACAAGTCGAGTCAGCGAGAAACGAAGCACGAGGAAAAGAAGAATTCCAGCACGCGACGGAAACGCGAGGCGGATCGTCTCGTTTCCATTTCCCATTTCCATCGCGATCGTCTCGAAGTCCTCGCCGAGTGTTACGAGGTCACATCCGCGTACGAGTGACCGTATTCTTTCGGACGCGTTTCTTGCGCGCATCGAAGCGTTCCTTCCCCCGTGGCTTCCGATTCGAAAGTCAAAACAAACGAAAAGCAAACTCTCAGCTAACCAGGAACGAATACCATCGGAGGAGGTTCTCGTCTTCATTCATCGAACGTCCTCCGATGCCTCCGGTTCGTGACGAATCAAAAGAAATCAAACAAGCACGAAGCTAGAATTGCCATCCACACACTGACAACGAACTGTTATGCCGACATAATTGGATGATTGAAACGTCAACACCCAAAAAATTCGTTAGAATGCTGTGTCGCGTGTACGTCATCGTGTTATTTGCCTCGGGTTCATTCCGACCCACGCAAACTGTTTCAGAGTTACGCTGGTTTTGTAATAGTAATAGCAAGCGAGCTTTTACAATTAATGGACAGTAGTAAATAAAAAGTAAAACGTTGTTGATCGTCGCATAAATATTTTTAAACAAACGCAAACCGACGAGGGGAATTTAAAAAGAGGAGGAACGTTCGTGAAGATCCACGAAAAGGGAAAGAAACACCGTTCGGGACCGTTACCTACGAGGAATCGAGCGAGACCGACACCAAGCTTCGATTCTGACGAAGGCTGACACGTATCCAATCAATCGTGCACAATGAACCCACGGCGTCCACATTCCCGGCGCTGTCGTTTCGATCCGACGCGATCCTGCGTCTGCTTTTCACCAGCGACGCGCGTGCATGTACCGTTAATCGTGCCCGATTCGATTTCGTCGAATTTCACGGGGTTCCGTGGCCCCTGGCCACCAGAATCACCGGGTGGGAAGAGAGATATCCGATAAACAGGATGTCGCGGAAGGGTGGAACGTTTAGGGTCGTTTGGTGGAAGACACTTCACTCAACTACTCGTCTCGATGCGGGCCGCGTGGAAAGGCGACGGTCACGTTAATACCGGCTCGACAAATCGGGTTCGTTTGTGGGGGAACACTTGGCACAAGTAGTCTCGGCTGACCGAGCGCCCGATCCGGACTGACTATAACTGTAAACGATCACTTGTCGGTGCCAAGCTTTCCCCCACCACGCAGTCGCGAAACGGATCGCCCCCCACCACGGTGTGTCGCGCCGCGAGGCGTCTCGACGCGCGAGCTCCCGCGGCAAACCAGTTCTCTACGATGCGCTCCGCCACTTCTACCTTCGTCGGCTTCGCTTCCGAAGCGTTTTCCACCTGCTGCCGCGATCCACGCACGCTGCACTCTGTGACTCCAAACATCCGTTTCACCGCAAAAATTTCGTAATTTTTATCATATTCCGTCACCTATATTTTGATTTCTTTTTTTGTACCTCTGAATATTCACAGATTGGAAATTTCACTATTATTCATTGCAATTTAATTTTGTTTATAGGGAACACCCTTGCAAAAATTATTTCACTCGAATGGAACTTGGAAAATTCTTAAAATAAATTTACTGTAAATTTATAACCGTCAAATAAATACAGTGCGGTAGATAACTATAGCACTTACATTTTTCAGTAGAAATGTAAAAGAATAAATTGTGCGAGTTTAAATGGTACGGTAAAGAAATAACTATAAAAAGGTTTTAAAGTTACATATACGGTGGAGGTACCTAAGTGAAATTTACATTTTAATTTCTCTCGAAGTAAAAATAAATTATTATTTTTTTCCATTACGAAAAATGTTTGCATCGATAGCAGCCCTCGTTAATAGAATTTTCAGAGAACGAGACAATAAATACAAAGACATTCGTAAATTAAGATTCAAAAACAGATGTTTAATGGGTTAAAGCTAGTTTTGGAACGAATTTAATCTTGTCATTCGTTCACTTCAAATAAAATTAGTTAATCTCTGACCCAATTTATGGAAAACAATGCCTTTTATGTTGATATTGCAGAACGTATCGCGAGAGGCGAGAGTAAATTGAAAGCAAGCGAATAATATAGATCGTCGAAAATCCGGTTATCAGGTGCACCGTGGGCCATAAAGAATTTTCGAATTCAGTGAAAGGCCGGTCGTTGGCGATCTAACAAGTTGCTCAGTCGTCTGATAAAGGGTGGCTTATTACCATTTAACTCTCGACCAAACGGTTACGAATTACAAATTATTACGTGCACATGCACGCACACACACAGGTGCCACCGGGATAAATTAATGACCCGCGTCATTTCGGACCTCGCATAAGTCGGTATGGTAATTCCGACTGCTATACTTAATGCTTCATGCATATTCATGGGTGTACACTACGAAAAATTCATTATTCATTGCAAAAGTGTCTAAACGGTGGCCCCCTCCCCCCACTTCACGGAAGTTTTATCGGTTATTTTGCACGGTGGTGCAATTGTTTACGAAACGTGAACAAAAGGTGTCGATTATCGTTCAAGTATTGTGTATTATAGCAAAAAATATGCTGTTAGCATTTTTTCCCCTTCCTAGCCAACATTCTGACTACGCCCTCGCGTTATGCGCTCGAAGTGAAAGCAAATACAGGTTTTCCACTCCAAATGAACCCTTTTTCAGATCATATTTACATTTTTGCAGTATAAATTAATGCATTCATAAATCAAACTTATCGTGTAGGCGACTACAAAAGTAAATACGTAATTTTGTCTTATAATGTTATACAGGGTGTTCTGCATTTTTCCGTACACACTTCAGTAGTGTGTTCTACAAGTAAAATTAAGACTAAATTTTATATAACAAAAAATTCATAAATGCTTTGTTAAGAAGTTATAACAAAAATATGAACTGTGAAACTCTGTTGAGATTCAGAACATTGAAATAAGAAAAAAAATATATAATAAAATAAAATCAATCTTTTGCAAGCATTTGATATCGTGAGTTTCTTAGCAATTTACTCAACATAAACTTGAGCACTAGTTCAACATTGTATGATAACAAAAAGTTATCATCGAAGAATGAATACTTCAGCACCCAAGATAAATGATAGAAACTAAACTCTGATATGTTATCCTCATAATTCTAAGTTAAAAATATTTGTTCGTGCCTCAACTAGCAGTTGCTCTCTTTAAACAAAATTTTAGTAAATTTGTTTGTTTAGTAAATAAAAAAACATCACATTTCATATTTTTATCATAACTTCTTACCAAACATTTATGAATTTTTTGTTACATTACACTTTAGTGTTATTTTTACTTGTAGAACACACTACTGAAAAATGCGGAACACCCTGTATAAGTATTTTTGTTCTTTATTTCGGGATAGTAATTTTAAATCGGATTTTACTTTAAGGAAATAAATTTCTAAAAAAAATTTGATTTGCAAAAGGGTTGATTTATGGTTCAAGGGGGGGAGGGTGAATATAACCTGGAAAGAGGTTAATTTGAAGCGCAAAATTTGTAAATTGTGATGGTATCGTTCGATTTTCGAGATCGTTGGAAGTAATGCACGGAATCGTGACGACACGCGCATGCTTCGATGCGACGCCCCGCGCCGCGGCGAAGCATCGGGACGCGTATGCAGATGCACGAGGACGATCGCGTGGAACGTTAGAATGCAGAAGAGGTGTGTACCGACGAGTTAACGTTTTGAGTTAAATTCTTGCCGAGTCAAAGGAACGCTGCAGGCACCAAGTCCATTATTTTCGCCTCCAACGACCTCGCGGATGCTTTAAACAATTTCGTGAGATCCTGCAGTGCAACCGATGCATCCTCTTCCAAAATGCACCGAGACTTGTCTCGAGGAAGTATTCTATTTCTATTTTTTTTTTTACGAACAATCGTATAACCCCTTTTTGTCGAAATTTATAGAAACATGCTCTGAGACGAGAAAGCACACAACATCGAGTTTGCACAAACGTGTAAAGTTGGATGCAATTATTCGATTCGAAAGGCAACGCCAGGAGGTGTACGGTTTTAAACAAATGGCCTATTTAAAAAACCATTTAGACTACGTTCTACTCTAATGCATAAAAGAGACAAGTCGTTCTTTTATTCTGGCAGTCATAACGCTTAACTGTACACATAATTAATATACACGACTACTGTGACAATATATTATCATGTGTAATTTAAACCCTGTCAGTTAGTAATATCTAATTTTCATATTTAATTAGACGTAGACGGCACCAGAGGCGTGACAAATAAATCACACCCTTCCATTAAGCTAACCCATTAAAGTGGTGATCAACGTCTATAAATCTCTTAACTATACCTTGGAAAAAAGATTTCTTTAGTTAACCTCGTTACGAACAGTTTAATGGACGGAAAACATTACACTTTAAACTTGATAAATTTGGGTAGATGTGGAAAATGTAAAAAAATTTAATAGTAAGAGCGCATAAGACATTTATGAAACGATTGACGACGTTTTATATCTCCTTTGCTTGAACAAACCACACCGTTACATGAAATCGTACGTAACAAACGTTAAAAATGAATATTATTTACTCTATATTTTCGCGTATACACGCTCTTGCGTGTATTTTGTTTTGGGTCAGAGGTGACCCGACCATTAAATATACTCCAAGTTTATACAATAATTTTAACGGCAGTTATGCCGAAGGGGTTCGACAATGGATAAATCTATTTCGTCGATCGATTACTCTGCCCGCAAATTACAGCAGAAAATCTCTGGTGCGCAGCCATGCACTTCCTTGAAAATAGTTTCACCGATTAATCGCTTTACCATCGAGTCGAATGTAACGAAAGGTTATGTTGTTTTATTAGGAAACACGGCGGGCGGACAAAAAGTCTGCAGGAGAAAAATTCGCTTTCTAAACTATCTTTGCAGCAAGCCACTCGAAACGACGCTAGGCGTTCCATAGAAGTACGAACGATTGTATTCGATCCACTGTGTTCCATTAAAGCATCGCCACGAAGCTTTGGGATACTCCGTTGCATTTATTGAGTAGATCAACGAATTTTCTTTTGTTTTAACACATAAATGAATAACTCAGAACCTTCCAACGTGTCTTGTAAATAAAGGACCGTTTAAAATAAATTTATCGTTTGTTAGAAAGAGTTGAAAATGGCAATAGTGCCCGAATACTAATTTGATTTGGAAGAGATCTGGCGATGTTTGCGACGATCGACGTGGCTCATTAACGAGAACAACGTCCGCGGCAAATTGAATATAAATTGTCGGTTTTTGAACAATAATCGATCACGCGAAACATTAACGTCGTACGCGCCAAATAATTACGAATCCAACGTCGCGGCCGCTTCGGCAGTCGTTAATCATTCGTTAATTGAAATGCAATTTCGAAACAAGAGACGTCGATGATATTCCGTAGTCGTTTCGTCGTCCGAATCCCAGTCGCTGGCCTCCGCGATGGAAACGGTTTTAACGTTGAACGGCCGATGGCATTTTGCAGCGATGACGCGAGTAATAATTTCCTGCTTTCGTAATCGTAGGCTCGCGGCGCCGTTTTTCTCTCGCCTTCTCAATTTCCGTTTTTTGCCAGATGATCCAGGAGTCCCGTCGATTAATGACTCAGCCGTGCATCGGCTCTCAGACTAGAGAAATTTCAGGTATTCTTCGATCTGTCCGCCACGATCGCCTATTCGAGATAATACGGCAAAAAAACTATTAACAAAACGAGACTCCGGTGAGTAATTTCAGCTCAATGGACGAGTCTCGATGCTCGAGAGTAAAAGTATTTAAATCAATCAGAGACGGTTCTAGATTCATTCGCTTTTCACTATCGGTAGATAATAATCAAAATGGTTTATCAATTGTTCAAAGTACTATTTTAAATTTAACCCAGGATTAATTGTAACAGTATCCTGCATTATTTTGTCAGTGAACGTATTTTATCCAAGCCTGGGGGAACGCAGAGAACATTAAACGGAGATAGACAGTGCGTGATTAAATTTGCTTTCGAGAACGGTATAATAAATACGGAGATACGCAGTCGAACGTACGAACGTTGGGAAATATTTTATGATACGAATAAGGGAAATTTGATCCTCGAGGCACGAAGAGACGACAAACTCGCTGGGTTTCGGATGAATAAAACATCGAAGGAATCGGTAATTTCAACGAACAAATCATAAAATCTGCAAATGCAAATTCATGGCGACTTCGCGTGCATTTTCTTGCGAATTTTTCTCGTCGTGCACACCGGGCTGCTGTGCGGTTAGGGAGAAATCACTTCTGACACGTCACGGTGCGCAAAGATTCTTACAACATCGCTATTCGTCGGAGATCATTACAGGTGTAATCGGCATTTGTTCGTTCTGATGCAACGGGCGCATTGTTTCCACCGCAACGAAATGCATCTGTGTCGCTCTTGTTCGCGTGATGTTTGGTTCGACCAGCGACGGACTAACACAGGTTTTAGGCGAATCAACCCTTTTATCGATCAGATTCATCCCTTTGCAGATCAAGCTTTTTTACAAATTTCTTTTCTCGAGCAATGAAAACAAAATCCGATGCAAAGTTATTGTAACAATTTTATTGCATACATCACATTCTTGGCGAATTTTTTAACCCTTTGTACTCGGAGACTTTTCTTCGATCACCTACTGCTAACTTAAACACACATTCTTACGAAATAGATAGCAAATATACAAGTAAACATATCTTTTCTTTACATTCTCCGCTTATGTTTTTTTGTCGTACATTTAAAACAATAATATCGTTGTGTTTTCTTAGAGTGTACATCCAAATTTTTTGCTGGATGTCCCTTCAGGGGGGACAGCCGAATGCAAAGGGTTAAAATCTAGAACTTGCTGATTTATTTTTGTACCTTAAATGTCCAAAATTTGCAATAACTTGTACCAAACGATGTAGATTTTGTTTTATATACATTACACATATCTAAAAAATGGTGAAACATGGAGTTTTGCATCCCTCTTGCTGTAAGGTCTGTTATTTTAAGAAGAGAATGATGAATATACGTAATGTTATTTTCGTTATTCTCGTCGTGTATTCAAGAGATATCGAACCTAGTTTTTCATCAATCTGTCGTTAAATTCGACCGTTCGCCGATCCTAATTAATGAGTCGTATTCGAGTAGTCGTAAAACGATTATCGGCACATCACGAGTTCTTTCGCAACGAGATTTACGGTTACTGTTATGTAAATTGCGTATAATTTGCGCTTGTACCGATCGAAAATCGCGTACGGGCGCATCGCTATCTTCTACGAACGTGAGTGGACGAATGCACGTGCGTTCGCACGTGCACGGATTCCAGCGCGTAGGATCGCTTTTCTTTTGATTTGATGGAGATCACTTCGAGCAATAGAATCCAAGACTATATTTTATTAGCGTCGATGGCCGTCTTTCGCGAATTACGGTGAAATCGAAACGCCGGACGTTCGCGAAGCTTTCCACTCTAAAAATCTACCGAGCAACCATAAACGTTTATTTCTCCTAGCATACTACAGTAACTTCTTGTTAGACCTTTGGAGATTTATTTCTAATAAAAATAGAAGGAGTCTAAGATTAGTTCGGTTGAAAGAACAGCAACGGGGCAAAGTGAAATAATTTATTCGCTGAACGTTTGATCTTCGGACTCGTGGCGGTCGGTTTGATCGATGAACGTCAAAGCTGTCGTTTTCAAGCTCCGGATAATGAAGAGAGAGAAACGAACGAATCGATCAGAATGGCCAACAAGAAAAGGCAGCTTCGTGAGAAAGCCGCGATCAACGGTTTATCCTTATAGCAAGGCGTGCACGCGAACGCGTGTAATGTATAATGCAACGTATAATTAGGCAGGTTGGCGGAACTGACACGAAGGGTTCCGGGCGTGCAAGCGACGGCGATGCTAAAAAAAAAGTCACTCGAACCCGGTGAATTCGTCCTCTCCTGTTCCCTCTTTGAGCTCGAAGCGATCGCGAGTCGTAAAGTCAGCATTATGCAAACGCCGCTCTCGTGTTTATTTTATACGCGAATATTTTCATTTTATATACCTACTCCGACGCGAACCTACTCGACACTTCCACGATACGCTATAAAGTATAATCTGACCTGAAGTAACTTTATTTTTAGCGGCTGGTATAAATCTTCCGACCGTTGAATTCATTTACCTTTCGTTCATCGCCGTAGCCCGACCAACTGTTGAGCAATTGTACGATTAAACGCGAACGCGTGCACGTATTTTGCATTCGGAGTACCAAAGTTGAGAGCGTGGTTAATAAATTTATTATATGTTGATCGTGTCATGTTTCAAGTACTGGATTACGTGTACGTGTCAGACACTGGATTTTTCGTATCGAAACGATAATAATTATACGATATGCTAGAGACACACAATATACAGTTACTCCCACTCGTATTGGTACACTATAATGGAGATTCGCTACAAATGAAAACAAACTTGTTTATTTTGAATGGAGTCGTTTTTGGAACTGGTATGAGCCCATTTTTGCATATAATGTTTGAATAAATCAAGATTAATATTTGTTGACGATCAGGCACGTTGAAAATATCGGTTGTCGTCTGATCACTGAAGTGAAGTGGGCGCGGTCAAGTACAGCACTTTGGAATGGGTGACCGCTTGGGAACACCCGCGTATTGTTGTTAGTATTATTATTGTATACTGTTTGTCTTATATTTCTCTATCGGTTTTGTAATGGGGTATATTACTTGCTCGTTCATATTATGAAAAATAAAAAAAACTACTTTATAAATAAAAGTAACACAGTGTATTAAGCAACATTTGGTAAACATAAATGGAAAAAGCATTCATAAGAAACACAAGTTTCTTTACATTCATAGTGTACGAATATGAGCGGAGGAGTAACAGTGTATTATAATAATAATTTCTTCCACAATGCTTTATGTATAATTTAAAATAATCCTATCGTTTGTAGAATAACCGTTCGATTGTGTTTGTTTCAACGAAAGAAAGTGCAAGTTCGTAAGTTAGAAAAACATGAAGGCACAAAAGTATGGTGAAATCGAAAGAAGTTTGTACAAAATTGAAAAGATTATGTCAAAATGAAGATATAAATGGGTCAGTCAAGAGCATGGCGCGGTTAAGAGAGTCGCAACGAGAAATCGACGAACACCTTTATTCCGGAGGAAAGATATACTTGTTCCGTGCTGTACGAGTAAATGACGGGTTGGACAACGGCCGACCGCAAAATGATCGTGATCAAAACCGCGAATATTTTCAGCGATCCTTAATTTTCGAGAAAGCGGGCGGGTCGTGTCCACGAACGAAAGCTGCACGCGAACGGTTTTGATATGCAAAATATCTTTCCTTATCGCGTTTGCTGTTACGAAACTTCGCGCGAACGCGAACACGCATCTCATCGCATTTAGTCTCTTACCAAAATCTATTTTTTACAAGATTTTTTATTCGAGATTTTTCTCAACGGAAGATATTTTTTTCTTCGCGATTGATTTTTATACGAGATTTGTTTTTACATAAAAAAAAATTGATCCAGAAATTTTACATATTACGAAATTAGTTTTTACTTTGTACTTTAGTCGTGACTCATTTTTGTAGAAAGTACTTTTATATGTCTCGATTGAGAAAAAATAATATCGACTTGGTAATTTTGCGTATGAGTTTTAGAGAGTAGAGTTTGGGAAACGGTGATTTAAACGATCCTCGAGATCTCGATTCGGATATTGGGAGTTGGTTTTGGACCGGTCTTTCGCGTACGGTCATCTGGAAGGTGAACGACACCATCGAATAATGTTTTTGTACCTTCGTCCTGGAGGGCTGAGACCTCCGTGCGTACTTATATCGATTCTCCTGCTAAAAAGCGACTCTTGCCTCTCGGCGAGTCGTTAATCGATCTTGCTTCCTTCGAAGCACTTGGAGCGACAAAGTGGACCGACAAGGGAGAAAAAGGGAAGACGATAACGATACGAGGCTCGAGATCGTCCTGACGACGATCGATCTTGCTCGAACTGGTTTCAGGCTATCTCGATGATGGATATGTATTACGTGCCGTTTGAATTTTGCTCCACGACTACCGCACGGCGCTGAATTAGAAACCAGGAAGTTTTGATTTACAGATAGAATTTCAGTATTTGTTTTGATGTCGCACGACGAATTAAAAATTCAATTTTAACCATTCAGTCTTTTGATTGAAAAATGAGACATTTTTATGCATGATTAATTTCTAAAGAAATTCTAATCTAGTTATAATAGTCTATATCTAATTTGTTTATTTTAATTTACATATTTCACTTGGAAGGAAGTTGCCTCGCACTCGTACCAAAGTATCGAGCTTCTCTTTTCCTCTCTTTCTTTCTCTCTGCACATTCTAAAGAACTTATGGCATCGTAGATTAACTGTATTACATGTAAATAGTATCCAGTTAGCCTTATCTTTTATCGAATAAAGAAACGAACGTGTACGATGTTAAACCAGTCGTTACGTAGAATCGTGGAGAGTTAATGGCCGTTTATTGCAGACATTACCAGTTGCATTATTATCTGTTTTAAATATTAAAAGATGTAAAGTAATCATTCAGACGTTACGACACGAGACACACATCGACTTGAAAAGATTTGCCATCGTGAGTGGGAGCGTCGCCGTTGTAGCAAAGGTCTATGCGATCCTATCGAGCAAGGACGATACACTCGATCGATTCCTAAGATCGATTCCCTCGATCAAAAGGTTCTTCCCTTGTACGTCGATAAGGTAATCATGCCGCACGCCCGAGGTGTACACGACAAACCTTTCTAAGTGGTACCTTGTTGCTTTTGAAGCGTCCGTAATTATTTATTTATTCGTCCATTATACAGGTAGAACCCATTTTTTACATAAAAACTAGATAAAACGAAGAGTAAAAGAACTCCATAGAAAAATACATAGATTATAGCGATAATTTTCTTTTAACAGCAGTTCCAACGGAAAATTTATATACATTCGTGTCCGATCGATAGAACAAACGTTTCAGATTTTAATTTAAACGATATTGAAACTCACGATCGGTATGTACTTGGGAAAGACTTGGATCGAAAATTGATTCGGTGTACTTTCGTTCTCGGAAGATCGATAAAGTAGTCGTCGTAGCGATATTCATCTCGGGTCAGCGATCGAGTCGATCTAGTTTGCGTAAGAGGAACACAATGGTGGCGTTCCAGGCCGGATCGGTCGTCGCCTCCGGGCGCCGTTTAATCATATTCGTGATAATTAATATTCATCCTCGCGCGTTAATATTCAACCTTGCACAATCAGGAATGGCCGATCGACCGAGCGATTTTCAGACGGCCGCCGCCCAGCTGTCCCGTTAAGAAATTGCATTTGTATGCTATCGAACGGTCCGATCTCCCCTTGGAGCGGTCGAATGATCGCGTTTTTCGTAACAGTAAATTCGTTCCGCGATCTCGGTCTGTCGGACAAACGGTCGATAGAAAATGATCTAGGCGTCGTTGTCGTCGTCGTCGTCGTCGTCGTGGCCGTCGTCGCGGAATGGCAAAAGCTTCTCCGGGGCACAGCGACGCGCGAAGAACTCTTATCGCGATTGTCATTAGCCTGATTCGAGACCTCCCGCTGGGCGAACAGCTTTCTACTGCTCCGCGTTATTTATTGGAGGATTAATAAGTGGCTGGCTAACCGGTGATTAGTGGTCGACTTGCCGCGACTTTCATTATCGTAAAACGTGTCGCCTGTGATTGCACCGGCGCGCCGCGTCGCCGCCGGAGAAAAATATCTTCATCGACGGCGATCGTTCGCGCCACCGCCGGAAGCGTTGTTTCCTCGAGCAACCCTTTCGCTCGCAGCGTACCCCGGAGGAACGGGAATTCCGATCTTAATTAAAATTCAGCCCGCGATTTTCACGGAACTTACACCGCCATCGAACTAAATTCCATTTGCAAAGCGATCTTTTCGATTACTTCGATACCTGTTGGTTCCCACAAGGTTCGTGGAACCGAGACATTTAGTAAATAGATAAGTCCAATAACTATTTACAAACACTATAAATTTATTAACAAATATATACACGTGTTAACAATTATACATTTATAAATGGTTCGTAGATTTCTGACATCTAATCCGTACTTTGTTCTATTACACTTGTCACTCTTCTGACGTAACTTTTCTCTGTTCTTGTGTAACTTGTAAATGTTCTGATTGTAACTGAGTTCAGTCCTCGATTATATACTGATTTCAAAAATAGGAGGAGATTCTAGTAACAAATCCGAAGTTTGCCCATCCCTCGTGGGGCCAGTCCTCCCAACACTCGAAATCCATCCACTAAGGGTTGTACGGGGGTAGGCGTTCACAGTCCCAAGGGGCAGGTAAATGGGCCTAAAGTACGGTGAAACTAATTAAGTATGGCTTAATGGCTTTAGTGTATGTCAATTTCTTTTGTAAAATAAGGTGCATTGTCAGATTACGAAATCAAGCAATATTGAACTAAATGATGTGTTCTATAATATAAATTGTTGAAATTCCCGACAATACCTTTTACGAAAGTTTCTTCTTCTTTAAGCTCAAACCTCTTATATAGCTATGCATAATTTATTTATTTATTATGTATTTTTAATCAAGATAGTATCACTGTCAGTTAACTGTAAATTGCGTTCATGGATAATTGATATCATCTTTATCGCGAGTTTTAAAATTTTAAACCTAAATGGAATCTTTTCCACAGAAATAACTATAAACTTTATCCCGTTAAACAATCAGACTTGTGAAGATACATAGTCGCAGATAATAAGATTTATCAGTAATAATGCTCTAGTTATTTTTATAACTAATTATTGTTTTGCAGATGTTCTAAGCGTTGTCCTTGAATTTCGATACGTATACTTCCGCATTGTGTCCTCAAAACTTCTTTTGACGCTGTCAAAGACATGTGCAACATGTTGCACAAACGTCGACATTCGTCGATGCTTATTTACGAGACTCGTAGATTGTTCTTTGCAAAACACATGTTTTTTAAATGATAGCGGTGAGCTGTTGTTTCTTATTGTTGTACGAACAGCCTGCGCAGCTACAATAATATTCAAAATATCGATGAAGTTTTGAAACGTTCACTGATATTATTTAAAACTTTTGACAATATACTTAGGATATTTGAGTCATTGCTTTAAATTCCAATAAAAAATTCGGCTCGAACTTATGGGATGACCTGGTATAAACACGAAATGAAAAATTTGGTTGGTTAAGTGTGACCAAAAACAGTTTCATAAATAATGATTGTTATGTGTGGGTGTTGAATCATGGCCTTCTTCGACAACTTTCCGTAGAACTAATCGAAGAAAAGAGTATTGTATTCGTATTCGTGGTCGATAGAATTTGTTGAAATTATGTTTTTGTAACTATTTGATGGTGTATGTGTAATTGCATTTACCGTATACTTATTCAAATGGGATAATAAAGCAATGATGCAAGCTATCGCCAATTGTTTCCTCATTCAGAATATATGTAATGCAAGAATTGAAGCGATCGTCGGACGCATCTGTTTGAATCGAGATTGCAATCGATGGATAGTCGAGATTGATGGAAAATTGAGGCAAATTTTCTGATTTCGTAGAAACTACGAACAATCGTGGAACGTAATCAACGTTGGCCTTACACAGCGATTGCCACCTTTCAGGCGTGAGATTCCTCGAGAACGATTTCAAAATTTGTTGCTGGCTGCAAGAAAATGGGGATTGAATTTAGAAACAGAATCGAGTAGAGAATCAAGGAATAGGGAATGAGTTACTTAAAAGAGTTTCGAAGTTATAAAAGATTATAATTAACACTATAATCGTTTTTATTTTCTGAAAATTTTGATGGATTCCACGAGTTTCTATCCTTCTTTGACGTTCAACGCGATTTGTAGCTCGGTCGTTTCAGGGTTAAATCAAAGTAACCGAAGATAGAAAAAATAGATAAGTCTAATAGATATTATCGAGTAAAACAAGGCTTGAAAGAGAAAGCTAAATGAACAGGGAGTCTAAAGACAATAAAACGGAAAGTGACGCTGCTTTGAGAGGAAAAAAGAAGAAGGAACAGTGAAAGTACTCGAAGACAAAAGAGGAAAAAGAAATAAAGTTGTAGAAAGGTGGGCGTAAAGCGCGAGTAGAAAGGAGGAATAGAAACTGCCACGGGGATCCTCTTGGGGGTAATAACGGAGAAAGAGAATGAAGTAGAAGGTGAGAGTCTGTGCAAGGTGAGGTTAGGTTGGGTCAGGTTAGTTTAGCTATGTACGAGGCTGGACGTTCGCCAAGGTCTCTTAGAAAGGGGGGCAGTCTTGACCTCCCGGCCTCTGCACGGAATCACCGGTACACTCATTTCCGATATATTTAGATTACTCGTACTCCGTCTACGAAATTGTGTGTCACTGTATAAATTATTGGCGCGTTTAAAGGAACGAAGAAAGCAATTTTTAGGCAGCAAACGTTCAATCTAGAAGAGAAAAGATTTAATTCTTTCGCCCTCGGATGAAAGCGTTTCAACCCATTGGACCCCTAGTCACATACGTTCCAGCGATGGTTTCTGTAGATGCATTATTTTGCATTGTTTCAGTTTCTCTATTCGTCTATCATCGCTTTCGATCATTTTTATGGAGACAGTGTCTCACGATTTTTTACCGTAGTTTTTCAATTTCTTAAATTACTGTGTTTTTATTCACTGTATGGAGCGTAGAAGTATCTGACCTTTTCTTGGTATTTTCATCTCTGTTTCGATAATGTTCGAAAATGATCACGTTATTATTATTATCGTAAAAATATGCAACCCTCTATTGCAAATCTGCTTAAGCTATTTCAGAGCAGAATAACTGGAAGTTATTTCGGTAAAAATTGTTTGTTTTTGTAAAAATGACTGGAACGAAGGTTTATTCGTATCCAGAAATGTTAGAAATTACTGTTGTATTAGAACTCGTTAAAAGTTTTAAGAGTTTGACATGCACTCCGAGGAGAAAAGGTCGGCACCCTTCGAACGATGAAAGTTGGTTGACTTCCGCCATCGCGGCGGCAAATACCGATCCGGTAACTATTAAAACACGGACACCGTTTACGGCGTTGGCTGGTGACGTAATATTACGTCATGTATTACCGTAATGACACCTCGTTGTTCGTCGATTGCCCGTTGGAGAAGGATAATACGACGCTGGAAGAGAGACACGACACAGGGACTCGGCCGTTAGACAATACGTAATTAGACGACACAGACCATGAAAGGTGAAGGAGGTTCACCTAACAGGCAGAAAGAGGAAGAAGAGAAGCATGGGAAAGAAGGAAAAGGGACAAGAAGCCTTGACCGACTCTCGGCGCACAATCCCTCTCTAATGTACAGATCGGATACGTCTTTAAATATAAACAGAGACTAGGCAAATCCAGCCTCTTCCAAATGACAATTTTCCAACTATTACGCACATTTTCCAAACTTCGTGAGGAGCAAAAATAGATTAAATGTTAAAGAAAATAAAAGATAGGATTCTCGAATTTTAACAAACCTGTAAAAATAAGTTCCATAAGAAAGTGTGGGTAGTTTCCAATTGTCCAACTTGGTATCAATTGGTTTCTAAGGCTTTGATACTTTCAATTTCTCAGTAATTTTCTATATTGCAAAACGTGAATTATATTCGATTAGAAAAGGATCTTTAGTCGCTATCAATATCGATAAGTTTTCTAGATCAAAGTCTATAACATGAAACTTTTTAAATCATCTTTCAATCGTTCTTCCTTTTACATTTCTATAGTAGGAAATATTTGTTCTCTTTTGTGTCACGTTTTTCCCTCAAATTTTTCATTTTCAAAACAAGGTCCACTTAGGAATAAGAGTGCAAAACGGTTTTTAAACCACACGTGGAAAAGTCAGTTTAGAAAAGAGCAAAAGGACGTCCGATTTAAAAGTTCGAACATTATTTAATGGTTAACCCAATAGTTTTGTTGTTGGAGTCGCTATTGTCGTTCGTTTTATTGACCAATCGTTTTGTCAGCGTGGCCGTAAGATCACGATATAACGGTAACGAATAGGAATTCTTGGTTGAATGAATCAGTCCTCCTGTCCGATTGTTGTCCATAGCCGATGGTCACGCATCGGTTCGGTCAAGGCCCTTCCTTCCCCTTTTTCTTCATGCTTTCCCTCTCCTCAGTCCCGTTCCACCTTTTTGCACAGCCTCCTTCACTTTTCGTTATTTACGTTATTCAATTATACATTGTCTAATTTATCTAGGATTTCGTCGATCCTGTCACCCGTTTTTGTTGCGATCTCGCGGTTCAACGATCGAATCCACGGAATTTTCGATGGTTCTAATTTCAGTTCGTCGACCTCGCGTTTGCATCGTGTACAACTGGAATCCGTGTCGAATCGAGTACACAAGGTGGGACGTAACACGTGTTACAACTGAAAGAAACTGATTTCTCGTTGAACATTAAAGTTAAGTTTTATACGCTTCATACGTGGCTCGTTGCTTTTATTTGCATTTCTAAATATAAAGATTTAATTTACTTTCGGTGCAAAGTACATTAACAAATTAGCAAAAAGTCTGTTTCCCGCTTTCAAACATTTTGGAACTTATAAAATAATATATACACTATTTTATCGTATTAAAGAATATTGAGGATGATATTTCATAATTAATTCGTTATCACAATCTTCGCTATCAGCACTGTCCGAGATACAACTACGTAGATAAATATGTCTCGTTTGCATTTTCTTTCGTAGATGTTCGTTCGTATAACTAGAGTGAACGTTTGTTCGGATAATAGGAGGCCAGAAGAAGTTGTACTGTATTTTAAATAGCAGAGCTGTCGGATGGGTCGACGAAGGTTCTGCTGAGCTAAATTAGTTTCACTTTCAGATTTTACCGTGAAAGTAAACGTACACGTTAAAATATGTATTGTCTTCCGGTTAGGCAGAGTCGTTGGAATAATTACAAACGACGAACGTTAGGGTTTAACACTTGGATGCGAAACGTTTCGAAATAGAAATTGGATTTTTTACAGGAGCAACAATGGACCATCAATTTATTAGGTGCGTCATTAACAAATACGTACGGAGAGAAAGTGGTTTTAATCGTAACGAAGCTTCGTCGCGATTTCGATGCCAGCCATTTTTCACACCGCTTCTATGAGATCATGCTAGTGAACAAAAGGGAACAACCGACGAGGCACAGATACCTGAATTATCCTCTTTTCTCCTCCGTGGCTTTAGAACAATACACTTGCATGCTCAATAATTTGTTTGTAATAACGATAACCGCAGTCTCTCTGGTACGGTCTCACCGTCTCGGCTGTTTCGTTGTTTCGCGGAAGCTATTAAATTACGTAACGAAGCGTCACTTCCTGGTTCTTGGTTAACGCGAAAAACGAGATCTGAATATCGTTGTCCTTTGAAATTGCCACGTATAATATTTTCGAAACTTGGCCGCCGTCTCAGCATTAGATATTCTCGATTTCTTTGGAAATTCAGGGCAACGTCGACTATCCAAACTAAGGGGGAGACAAAGTTACAAATATCTAATTAAATGATTGAAAATAAAATATTTTTCTAAGAAATATGCTTACTCTATGAGAGAATACATGGTAAAAGTATATTGACAACTGCTAATTAAATCTAGTCAAGTTTCTTGTTTCTTCTAGAATGAATATTTCTTTCGTTCGTCTCGATGCAATTAATGAATTCTAATTTACTATCAAATCGTAAGCGAATCGTGGACACGTAATAAATAGAACACGCTGTAGAGTACCGAAAGGGAAATTAGGAAATTTTACGAAACCGAGATTAAAACTTTTGATACTCGGATGCACCTGCAAGGTGTCTTAATCGCATTAACGCGATTGTGTTTCCCTGGGACGAAGCGGAGGCCTGGAATCGTAGAATCCTTGTCTGGAGCTCGAGTTCCTGGTAAGTCGAGCAACGTAATTCGAACAATAAGCGACGAGAAGTATATCGTGAACTTGACAAATCGATCGAAAAAAATAAACGGTGAAAGTAGAATGGTCAAAGAGAAATTGAATCGCGAATAATAGCCACGAGAGTGGGAACACCGATTGCTGTAAAAGGGTAAATAAATTGTAAGTACATAATCGGTAATATTGGACGATTTATGAAATTGTCAATCGAAAGATTTTCTCGACGCGTAAAGTTGCTAAAATATATTAATAGGGATATTAAATATAGTAATAAAAAAGAAAAAGTATATGCAAGGAGAAGTTGACGAAATTGAATACCGTCTTTCTTTGTAGGAAGTGTTTGACAACATTGTAACAGAACTTTGGACAAACACGATCTTATCTTGGCAGTAGGCCACGAGTTGAGACCGAACGATTGAATTACAATTTGCGCACCTTACGTGCGGTGGTTTTTACATTACGGAATACATGATATACGATAACCGCGTACCACTAATCAAATCCTGCATCCTTCGTTTCACCATAACTCGCGAACGATACGATTTACGGTTTTACATCTAACCTCGATAAAAAAGGAACGCTCGTAGGTGCGTTTAACACTCGTCGTTCGCCGCAAATTAATCGGGAACGGTGAAAATTGCGGAAATTGTCTTTAGATAGTAAAAAAAAGTGAAATGTAAATAAGCGCTTATCGACGTACGAAAAGGAAAGAAGGG
Source organism: Colletes gigas (assembly GCF_013123115.1). Lineage (NCBI taxonomy): Eukaryota > Metazoa > Arthropoda > Insecta > Hymenoptera > Colletidae > Colletes > Colletes gigas. The sequence continues at coordinate 5,065,968 of NW_025106646.1, forward strand.
GTTTTACGTTGATTTAACTATCCTGTTACAAATTAAATATCCCCTCTTCCGGATAGTGCTCATTATTTATTGTAACAACGTACCGTAGAGCAACATCTCGTTTCGCAACGTTCAACTATCAGTTTCAATAATTACTAACATTTGGCTGTCCGAGGATTTATGAAACGTTAAATATTCGACTAAAGGTTGGGGAAAAGTGGACTCGATCGTCGACCCTATTTCCTTTCCACACCTTTCCTATCGTCGCATTTTTAGAATCTACGAATCATATTGCAAAACGCTGCCACTTTGTTAGGTTTTGAGTTTCCCAATTTTTTTTATTTCACTGCGTAAATTCACTTCAAAGGTACTTTCTGTTTACAACAATTGAGTAAGCAGTCCATGCCCTTAAAACTATTCTTGTACAAGTCAAACTGATATCTTAAATAGTTTTTCTTTCATAAAATTTCAAAAATGTCCTTGTTTTCCCACGTTCAGATTAGGGCACCCCCTTAAGAGGTTACAAGACACTTAACCAACAGTTCAATGATGCAGAAATAAAACTAACAAGAATTTAAATATTTATGAAACGTTAAATACTCTACTAAAGGATGGCGAAAAGTGGACTCGATCGTCGACCTTATTTCCTTCTCACACCTTTCCTATCGTCGCATTTTTAGAATCTTCGAATCATATTGTAAAACGCTGCCACTTTGTTAGGTTTTGAGTTTCCCAATTTTTTTTATTTCACTGCGTAAATTCACTTCAAAGGTACTTTCTGTTTACAACAATTGAGTAAGCAGTCCATGCCCTTAAAACTATTCTTGTACAAGTCAAACTGATATCTTAAATAGTTTTTCTTTCATAAAATTTCAAAAATGTCCTTGTTTTCCCACGTTCAGATTAGGGCACCCCCTTAAGAGGTTACAAGACATTTAACCAACAGTTTCACGATGTAGAAGTGGAACTATCAAAAATTTTAATAGCTGCCACGGACGTTACGAGTTCCCTAATTTTTGATGGGCGGGAACCGGTTCTAAAGAAGGGGTCAGGGAACCCCGATAGATTCCATTGGGTTATTTTAGAGCCGCAAGAAGAAGTATAAGTTCAAAGCAACCGCTACGGTGTTCCTAGCTCCGTGTTTTGGTACCTCGAGGTAGTCCCGTCACGATCGTTTTGACTGCAGCCTAAGTTTACGAACGATTACGATCCTTGTTTCTTACGATAACAGGTGGAAAACATTGTTTTTCCATTTTTTTATGTATCGAGCAAATAATTGTCCACGAGCTATGAAATATGACGACAAAGGATTTGTTTGACATTTAACGTTTACCGGGTAATTTTGACGGCATTTAGCTTGAAACGCGGTTTCAGTCGCTCGTCGTTAAGAATTTAGTTAAAAGTATGGAGACGCGTCTTGAATATCATTAAACATCGGCGGTCGAAGCGAGACGGTGACGCCGAGACTTAAACAGCATCCTAAGTAGTCATAATTTTTTCCTTTGCGAGTCGGTTTGACTTCAAAACGATCCATCTTTTCAACTTTGCACAACGAACAGAAATTTGTAACAAAACTGTTGAAACATCTTTCGAAAACAAATTGTAGCTTCCGTTCCTCTGCAAATATTTTTCTACAACCAATGTCTTACAATTCATTTTCTATCAATTCCTTTAATTTGCGTTTCTTTCTTGACAGATTGGCGCCATATTTTAATTTTGAAATTGCGTATGTCTTCCCGGAAAAATGTGACAACTACATTATTGTATAGTGTAAATACGCTGCTATTACCCAACGAGAAGGTTTTTTTTTCTTTTAAAATTCATGGTCTTGAATGGTTTGCGAGTCGTTCATAGCCATCGCCAGGAAAACACCTGCACTCGGACGACGAATGCCGATAATCACGTAGAACGGTCTCGACAGAGGAGGAAACTTATTCCCACGCGTGTCGTGGCTTCTTCTTTCTTATCTTTCACCGACCATTTCGTCGAACAAACACATCCGAAAGATTTTGTCACGGTGCCATGCGTGGCTTCGATTCCCGATTACCGTCTATAATTGCATTCAAGCTGACTTCTGAATCTACGACGATCAGATCCGCAACGAAAGCGAAGCACAAAGTCACAGACTCTTACTTTTTATTATAGAAATAGTTATTGTATACGTACATCTTCTTCAATAAGATTTAAAACAAATTGGGGACAACTAGAGTCTTTGTTTTTAACGAATTCGTGTTTAAAGAAATTCTCTTTCGCCAGTAGCTAACTTTTTAAACTGCGAGAAAAATGAAATTTTCCTTTTAATGTCCCGGCAGTCGTTAGTAGAAAAAATGCAGCATATTTGGAATACCGAAGTCTCGAAAACACTACTAATTTAATTTTGTTTTTTAATTTTAGAAAGTGAAAGTGAATTAAAATATTCCAAATCATCAGTTTCTGAGCTCGTCTTTAATTATGATCGACAGTTTGAAGTGTAAAACTTTATTTGTTTTTCTATAATATATTCCGTCCTTGACTGTAACTTTTAATCGATTTTAAATAAATTGGAGTTTCAAATATGTCGCAGTTGTCTCAAACGTTGCTCAAAAATGAGATTTCGTTGCAATTTTTTGTTCGTTTTCGCACAATGTACGTGCCCATTGCTAGCAAGCAACTTTCTTCGCCCGCGAGCTGCTCCTGGAATGCAGTCGCGTTCACGCACTAATTATTTTAGATAAAAAGTCGAAGATACCCGAACAACATAGAGGAAGAGAGGCTCGAGTATTCGTGCACAAAGACGGCTAAGCAAAGAAAGGAGAAAACGATCGGAAGCGACATAAATTAACGAAACGTTTTCTTAAACGCGAAAATTACGTTTGCTTAACCCATTGTTGCACGAATTTTTCTCTTAAATATATACAGCGATAAAGCTTGCTTCTTGAAATACTAAATTGACCAAGAAAACATTTCTATACTCGCGTTTAGCGATTTTTTCGCATTAGAGCCGTTATGTAAAAGGTTGTTTTATTAGGAAAAAAATGACGTTGAACGATATAGTGACGCAACAAAAGGTTCAGTTTTAGAATGTGAATTTTATCTGAAATTTTACCACCGTAATCGCAACCATTAAAATAGTTAACAATTTCAGGATAACGTAAAACATTTTAAATATGTTTTAAAATATGGAGGTTTTTTTATGTTCGTGTTCAAGATACGCACGAAAGATAACGAAAAGAATTGAAAATATTTTAAAACCGAGTTTTTCTAGATTCTTTCCGCGCTCGTGGAAGTATTTCTCTCGGGCGAGAACGCGCGGGCCTATTTGAATGTCGTAAAACAGTAAGAGAAATTATTCAACATTATCGTGAGTCACCGATACGAGACGAACGCCTCGATAACCACGCCTCTTTAATTTATTCAAGCGGACACAAGGGAATGCGACTTTCTTGGCTTCGTTAGGCCCGTTTCCATCGAATATGATAATTTTATGCGAGTATTTCACGTAACGTTGGTAGCGCTGAACCGCGATTCGAAGTGCGAATATTTTTTCGCCCCGTGGATAGAGAGAAAAAAAAACATTTATTATCGCACACTTTCTAATCCTGCTTTGCACAGCGCGAATTATTTTGCCTTCGTTCATATGCAAGAGATACGTGCTCTTATATTTAATTCATACTGGTTCTGCATTCCAAATTCAACTTTTCCTAAATCGTATTCATCCTTTTGTAAATGTTCTCGTTGGTCAGGCAATGGCGTTTAAACAATCGAGAAAACAACTTTGTTGGATAAATTTGATTCGCAAGAGGGTGAATTCGATCTGTAAAAGGGTAAATTTCATTCGCAGAATTTAATTTGCATAATAGCTGGTGTTTCATTGATTGTATTTACAAATTGAGAGTCCCACAATAGAGACAGTGCGTTTATCTCAGATTTCATCCCTTAACCCTTTTAGTACCGAGCGAAAAACGGGTGCCTATGCGAAGAATACCGAGCCAATTTGACGAATTTGTTATGGTTAGAGAAAAAGCTCGTAAAAACCAAACTAAGAATGATATTTACAAAATTCAAAAAGCAGCATATTACGAAATAAAGAAAGAATAAAGTAATGGCAATTGCATTTCAATATTTATTGCAAATCGTATAAATAACATAATTATAAAATATGATAAAAAACATAGAAACAAGTTTCTCTTCTACAAGCAATATTTACACATAAGAATAATCATTGTTTGATCACAGTTTTATTTAGGCCACGTAGCATAAAGTATAAGTATTTGATTCTCAATGATTTTTTAATAAATAATCAATTCAAAATATGATGAGGCTTTGTTAAAAAGTTATTAACGTTTAAAGTGGAGCCCGTACTGAATTTTTTTCTCGAAAACACGCAGAATTTCGAGGGTATGTCTATTCACCAAAAATGATTGTGATTGACTCCCACAACCGAAAATAATTTTTCCAGAACAGTTTGAAATTTTTTTTTGCTGTCGAAAAATTTCACACATTCTCGAATTTTTTTCTCGAAAGTGGGTAGGAATTCAGGGGTATGTGTATTCACCAAAAATGATTGTAATTGACCCCCGAAACCGAAAATAATTTTTCCAGAACGATTTGAAATTTTTTTTTTTTCGTCGAAAAATATAGGTACCTAATTAGATTTTCGATAAGAAATTTTTTTCTCGAAAATGCGTAGGATTTCGGGGGTATGTGTAATAATAAAAAATGATTGTAATTGACCCCTGTAACTAAATATAATTTTTTTAGTGTGATTTTAAATATTTTAATTTCATCTAAAAAGTTCAGTACCTACTCGAATTTTTTTCTCGAAAGTGGGTAGGAATTCGGAGGTATGTGTATTCACCAAAAATGATTGTAATTGACCCCTGCAATCGAAGATAATTTTTCCAGTACGGTTTGAAATGTTTTAATTTAATTGTTAATCATTTTTTAACGAGGCCTCAGTCAAGAAACTGATATTCTTCATTTTCGTCTTATTTTGACCTCTAAAATCTCCTATTAAAATTTTTCCCAGGGTTGGCCGAACACTCTGTATAATATGACGACTCCAGAATACATACGTTTCCGCCACAAAGTAGTGTTGAGTTGCTGGTTCGCCCGAGCGAAAAAGGCCTCTAAAAAATAATTTTTTAAATGCTTTTGCAATAAAATTAGACCCTTTATAATGTTTTACAAATTTTTTTTGAGACAGAGCTTTCTCCTAATGCGAAGAATAAGACACCATCGCATACGCAACGATATATCGTCGTTGGCACATTTCGCAAGTGTAGCGAACGACGATATATCGTCGTTCGGTACTAAAAGGGTTAAGGAGTCTTTCTACTTTGTGGGATTAAAAAAGTCGAATTTTTTTTTTGCGTTTTCTTTTAGTATGTAATCTCGAAAATATATCTACCAAATATTAAATTGAAATTTGGAAAACTAACGAAGTTACAGTCTGCTGAAATGTACCACGCGCAGGTATAATAATTGGTAAAACTTTAAAGCTGTTTTTCTCGAAACTACATTTTTCGACACTCCGTAGACAATAACATGAAAACTATTCGAGATATCAACATCAAATTTACGCAGTATTTTTAGAACTGGTCTCTCTAACGCATAAATTAAGATAACTGCGATATATGCAATACTTTTTCTTTTATTAACAAAAAAGCAACCGAATATATGAAAATATTCAGTACCTTTTCGTAAAATAACTACTATTGTGCCATTTTTCGTTTTTTTGAAAAGATCCTAGTTCGTGCGATAATCAAACTTATCTATATTAAGAATATCTTTGGTTTTTGGATTTCGGATAACTTGTTCCCAAAATGTTACCTACGCAGTCGGGTGCTGTACGTAAAAACTGTTGTTCGTTGATCAACAAAAACTGCGTAATCAATAGATATTATGCGTTACAAAAATTCGTAAATATAGTTAAATATATAATAAATATATTCACAAAACGTGGAATTAATCGCTTTTTAATAATCCGCAAAAAAATCACAAAGAAATATTTTTCTTGCCTAGAAGGTAGAATTGGCCTTTTAACCACTTGACGTATTATTTAATTTCAAATAATTTGCCAAATCTATATTATTTAATTTTGTTTAAATTTGTTCGTACAAGGAATGATCACGAAAAAGAATAGATTTGTTTTCTGAATAGAGCTTATCAAGAACTTATAACGAGTCAGACTCGTCATTGTATGGCAAGGGTATAACTTCGTCACTGTAAAATTTCATAGTACCGTACACAGAACGTCATGGTAAAGTCTAGTCCACAGTATCTAGGATGTCACGTTTAGCGAAAGGGTTGATGGCGCGGGGGGTTGTAAAACCGGGACGTTCCTCGATCGTCATTCGAGGACGTCCATCTAGCGAGAAGAATGTTCCCAGGCTGAATCCGGCTAGTAAGTTTTCCCAGAGCCGAGGCATTTCCTCGTTGCGCGGTGTGGTTACATTGTCAGGAAGAACATTTGCATTGACATAGCAAAGCGCCGCAAATGGACAGACAGCAGAAAGTCGAGGCGTTGGCCGGCGTTTAAAAGTAACTTTACGGCGCGCCGCCGCAAAAAGATCTGGTTCACGTCGGGTTCGGTAAAAAGCATTGAATGCCGATACCGGCGAAGGTAGAACCGAGTGAAATGTGGCATAGCGGAGCCGATAACAACGACACAGCCGAGCCGGGGGACCACAGCCAGGACTTTCACGCGTCCTTCGACGGACTTATTCCTTCGAGGCGGAGCACCGCGACCGCAAAAGTTTCCTTATCGTTGCCCGTATAACGCACGCCCGTCGCTTTTTGTCCAGGCACAATGAAACGAAAAGTTATTACTTATCGTGCTGTCCCGTTCGATTGCAACCTCGCTATCGTTCCCGCGGTTGAATAATTGTTAGCCGTGAGCGGCCACGCTCGGCAAAACACCCGCGCGTTCCACACGACGCGGACGAGGACCTTACGAGACGAATTTCGAACAACTACAACGATGATTCGTAAAATGAACACCAGACGTGATTCGTAAATTGAACATTTCTGTGCCTCCCAACCGGGAGGATCATCCATGGAGCTAACGAAACGCGAAGGACGTTTTTTAAATGCCTGCTGGTGTCGAATTTCACGTTCGCTATACGAAAGGTGAACAGGCCAGGGAACGATGTCCATTTTAAGAATCATTTTACGAACTACTCCGTTTAGTATCACTACCAACAACACTGGTATTAAGTATTTATTAAACTACACTTTTCCCCAGTCTATTTCCAGTTTCTAGAATCGTATCTCTAAATATTCAATGAGACGTTTAATAGTAATTTAAATTAAATATTTGGAAGTTTTAATAGAAAGTTGGCCCGCCGTTTACTTTTATAACAGCCCTGTTTTCCACCGAGTGGACTAATCTAGATGCAACATTTCAAATAATATTTCGTTTTGATTCTTCCAAAGTGAAAAGTTATTGCTTCGGTGAAATTGAATCAATTGACCAATCGAGTAATCGCGTGCTCCGAGATTCGAATAATTTGTCAAACTCCCTATTACATTTATATACCTATTATTATTGATCGCTCTGATTGCATTCGTAATTGTAATCAAATCGTGTGTTCCGTTAATGATAATTGTTGTTTGTTTGCAACGAAAGTTTCACCGCTGATGATCCTTTTCAAATCGTGCATCCTCGTACGGTTTTTGCATCGCGACCTTGTTAAGTTACTTTGTTCGCCGTGATAAATCAATCGATACATACAAGCTCTCTATTTCCAATCGAAAACAACAAAGATAGATGCATAATTGTGCAACGAAAAGTCGCGAGTTATATGCACGTTTAGAAGAGTTGCTCGTCGAAACTACGCTAGGGAAGTTGTTTATCGTACGATTCACACTATTTATTCGTCAATGAACGCTAAAAGAACAGGCTTCGCCCGGTCTAACTATATTTTTGCTAATGAGCGTCTTGATAAACTCTCGATACGAAACAAAGAGCTCCAGGTTTGTGTATCTTATCTAATTATAATTAAACGCGACTTTATTTAACCCTCTCGTGTATGTACCTCTCGCCAGTACTCTCTATTCTCACCGAGCTTCTCACGATCTCGTTCGTACTCGAAACAGAATCCCATCAACATGAGAAACATCGAGTACGGAGGAAAAACAGACAATATTGCGACCAGACATTGTTTATTCGTAAACGATACCGTTTTATAACAGTTCCTAAAATAAATACCACACCGTTCATAATTATCCAAACAATAATGAATACTAATTTAACTTTCGTTTATTCTCCGCGCGAACGAATTCAAATTTGAAATTAGATTACACGTCGAAATGTTTATATACGACAGTTTATGCAACACGTTACTGTAGACCTTGATAATTGGCAAAATGCGACTTAGAATCGCAACACCTGAATCTATATTGTCAATTCGATGTTATCGCCGTTATCGATTCGATTGTTAGCAACGTTATCGAAACGAATTAAAGGAAACGGAATTAAACCGATATCTTGTTACTACGATTCGATTGTAACCTAACAAACAAAAAAATAACAAGTTTACGATTTAAAGAAAGAGATATTTATATGTAAATATTACACGTACATTTTTTTATCCAAAAAACGTATTGTGAAATTATGATAACAATTATTTTGTTTGCAAGCATCTATGAACAAATTTAAGCAAAATGAAATATTATAGAGGTTGGGCTACGATTCAGGGTGTTCGTAAAATGGATGAAACAGAAGTCCGCGATAAAACGTGGCGGCAGTTACGTAATAACGAGGGAGCAAACGACACGTGCGCGCACGGGCTGGCACAAAGAGCGTCATTGGTAAATAGGATCATCAATCGTAATTATTACGATACACACCGACTCGACGATTCGTACACATAGGAAGTTACTTTCGGGCTTTCGTGAACCGTTCGATTCGTGAGGCGCGCGTTTTCCTCCGGTACACAACCGGTACATTTAGTTATTTATCATTATTATCCTGCCTCAATTATCGGTGCTTTCGTTGGTAATTGGACAGTCCGTAAAAAGACGGAGATTGATCGTCGGATTCAATTTCTTTCGCGGCGAACGCCGACCGGTTGTTTACTTTATTGCAACCTGCGAACGGAGCGGCTCGTCGACCTGGCTGCGACGCGACACGACGGTGGCTCGTTCTTTCGCCTCGATCATACCGTATAATTAATTATGCTCTTCGTTTCGTCACGGTCCGGCTACTCCCAGTGTCCAGACGCTTCCTGAAACGGCCCCGTGAAAGCCGATCGCCGCTACAGTTCGCTATTTCTACCGAAAAGTCATTGTTTTTAAAGCATATGATGAAAAATTTAGTCATGCCCTGACACAGTCAAATTTTTTAAGCATATCAATCTACTAGATTGCATTTAATAACTCCGGTTGCTAATGACCTTTCAAGTTGAAGCAACTTTAATAAAAATTAAACGAAACAAAAACTTAAAAGAATTTAGTCGTTAATAGTTGATTGAATGTTCATTCTCTAACCATAAAAAATTGAAATCGTCGATTATAATTGTTTTGTTTTTTGAAATTCAACGACGAAGTAGTAATTTCTGGTAATTACAGAATCCTGTTTTGTTAAAATATGCATATAAATTACTTTTCAGTTACACATAGTGAATTAATTAAAAGAAGATGTCTACACGATGCTTAAGTAGATCACATCCTATAAGCATGGAAAAAACCTACGGTATACTGTTTCTGGGGCCATTTCTACGAACCATGGAGCAAAGTCGGCATTATAAGTGTGCTGAAAAAATTCTAGAGCCATTATATTTAGCTTGGAATAATAGCCATTTCTTGGAATAAAAACATATTTTAATCCGGGCGAAATTTCGTGCGACATGGACCAGCTTTCACCAGCTAAAGAGGATTTAAATTCCTTTTTGAGGGAATGTTAACCGTCAATTAGCCTGGTAAAGTATTTGTTGCGTAACCGATGGCATTATGTAACAAAAAATGCACTACCCACCATAAGTTACTCACCAGTTTGCAAAAATTAAATATAAAAACAATGACTTGATCAATTTCCCTTCAATTATCTTTCCTTAATTTTTCAAATTTTGTTTTATTGATCCTTTATTATATTAATGTGTACCCCATTTCGAGATTACATGTAATTGACTCGACACTAGACGTAATAAATATTATTGTTTGTTTCTGAATTTATTATTAATTATCTTGAACAATAATTTGTAGAATATTTTCGTGTTAAGATCTAAAATTTTGTCATTTATGCAACATGTGTATTTGCTTTTTGTTTGGTCCGTTTAGTAACACTCTATAAAAAGGTTTATCCTGTGAATAAATGGGTAAATATCCCTGACATCGGATACAGAATGCCCGTAACAAGGTTGCAAAATATTTGTTATATAACAATGCAGAGCCGACTTTAGGTATTTTCTGCGTTACCGCGTCAGTGTTCCCATTGTTTAGCGAGCTCGCATTTCCATTTTTTCCTAGTGATCGATTATCGTCGGAGTAACAACTGACGGCAGAAAAATATCCCAGCACGTTATCTTTCACGCCTGACTTTACTATTTGCAATTTATGCGGGCGCATTCTTCGTATTTTCATAGCACGCGTTGCATGCTTATTATTAACGGTTCTCCACCCTCTATTATTCTCCGATAGGTAACGATTTATTGCCGTCTAGTTTTGCTCGGAAACGCCAAGGGGACGTGTAGCCTAACCTTGAATGTCAATGGAGAATGTAAGAGCAATTCGGTATACGGTATCTACACTAATTGAATAACGCTGCACAGTGGCCATTTTCAATTTTCTACGAACTAATAAATCAATTTATCAATATATTGCAGACAACTTTGGTTCTCAGTGTTTAAACAGTTACGGATGCGAGTAAAATGAGAAAGTAAAACTTACTTTCTATCTACTTTACGCTTGCAATGACTCCGTGAAGTTACAGAGTACGGAATATTAATTAATCGAGCGACATTTTATAATATAGATTACGTAACTGCCTTCAGCTGTTCTTGCTTCGCTCCTGTCTTATCTCGTCGTTGCATTATGTCGTTTGCAACGATGCATCCGAGGTAGCATAATGTCGAGACAGACGTATTAAAAAATACTGACGTAAAAAGAATTGATACTGCAAGGTGGATCTGAGAGGCTTGGAGAAAGAGGAGGCAAAAATATGATCCCAAACACAAAGAATATTCTCAAGCTAAGATGTTAGGAGAAATAAATTTGGATATGATTCGTGAACACGTTAAAATAGAGTGCACTAAGAGAAATTTAGGTTCCCTGCTTTAGAATCGTCTAAAATTAATGCTTTCGTGTCGTAGAAAATTTTATGATTTTGATTCTACAGTCAACATGCCAAATTAATTTGATTTGCTGTATGATTTGCCTACTTAGACGATCGGTCATTCTAGTCAGAAGGATACGAAAACACGTGAACGTCCTCCAGGATAAGACATCCGGGTCGATGACCCAGTTTACACACGTGCAATAGCATGTGTGCTCCCCTTCATGGCCGCTTTCTTGCTTGAACACTGCTTGAATCGTTTGTCTCAGGTTAATGACGTCAACCGGCGATCAATTTACGGCCGATCTCTTTCTCCTTCGAGTCCTTACGCGCGTAAACCCACTAATTGGCTGCAGAGATTTTTTAACCACGCCAGTTTTCTTCGGAATCGACCGAAAACGAACAAACGAGCGCGATAATTTCCACGCGAAAGTCGCTCTCGTCGATAACAAAACCATTCGGTCGCTCGAATTTCCTATTTAAACGGAAGTGTTTGAAACAATGTCGTGTCTATAGGAAGGGGCAAGTCCCAGTATCGTTAAAATTTGTTTGCTCAGTTAATTTAATTAAGCTGAAGATAAACAGATGCACCGAAACGACTTCTTGAACTTTCGTGTCCCAATTATATAATATAATCTTTAGCGATAGAGAGTTAAATAGATATAATTGAGTGATTTTTAGTATTAGTTATTCTTTGCTCTTCTGTAGAAATTGGTATTTCGTGTTGAACATGAATATGTAACAGCCTTCCGAGCGGAATACAGTGCACCATGCTTCCGCGCATGAAAGAGTGTGATAGTATCGAGTGCTTCGACCTTGCATATAAAAAAAAAAGAAAAAAATTGGAAAACAAAGAGAAATCCGTTGGAAGAATTTAATTGCACCGACGTTTGGAACGAATCGAATAAAACTTAGTGTTCGAATTACGCTGTTGCGTACGTAAAATGGAAAAAGGTCTGCTTTCTAAAATCAACTTCGAAACATATAATTGTACCACTTCCATATTAAAGATTAAAAATCGCGATAAAGTCCCCGTTGCCACACGTTGCCAAGATTAGAAGCCTAGGCACGCAGTTAACCTGTTCTACGGGATGTCAACGTTAATACAATCCGTGACACGTAATTAACATTAAAGGAAAATGGTAGCCCCCGAGAACGAGAGTGGCGATGGCGAAGAAAGACGGAGAATTGATTTTCCCTCGTTTTCTTATTGCTCATCGTCGAATCCATTCGAAACGACGCGTTTAGTCACAATATTTATACTTTTTTCTCTTGATAATAACGTAAAATGAATTACGAATTTAAGCTTTCGTTTAAATTGTTTTTGATATCGATTTCAATTTGCTAATATTTTGTTTTTCCAAGCATTGTCGCAATTTACTAATAGAAATGTCTTATTTTCAAATAAGTGGAACGTTGCATTGCTTTCAAGTTTACATTCATGAAAAAATATTACGTGATAATGGATAGATAGCGAAATAAACGATGAAATTGCAATAAAGATTTGTCTTGTTCGACAGGCATCCAGTTACAGACATTTTCGTAATTCAATAATTCTCCGAGTTAGCGTAACTGATTTCACTCGGTTGTTTACTATCGCTGCTTTATATCTCGTGTGGGACGTTACCGATTTGCTCGTAAACACTTTCATAACGTTTTATGAATCACTTCAATCTATTTTCTGGATACGAACAGCACGTGCCTGACATTTCTTGCATAGTTCAGCGGTACTTTCCATTTGAAGTGGTATACACGCACCTAACTTATGGTCTTGATAATTGCAACGTTGTTTTGACAAAATGAACATTCAATGCACCATTTTTAAAATGTATCGTTCTGCTGGAAAACATTCAAGCACGATGAATTTTATCCAGTCTTTCGTCAGACCTAGAGAAACGTCTGTTCGTACAAATCGAGCACTATAAATTATTCTTAGCTGTTCGATAACCTAATAGTTCTTGTTCGATCATCGTAGCGAATAGTACACAAATCGGTTCTCGTATGCTAAATCAATCATCGTCGAGTCAATTTGCGAACCTCTTCACTCGAACATCGATCCCGTTCTTATCTATTAATATGTTCTATCGAACATACGTCTCTGTCAACAAATAATAAACTTCCTAATTCTAGATTTAACCAACTGTATGCCTTTGTGCCACATAATTCGTCGAATATATTACTTTGTTAGTCGAACAACCAACATCTTAAAAAGATGGAATAGGAAATGAATGGATGAAAATGATCTTTCACGATTCTCTATGACTGTTAGTCGTTTTCTCATCGAAAGGCCCAAGAAAGCCCTATCGCCGTCTAAAAGAAAACGAAGAAAGAAAGCTAGCGATCGCTTATTCAGTAATAATCTTTATGATATTTAATCGGGCATAAGAAACATATAATAGCCGCTTTCTAACATAAGACCGCGATTAAAACCGCAGCCGCGACGTTCACCTTCTGTGAAATTGAATGCTTCTACTCGTTTATTTATTATCAATAACTCGACTTAATTATCAAACTTTTTTCGTCAGAACTTTCACAAAACGAAGACTCGTTTCAACCTTCAATTTCTCTGATAAACAACGAATGTTCAATGTCGCGTCTAAAAGATGTTATATTCTTATCAAATTCCACAACCCTTGTACAGTAAAGCATCCCCAGTTTACGATCGAATCTCCACCATATTTCAGGGTCATTCTTTGTTTACTTTGTAAACTCTTCGTTGAATCTTTTTCCGAGAAACATTTTTGACATTTCCATCCACCAAGACAAGTATCTATTTTTTCGCTCAAGAGTATAGAGCAAGAATTTCCTTTCGAATTTCAGACAATAGTTGTATCCGGGGTAGAGATCGGAGCTGTCATAAAATCTATAATTTGCCACTTGTGCAATTACGAGGCTCGGTGGTGGAAAAATCTGCCTATCAACGGATCGCTAACTGCGTCCGTGTAACCAGTTTTATACTATGTAAAACACAATCTCCTGTTACAAATTACACGTTTCGCTGACGTCAACGCGGTCATTTCGAGCCGCGATAATGTCGCAAGCGGACAATATACCGAGATATTTATGCAACTGCGCGTCTCGTTTCCTTTTCGTACGACGAGTCCTCCTCTTTCTCGCAGTTTGGAGCCGGAACACGTACGGCCTTGCCGAGGATAGTTTAACCACCGGCCTCACCACGCCTTGCTTCGGCATTCTCTGCAATTCCACACGCCATGCACCCACATGAACCCGCCTCGGACTTGCCCGCTGCTCACGTACTACCGTTGCGTGGGAGGATCGCTACCGCGGTTCACGAAAACAGAACACAATGACACCTTGACTTTTCCCGCCAATTTCTCATACTAAACCACTCGAAGAAATCAGTCACAGTTAACCCAAAAACAATCCCTCAACTTTCTTGCGTTTCTTATCAATGTGTTATTTTATGACAATGCTCGATCACATGCTTGTAATAGCGTATGTTCCTTCCTGAAGGAATGTAATTTATCGATGTAGGAGACCTTTGTAATCATATAATGTAGACGTTACTGTAAATTACGAGGTTAAAACTGCGTTAAAAATAGAAACAAACATGTCACGAAACAGACTATTGTCAAACATTTAGATAGCTTTTTAACAGGAAGGGTGGTCCAAAAAGTATTAGAAGTTGGTGAATATGATAAGTTTGTAAAATAAGAGTTTCAATTAAAAGTTTGAGAAATAGCCATTTGCAACAACCGATAGTATGAAACACGATGGATGTGTGTCACTAAATACACAGTAGCAGCTTGCATCCACCGATGTTTACACGACCAAACCCCACAAATGTCCACGAAAACGAAACTTCGTTTTTAGATTTAGTTTTTTTAACATCTAATCTTGAGAATTAATATTGTTTATCAGTAAAAAGTCATGTCACCCATACATGGTTTAAAGAAGCGATTGAAATGAAAATACACTAATATTTCTTCGATAACGGTGCAATAATAGACAGAATCGTCTATAATCGAACGATGCAGACTTCTGTATACTCTTAATAGATTTATGTAGATGTCGTTCAGGGGACTGCGATTAAGCGCCTGGATAAAGTTGAGACGAAGAGTGTTCGGAGTCGAGTTTGATCGAGTTTTGCGAGCCTTCTCTGGCTGTCTCCGACAAGTTTCATCGTCGAGCGGAGAGAAATTATCGACAGTCCGTATCGAGGGTTGCGCAACATTTTCTAAATGTTGCGATTCGAGCATAAACTCGAGCCGATCGGGTGCAATCGGTCGTGAAGCCAGCGCGTTCCTAGGCTGTTGCAGTAATAGTGTTACAATTTTGTAACTCGTTCGACCTTTTCCCACTTTCTCTCGATCGGCTCGCAAACGGGTACGAACAGAAAGGACAAACATGTCACTGACAGCTCGCCACTGCCAGGACACGTACGGCCTTGCCGAGGAAAGCTGACCACCGACTCTACCACGCCCTACTCTGGCATTCTCCGCTGACCACGCACCCACACAAACACACGCATGCACACAGGCGTGTGTCTGCACGCGATGCCGCGCGGCGACGTGGGTGGATGGTTTGTTTGCGCATTAATGGCCAAAAGTGGGCTAAACATAGCTTCTTCGCTCGTCGATCGAGCGTGATTTCACTTTGCAATTGGCCCCGGCGACGCGCGACGTCTCTCGTCGTCTTTATCCACCCACGCGCTCTATCTCGGACGCGTGACGCTCGCAATCATCGTCGAAGCGGACTGCAATGCGACTACGCTCGATTCGTTATTATTGAATCGCTGCTTTATAGCGTATTCCATGCAGTCGCGGGCTGTTAAATCATTGGGCGCGGATCATTCGCATACGTGCGTGCCATTTCACGCCACTGACTCACTTCTTTCCTTTTTTTTAAATACGTAAGAGCAAACTTTTTTTAAATTAAATTGAATATTTTTTAGCGTGCTTAAAATAAGTGTATTGGAACGTTGAAATGCAGATTAAATTGCTTCGAAAGCTTAAATTTTATTTATTATTATTTGACGATCCCATTGGTTACAAAAAATAACATAATTTATTATTAAATTTATAACTAACGAGTCTTATAAATGACAGTTCACGAAATAGAATGTTTAATGAATCTAGTTCAGTATGCGTATCGTGAAATATGACAAATTACGAAGCAGATATACAGTGGGGGACAAAAGTATTCGTACACTTGGAATATAGAAATAAAAGCAACAATATTTTCTATATTATTAATTATATTCAAACATATGTTGCTGTATATCATACATAACACTTATAACAACAAATGAGTAAAAAAATAAAGGCAATAATATCATTTATTACTTAATATGGATTGAAATTCACACGACGGTCAGAATTCGCTGGGACAAAAGTATTCATACATTATCATTTATGTTGATAAATACGATAGTTACGATGAAATCAGGACATCCCGATTAATGTTAATATTACATTAGTAGATTTCACGTTGGTCTGGGTTAGTACTAGTCCTGACGGGTAAACGTTAATATCAGATATTTGCAATATGGGGAGGAAAAGTAGTGAAACAACGTTAGAAGAAAGAAACCTTGTTATTCGGTTATACCAAGAAGGGAAATCATATAAAAATATATCAGAAATATTAAAAAGAAGTCGATCCACCATACAAAGTATAATAAATAAATATAAAAAAGAAGGAACATTACGGAATGAAGAAAGAACTGGTAGACCCCGAAAACTAAGTACTAGAGAAGAGCGTAAAATTGTTCGAATTATTAATCAAAATCCAAATACCAATGCATCGGAAATTGCATCAAACCTTCAGCAATATACGCACAAGGAAGTACATCGGAAAACTGTATGAAGAGTGCTGCATCGGGCAGGATACAAGAGTAGAGTTGCGAGGAGGAAACCCCTTATTAGTAAAGTAAATAAAAAAAAGAGATTAGAATTTGCAAAAGTATATATAAACGCTAGTGACGACTTCTGGAAGAATATAATATTTTCCGACGAGTCAAAATTTAATATTTTTGAGTCGGATGGTAACAAAAAAGTGTGGCGGAGAACTAATACGGAATTGGATCCCAAAAATATGCAACCGACGGCGAAATACGAAGGTGGACGTGTGATGTTGTGGGGATGTATTGCTGCTTCTGGGGTCGGTAAATTAGTGATAATAGATAGGATAATGGATAAACATTTATATTTAAACATTTTAAATGAAAATTTACAAGAAAGTGCAGACAAATTAAGTATTGGCAGATCATTTTACTTTCAGCAAGACTGCGACCCGAAACATACAGCGTATATAGTGCGTCAGTGGTTTTTATATAATACTCCCCACATGTTAATAACTCCTCCACAATCGCCTGATTTAAATCCCATCGAGCACGTATGAGCGAAACTTGAAAAAAATATACGAAAACACGATATAACAAGTAAAGAACACCTGAAAGAAATATTAAAAAAAGAATGGTATAATATAGAACTAGACTGCGTAAAAAATTTAGTGTTGTCAATGCCTAATAGATTACAAGAAGTAATTCGCCAGAAGGGCTACCCTACAAAATATTAATTTAAAAAATTAAATGTATGAATACTTTTGTCCCAGCGATTTCTGACCGTCGTGTGAATTTCAATCCATATTAAGTTACTAAATGATGTTATTGCCTTTATTTTTTACTCATTTGTTGTTATAAGTGTTATGTATGATATACAGCAACATATGTTTGAATATAATTAATAATATAGAAAATATTGTTGCTTTTATTTCTATATTCCAAGTGTATGAATACTTTTGTCCCCCACTGTAGATCATTTGGCAAAAATTGATTTTTATTAAACAAGATTTTGTTTCCGCGAATAAAATTCAAACCTATCGATTTGTTCTTTCGAAGACGTACAGTTTGATCGTAGGCTAGATCGTAGTCTAAGGCACGCTCCAAGTTGCGTTTCGACACAACTGTCGCTTTCAACCTGAATGTGTGGTTAATAAATTCTTATTGTCTGTCCAATATGAAATTTGCATATGTTGGAACAGGTTGTTTCGCGTGCGCATGACTAATTCGATTTAAACGACGACACGATCCAACGACGTGTTTCTCTAATGGTGCCTCGTGAATCCTACAATTCGAGTATTCCCGAACGAAGGGGGAGCATTCGTACGATACGTACACACGAGCACGAGCTTGAACACGAACACGGACACGAACGCGGAGGCTCGATCTCGTGCAACTGTGAAATTACCGAGTCCAGGATTAAATGGCAAAGGGATACGTACGGCTCGGAGAACAGGCTGATTGTGAGTCAGCATCGAGCGGGCACGGTGATTACACCAGCATGTAATTGCACCGCGAGTCGTTTAACATCGCCGACGCCGTGTCAACTCTGGGTGTTCAATAAGCACTTACGAACCCACAGTGGCGGTCATTTGCTTGTTCCAAGTCATATTTTAATTTCTAAACTCTATACATAGTCTCGAGAAGCTTCTAAGAATACCTGAACTATACTATCGCAGAATTTTAACCGTCCATTATGAAGTTTCTTCGTTCCAAGAATTCACCAACATTTAAGCTAAATGTTATCGAGTTACTGCTTTTGGATCGGCCATTCGCTTACGTGGAAGTCATATTTGTATTTCTAAACTTTACAAATCCTAGAATTCGAACCTTCGGAAGATTCAACGAAGGCTTTTCCCGTTCCAAGAATTTTTCATGGCAAGCAACACGCGAGGAATGCGATGAATATAAAATTAAACAAATGCTGGAATCAGTGACGAAGAGACTATTAAAAAACTTGAAGGTAAACGTCTGACAAAATATGAACCAGATACGAAGCAAAACTCCCATCGATAAATAATCGTATTGCAAGACTAGATTTTTAATCGATCTGTCATTCTATTAAAAACTCCCTGAAAAACGTCTGAAAGTCGATAAATATGATTTGTGAATTTTAGGCGGTCGTAAAACGGTTCGCCGACTCTGATCCAGAGTTCGATTGCGCAAAGAGTTTACTATTTTCGCAAAAAGAGAAACGTAACGTTTATTGGCGGAAGTGGCGCGATCGCGTTTATTATTTACGAATCCAGAAGTAACGGACCGAACGACCCGTTTTTGCGCGTGCGCGATAAATCTAAAAGAGCCGCTGGAATTTGATTTCTCTGGAAAAATGCGCTGACATTATTTAGACTCGTTTGCAAAAATGTCGATCGCGATCGCGGCTTCTGAATCGATCGCGAGAGTCCCGTCGTAGTCTTCTGGTTCTCGTGTAACACCGGAGAGTTCGGAAGAGAGATTAAAGTCGCTTCAACGTCCCGATGCGAGCCGCGGCGACACGCGCGAAATTCATTCTGCACGCGCGGCGCAAGGCAGGAATTATTGGCGATTGAAACTTCACCAGACGTTGGTTAACGCGACGTCTAACCACAAGTTCGCCGTGGTGCGTGTGTCTCTGACACGTCCGTGGACAAAAAGAGGGAAGAAGAATGTTCCCACCTTGGGATGTTTCGCGAAGTGCAGAGTCAGGCATCTGTGCTCGTAATCGCTTTTGCTAACAGAACAGTTGCGCAATCTTTATACGCCATCGGCTGTTTCAGCTGACAGTCTGATGTATGCGTTCGCTGTGCCGTTACTTTCGGGATCATTTTCTGTTTCTATACACTTTTCCACGCGTTCCAGTGATTTATTAACCTGAATTTCCCTTTCTAGATGCTAAAAGTTGACGGTATCGTTGGCGAGTAACTTCATAGTAGATGTACCTATACCACACAGGCACTCGAAACGGTTCTAGATCCAAAATTCATGCTCCAGTAAACAAATATTAATGAAAATAAAAATGGAAGAAAACAGAGGAATAGAATCCTATTGTAATTTCGCTGAAATCAATTCAATGACCCCTGACTAGAAAACAGCTTTTATCGAAACTACTTGCACTGTTTCGGCTGTTAAGAATAAAAGACTCGATAACTATAAAAAAAAATAAGAATAATTTTAATGGAGCCGTGTAAATTGCTTCTCCCCCAGCTAGTTTCCTTTTTCTTCGTTCAAGTGTTAGTTTTACACGTTATCTATCACCTGTTTCGCGTCATTATCGTGCCACGCAATCTATAATTTCATTCGCCAAACGACGATGCGTAATGTTTGATATTAGTGCATACTCGCGGCCTGGCTGTATTCCTGACATTTCCCGACAGATTTTCTGCTACAATAAATTAGCCAGCTCTTACCTCGCCTCTTGACGATTTATGACCACCCTCTATACACGTTACGTTCTTCTTTTCCGCGCCCGATAATTCACGTTTACGTTCGAGGCGTGGTTTGACGCCGCTCGTTTAACAAATTTTCACTATCTTCAACACGCGTTGAAGGTAACATATTAGATGTACTTTCTCAAATATTTCACTTAACGCTTTGACGACTACTGTCACGCGTACGCAATCGTAAAAATCAAATCTCAGTAAAGACGACTCCCATTGACTCATATTTTTTTTTATTATAATTTTTTTATCCTACGAATTATGTAATAATAATAATCATTAATACCGAATAAAAATAAGCGAAATTTAGATTTGTACTGTCCCGTAATAAGGGATCATTTTTTCATTCCAAAAATGATTTTTTAATACCTCTTTCAATTTTGGGAAAAATTAAAAGTTTTACGGTGTCTAATTAACATCGTACAGAGGTTGTATTCTATCAACTTTAAAAAACTGAAAGTTTCTACGTTTGGATCAGACGCTCGAGATTAAAATTTGTTTGTACTCCCATTGCTCGCAAAAGATCGATCGTAAACTCAAAGTAGGACTAATAAATGGCTCGTTACGACTCCACCCAATGTAATGGATATTAATATAACAAGCTCTATTACTGACTAAAAAAAAAAAAGAGAACATGCCGAAGATTGTGTCACAGGATCGATCGCCCGGCCAATACGATAAAAACGTGATTCGTTGAATGAAAAATATTCCGTACGTGCACGGTGCTCGATCCAACGAACTGGATGCCGATCGCTCGTAACTGGCGAAGCATTTTGTTTAATTGGACTGTGGGAACGAACAGTTTACGTTCAGAGTTCACACATAGAGACGTTACCGTTTGCCACGAAGTGAGGCAAAAAGAAAAAGGAACTACGGGACCTGGATAATGATAACAACGTTGCGATTAACGGTGATTTTTCAACAGGCTCGAGTAGCAAACTCGTGCAAACAGTCACGAGGTTGCCCTAGGCTCGTTGATTTAATTTAACTTTCTTTCTCGTAATTAGAATCATTGACCAGCGTTATATTTCTTATATTAGGTGGGGGGAAAAGAAATCCATTATTTTCATGTTCAAATATGTACCATTTTGTTTTATAATTTGTTGTCATTCGATTTCGTTCCGTTTGGCCAAGGCTTCGCAGATGGAAATTCGATCCATCATGTTTTTTCCCGTCAATTCGTGTGGTACCCAAACATCGAGCTTCTTCCTGAATCCAGCTTTATGCAAATGGTTTAAAATTGTTTTGTGGTCGATCTTTAGCTCTTGGGCGGTGCTACGACTGCTAACATGTCTGTCTACTTCGATCATTTCCATGATTTTATCGACATTTTCGATGACGGGCCTACCTGTGCGAGGTACATCTTTAACATCGAAAGTATCGGAACAGAATGGACGAAACTAAAATTGCGTGTAATAGGCTGTGACAGAATCGGGACCATAAACACCATTCACGATTTCAGCCGCCTGGCTTGCATTTTCGCCTTTATCAAAGCAAAATTGTATAATATACCGAATTTTCTCTTTGCTAACTTCCATCTTTTACACCTTATAACTCAAACCTGAATCGACCAATTAAAAAACTGTAAAAGAATTTTTTTTAGTACGAAATGTCACTTTTCCAACGACCACAAGTCTCAATTTGTTTGGTCAATACTTTACGAGATATATATCACTACAGCCAACTAGGTGAAAAATAATGGATTTCTTTTTCCTCAACCTAATTTTGAATAATTATAAATGTATTTCGATAGTGTTTCCGCAAGTGGAGTATAGCTGGGCGTAAGACGTCGAGCACCGTCGAGCAACCGCGACTTAGAACAAGAACAATGGAGGCGAATTTTTCGACGACGAAAAAAAAAAGAAATTCCCGTGCATCGTTTTTCATCGTCGTTCGAATTGTCAGCGAACGGGCAACATTATGATTTGTCATGAACGACACGGACGGGTCCGCGTGCTTTCGAAATGCCAGACAAATGTCAAACGCAACGCGCGTTCTTCTACGAATCGGCCGCGTGGAGCGTAAAGCATTCGATATTATCAATTCAGATCTGTTTTCGCCTCGTGCATTTCGCCGTCTTCAAACGGGCGCCGTTAGAGCCTAATGGTAAGCATCGTTTCTGCTTCGTTCCACGCACACCCAGTGCAACGTACAAACTTTCTTTCCAATGATTAATGCGCGAACTGCAACGCCACTTTCAAATTCGAGGTTCGGTGGCGTTGTAAATACCGCGTACCATGATTTCCATTTCAAGTTTCCTCTCTAACTGACGCGCCGACGGGGGTTTTGTAACACGCCAAACGGCTACAATCAAACAACAACCGGACAACCGAACGAGCACAGGTGGACCTCAATTTTTCATTGCTAGAATTGGTTTTAATTTCAAGGAAATACAATGAAACATTTTTATCCGCGCCTTTTTTGAATATACGTATTTTATTAACCCTTTGCACCCCACTGGCGCCGCTATGGCGACAAACGTAATACGAACCATAGCACGATTGAAGTTTCATGGCATTTATGATGACACAAAATTTAGAAAATATATAAATAAAATTTAAATTATAGGTATTCATATACATGTTTGTGGAAGGAAGAATATTTTTTTATTTTTATAAATCACATCACAAAATTTAATTTGATATTGCTAATGGTTCGTATTAATAAATACTCTCGGACTGCAAAGGGTTAAATTATTAAGCCACAAACGTGTTTACCAATATTT
Organism: Colletes gigas; assembly: GCF_013123115.1. Lineage (NCBI taxonomy): Eukaryota > Metazoa > Arthropoda > Insecta > Hymenoptera > Colletidae > Colletes > Colletes gigas. Next base: position 5,089,142 of record NW_025106646.1, read on the forward strand.
AAAGTATTTTAACATATTGGGTTGTTCGGAAAGTAGTAGCAGACACGTTAATTGTATTTTTAATCAGCCAACTTTATTCGAAACCGTATTCTCATTATATATTTTCACAGCTGACACTTCAAGGCTTATTTGTAAACAATTTCGTTTGTTTCTGTGCAATTGTATTTCTTTGGTGTCCCATCAAATATGGAAAATCGGAAGCTGCATTTTCGACATATTTTGCTTTTTTATTACCGAAAAGGTAAGAATGCTGTTCGAGCAAGGATAAAATTGTGTGATGTGTATGGAGAAGATGTTTTAACAAAATGGCAGTGCCAAAACTTGTTCGCAAAATTTCGTTCCTGCAATTTCGATATGGAAGATACCCGAAGTTCTGGATGGCCAGTTAAAGCCAACGGCGAAATAAAAGTATTGATTGAAGCAAATCGACGAATAACAACACGAGAAAGCGTTAAGAGGTTAAATTTGTCAACTTCGACAGTTTGTGATCACATGAAACGACTTGGTTTCGTTTCAAAGCTCGACATTTGGGTTCCGCCATGATATTTCCAGACCTCACACAAGTTTAGTAACTCGTCAGAAGCTATTGCAGATATGCTACCACATCCACCATACTCGTCAGATCCGGTACCATCGGATTATTACTTACTCTAGTCTTTACAAAATTTCTTAAACGATAAAACATTTACTTGCATCAGTTTTTTATAAATAAATATCAGAAATTTTATGAGCATGGAATCATGCTTCTACCAGGAGGATGGCAAAACGTGTTGGACCAAAATGGCCAGTACATAATTCAGTAAAATCTTTATATATAATATGTATATTATAAGAAAATTGTTCCTTTTCGTTCGAAGAAGAAAAATCAAATTACTTTCCGAACAACCCAATAGTTTCCAGTATTTTTGGAGATCTCTTAGAACAGTTAATATCAGCAGTAAAGTTTGAACCAACATTTCAATCTCACTGGTCAGACTAATCAGCAATCGAGTCGGCTAAGAAGTTTGAAACACGATGTAATTGAAACGCAACGTAATTAAATTGATTCAGACGTTGATTCGAGGAAAAATGTTGAAGCGACCGCGCCAAAGAACCAAGAAGAAAGTAAAATGGAAAGTAAAAGTCCTATCGAGCGTCGTAAATGTCTGGTACGCGAGCGACGACAAGCAAGCCGTGTAAACCGGATCGAAACAACTTACTCGTAAGAATGGAGCAGCTCTCGGTGGAATCTCTATTGCCTCCATCTTATTAAAAGTGTTTGTGCTTAAAAACGGAGGCGTATTCCCGCGGCAAGAAACGTCCGCGTTCCTCGGCTCGATAAATCGTTTGTCGCGTGGCCGTTTTACCTTTGCTGAAACGTTCCCTTAACCGGCATCTTGCTTTTCGTCTTCGTGAAGTCCTTTCTGAAGTTGGCGCGCCGCTAATGAATGCCGTGTTTTAAACGACCATACGCGACGTTTTCCGAAATCAAAGCACCATTCTTGGCGCGTCTGACATTTCTTCGTCGTTCTTCCGGTTCTTGTAGTTACAAATTTGTAGGAGAAAGTCTAACATTAATTTAAGTCCTATCCAGTTCTGTCGTAATATCAGCGACCACTTTGTGGACGATTAACTCGTCGTACGGGCACGGTGGTCATTGGTGACCGGCGCCTCCGACAAAAATGAAAAATATCAACGAGCTTAATCTTTTAATAATTTGCCAATGATGCAAATGGATTAAAACTTGCGAATTTGTTAATAATGCCATTTATATTAAGAATACTGAAACACTATGAGTTGAAAATATTAGTCGACGAGTTAAAAGATTTTCCAGGAATAATTTCTCACGAAGATTCATTTTTGTCAATTCCGATATATCATTTGCGTGAAATCGGAGATGTAAATTCGACATTTGCGAAGGAGTAAAAATAATTTCCAGTTATGTAGATTCGATTACAGCAGTAAAGTTGATTTTAAACGCATAGTGCAACTGTCTAAGGATTTATATTAATTTGTTTTACGATTGGAAGAAGGTGAATCGCGATTGCGCAAACTTTTTATCACTCGAGTTGCAATGCAACGAATCGTAAAATTTCAAGGACTCGCGCCGATAATTTTCACATGTAGTACAGTAGTCATTAAAATCTCGAATTTACCACTCGTACGAATCGTTTCACACGAATCGTTGTAGCCTGTTGTAAAGTCCTGATTATTTTATCATTGTTTACCCGAAACATTTCACGCGTTTCGCCGGTTTTTCTTCTTTTTATCATTCGATCTTTTAACTTGCATTAATTTCTCTCGACTCGTCGGAGGCATCCTTGCACGTATTTATTTCTGTGCTTCTTTCTGCCTTTCATTTCCTTCTCGATAGCATTCTCCGAGCAGGATCCGGGTGAAAGGAGTCGTCTGTCGGCACAGGATTTCGTGAAAAGGACGTTCGATTATACAGAAATGTTCAAACGAAGCGATAAGGACGATAAGTAAAACCTACACGAGTTTTCTACAATTTTTTTAATTTCTTTTACAATTACTGAAAATGTTCCTTTCCATTTCGTTTCAAATCATTCTCCAGCGCGAAAACAATTTCAGGTTACGCACGTGTCCTGTATTAAATACGATTGAAAAGTAGTGTTTCGATTAAATGCAGATAGTTTTCTCTCGCTATGGAAAGTAGTTTAATCGAATGAAAGAACCACCGACACAGTAGAAAAGAATTTCGAAACACGTTCGAGCAGAGAATCCAAGGTGAGGTACTGCCTTTCACGCGTCTCGTCGAGATATCTGTAACAAATCGTCCGTCGACGCGGTTATTGATCTCGATCGAACAGATCACGGATCCATCGTGAATAGAATCGTGATACATACTTGCGGACAAGCATTTTTCTACGCGGTTTAACGCGAGCTGGAAAGCTTCGTTGATGAAATCCCGCGATTGATTTCGCACGACCGCCTCGTAATTTCATTTCGCGTGTCTGGAAAAGAAGAAAGCGAAGAGAAAAAGAAAGAAACCTAGGATCGTATCGATCCTAAACCCTGATCATTCCTATCATACTAAACATCCAAACGTAGACAGCGAAACAACGCAACAAAGAACCCCGAGAATTTCATTAAATTCGATCAAATAAACTATTTCTGAATCGTGAATTTATTCGAGTTAAAAAGTAATTTTGGAATATTTAGTGAGAAGGTTTGTTTTAAATATAGGAAACTTTGTTTTCCTGTGTATTTCTTGTTTTATTTATTTATGCTTTAATTATATACTATTTCTAACTTATTCTCGTGTAATAGTTTTAAAAGTATTTCATACTTATGAATTGCTTTTTAAAATTATTAATTAAAAGATTTTCGTTTTCCTCTTCAGTATGCTAGTGTTATTGATGTACACCATCATTCAGAAGTTTGAATGCAGTAAAATCTAATAAAATCTTACAAAATTAATCCTGTATTGCAGAGAATTCATATAGCATTTGATTCTATTATAGAATTTAATAATTCCTAGTTTGTTTCTGGTATTTGTATCGTGCCTAACGATATAGCAATCTGATTCTATGCCATAGTGCCTTGGTTATCGAACACTTGGTTGTCGATACAAAGGTTAAAATACGAAAGTGTACTGCGTGCTACTTTGTCTCTCAACAACGAAGAACGAGAAAAACTCGAGTCGAATCTCAATCCTTTCGCCGGATAGTATCAAATTAATCCTTCCAGTCCATTAGCCAGCGCGTGACAGACACGTGGAGAACAAGAGGAACGCGTAAAAATTGATACCACGATTTCATAGCAGACGGTGGTCGAAATCGACTAGGTAATCCTAGACAGTGCAAGGTGAGCATTACGTCTCCATCCGTTAAGCAACACTTCGTCTACTGTAATTTCAAGATCTCTAATCGTCTATAGCAGTCCGGCTCTGAGAAACATTAATCCTGTCGCGTATTAACGATAGCTACGAGTTATTAAGACCTCCATCCTCGATGCGAAAATAATATCGTAATCGTTTCGTTCATTTTTCGTTCGCCGAAGGACACATTTCAATTTTATCATCTTCTTCGTTTGAGTTAAAGTCGAGTTTGTTAATATTAATATTTCGGATCAATGACTCTAAAACTAGCTTTTTCTTGCATTTCTTAGATTTATCTGTTTTTGTGTGTTGGGGTCTTGTGAAGATTTGCTCTTTGTCTTGCAGTGGTTTTTGTTTCCATTGATCTATTTTTTGCCGATGAATTATTTGAATCGTAACATTATTGTTGCTTAAGTGGTGTACTGTTTTCGTCGGTTTGGATCATTGTTATAAATGATCTTCGTTTGACCCGATAGAACGGGACAGCAAAAATTGGCGCATTTAAATCGCGATCTCTCGCGGATGCTCACCTGCGGAGCGGACGCAGTCTCTTCGTAACTACTGTTACCCGTATTCTCTCTCCTCTGCACGTTTCTTGGTTACAAAAGAACATCGGTGAAGGTTCGACCGATATTGCTCCCGGAATCTAACGGCTACGGATTGTCAAGCTGCTCTAAACATTTGCTTACGATAGTTCCTCGTTTGTTACGATTTCTTTCTGTTTATCTAAGAACGAACACCTTAATTTGACAGGTGTCAGATTCTATACTTAAAGTTTCGGAACGCGTAAATATTATTTCCTACCAATTCAGGATAAATTTGATATATTTATTTGATGAAAAAAATTTTGATGTAAACGATGTAACGGGTTTCGATAAAGGTATGTGCAATCGATGTTCGTAAATCAAGCGTTAAAGGATCCGCGTACCCTAATTTTGCCGATCGAAGACGGGAAACGCGATTGGCTCGAGTTGGACGCGTTTGAGATTTCGCAGACGTTTGTCGGAGAGACGAGCCGTGTTTCGAAACCGCAAGAAGCCCCGAAAAAGTGCAGGCAATAAAACGGAAAAGAAAGGAAAGAGATTCGAAGCCATTGTAAATCTTCGCTGCGGACCGGTCGCATTTTACGCGCTGGTATTGCCTCGTATATCGGATAACCATACCTCGCATCGTTGCGAAATGAAGATACATACACACACGTATAACGACCCGCGCACGATCCGGCATACTCTTCTCGTAATCAGGCACCGTTTGTTTCATTTTTCATCTTCCAGAGTCTCTCTCATGTTTCCTACTGCACTCGTTCATCTTCCTCGATGCCTTTCTACCGTACCGCGCCGCGTATCCTTTGTATCTCTTCTTTTCTTCCACGCTTCTCAACGACAAAAGCTCTCGACGCTCATCCCTAAATTCATTTCCATCGTCGTCCTCTCGTGCTCGACAATCGCTGATGTTTCGTCGAAAATTGCACGATGTTAATTTCGAGCGGATCGTTTGAATTTTATTTCCTTGGAAGTGAATTTCATCACGTATTTGGGCGACAAGAATTTTCACAAGTATCTACGAAAAAATTCATGTTACCTTCAAATTTGTTTGAATTATGATTAATAGATGATTATAAATTATATAAGCTAGATATTTTTAAATTGCAAGCGACACCAGTGTTTGAAAGGAAATATGAACTCTCGATAGAATTTTTTGGGAAAATAATAAAAATAATTTGTCGAATAAGAAGTGGGACTTTATTATATACTTTCGGTAATTGAAAATAATTGAACGGCTGTACTGTTTGTAAGTACAGTCGATTATTGCTACAGGATGCGAAAAAAAGGGGCAGAATTAATAACGTTCGATTAATTACTTTAACGAGGGGAATTTTCCGAGTTCGCCGCGCGTAAATCGTTATTGTCGTAGACCGTCGGGATTAAGACGGGCCGAAATAATAATTGGCCGAGGGTAACGAGTCGTGGAAAAAAGTGGATGGCATAAATGGAGCCGGGAATGGGCCCGGAATCCGCCCTCGCCCGGGGCGCAATTTCTCCCAACCGATTCAGGTCGAAGCCTCGAGTGCAAAGAAGAGGTGAGAGGGAGACAACCAGGAGGGGGCAACCACGAGAGGGAAGGTGACGGAGTGAAATAAGAAGGAAAAGAAAAAAGTGAGAGGTACAGAAGGGTAAGATGAGGCCAACGGAGACGATGGGAATGGCGAGAAAAACGAAACGAGCAAAAGTCGAGCGAAAAACACGAAAGGAAAACGTGTAACAAGCCCGATTATATTTTTCTTACAGAAACGTACCAGGATCGAATAACAATTCGTTGGTCAACAGCAAGCAACCAGCCAATTCTGGCTAGTCTCAAACTTTATTGTCAAAGCACCTGACATAACTCTTTATATTTAAACATTTAGCGCTCAAATTTTTTTGGCATTTACTGTCCAAAAATGCACAATTTAAATACTTTGGAAATTCTGTCATCTTTTTTGTGTTTATAATGATATACGCGTTATGTTTGACTACATAAAGCGCGTGAAAGGCAGCGAAAGGAGGAAGATAACACAAATTATTCTATTTGAAGTATTACAATTTTTTATTTACTTCAGCAAAATTAAAATTGTAATTGAGTGTTGTGATATATGTATTTTGAAGCACGGTACAGGACACAATCCAACACTCATTGCAATTTTCTTAACAATTATGGACAATGCTGTATATTGACAAGTAATATAAATTAGAAAATCTTAAGCCAGAATGTAAGTTCTTATAAATATAAAAATATGCCAAGTGTTTTATATTTTTGTCTATTGCCGTAGTATGTGAGACTAAAGAAGATCCATTTTTCGCGTTGGTATTGAAATTTTCTCTGTTACCAGGCAGGCATCTTGATTCCGTAAGGTCCATTTCATCTTTTTCCCCTGGTTTCGTTGGCTTTCCAACCGTCCGACGCGAATCACGAATTCTCGTGATCGCCGTACGTGCGCTTTCTCGCTTTGAATGTCGGGCACGCAAAATCGTGAGAATATACTAGCGGGATCTAACTTATTAATATGGAAGAAATGCGTATCACCGAATAAACACCGGATTTCCATTAATAAGAAAGTTTGTTTCTTATTTGAAACATTATTTTAATCCGTAAAGAATTTATTATTTAAAAGTTCTGATTATATTTTAGTAAGAAAGTTTACATTGAGTACACGTGGAAATAAATATTGCACACGAAAGATTAATATTTTTTGGATGCTCAAAGTGAAACGTGGGTGTGTGGTTTCGAAATCGACTAACGATCTTCGTACCGCGATAAAGAGACGAGACAGTTGAAAAATGACGATTGTATTGCGTCCGCGATAGCATCCAACGTTTGTTCTGACGTTAAGTTGACGGGCGATTTGAGGTCGTCGATTTGGATAATTATGAATCGCTGACAGGGTTCGTTGTAACTGTCCAATAAGGCGATATGTCCAGCACGATGATAAAAAACACTATCATCGCGATTTCTTGCCGTTACGAGCAGCTGCGCAGCTAAAAGTCACGGCCGCCCCCAAAGCTCTTTCACTTTTCACGCGGTGAGTTAAGTGCAATTCTATCGGTCAGTCGTCGCTTCGAGTTAATGGCAATCGATCGATAACGATAACATCGAGATTCTTTACGATAATAGTGGTTTCCATATGCTGTCGATTACACGAGAAGACAAAGATTATACGGAAATAGGAAATGCAACGAATGCATCAAAATTAAACATACATTTAGAAAAATTCTTTCTACATACTATGTTTTAAGACTTTCACTGCCACGTCACCGATACAGGGTGTTCGGACACTCCTGAGAAAAATTGTAATGGCAGATTCTAGAGGCCAAAATAAGATGAAAATCAAGAATACCAATTTGTTGATGGAGGCTTCGTTAAAAAGTTATTAGCATTTAAAGTTCCGCCAGTACTGAATTTTTTTTCTCGAAAATGCGCAGGATTTCGGGGATATGTCTATTGACCAAAAATGATTGTAATTGACCCCCGTAAGCGAAAATAATTTTTCCAGAACGATTTGAAGTTTTTTAATTTTGTCGAAAAATTTCACACATTCCCGAATTTTTTTTTCGAAAGTGGGTAGGAATTCGAGGGTATGTCTAATGACCAAAAATGATGGCAATTAATTCCCTTAAATAAACATAATTTTTTTAGAAAGATTTGAAATTTTTGTTTTCGTCGAAAAATTTAGGCACCTACCCTTAACCCCCTGTCGATTTTTCTTAAAAATTCGTTTTTGATTTTTAATCATTTTCTTTGTCACCCGACAAAAAAGTTGTCTAATACTTTTTTGTAAGTACCGAAGAGCTCTACTTCAGAAAAAAGTTTCATTGAAATATATTCACTATTGTAGGAGTTACGGCTGTTTGAAAATTGGACCATTTTTATGCGGTTTTCCTTATTTTCCGAGGTCAAGGATCAACTTTTCGATTATTTTTGGATTTTCTACATATTCTTCACTAAAATACGCGTCGTTTGCATTTTGAAACATTAAAATCGCCCAATCCGTTCAGGAGTTATGATGTTTTAAAGATTTGCATGAAATTTCGGGGGTACATTTCTGGCCATACATTATATTTTCGTTCAGGAATATTTTTCTCGAAAGTGCGCAGGAATTCGAGGGTATGTCTATACACCAAAAATGGTTGTAATCGATCCCTGCAACTAAAAATAATTTTTTTACAACGATTTAAAATTTTTTAATTTTGTGGAAAAATTTCACACCTTCTCGAATTTTTTTCTCGAAAGTGAGTAGGATTTCGAGGGTATGTCTAATGACCAAAAATGATTGCAATTATCCCTCGCAACAAAAAATAATTTTTTTAGAATGATTCGAAATTTTTTAATTTAACTTTTTAATAACTTTTTAACGAAGCCTCAGTCAACAAATTGATATTCTTGATTTTCGTTTTATTTTGGCCTCTAGAATTTTCCATTAAAATTTTTCCCAAGGGTGGTCGAACACCCTGTATATGGCTGACAGGATTTACCACTATGATGCTAGAAAAATTAATTCTCAAGTTAAAATGTTGAGGGAAATAAATTTGGATAGAATTTGTGAATTTTAACGAGATTACTAAAATAAGTACTGGTACAAATTTCAGGTTATGTAGCTTACGATGGTCTAAAATAAAAATGTTACTTTTGCAAAATATCGTACTGTTTTGATCTGGCAGTGAACGTGTTAATTTTAAGCAGAGTTATTTGTATTTTCTTCATTACACTAATCACTGAAAGCATAAATTTCAAAGTCAGTGTACTATTGAGATCTAATCCGTTCGGAAGATGCTTGATATTTCGTATTGAAGACAAAATAACTTCAATTTGCAAAACTTTGATGCAAGAGATAAGTATTTCACGATATTACTTTTACATTTAGAAGTCAACTGAGAAGAATAATTATAGTTTCCTCGAGTTAATTTGATGCCTTATTAAAATTAACATTCTGCTCTTTATTATCGTATTCGCAATAGCGCCCGAAGCGACAAATAAACTATCGGGAGTCTATTAACCCAAGCTTATTGACCTAAATTAAATCGCGTTTAACCTCTTCTCTGTCAATCGCGAAAACATTGTCAAGTTACGTTTTTTAAATTCGTTCCAAATCATAATTGCTTGTATATTCTATCATAAGTGGGTCGAAATAATTACCAATCACGTTTAATTCAAAATGCAAAATAAAAGGACATAATTCTCGCAGTTCCTTTTCACTTGTCTAACTTAAAGAAAATTCGTGTTTTCGTTATTCCTAATCTTCTCGCAAGTTTGATTACGCAACACCACTCTGTTGCAGCGTTCTGGTTGGCTGATTATGCGACAGAGATAGATGTTGCACTTCTGTTGTCTCGTTTTCAAGCTACTTGTCTTCCGAACTCCCGTGTATTTGCTCGACCTACTTCGCACAAGCCTTTCCGTTTATTTTAGGGATACACTTTGTCAAAATTTCACTATAATCCCTCGTTCTAGTATTAAATTTTAAGCTTCCTCCTTCCACTACAAACTAACATGAATTGGTCGTAAGAAAGCTAATAAAGTTAACTTAAAATGAGGTACTTTAACACTATTATTATTTTCCAAATTTAATTATTTTTTCTCAACTTCTCGACTTTACAAGAATGTTTTTTTCTAACAATTATTTGCACAGTCATTTGCGTTTAAATGAAAATCTTTTAAGTTTATCGACCATTCAAACATATTCACAGAGCCTTTAACATTGATAAAATATTCTAAGATACATTCTTAAATCATGTAAAAATTCTCAGAATTGTCTCTCGTACCTTAAGAAACGATTCTAACTTCGCAGCCATTAGCTCGGTGCTACTCGCGATCAAGAGAGTCCTTGATAGGATTTTTGGTCGCGATCGGAGATCCGGAGGGGGATAAAAGGAATCCAACTCCCTTCGATCTTTTAGTTTAGTTCCTGCCAAGCAATTATTTCGTCAGTGTGGATAGAATAGAATGAAATTTTATTTTGCTTTTAATAAAAAGACAAATACTTTTGTATATAGATAAGATCTAATTATGATGTGAGAAGCTGTTAGAATGATAGAATAAAGTCAGGTAAATGGTTGAACAGAGTTATACAGAGATTAAGCTAATAAAATAAATCTGCAAACACAGGAGAATGTATCTTCTTATAATAAAGTAATATTCAGTATTTACCATCAAGGACTATGCATAGTAATAGAACAAGAATTAGTGATAATTGAAAGTGAATAAGGATCAGTAAAGTAAAATGAATAGCTGCATGGGATGAAAATGGAATAGGGGACGAATCAGATAAATGATTGAACAGAGTTATGTAAAGATAAAGCGAATAAAATAAATCTGTAAATGCATGAAAATAAGTTTTCTTATACTAAAGTAATTTGATATAAATATTCAACATTTAAAATCAAGGGCTATGCATGGCAATAGAACAAGAAATAGTGATAATTAAAATTGAATAAAGATCAGAAAAGCAAAATAAATAACTGTATGGGGTGAAAGTGGAATAAAGAACGAAGAGTAAAATAAAATTAATTGCTAAAAATAAAAGGACATATTGACGAACATAATAGTGAACCAAGATGTGAAAGAAATAATTCAGAATCAAAGAACAAGTAGTGAAATACATAAATGGACGAAAAATTCTGATAATCAAATAAATTTAAATTAGGTCGAAATAGTAAATTCAAGTCAGTAGACAATTTGAATGTCGAAAAAAAATGTGGTGAGTACTGGTCAGCAGTGATCAGTAGAGGTCAACAGTGTTTGGGCCCCACTTCCGCTGGTTCTGTGGAGAATGAGGATATTCGTGATCAACAATCCTACTTAACTTTCAACAAGAAGAGTGAGAAGGGTGGGCATGACCTACATTAGCTAGTTCACAGCTAATTAACAGTTAACCGTTTGTTCTATTGAAAAATGAATATCCTACGTAAAATGATATTAACAATAATTTTTTATCCACCACATGATATCGTGCAGTATTTTAACTATTGTCTGATGTTAATTAATGATTGTTGTAAACAATAGGTATGAAATTATGGATAAATTTGAAGAGGTTGAATGTTTCTTTGAATTTCTAACGAGAACCAAAGTTATAAATCATGTATTCCTTTCTTCGATCTTCTGTCTTTTATATCTTCTTTTTAATAAGTCTCCACCTTTCTATCGCTCCTACTATTATTCATTCTCATTCTAGTAGTGTTTATTGTTACTGTAGTATCATCATTACGTTTGTTATCAGTAAATTACACAGGATTCTGACAAAAATACATAAAATGCGCCGCTAGAGTTGTAAAAGAATTGTGTTTGAAAATTAGTTCGTTTTATTTGCCACACAATTTAATTACGTTTTACCGCAAGGGGAGCAAATTACAGAGGAGAAGCAGAGCAACGCTTGTTTAAGAAGAAACGTACGCTACAGTTTTGCATAAAAATGTAATTGATTTCGATTAACTGGACGTTGGCCGCGAGTCTTTTCGTGGCATGCTCATTTCGGCAGTGTGTAATTATTTACCATTTACTGCGGGCAATTTGGGGCTCTGTAATATATGACTTGGCGTCGAAAGCTCCTATCATCAATATAACTTGCTCGCGAATGATTTGGCAGTTTTACGATTCACTGACAATGACTCGTTTCTGTGCAGATTACTAAAAATAATTTTTGTTTCTAGCATTCGTTGGTAAAGAAAACTACGATAGATTATTTCTAAAAAATAAAAATAATAGTATAGACTTGTTTTCAGTATGTAGATATCTTTTAGAGTATTAGAATATTCTGGTATTATTTATACAAATTATTATTTTTCTAGGATTCGAGAGTTTTAAATCACAAAAGTAAGAAAGTTTTTAGTTTCAAAAATGAGAGGTTTCTCAGTTTCGAGCTTTTCATCCCCAAAATTGTGATCGACGTTTCGTCTTTTAGTCGCAGAATTAAATGTCCAGCAACGGGCACTTTACATTTTAAAATTGATTAATGCAACGCGAAGAAAATCGTTCGATAAATCATTGTCACGATTGACTCGGCGCACGGGATTCAGCAATTAAAACCATTCGAGTAAGCTACTTTCTAACCGCGCAGCATTCGAAGATTGACTGGTAATAATCCCACTTCCACCGGAGAAATCGAAACGACTTTTCTTTGAAAATAAAATTTTTCTATGAAAATACAACGTCTAAGAAACCATTTAGTTTTCTAATAAAGTGTTTCCATCATACAAAGATTTCATGACAAATCCTTGAAATTTTAACGAAGTCGTTTACTTAAATTCTGTGTCAAGATAATCTTGAAATAAGAGGGAAAGAAGTTTTACAAATACATATATTTAAACGAAAGTCGCAAAAGTTTCAGAAAAGAAGTCGTGGAAAGAAGTGGGTAATCGTACAACAAGCGAGGAAACAAATCATTTCAATCGTCTCGGTAGATCATTAATCGAATTCGAGCCGATTGATTCGTCCTGCTATCGTTCTTCGCGATCGTCCAGCTCGGTACGTTCAACTGTGTTAGGAGAGCGCGCCAAATAGGATTATTTAATATAGGACAGAGCCCGGTGGCAAAGATCTCGTGGCAACCTGTTCACGTAGAAGTAATCCACACCTCTTTAGACGTCGAACATATCGCACAGATCGTTTTTCCGACTAGCCACAGGATAAAACTAGGGCCATAAATCTTCTGCTGGGTCTTGGCTTCGCGGATATAATCTCTGTCTGCTAGTTACCGTCATCGACACAGTTTTTCGCGCCTCGACAGGACACGCTCAACGGGCCATAGTTGAACGACGTAAATCTCTCGTTCATTTTCGAGTCACCTACACGGTGTCCCAATAATCTATACGAAAAAATCAATGTAAAGCAAAAACTTTCACGAAAAAGTGTTGTTGGCTCCTACAAAATTCGTGAAGCTGATTATTTAGTAAATAGAAAAGAAAACAACCCTTATATGCCAACACAATAATTTATTAATAATTCGAATATATAAACATAAAACGAGTTAACAGAAAATGTTCAGTGCGGATATATAAACGGTTAAATTCGTACAAGTTCTTGAAAAGCTGAATCTAATTCTTTACATCTTGCATTCCCAGCTTGTCCTGTTCGGTCGTTGTTTAAATACAAAAATTAACGCCAATTTCCTATTGTCGAGTGAGACAGTAAGATGGTAAAGTTGCAAATTCCTTAAATTTAAGTAAGACTTGGAGAATTAAGTAATTTGGAGGATCTTAAACCCTCGTACTATTAATATTTGAAAGGAATAAAGAACGCGTTCTAAGCTGTTTGCCAATAACAATGTTTGGAAGTCCAAACAAGTGTTGTATCTCGATTCCAAAATAATAACAGAAATTCAATTAGACTTGATAAAATTGGCTGTATCCTTTCGTAATGAGTCCAGTAACACGAGAGACACGATTCGAGAGGAAAACCGGGAAAGTGCGATTAGAAAATGTGACAAGGATGCGACCTCAGCTATTATTTCATCGAAGCTGCGGCCAGCAGATGGCAAATTAGTAAATTTAAAAACCAAAGTGTCTATAAATCACTTTGGAAGCCTGTGCAGGTAGTAATCCTGGCACGAGCGAAAGGTCCCGTGCAGGACGAGGGCCTTTCGCTTCGTCGATGACGGTATTGGTCGATTCGGAACATAACAGGTGTCGTCGATAGTCCTTTTCAACCGGTGCGACTCGTTTTCGGGCGGAATAAAAATGTCGACGAGCGCCAAAGCAACCACCGCGTCGCCATGATGCGTGTGGAATGCAGCGGCGCAAAGAAAGAGACCTTGGCTGGAAATATAATTAACGGGGGGGAAAAAATTCGCGGCAACTTTCAATCGTGAGCTTGTCGATCTCGTTCATTTTTTTTCAACCTTTTTCTATTCGATCCCCGACCATGCCGCATAATTCAGACACGTGTCGGCCTGGCGATTGCGTACACGCTTGTCGCGCCGTTCTTTTCATGTAAATCGCGTGTCGTTCGACGCCCTCCGCGCGTTCACTGCCACCTAACGCTGCACAAAAATCCTCCCAGGCTTTCGCTCGACACGTTAACTGACAGACCAAATCCCTAAAATTGTCCGTGAAACCGAAACTTTGCTTTTAGATGATTGAAAACTATATAACTTAAAATTTGTCTTCGTAGTTAAGAGAAATAATTGTTTTAACTCTTTGCGGTCGTATTAAGTTTATACTTGAGTGTCATGCTGTTTGGAATTAAATGCCTAATTATACTTAAACACAATTTGTGAAATATTATTTCGAATCCTGTGTATCTCCGAAGCTTGTCGACTTAATATAATATAAGATATCAGTATGGATCTTTGCTGTGGTGGCTGAGCGCAGACATACGACCGCAATGGGTTAATTCCATTAAAGCATTGACATTTTGATTGCTAAACTGAACTCTTTAAATTGTCCACGAAATGATTGGAAACTAGCATACCCACCATTTGTCATAGAACTTATTTTTACAGCCTCGTTAAAATTCAAAAGTCTTCTCTACATTTAGTTTCTTTAACAGCTAATCTCGAGAATTCATTTTTTTAGCCCCTTAGTGAAAAGTCATGTCACACAAAAATGGGTGACGTTTTGTAATAAAATTGTATACAATTTCTTTTCAATTATCGAAAACATTTCTTAATACAAGTATGAGATTAAATAGTCGCCATGCTATATGGAAACCAATGAGACACACTTTCCATTCATAAGATAAAATTTTTCAATGAAAGTCTTAAGTCTAAGTTAAATAGTCGCCATGTTATGTGGAATACATTGTATTCTACTATTTTTAATTATATTAGAATTTTTTGAAGGAATTTCAGTAACAAAAGCTGTAGTTTATGAAGACATTTTTTTAATAAAATTCAAGTAGAAAAATATATCACCTCACATGATTGTATCGAAGAATAAGACATGTTCGTAGTCGCCGACTTTCCAAAAAGATACTTTTTCGACGTTCCGCGTGCACGATGATTGATTACAATGTCATCGGGCGTTATTAATCGTTCCCCGCATTAATTGCACGTCAATTATCGTTAATTTCTCTCCCGGCGAAAAATCTGTCGAATAATTTGTAAAGGTGAGGATTGTTTAAGGAAGCATTCACGGTGTATTACGAAACACAAATTTCATGCATATTAATCGTAACCTAGTTAACAGCCTTTCGTGAAAAAATATTTATTTTACACAGATAATTCGGAAATGTTTGCCAACGTTGATAACCGTAACGGTACATTCTATTTACCGTATTTTATTCATCGTATAAAATTTGAATAAGAAATCGTCTTTTTTTTTAAAAGTATACAATGAGTCTCTTATCTTAAGACGTCTCGATCGAAATATATTTTAGTCGTAGGAAAAAATATCTCCATGTAAAACAGTTGGCCATCTGCACGTTTTAGAACGTGGTCTAATGGTTTCTATAGTTTTAGCTGTTCAACGCATTTGAAATGAAAGGAAAAGGTCAACAACTAAAAGTCCAACCACACTTTAATGTTCAATTATCAATTTTTGAATATTTTTTTATACTTCGATTTGTTCTCGTTTCGTTTATTAACAGTTACGGTATCTGGTAATAAGTCGAGGCCGCATGTTCCTTATCTCGCCTATTGCCATGAAACGCAACGCGAACCTTTGACATTCACTTTCTAACGGAATTAATGCTCACCGATGCCGAAAACCGAACTGAAAATATCCAGAGCGGGTTTCGACGCGAAGAGAAAGAGGGGAAAAATGATCAGGGAAGTGTGTGGATGGAAAAGTTGATAGTAGTTTGTCGATTAACACGGAACGGTTTGGTAACTGTAAACTTGTCTCGTTGCTCGCAGTTCCTTATCGATAGCAAACGCGTGCCTGCTTGGAATGGTTTGCACATGACACCTAGCATGGTAGAACTAACTAATACATACTAAGTCTTTAAATATATAATTTATCATTAAATCAGCAATAATTTATATTAAATCGAATAACACTATATTAAGTATTAGAAATGGCAGAATAGAAAAAATGATAGAGTTATATGTGTGTGATTCCTAAACGGGGAGCACGATATCTAATCGGTTAATATCGACAGTGTATCTGTGACGTAAGAAAGAGTTTGGTGACCATAAACACGGCTCACCCGTTAGATTCACATTCTTACCGAGTACGCGAGTCCTACTTTTCTGACTCTCACCCACAACAGCGTCGAGAGCAGATTCCAGAACAGAATATATACTGTATCCTGTCTATCCTATCCTATCCATCTGTCTGCGATCGCTGGAAGCCGATCTGGAACGTACATATCACGTGTACACACCGTATCTTTCGAAAGTATCCTGGAACGATTCATCGTGTCTTCGTAGACAAACGTTATCAGTCGTTTGTTCGATGCAATGCAATGGTTCGAACGATGAAGCAATATCTGAAAGAAATATTGGATCCGCGAAGCTTGTTATAAATTTCTGCGTTACGTGGAGCCATCGGGGTAAAAGTTGCTATAAATTACACAGTACCTAAATATCGCCTAACAAATCCTTAAAAAAAAAAGCTGTTAAAAAGTAAGATAGCACTTACATATATGTAAAGTTTAATTATTGTGAAATAAAGAATAAGCGTACGGTTTAGAATCGTTGCATCCTTAAAGGGTTAAAACGAGACGGTCAAAAGGAAAGGAACCACTGCGCGCGGGGAAAGTTGAGCTTCGTTTCTCGAAGTTGAAAACTCATCATTCAAACGACCTAATGATGCAATTCTTCCTTCTTGAAAATCAATCATACAGACTCCCCGCGTCCCTCTGGCCGCCTAGACGAGAAAGACGAAAGAAAACGATTCCTTACTCTCGCCGAACGGACTAATAACGATAGCGGGAGCATGATCGTCGAGCAGAAGGCAAGAAGTAACAACCACCGTTACTCACTCTTACTTCTGGCTGAAACGAACGGTTCCCGATCGGATCGCTTGTCTATCCGTCCATCGTAGCACACTTTCGCAACGCAGGATGTGTGCGAGATGCCGGCGGGCTCGATTCAATTGAAATTCAATTACAAAGCTATTTTCGAGCCTCGGCTGGCCTGGATTGGACGAGTGTCCTGCGCAGGACCGAGATTCCCCAGCTTTAATACCGCGAGAAAGGCATAGCTCGAGGAGAAAGTATTCTTATTACGCTCAAAGGATAGTCTGGTGTAAGTCTGTTCGTTGAACGAGCCAATGATCGTAGCAATTTCTATCCTAGAACGAATCTGGACTTCATTCTCAGTCTCTATTTGCTCCTCAAACCGGTATTGATCCACCAAATTGTTTCTCAACCGGTATCTGTATTGTTACAGCCTAATTATAATCGTAAATCTCAACGAGAAATATTACTTTACAAACAAATAGACGAAGCGTTAAAATAAATTTGTTTGTGCTTACTTTGGTGGGCATCTGTTTGACAAGATGTGATAAGATCGAACCTGGACTCTATTTTCAGTCTATGCTCGTTCCTCAAACCGGTATTGATCCACCTAATTATTCCTCAAATGATCACACGTAGTCATACTGGTAGCTGTACAGTTGCTCCCTAATTATAATCATTAGTCTGTGGATGTTTATGCCAATAAAATATGTCAAAATATGTAAATGACATATGTCAAATGTGTATCAATAATATGCCAAAATTTACAAGAATATGCATCGAAATATGTTCAAATAATTGTATTACTAAAATATAATAATAATCAATTCTAATTTAAATTACAATATGTTACGAATATTTTTTCAATATTGTCAAGAGTTAGTTGATAACGTTTATCGCCGAACCCTTAAATGGATTATTGGGGCCGCTGCGACCCTCCTCAAGTTTAAAATAATAATTATTTAATATATGTCAATGTAATTATTTGAAAATTTATGCAATCTTCTATTAGTTCACTATTTTTTAATTGCTTTAAAAGAAAGTTGATTTCCATTTATCAATTTGGTAAAAATCGCCATTAAGTAAAATAATTCAGTTGAGATTGAGAGCCCATTTAAGGGTTAAAATTAATTTATAAGCTGAGAATACGCTCAACATTACAAGATGCGATTGTGGCATATTTGGCTTTGCTGAAATAGCATGCTTTAATTGTTTTAGGTTCTTTAACAATCTGGCCTCATAAAATTCGTTTACGTAGGACCCATCTGCCAAGAATACTTCAGAATTACTGATTAATACTATTCGTAGCATCTATAAACTGTTACCATTAATGATTCACATGATGTATAAATAGCTATGTTGTCACGTCTGCCGTGACTATTGTACACAAACGTCGAATTACTAGACTGAAATTCGAAGTTCGAAAACCCATATAAGCATTAATTTTATGAAAAGAAATGCAATGGACATATATAACATATTCAGTATGTTTCGACATATGTTTTTATACAAAATATGCAAAACATATGCCATATGCAAAATAAAAAATATATTTTTAAAGACCTCTAGTGACGAAACAAACTTTTATTTAGGTTTCACTTTTTTATCTATTTTTTAGAAACATATGCATTTGCATAAACATCCGCAATCTAATAATTATAAATCTCAACGAGAAATATTATTTTACAAACAAATAGACGAAGCGTTGAAATAAATTTGTTTGTGTTTACGTAGGCGGGTACCCGTTTGACACAATGTGATACCATTTTGCGTAGCTGTGCCCCGTGTTCGATGGCACTCGATTAATCGAATGCAAGAGTCGAGGTTCATTGAATTTCATTAGTCGATTACATTCAATCTTCGTACATAAATTTTCGATGAAGAACAACGGGATCCGAGGCATTCTAGGTGCGGTGCCCGGTTGTATTCAGCGGCCGTTTCTATTCGAATCTCGTGCGGCGAGCAGTTCTACACGTTCTTACACCTGGGGCATCTTTCTCGCAAGTATTCCCTCGATTCTTCGTTCCGTGCCGGGAATATAATCGATTTCCATGCGCGAGTTAGTCCCAAATGGTTGGAGGAATCCTCGACCTTCGATGCTCGTGTCAGAGACCACGAATTCTTTCACGAGCACCATTAACCGTCGTCGAAAACCACGATAACAGTAAAACTGCACGAACCAGCGGTTCCCATTCGAAAAAAAACATGTAATCGATTGTTTTACAGCTTGTAACGCTTCATTTAGACCATGTGTAGATGAGACCTACCAGGATTGGGGTATTACAATTATCTCAACAATGGTAAATATGTCCATAAGTAATCATATTTAATTTGAAGCCATTGTCTGTTTATTCGCAACTATGTCAAACATTTAATTTTGATGTGTTTGAATGATTTTTGTGTTCAAACCTAACCCAGACCTACCAAAAATGGGGCATTACAATTATCTCAACAATGGTAAATCTGTCTATAAATAATCACATTTAATTTGAAACCATTGTCTGTTCATACGTAACTATGTCAAACATTTAATTTTGATGTGTTTGAATGATTTTTGTGCTCAAACCTAACCCAGACCTAACCTAGACCTACCAGAAATGGGGCATTACAATTGTCTCAGCAATGGTAAATCTGTAATCTATAATTAATCACATTTAATTTGTAGCCATTGTCTGTTCATACGTAACTATGTCAAACATTTATTTTTGATGTGTTTGAATGATTTTTGTGCTCAAACCTAACCCAGACCTAACCTAGACCTACCAGAAATGGGGCATTACAATTGTCTATCTGTCTATAATTAATTACATTTAATTTGAAGCCATTATCTGTGTCATACGTAACTATGTCAAACATTTAATTTTGATGTATTTGAATGATTTTTGTGCTCAAACCTAACCCAGACCTAACCTAGACCTACCAGAAATGGAGCATTAGAATTGTCTCAGCAATGATAAATCTGTAATCTATAATTAATCACATTTAATTTGAAGCCATCGTCAGTTCATACGTAACTATGTCAAACATTTAATTTTGTTGTGTTTAAAAGATTTTTGTGCTCCGTCCAAATTAAATATTAGCAAAAGAAATACAATTATATTAGAAGAATGTTTTGATCTTAACTTCGTATTTCTAGCATAAACAATTTATGTTTGTTTTATGTCTATTCCGTGAAACATATTATTTATGTTCACATTATATTTTACACGTGTCATAGATAAGACGTATCATTTCGTCACTCATCTTTACGAGAAACTTTATTCACAATTATTTTTGCTTTATGCAATTTTAATACCTAAAATATGTGCAGTATTAGTTATCTTCTTCTTCCTTGATGCGTGCGAATAGTTTTATTTTTAGCAAGTATTACAGAGTTGAAGCAATCTTATCAATATTCTCGTCGCGACAAAGCTGTTTCTCCTTCCTAGATTTTGTAACATTATCAATGTTTACGGGTTTGTCAGGACTTTAATGCCTTTCTTACGACCAAAAACATAGATAGATATGGAAATATAATGTTAGTTTATGCGACTACCAGACACCTTTTTTTATTATCCCTTCTTTAATGCGCTCGAGCAAAATTAATTTTATGCAAAGTGCCGATTTACATTTTGATAATAGGACGGAAAAAACGATCGATACGGAACTGGTTGGAAATGTTTTCAAAAACAGATGCAGAACAATAATTCATAATGTTGTTACGAGCGGGAGCGCGAGATCCTGGATTCGGTCGAGGGGCAGTAATCGACCGGTGGTTTTGGGTATGGTTAGGAAAAGAAAGGAGGTCCGGACGAAGCAGGGGCTCTATACCCTGGGAGCCGTAGGTGGAGGTTACGTGGACGAACCAGGGGCTCTATACCCTGGGAGCCACGGGGTTAGATTTATAGGGAAAATGAATGGTTTCACGGACGAACCAGGGGCTCTATACCCTGGGAGCCGCTAGTAGGAGTGGACGAACCAGGGGCTTTATACCCTGGGAGCCACGTAGGGGTTTAGGATGTTTTAGGATCTTGCTCTCTGTCGTGATGGTACACCTCGAGCGGTAAAGGTGTACCGGGTTCGTGAGATACCCCTAGCCTTACGGTTAATATGGTTCAGGGTTGCCTTGAGTGAATAACACACGTAAGGAACAATAACTTGAATATATATTTTTGACGATGCTCAAGTACAGCTATGGGTTTACAAGAAGTTGTACAATTGCTAAATTGCCTCGAAGGCGAAAGATTCGTTATCGGCTTTTAACGCGGCGCGTTCGCGGGAGCTCTACTCGATTAATGGACACTCACTGATAAACCGCTAAGGTAGATAGTCGTAGATAGTTGCTTGAAGGGGATTATAGCCCGATCTTGCTCTGAGTGTCACAGTAACGTCGTGCCAAGAGTTTAGGTAAAACTGAGCTCCCCGAGTAAGAAACCGCGGCCCTTATATAGTTGAAAATGCCCAGTACTAAGGCGGGGCATTACCATAAAAGGCAATGAAAATTGGGCCGGGTGTGCGCATACGGCATGAGTCAACCCCGTTCAAAGGGTTGCTCGCTAGATGCTCGAGCCAACGCCCAAGTCACCAAACGTTTCAGCCCCATGCATGAATGATATGTAACAATGTAATTATTTTATTCGAACAAAAGTGCTTCGATACGACGGTCGTGAAGATTAATTAATTATTTTCATCACGAAAATTTCGTTCTGTTTTTTTTTTTAACTAGTCTCGCGCTGATTCAGTGGTTCGATTGCTATAAAAATTCCAATTATCATGATTCAGAATCGCTACGTTTCACGATGTACAAGTTTAGTTTAATAAATGGCTGAGATTTCAAAATTTTAGAGGTTTCAATATTAGAGGTTTTGCACTTCAAAATTACCTTTTTGCACTATAAATTAACCCCTTTGCAGATTGTATTCATCTTTTTGTAAATTAAATTTTTTGTAGAGATTTGTTTCTCTCAAGCCATTGTAATAAAAATAAAAATTTGAAAAATGACGTAAAATACATATGTTTTATAAACTGTGGGGACAATTTCATAGACGAATTCGAGTAAAATAATAAGTTTGCGTTAATATGTGTTTTATGCGTCGCTCTTTCCAAATTACAAGTCATTTTAAAATTGTATTGTTGTTTATTTTGAAACGAACCGTAAGCGCAGAAGTCAATTGTTGACGACTTGACGCATTGAATGGAGAATCGATAAGAAACAGTTAACATCACTGAACCGGAACAAGTTTCATTCCGCTATGATAAAACATGGAGCATTGCACGAGCAACGCTCCAGAAAATAAAAGAACATAAGTGGAAATATTGCTCCAAATAATCACCATGTACTCCACAATCTATAAAACTATTTAATGGATACACAAAAGGCGAGTAGTTAATTATTTTTTGCAAGGATAGTAAAAAATATACGAAAACCAATACACGACTGGTTGTCAACTAATTAATCGGATAAGGCAACGCCGCGCTTAACGACCAAAGTAATTAAGAATTCAAATAGAAATACAAAATGTAAGCTAGAAATTTTTAAATATATTTTCATAATTACGTTGGGGCGTTTAAGAAGCGAAACAAGAAAAGGTTGCGTGTCTTCTTGGGCCGACCGTTGAAAAGAAACTCCACACGGAAGCGCTTAAAGACACGTGAAAAGGGGCGCTGGAAGAGCGTTTTACATTAAAACGAGCAACGCTCGAGATACCGTAACTCGAATCTAAGTATCGCAGCATCCGCGAACGGTTGTCTCGGGAGCATTCGTCGCGATCAATATTCATCGGTCGACATTAACAAATGATTTACGTGCCACGCATTTGCATACCATCTGTAAATCACCGTTAATCCACGCCCGGGATAGGATCGGTATTTTTCATCCTGGATATGTCCTGCAGGATGTGTTCGTGGAAGGACACCGGATGTCGAGCAGGATCGAACCTGAGCGAAAAAGGGGAAACAGGGGTGGTGAAACTCGCTGAAACATCGAGGAGAGTGAACGAAAGAGAAACAGAGTGCACTTCCTCGTGGGTATCATTATGTACTTATTCCTGTAGAATCCGGATGTGTGCGCTGGCGAGGCAACAAGCCGGTCAGCAACCAGTTACAATCAGCAATCTCTCAAATAGTCAAGTCCGTTTACGGCTGTTCCAGATTGCGTCCTTGCCGCGTCGAGTGCAACGGCATGCGTGCCGATATGCAACGGGTGTTTCCATTTTTTTCGTCCCGTCGCAAACACATTCCCAAATAATTTTTGGTGTCATTCCGAAGAGGACATTTGATTTTTTTTATACTCTGGATTTTTACGTATTTTCACGTGCTGATTACGACTATGATAGTAAAAATTAAAAAAAAAAAAAAAATATAAAAATCATAGTTTTTTTATTTACTTTCGTAAATAATAGAAATTTTTAAAAATGTTTCAAATAAAAGTTGTAGACCTCATCAAAATACACATTTTTTGCCTTATTGATTTTTGTCATAAAGATAATACTTTCCGAGAAAAATGATAGGTAATTCCGTATATTCACTCATACGGAGCCACCCTCGATTGCAATGTCCTTTACATATGTTATCAGGGACACTATCCGCTTTGTTTTCGTTCTTTAGAACAAACAGGTTTATTTTTTGAGGTTGTTTCATTTCTTCTATAACGAACAGTCGTTTAATTTAATGTTTACGTTTAGATTTAGGTTTAGATCTGAGTTTGGTCTGTGTTATGGGAGGGTGGATCTCGCTACGCGTGGAAAGTTAAAAATTCAATGATACAGAAAACACGTGGGCGCGGGTGGAGCTTTGCTGTATCTATTTCTGTATGAGTTATATGAAGTTTTGAACATTTAATATCGTTTTTCTCAAAGACTATTGTCTTTATGACAAAAATCAGTAGGACATAAAATATGTATTTTGATGAGGTATACAACTTTTATGTGAAATATTTTTCAAAATTCCTGTTATTTACCGAAGTAAATAAAAAAAATTATGATTTTTATGGGTTTTTCATGATTTCCGCTATGAAAATAGAATTTGCACAGCACATCAAAATACGTGAGAATCCAGAGTATAAAAAAAATCGGAGGTATGTCCTTTTCGGAAGTTTATCCACAATTTTCTCCAAAAATTCACGCCACACAAAGTTTACTTTCTATCGACTCGAAACGACTCGATTTCTTTTTTAACGATCAAACCGATGTATGCAATCTGCAAACTACATTCCCAATATACAGAGAAATATGGATTTAATATATCAAATCACAAATAAAATTTAATAGGAGTGTAGAAATTTCCCTTAAGGAATGTTCTTTTTAAGAATATTTTTTCAAAGAATCTAAGAATGCTACGGTATTAGCATTTTTTTATACTTATTTAGTACTATTCCACTTATATGCATACGTTTTTGTTTCGGGCTACTGTGAACATTTGAGAAGTTATCGCTACTCGAAATTTAGTTGCAACGACCCTGCTTGGACCTTCGCTGAAATGAAACGCAATTAAAATGTTTCGTTAAAATTTTGGAATTTCAAAAACCTCGACGAGCACAGTTTTATAATTGCAAACCAGAAATTCATTTCTGGACTAGATTGCCAGAACGTTTCGCTTATTAAAATTTACAGAGGCGGTAGGAGATTGGATCGTTAACGTTAACACATTTTAATGGAAATCGATTATTCTACTGTAATCAAAAACTAATATGGCCGTTAAAGTTTCTTTTTAGACTTCGTTTAATTAACGAGCTGGTTTTTTTACAAAGACTGTGTTTGTTATGAGCGTTTCGCGAAGATTTGGATGACAATTTTGTCTGCAGGCTGTTTGGTCAATAAATATCGAATTTATTATAACCCCTTAAGATTTTATGCAAAGACCCGTCGCGTTTTTTCGGAGACAAAATTTAGAACATCAATTTTTTCTTAATGTCAAACGTATATTTATCGAAACGTCTGCCCCTTTTTTATTTAAATGTATTCCACTTAGAGTTTACGATCGGAAATTTTATATCGTGGATTCTAAGAATACGAAAATTAAAGTTTTTAACATTTCTTTGTCAAACTTGCACAGTGAAAGTTACAGATTTAATATTCCTGGCAAACTAAATAATACTATTAAATAATGACACAAAAATAAAAATCATATCATTTAGTGACAAGCAAATTATTCTCGTATAGTAGTGAATTAATATTTGCTATTTCTTGATAATCAATAATTCACAAGTAAACTTCGTATAATATTCTTTTCTTATTTTTATAGACTATTCTCCTGAAATGTTAAAATAGGTGACATCCTGTATACTACGAATTAATCAATATTTCTCGACTTTCTTCAGATCCCAATTTTTCCACGTGTCTTATGATTTCTCAATTCCAATTAAAAATCTGTTTTAAAAGATTCTGATTTAGTCAGATTTTACAAAGAAAATGTAAATTGTCTTTCGACTGACAAGGATTTGATTTTTGCTATACCACGTTAGATACCTTCACTCTGTTGATGATTCGTGGGACTCGAAACGATAGAAACGGTGGAATATTTTAGCGGGAAAGTTTGCGGGAAGGGTTGTTGGTCCTAGTTCACCCTCGATGCGGAACCGATCTACAAGGGGTGAGCAGCCGTGGCCGAGTGGTTAAGGCGTCTGACTCGAAATCAGATTCCCTCTGGGAGCGTAGGTTCGAATCCTACCGGCTGCGGACACTTTTTTTTTCCTCCCTTCGACGAACTAGAAGCCGACCGATTTTTCACGTCGTCGGCTTCGGCGTCGTAAAACGGTCAGGTTTCTCGTACTCATTGCGACGCAACCGGCGATCGAGTTTTACCATTAACTTCTTCGTCACGCGCACTTTACGACGTCGAGACGCTCGTCGAGTCTGCTCGCCGAAAGTAAGAGCAGAAATCGTGGAATTAGTGAAAGTAGTAAAAAGCACGACGACGGAGGACCGAAGAATTTTCAAACGTTAAATAAATTTTCAGCGAATCTATCGGTTTGGCAACTTTGTATGTAATTGCAGATTTCACTGATAGATAACTTTAATTGAATTCCTGCGTACGGTTGCGGGCAAGATTTACTGGACAGGCAGTGGAAATTGTTGAAATAGTACTACTGTTATATATTTAAGTTTTATTTATTACGTATCCTTGTAGATTAAAATCATTATTTACATTTTATATACATTAAATATGTATGAAGATCAAAACTGCATCGTTGCATTTTTATTAGTTACGTTAAGTCTCGTAAAAAATCCTATTAATGAGACCTGATCGTTTAACACTAGATACTTTGTACTGTGAGTCACAGAAATCGTAAATATTATTGTTCAACAATTTGCGTTGAATTTAATGTAACAACACGAATTTAAAAAAATGCACATTAATGCATTTGTCGATAGGATGGATTTCAATAGAAATGATAAGCATACAAATAATGTCTGCCTAGTGTTAAAATATTTCTAGCATTCCCAGAAGAAAATATTGCCTGTCGGTGTTTCTTCTATTGGTATTTTATGTATCCAACGTTGGATCGTTATTTATGTTTAGGAGTAATAAAGCAATCGGGAAAGTACGATTCAGTGGAGCGATACGAATTTTCCCATAGTAATATCGAACTGTCAGGATAAGGACGGAGGTAAGGAAATTAAAACTAGATCAATTAACAGCGAGTAATTTCATTCATTACGCACTTAGATGCGGAATGCGACTGGAACTATTAAAGAAAGCCAGCTATGGTTCTGCCGCGAGTCAGGCATTTAACGGTCCGGTATAATTAAGCACGATGAAAAATTCCGTTAGAATTGCTGGCCGGATCTTCTTTATTCATTGATAATTTTCTTCTTGCCGGCGTTTCTTTTACGCAACTCGCCGGAATTCTTCGACAATTTGCCGCTGGAATTAGGAAACATCGACGACCGATGTTTACCGTAGAATCCAAGTAAATGTCATAATCGCGTTCTCGCGTAGGAAACTTTACCGTGTACCGAACGATATCGTTAATTTCCTGTTAATACGCATTTTCAAAGTGAGTCATCTCCCGGATTCGAAACACCGTTTAATCGAACGCAGATAAAGATCATTATTTACGACATTGTTTATCATTAAATTCCGAGGGATTACTTTTATAATCAATGACGTTCCTAATTTGTCATGATTTTTATTATCTTAAGTTTCGAACGATCTTCTCGATCAGATACAATCGTAATTTATTCTCGAACAAACTGAAATAAATGCGATGCTTAAACATACTTCGTTTTAAACCAACGTAAACAAAACAAGATACACTACACACAAACACATAGGTACAATTTCGATCTTCTGTAAATGCTGTGCACTTTCCATTCAATATGCGATAACTTGAGAAAAAAAAATTGTGCATCATTTTTTGAAGATTCGTTGGAAAAGGAAGGCTCTCCCCCTTCGATTTCATTCCAAAACAAAACCTCCCAAAAATTTATTACTGCCCGTAGACTTGTTCGAAGCTGGAGAATTTTGATCGGAAAAAATACTTTCGCTTTTTTTTTGTTGAATCATGTGGAATAATATTTTCAAAAAAGTTATCGAATTGTTAATCGGAAAAGTAGAGGCTTCGTCTTTCGAAACCAGTAATGTTTTCTAGAAAATCGACTTTAAAAATTCATGGAGTACGCGTGCAGTGGGTTTACGTAAGCGCAAGTAGAAAAAGTCAGTAATGGACAGACATACCGAACCAACTCATACTCAATGCTGCATCCAGTAAACTTTTACAATTATTTATTTCTAAACCAACGTATTATATGAAAAAGTATTCTCTATTTTTATTATTTATATATTTATAATTGTCTACTCAATTTTTCACGTAGAATCCTAGTACTGGAAATAGGCTGATTAAAGTACAAATTTCAACGTCAGATACTGGATTCTGTTTGTAAATAGATGAGTAGAATTCCTTCAACTATTCTCATTTTTAAAAAGAATCATTCCAATACAGAGCTCGTTCTTGAAAACAGGGTCAAATAGGACCCATGTTCGTACGAACTCTTTTTATCGTTTTCATGTGTAAAATCCGCTGCTGTATAGGGTGCTGGATTCTGTTTGTAAATAGATAAGTAGAATTCCTTCAACTATTCTCATTTTTAAAAAGAATCATTCCAATACAGAGCTCGTTCTTGAAAACAGGGCCAAATAGGACCCATGTTCGTACGAACTCTTTTTATAGTTTTGATGTGTAAAATCCGCTGTTGTATAGGGTGCTGGATTCTGTTTGTAAATAGATAAGTAGAATTCCTTCAACTATTCTCATTTTTAAAAAGAATCATTCCAATACAGAGCTCGTTCTTGAAAACAGGGCCAAATAGGACCCATGTTCGTACGAACTCTTTTTATAGTTTTGATGTGTAAAATCCGCTGCTGTATAGGGTGTATAAAAGGTACAATATTGGTTTTAATTATGTAGAAGTATGTGTCCAGGAGTGTGTCGTCGTGGGGACCAACGAATTTGGTAATTGATTGGGGAGTGGAAGGTCAGATGAGGCGAATAAGTCGAGTCGTTGACAGTCACTGACGGAGTTCGGCATTGGTCGGTGTACTTGGCTGGTTGCTGGCTAACTGTAAAATGGCAAGTTCCGCTATTCCGTCGGACGGAAAAAGGACGACGAGGCGTCTCGGGAGGTGTGTGGGGCACCAAGGTGATCGTACGGCCTTGTGTCACGTGTTCGTCCATTAACGTCGCTATATGTAGGCTATGAGCAAGAGACCGAGAGTTCACGCGTTTATCTCTAGCCATGGAAATCCCAAGGAAGTCGGTCCCGCATTCTCTGGAACGCGACCACGCTCCGATGCGCTTTCACCTAACCGTCTCGCGGTTTTTGATAGTTATTAGAGACGCTCGCGTTCCCCTCCACATCCACGATGAATCGTCCGCCATCTTTGTGGGTCAATAGTCCCTCGACGTGTCACACGGTGGAGCATTTCTATCGAAATAGCGAAAAACGTCATTTGTTGTTTTCAAGTATTTTGAAAAAAAAACTTGTTCTTGTTTGTGAAATTACCTCCATAAAAGGAAAAAGAAATAAAATAATATTTTTTTATGATTTCCTTTCAAATTTAAATTTCTTTTCGTCACTTTATAGTGTTGATTATAGTTATTAAGGAAATTTATTTTGAATTTTAAAAAGTTCCAAATGTAGAGCAACTTTGACTTGTAAACGGCTCGATTTACTATGTGGGTCAGGTTTAGTATGGTCTTCTGCTACCGTTAGTACCGTTTTGAAATTGAAATTGTCGTTTATAATTCATCGGTCCTCTTTTTAAAAATTAAATGTCTCTTACAAGAATTTGATACATTTAGCAAGTATTTACAATTAATCCAAATCACACTTTTTAAATTATTTATTCTATATTATATTTAAAATGGAAAATGAAAAATGAAGGCAGTTTTTGTAAATAGGATGAGTGGAATCGGTGATTGAAAAATTGACGACACATTTTTTAATTGAAATAAATATGGAGCAAACGCACATTCGTTTCGCAGAGAACGAAACACGGAATGCAATTATCAGACTTTGGCGGCGAGCAATATCTCATGTGTCTTACGAATGGGTTTTCGAATTATCAGATAACTTGTCTCTCATGCTCAAAGAGATACCTGATTAATTGTTTAATAATTATTAACACGCTCGACTCTCGAGGCTGTCCGGTACGCTCGCCCAACACTACTATGTAACTGTCAAACACTAATGTATTGCTTACTAATTAGTTGGTTTACTTAACAGTAATGGATGCTGTTAATAATCGATACTTACCCAAATCAAATACTGAAATTATTATTATTAGAAAATAGATTTCTTTCATAAAAGAACTTTTAAAGAAACTTTACTATTTATTGTATAGTATCTTATCTCTGGGTTTCGTTCGATAAAGTCTCGGTGTAATTTCGAAAATATGTCTTGCCAATGACAGCAATATTTGATTATTTGTATCGATTCGAGATGAATCTTCGACCTCCGTGGCTCCTATAGAAATGTCTGCGCATAGCCTGCGATGACTCCTCGAGTCAGACGAGGTCATCGTCGATGATCAAGCGAGCCGATGCAGGGTAAATGCAGACAATGGTTTCATGAAAGGTTTCTCTGTAAGGTAAACTCTTTAAAAGCTGATATTAGAGAATGGCTTGTAAGATAGTCCACCGTCGATACGTGTCTTTGTTCTTGCTCTTTCGAGCTCCTTAACTCGAATAAGAAACTATTACACCTGGATATTAGCTCGGGGAACGGAAACCTATCATCGGCGTCCAATCTGCGAAGAATAACGTATTACAAATACCGATCTACCACTCGTGATAAACTTACACCATCGGTCGAACCTTCCACCCACGCAGACTTCCATTTCTTTCTCGTTCGATCCTTTCCGGTCGTCCAGAAACTGTTTCTCGTCCTTCTTAGTCCCACGAGGATACAATTTGTAATTCGTTATCAGTAACTTTGTAGAAATAGGAAATTTATCTGATTAGGAAACGTCGACATTTTCTTTTCGATAATTACAGAAGAAGCTTCGTACACTGCTTCGAATGAATTTGATAGGAGGTAAGGAATCGGTAACGGGAAGAAATATTCGCATAAAAAGCACATATTCGTAAGAGTATAATATAATCTGAGCGTTCCGTGCAACGTTAACCGCAACTAACCACCCTGTATATGTACTCCATTTCGAAACGCGAGCCAACAAGTCTTTTAACGAGACTTTTTGCTCCGCTATGCCGGCAGGAGAGATCACCGCGTCGTCGGATCGAACATTGATCGTTACGAAATTACATTAATCAGGCTCCTTTCGCATTGCTAGCCGTTAATTGCTCGGAAGAGTCCATCGGACGGAGCGTGTGAATCCGTAGCCCGATGAGAAACCTTTCATCGGGAATCACTTTCCTGTCCTTCGTTCCGCAAATTATTTCCAAACAGTCAAAGCATTGGTCAACAAGAACCATCTCCAAACTATCCCTATTTTTAGGAAACTTAATATTAGGTCTGGGTTGTACGTTTTTAAAATCAATACTTGCGATGAAAAATGGATTTTAATCCGTTAAATTGATAAAAGCCAATAGAATTAATGTTTTAGTACGGGAAAAAGAAGGGTTGCTTATTTTGAAAAAGTTTGTATTAATATTTGTAAACGATTCGATGCAAACGTGTGGAATCTATTGGTTGCAGTTAGAACGTACGGTGTAGATTGGACCGCTTAGTTTCGGCGATGATAATGAGAGTACAAATTAGCGGCATCTGTTTCGTGGGAAAGAAACCATCTAATTAAACTTGGATTTTCCAATGGATTGCAAAGTACATATTTAAAAATGCATTAATTCCATGACACGACCTAATGAAACGCAACATCGTTACTAACCGGCTCATCAATTATGAAAATCGAGATACAAACGTACCAGTTTTTGCCCTGCCAGCCTTAATTTCAGACTTTTATTAAGACGAAACCAACGGCCAACCAGTTCGTATCGAATCGAACTGTTTTTCGCGTCTCTTTCATAATACTAAATATACCAAATTGTCAGTGTGTAAACATTGTGTGCACACGGTATTAACCATCCGAGGACGGGAAAAACTTTACATAGAAAGATAATAAATTGACGCAAGCTCTTTCCATCGATAGTAGCACTGAAAATTTAATTAATTATTTTGATAATAAATCATTATAAAAGCAACGTATACGTATTATTGAATTATACTATGTTTTTTTTTTGTTGTACTTTGAAATGTATATATTTATTTATATATACACACGTTTCGTGCCATAATAGTTTACGGTGTCGATGACTTTCGTCATTACGGAGGCCGGTCACACGAGGCAGACGTATATTATATTTCACCATAAATGATGAGCCGTTATTAGCGATCGTGTTCTTGACCATTAAACATCATCGCGTCACACACGAAACGAAAAGGAGACTGCGTTTATTTCCCTGAGAGTTTTATACGTGGTGTTTTCACTCGATTAAACGTGAAATCTCTGTCAGAATGTAGAAACTGATGAATTCATTTTATAATGAAGGACAACGTTTATGTTTTCCTGGAAATGTGCGTTGTTGCTTGAAAATACATATAAATAAATTTCTTAGGCTGCTGAAGAAAGCATTCATTCTATTGTTTGAAGTTTCCTCTACGAGATCTCAATTGTAAATAATATGTTTCTATTGTACCAAGCTTTTAAATACTAAGAAATTAAAATTGCGTGTAAAGATTAAACAATAAATAGAATTTAAAGCACACAAAAATAAATATAAACATTCCAACATATATAACATAACTTTGAAAAATAAAATAATGAAAATTTGGTAACAGATATTTCTGGTCGACGGTGATCAAGAATGTTAATTAAGAACGATTTTACGACGAGAGAACGTCTTTTTTCACGCGCAGTTGTAAATAGGATCTCTGAGAGGGAGATGCGAACGATAATCGAAAAAATGGTACGCGGTGAAAGTTAAGCGAGAAAATTTTCCGGTCAATTACCTCCTAAACGAGGTATTTAGAAGTTCGTCAGGTTTTTAAAAACTTTCAGTTTCATGCAAAATCGTTTTTACGTCGTGTTTAAAGACGAACGCGCTAATATATTTTTAATGTCTGCGTGGTAATTTTAATTTCATGGGGACTGACGAGAGCTAGAGTTCCCAGGTGTTGCGTCTCTGGTTTCACTTGATTTATAAACATGATTATAGCATTAATATTAATGCGGGCATTACAATTATTAGCGCAACAATGGATTGTGGATTCCTGTGAGTTTCGAGGTTTCTCGCACCGATCACGAATTTTCGTCGCTTTTGAAAGTTCTCTTAGGAACAATATTGATATTGAAAAACATAAATTAACGAACGTCTATTAACATCAATATTCTTGCACCAATACGACTAATTTGAAATTTACAAACACGACCAGAGTACGAAAATTTTATTAAACGCATGTAAATCTATTTTTGTTTGTTTCAGCGATTAATCTATGTTTATTAAATTTAAAAATTTTCTTAGTTTTACACCAAATACGAAAAATAACCCGAACGAATTTCGTGAGTCTTGAGATTGGGACGTTTATATCTACCAACCCCCACCCTAAATTCTGTTTCCGAAAATGCGAGAAACGAGAGTCTTAGGGCAGTGCGAACGCGATCGTGAAACTGTTTACACCTCTAGTTCACCAAAGTCGGACGAGGTTTATTCACGGATAACAAATAAAAACTTCAAATACGTTCGTAAACTAGCCATAAGCATAGAATTAAATTTACGAAATAAAAAATATTTTAATAAACGAATCTAAAATTTTTATCGGTTGTTCGCGAATAAATAAAATAAAATTTACTCGACTCCGCAGTTTAGCACAAAGTGTCAAGTGTACAAGTGTTTACTGAGCAATTAATAATTTAATTCGTATACAGAGTGACTCATGAGAAGCAGGATACCTAAATGTCTCTTGGCGAGGAACAAATTAATTAATCATTATTGTTATATATGTGTTTTAATGTCATCTATATTTCATTTTAACAGAAGATAATTTTTTTTTCATTTCAAAATATTCTTCTAATAAATATACAAGATAAAATCTGTCAGTTTGTGTAACAACATAATAATTACGTTTCTCAATTAATATTTATCGCTGAGTAGATTCGATACATTCCAACGTTGTTCGTGTTTCGTGAAAACAAACTTCGCGTATTAAAATATTTGTTTGGCTGGATTTATGGTACCGTGCAGGGAAAAATATAACGCGCTGTATCTTTTTGTCGTCGAGTGTACGCAGCCACGGAAACGCGACGCAGACTCGAACCGCATTCCCGCTTAAATCGAGGCAATTTTCCAAACTCCTTACATATCGACGGTGATAAATTGTTGCTGGCCGTTTCAGGGCTGAATATCATTTAACCAATTAGCGATTCGATTCTTTTCCGTTTCGTTTTTGCACCGTCGACCACGCACGCCGAGTATTTGCGCCAATGGTTTCGCGATACCGGTCTGACGAGTCCGACGGTCCTATCTCGACATCATTTTTGTGTTTCGAGTCGCTGGGATCTCAATTGCTCAACCCTCGGACTATCCAGGACTATCTGGCTCCGTAGCAACACCTACTACGATTCTCTACCTTGAAAACAAACTGTTAACAATCACAATTTTCTTGCAATGCAATTTTATTCCATGAAACACAAGTGAAATTGAAAAACTAGACTGGAGCAAGTTTACAATATTTTGTGACGTATAATTTACCTACGAGAATGTCTGTTATCTTCAATTTCAAGTTTGATTAAATTAGTGTAACCACATGTGACGCAAGGAAAATGTCGACCATTACGTAAAATCTAAATTTCTCGAAAGTAATACGTCCACCCAATCGTGATCTCTGTCGTGCCTCGTTGCAGGAATAGAGTTATGAATGGGGAAGCGTAGGATAATTGCAACAGCCTGCTAATTGGATGTACGACGGTACTAACAGAAGCGTCATCTGTTTAATTATCGCGATGTAACCGTGATTTATGCGACACGTTGCCAGATAAGTTACCCTCGCTTTAATATCGACGAAAAGTGTAAACTGAAATGTGCAAACTGGCTATGCAACGATCTGATCGATGAAAATTTCTTTCGCCTCTGTGTGATTGATGTTTATGTCAGAAAGTGAAAATACCGTTGATGAAAGAGACATTTTGGTTGCAACACGGTGGCAATTATCGAGATCTACTGCACAACTGTTCTATACAAGGAAGTTGAGAAAATGATTCATGTATGCAATTATATAAATAATTTTAAAGCTTCCAATCGTGGGTATAAGCTATGAACTCGTCGGATCGGTTATCTTGATAACTGCATACTTCCAGACCCGATTTCTTGCAATAAACGAGACACTATTGCGCGTGCGATGATTCTTCAAAACAAAATTCTTATGGTCATTTGAAACTCTAGAATCTAAAAAAATTTGTTCAACTATTTTGTTTACAATATTTATAAATTTCCCTGTGTCACTCTGATTTAACACATTGAAACATTTTAATAGTGTGAATACTATTTTTATCTTTTTACTGGTCTGGAAACCGAGATTAGGCAAAAGCACCACACATAAAAACTTAATTGACAATCATGTTGAGTAAGTGACACTTGGGGGCAACAGAAAAATAGGTGAAATTTTATTATCACGCGAGTTCGTGTAACGACTCCGCTTACAGAGAAAATAATTAGGTGAAACGAAAGTTAATGGATCGCGTTTGCCATAACTCGACGGTGATTTTCGTAGAAATGAATATGTAACGTAACGCTGTATGGTCAATGGCCATAGTGTATTGTCCGATATACTATGTAATTATGTGTAAATTTATGACTCATCGTGTAGCTTGGGTTTAGGATAACGGAATTACCATAAGTAGCGGCACTGGTCCGTGAAAAATGGTTGGGAATCTTTATACAGACCGTACGAAACTTACGAGAGATCGCGAAGTAACTGTAATATGCGTAATAGACTTTCCAACAAATTGTTTCGAGCAATTATACAATATTCCTTACATCTGAAATTTTACATCTTAAAATTTTAACGCTGAAAATTTCAAGAAAAAATTTGTAAAAATAATATTTTTCTCCTAAACGTTTCAAGTTTCCATATCTAGGAATGTTCTCAACATTTGTTCAAATTTTATTCTATATTTGGTGGACTTTATAGTGCCCCTAACGACACTAATGTTATTTAAAAGTTTATTAGAGTTGATTTATTCTAAGCATTCAAAAAGAAAATTGTAAGCTTGAAGCGTTGGCCACCTGTGACCACCGTGGGTATCGATTAAGTAGAACAGGATCGTCCGAGTCAGACATAGGCAACACACAGTAGTACTATCCGAGCTGATTATTCTTCTTGTTAATATAAAATTATAAAAATATCCACAGATTAAACAAAGCAGACATTAAATATTTTCCTCCTAGTCTTTAAAAATAATTGTTTTAAATAATGTTAATTGATATTTAATCAATATTGAGGACTAATTCCTAAGTCTTCTAATTCGAAATGAGGCTCGACTTTCTCAATTCTACCGTGCGAAAGTCACGAAACGAGATAATTGAGCACCGACGGCATTTTCTGTGCACTTTTTCCCACGTGTTATCCGCGATCGAGCACGCGCAAATAATCACGCGTTTTATCAGCATTGCTGTGCCACAATGTTTCGCGAATAAATTCTTTAATTATTGCGCGTCCCGTGTGTCGTGTGCGAGACTCGATGGAGAACTTCTTAAACGAAACTTTTTGTAGGCCAGCGGGGAATTCCAGCGGCTCACCTACCTTCTCGTAGATTATTGTTCTTTCCGCAAAAATGTTCGCCACGCTCCTAATGGAGAAATTACGTAAATGGTCGAGATCGTAGGCGAGTTCCGTGTACGCGTACCTTGTATCGTTCTGGTTCGACACTGTTTCTGCATCGAAAGACATGCTTTTTAATTTTAATTCGAAATTGTTTTCCAAGTTTGAACACCTTTCCTCGACTGGCTTTATAAGACCATTTTCTTTTAACAATTATTTCTATAGCCAGGAAAGAAAAGACAGACAAAATTTGTATTTGAAACTATTTTCCAAGTTTAATCATTTTTTTCTGAATAACACATTTATATCAATAACAATTTCAATTAAATGAAAGAAAAGACATCTTTTGGTCGATATGATAAATAAGATTGATTTGAATTATGAAAGTAATTTTTAAAACAACAGGATTTTTAGATATTTTGTGTTTCTATTTCGGGAGAAATGGCGGACACTTTCGCGTCGTAACCGTGTCGCGAATTTATTTTTAATGGATCATCGATGCTCGATCCAAACCAGACGAGAATTTCACTAGTCCTCTCATGGAATTTCTACGAACCACCGATTTAGTAATCCGCGCATGCTTTCGGGTCTGGTTCTGAATACAATTCCATGTCCGGCCAACGATTTTTGGATGGTTCGTCTGGCAAGGGTCAACGATCCGCTTCCTAATGCAAGAATGCCGTCCAACACATTCGTAATTGCCAGCCCTATGATATAATAACATGCTAATAAGATATACAAGTAGTCTCTCAAGAGTCTATATCTCGTATCACGTGCAATTATTGCATCCTCTGTGCTCCAAAACATTTTCAATATTTGTTTTTTCCAATTATATTTTTTGCTCATTGCATATATTTAATATATTTAATGTAAGTGTAGTAATGATATACAGGCTGTTACGCAAACTAAGATTAAAATGTTATACAGGGTGTTCGGCCACTCTAAAAATTTTAATGGGAGATTCTAGAGGCCAAAATAAGACGAAAATCGTTAAAAAGTTAAAAAGTTCTTCGTTAAAAAGTTATCAAAAAATTAAATTAAACAAGTTCAAATCATTCTAAAAAAATTATTATTAGTTGCAAGGGTCAATTACAATTATTTTTGGTCAATAGACACACTTCTTAAATCCTACGCTCTTTCGAGAAAAAAATTCCGGAAGGTGGACAAATTTTTCAACGAAATTGAAAAATTTCAATCGTTCTAAAAAAATTATTTTTAGTTGCAGGAGTTAATTACAAGCATTTTTCGTGAATAGTCATTCCTCGAAATTCTACGCACTTTCGAGAAAAAAATTCCTAAACGAAAATATACTGTGTAGCCAGAAATGCTTCCTCGAAATTTCATGCAAATGTTTAAAATATCATAACTTCTGAACGGATTGGAGGATTTTAATGTTTCAAAATGCAATCGACGCGTATTCTGGCGAAGAATAGGTAGAAATTCCAAAATTATTCGAAAAGTTGTTTCTTAAACCCATAAAATACAAAAAAACCCCTAAAAAATGGCCCAATATTCAAACGTCCATAACTTCTACAATAGTGAATGTATCTCAATGAAATGTAGTGTGGAAGTATAGCTCATGGATACCTACAAAAAAGTACTAAACAACATTTCTATAGGGGGGCAAACAAAATTATTAAAAATCAAAAACGAATTCTTAAGAAAAATAGGAGTGCCCAAATTTTTCGGCGACAAAAAAAATATTGAATCGTTCTGGAAAAATTATTTTTGTATGCGGGGGTCAATTACAATCATTTTTGGTGAATAGACATACCACCGAAATCCTACGCACTTTCGAGAAAAAAATTCGAGTAGGTGCTGAAATTTTTCAATGAAATTAAAAAATTTCGAATCGTTCTGCAAAAATTATTTTCGGTTGCAGGGGTTAAGTACAATCATTTTTGGTGAATAGACATACCCCAGAAATCCTACGTACTTTCGAGGAAAAAATTCTTCACCGAAAATATACTGCCTGGCGGGAAATGTTTCAATAACTTTTTAATGAAGCCTCAATTAACAAATTAGTATCCTTCATTTTCGTCTTATTTTGGCCTCTAGATTCTCCCATTAAAATTTTTTCCAGTGGTGGCCGAACACCCTGTATAACAAAAAATCCATAAATGATTTGTTAAGAAGTTGTATGAAAAATATGAACTAAAATAAGAAAAAAAATTTATAATAAAATTACATTTATCTTTTGCAAGCATTCGATATCGTGAGTGTCTTTCCAATTTACTGAACGTAAACATGAACAATAGTTCACAATTTTATGACAACAAAATTTATCATCGAAGA
Source organism: Colletes gigas (assembly GCF_013123115.1). Taxonomy (NCBI): domain Eukaryota; kingdom Metazoa; phylum Arthropoda; class Insecta; order Hymenoptera; family Colletidae; genus Colletes; species Colletes gigas. Next base: position 5,127,878 of record NW_025106646.1, read on the forward strand.
AAGAGTACTTCAGCACCTAAGATAAATGATAGAAATTAAACGCGGATAAAGAAATGTTTAAGTTATCCATATAATTCTACGTTCGAAATATTTTTTCGTGCCTCAACTAGCAGTTGCAATCTTTAAACAAAATTTGAGTGACTTTGTTTGTTTAGTAAATAAAGAAACATTACATTTCATATTTTTGTCATAACTTCTTAACAAAGCATTTATGAATTTTTAATATAATTATTAGACTACGGAAAAATGCGGAACACCCTGTATAAAAGTATAAGTTTTACTATTCCATATAATGTAAAATTAGTCACATTCCATATTTATAATACGTATTTCTTATTTTTCTTCACGTTTTCCCTAACCACAAACCGTTCTAATCTTGTTTAGGTCATGTTAACTAAAACATTTTCAGCAATGTAATATATTGTTTGAAAAGTGAAAAAATCTTATATTTATGCAATGCCTGTTATCTCGGAGACCTATCGTTCGAAGCGTAACTGGTTACGTAGTTGCGCGTAACACGTCCTTGTATACATTTCCATCGGGAGCATGATAGATTATTAGAGCAATTTTATTACCCCAGAGAGCGTAAAGAAAGAGAAACCTAAAGCAATTCGGTTACTTCGTTACCAGCGTCCCGTGGCTCGCGTCTGAGAAAAATCTGACCAGGCATGCACAGGTAAACGTTTTAATTGAGACACCTGTCCGATCCTCGCGTCGCTTAATTATGAAATAAATAGCGAAATCGTGCAAAAAGGATTTCGGAAATAACGAATTCGAGCGGCGGACTACGTGCCGCTCCGCTTCGGGGGGAAAGTAGAATTCGTAAAGTTGTTACGAACACGCGTGCGTGCAAATCGATCGTCCATCTTTTTCGAGGAAGAATATACGCGTAAACGAGCAAACAATTAATTTTTCATCAGCCTGAAACAATGGATCGTGAATAAATTACGCGTCTCGAAACTTGTGCATTCAGTCAAGAAACTCTTTATCAAATTTCGTTTTAAAAAGATAATTAAAAAAATAGAAACATCTTTCCATTTATATCAATTTCCTATATAAACGTGGGCGTTTTCGTGTTATTCGAGTTTTTCGTCGATCGGGGGGGGAAAAAGATGTAAAAATCGATTGCGCAACGAGAAACGAAGTTGTTCGAGATTTCACGATTCGTCGAACAAAAGAATTTCGCCGAGTGACGAAATCCGAAATTCCTGCGGAAATTCGAGCGTAGATCAAAGAGAGCGATTTCGTATTCGTTTAAGTTAATTGGTTCGTGGAATTCGCCCGTTGCGAAAATATTTTCGGAAACCGTGGAAACTTTCGCGGTGAGAGGCCCGGCCCGGCCCGCGACCAGGTCGATTAAAAAATAAATAACGAGGCGCGATATCGGGAGAGGGGGTACAGGAAACACGAGAGACCCAGGGGAAAGCAGTCTTTGTGCACGCGTGCGTCCGTGTACGTACAATGTACTGGCTAATGAGCGTAATGATTCCGTGGAATGTGCGTCTAATGTTGCTATCTGCGCTTCGACGCGTGCACGTTAAGGTTCTTCGCGCGAATCGAGCATGCGGTAACAGCGACAGCCGAGAACAGCTGTCAAACATTCTCCGTTTACTCGTTTTCTACTCCTTACAGCGTAATTATGAGGTTTCAGTCAACCCTGATTCCACCAAGATTCGATTTTCAATCGTTTATTAACTTTCATCGACCCTAAAGACTTGCGAATAAAATAATATTAATTAGTCGACTGCGGATGTTTATGCAAATGCATATGTATATTCCTAGGAAATAGATAAAAGAGTGAAATTTAAATAGAAGTTTGTTTCATCACTGAAGGTTCTTAAAAATACATTTTTTATTTTGCATATCTTGCATATAGCATATGTTTTACATATATTTTATAAAAACATATGTCATAGACAGGGTGTTCGGCTACTCCTAGGAAAAATTTTAATGAGAGATTCTAGAGACCAAAATAAGACGAAAATCAAGAATACCTGCTTACAGTTGCGTGCGCACGATAGTGGTTCTCACTCAGCATGAGGAACTCTACATAGTGACGTATCGACAGCCTTAAAGTTTTCTGAGTGAGAATCACTAACAGCTGTTCGCAGATTGCCGTTCTACAAGCGGAACTTTAAACGTTAATAACTTTTTAACAAAGCCTCAATCAACAAATTGGTATTCTTGATTTTCGTCTTACTTTGGTCTCTAGAATCTCCCATTAAAATTTTTTCCAGGGGTGGCCGAACACTCTGTATATTTATTGCATTTCTTTTCATAAAATTAGTGCTTACGTGGGCTTCCGAATATTTATTTCAGTTTACTAATTCAACGTTTGTGTACGATAGCCATGGCAGAAATGTCAACATAGCTATTTATCAATGGTCAACAATAATCAATGGTAACAGTTCATGGATGCTACGAGTAGTATTAATCAGTTATTCTGAAGTATTCTTGGCAGATAGGTTCTACGGAAACGAAATACGCAAAATGCCTAAAGCGCAAAACAGTAAATGTATAAATGTACAGAATTGGATCTTTTCAATAGTGGAAAAATGTTTTGTGAGTGATGGAGAAATTGTCAAGTGTCAAATATGTGACAAAGAAATTCGCTGTGATAAAAAAATCACAGTACATTTAAATACTAATGGGCACAGAAGCAAAGATCAATAAAATAATAATATAGACGAATTTTTACAACCAAAAGATGGGAAAACAAATAGTAGTAATAAAAAAAATAATTGTTATATGGACATGTGTAAAGCGATGGTGGCGATTAATTTACCTTGGCGAAGTTTTCTAGCAAAATATGTGAAACAGACGATTCCTGATAAATGGACGCTATGCAAAAATTACCTTGATGATTGTTATAATTTGCAATACGTAGTATTAGGGAAGATAATGCGGAAAATAATGTGTGGATTTCTGTGGATGAAACAACGGACAATATGGGACGAAACATAGCCAATTTAATTATTGGTAAAATGTCTGAGGATGAGATGTTAGTGCCACATTTACTTTCCTGTAGCAATTAACAAAAACAAATTATTCTACTATTGCTCGATTTATAAATTTAGCAATACGATTGTTGCGGAAAAAGAGTATTGTTATTGGTGACAGATGCAGCTGTGTATATGATAAAAGCTGGAAAACATTTAAAGGTGTTTTCGCGTGATCCATGGTTTACATAGAGTTGCAGAAGTACGTCAGTACTTTCCACTTGTAAATAATTTAGTATCTTCTATTAAAAAAGTATTTGTAAGAGCACCACTTCGCGTCGAAAGTTATCTAATAATTTTAGACGTGGATTCAGGAAGCAATATTTTATGCTATGCATATGGAAGATATTAAAAATGTAGTTGAATCTTTCGATGCAAATGATGCATTGGCAATTAGAAAAGCACAAGATGCACAAAATGAATCGCTAGTTCAGAATTTAATATTTATCAAAATAGATTTTCTTCTTCTTCTTCTTCTTCTTTGTGTTTGTTACGCCGCGTCGACTGCGAGGTCATTGGCGGCGGATGCGTGCTTGCGCGCTATATTTGATTATACATATTTGTTTCTTTGAGAAATTTTAGAGTGTCACTTATGTGGGCCTGAGCTATAAGGGCTGTGTCCGGTTTTATCCCATATTTCTGTCTTTGGGGTTCGGTTCTTCTGCACTGGTATAGGATGTGGTCTACTGTGAGGGTTTCAGTGGGGCAGTGGCTGCAGTACGGTTGATCGGTTTTTCTTATTAGGTGTTCGTGTGTTATCTTTGTGTGACCTGACCTTAGTCGAGACAATATGGATTTTTCTTTCCTATTTAAATTGCAGGTAGGAATTGGTTCGTAGAAGTTTTGTATTATATCATGTATTTTTGTTCTTTTTGTTGTGGTCCACATTCTGTTCCATTCTTCTTTTGTAGTTTTTTTCATATGGTTTATGAGGTCTTGATACGGTATTGGAACGGTAGTTTCGGTTGGTGATAGGATTGTTGCTTCTTTTGCTGCCGCGTCTGCTTCCTCGTTTCCCGGTATGCCTTGATGTGAGGGAATCCAAATAATATTTATATCGGTGTTGTAATTTTTGTCTAATTCTGTGTATGCTTCTTGTATTTTTGTTATGATCTCATGGCTATTGTTGCTGTTTGAGGTTTCTAGGGCTTTCATCACGCTCATCGAGTCCGAAAAAATGGCAACGTTTTTAAGGTTGTTGATGCTGGCATGTTTCAGGGTTTCAAGTATTGCATATGCCTCAGCGGTAAAGATTGAAACCAATTTGGGGAGACTTTGTTTTATAGTCATATTTTCGGTGACGATGCTGAATCCTGCTCCTGAATCAGATTTGGAAGCGTCGGTGTAGATTTGGTTACAGTGGGAGAAGTTGTTTTTTAGATTTAGGAATTTGGCTTTATGTGTTGTTCGGTCTATTTGATTTTTTGGCAGGTCCGCTAGGCTCAAGTTAATGGGTGGTGTCTTAATAGTCCAAGGAGCTATTTTACTTTGTTTGCGTTCAATGGTAGGAGCCCATTCGATGGGAGGTTTCAAGCAAAATAGATTTTCAATAAACACTATTGGAATCCCTTTAAGTGAATCGATGGAATTAGTGGTGAATATAGATCGAAATTTTAGGAGCCTTCCTAAATTCTGGAATTTGCGGAGAGAAAATTATAACAAAATGGAATGTACTTTTAATAGGAAATCCCGGTTACGAAGCAATATTCAAAATCAGTGAAATTTTACGAGGTCAGATTGTTAAAGAACCTAAAACAATTAAAGCATGCTACTTCAGCGAATTCAAGTATGCTCCAATCACATCTTGTGATGTTGAGCGTTCGTTCTCAGCCTATAAATTGACTTTAAACGATAAACGTTATCAACTAACCCTTGACAATATTGGAAAAATACTCGTAACATATTGTAATTTAAATTATAACTGATTATTATTATGGTTAAATAATAAAATTATTTGAACATATTTTCAGTATATTTTGGCATATTATTTGACATATGTCACTTACATATTTTGACATATCTTATTGACATAAACAACCGCAGTCTACTAATTAGATTAGCAAAAGTCAAAGTCGAGCAAAGCTCCAGATCAGTAAAAAGTGTCTCGATCTCGAATTTTTTCGAGGGGAATTCAAAGTAAATTTAGCGTACGAAAGAGTTGATTAATCGTTCGCTGGCGAACAAGCTTAAATCAATAACAAATTTCACAATCGGTTACGGAAGAAAAAGGAACTCGAAACGGTAATGGCGAAAATGATAATTGGCCACGGAACGGAATCGGCTCGATATTACAAGCAATTAACATTCTCATTGCCAGAGGGATTACGCTCGTCGTTTTGCAACGCAGATGCACTTTTATAAATCATAACGTAATTTTCGGGGGTCTGTTTCGAGAGTTCCAATTTATCTTCCTTGGCGATACCGTGAATTATGAACCAGTAAAACGCGACTACGCGGCGAGGGACGTACCGTAATACGGATATTTTAAGTTACGGCGCAAAGTTAATTCCTCGCCGGGACGGATGGATCGGATGTAACCATTAATTCCGTAATCGAGTTATAACTGTACTGCCACTGCCACCGACGTGAAAGCGAACACCGCGAAAAGAAAGTCTCGTTCGTTTAAAACGACGCGTACATATTTCCTTCGACAAACATTCAATTACCGGGGAATTTTAATTTTCAATTAAACGATATTGCGGCGGCACCGTTCGAAATTCGTTTCCGATACTCTTCTTAAACGTTGTGCGTTCTTCGTATCGAAACGTCGAACCTTGAATGAGACATTTAAATATTGCTCTTATATTTTTTTTTTTCTATACACTCTTCTTTTTGTTTTCTACTATTTGAAGAAGCTAGAATCTAAACGTTGTATATCTTCGGATTGGAAAGTAATTTTAGAGCCGTACGCGCATTCCCGCGCAAAGATTTCGAGTTCGACGCGTCGTTAATCGATCCGTACCGCGACGAGAGTAAACGAAAATCCGTGTAACCCTTTTTAAATGCGGCTGAAATCGATTCATTCCGGCGAAACTTTCTCTACGGGTCGGTCCGCCAGCAGCGATTAATTTTTGCTCGCGAAATGGAACGTGCACTCGAATCCGGGCGTACAGAGAATACAGAAATCGAACAAAAGGGGCTCGACGAACAGGAATTTCGACTTTCGCGAGTAATGATCCCGACATAAATTAACCGAAACGAAAAACGGGGGACCTTCGACGAAAGAAAAGGACTCAGGGATTCCGCGAAACGGGGCAAACGACCGTGGATCGAAGTAATGAGACTTTTGGCGAGGACAACGTTCCAACCGAACATGCTTAAGTCCGATTTTCGACGCGTCTCCATTTTGTCTCGAATCCATCGATACCTAGCGCTCCTAATTTCTTGAGAAACACATTAATGAAATATTTATTTCTGTTTGTTTAAACAAACTTCCTTGCTTGTACAAAGACGGAATACCATATATTTAATATATTATACGTTTGTTAGGTTTACAAATTCGGTACCTTATTATACAGGGTATTCGGCCAACCCTGGGGAACAATTTTAATGGGAAATTCTAGAGGTCAAAATAAGATGGAAATCAAGGATATCAATTTTTTTATTGAGGCTTCGTTAAAAAGTTATAGAAATATTTCCGGCCACACAGTATATTTTCGGTAAAGAATTTTTTTCTCGAAAGTACGTAGGATTTCGGGGGTATGTGTATTCACCCAAAATAATTGTAATTGACCCCCGCAACCAAAAATAATTTTTCTAGAATGATTTGAAACTTTTCAATATCGCCGAAAAATTTAGGCACCTACTCGAATTTTTTTCTCGAAAGTGCGTAGGATTTCGGTGGTATGTCTATTCACCAAAAATGATTGTAATTGACCCCCACATACAAAAATAATTTTTCCAGAACGATTCAAAATTTTTTTTGTGGCCAAAAAATTTACCCTCTGTCAATTTTTCTCTAAAGTTCGTTTTTGATTTTTAATTCTTTTGTTTGGCGCCCTATAGAAAAGTTGCCTAATACTTTCTTATTGGTGCCCATGAGCTGTACTTTAGAAAAAAGTTTAATTGAAATATATTCACTAATGTAGGAGTTATGGTCGTTTGAAGATTGGACCATTTTTGTGGGTTTTTTTATACTTTATGAGTTTAAGGAACAACTTCTCGAAATTTCTTAGAATCTTTACATATTCTACACCAAAATATGCGTTGTTTGCATTTCGAAACATTAAAATCCTCCAATCCTTTCAAGAATTATGATATTTTGAAGATATGAACGTCGGGGAATCATTTCGCCTTACATTACATTTTCGGTAAGGAAGTTTTTTTCTCGAAACTGCGTAAGATTTCGGGGTATGCCTATTCACCAAAAATGCTTGTAATTGACCCCTGTAACTAAATATAATTTTTTTAGTATGATTTGAAATTTTTTAATTTCGTCTAAAAATTTCAGTACCTATTCGAATTTTTTTCTCGAAAGTGGATAAGATTTCAGAGGTATGTGTATTCACCAAAAATGATTGTAATTGAGCCTCGCAACTAAAAATGATTTTTTCAGAATGATTAAAAATTTTTTGATTTAATTTTTTAATAACTTTTTAACGAAGCCTCAATCAACAAATTGATATTCTTGATGAAGAGTATGTAAAATTCCAAACCTATTTGAAAAGTTGTTCCTTAACCCTGTAAAGTGCGAAAAACCCCATAAAAGTGGTCCAATTTTCAAACGATCATAACTCCTACAATAGTTAATACATTTCAATGAAATTTTGGTAGGAAGTATAGCTTATGGATACCTACAAAAAATTACTGAACAACTTTTTCGTAGCGCGTCAGACAAATTTATGAAAAATGGAAAACGAATTTTCAAGAAAAATCGGTGTTGAAATTTTTCGGCGAAAAGAAAAAATTCAAATCGTTCTAAATAAATTATTTTCGGTTGTGGAGGTCAATTACAATCATTCAGTCATACAAAGGTGGACAAATTTTTCGAAGAAATTACAAACTTTCAAATCGTTCTAAAAAAATTATTTTTGGTTGCAGAGGTCAGTTACAATTATTTTTAGTCAATACACATTGTCCCGAAATCCTACGTATTTTCGAGAGAAAAAATTCTTTACCGAAAATATATTGTGTGGCAGGAAATGTTTCTATAACTTTTTAACGAAGCCTCAATCAACAAATTAGTATCCTTGATTTTCGTCTTATTTTGGCCTCTAGAATCTCCCATTAAAATTTTTCCCAGGGGTGGCCGGATACCCGGTATACCTATTATGAAAAACTAATTTATATTTTGTTGCTAAAAATATTATTTGCAAACACTAATACTAGTAAAAAATAGACTATATCTTTCTAGGCAAACACGCATAAATTGTTTTTAAATTGTCTCTTTTCCCCATTGTCGACAACTATAAAAAATTGTGCATATAAAAACTTGCAAATGCAGTTAAAGGCGCCCAGCCTACTATTATATTTCATCGTTATCTTTCGTTTCGTGTACCGTTGAATAATAAACAATTATTCACTTTGAGTGGTGTTGCCGCCACGTGAAGGGTTTCCGCTACACTCGACAATGAACAGTGCCGTTTTTGAGGAAGTCACAATTTTTCACGGACAGCATGCAATTTCCAAAGGACTAGGTCTGGCCGGATGCCGGTTTCAGATTTCTCTGGAAACGGTCCCCGGTTAGACCACCCTCAACGGCAATTGATGTATCGCAGACCCTCACGTGCTTGCCATCAGGACCAGGACAGTCACTACAAAGTAGGGTAATAAATTAACCCAGGGATTGTGCAACGTCCTGCAGACCTTGATTTGCAAGATGAACAAACTAGGCTGTGGGCGTTGCATAATCCAAAACCTAAACAAATTCCGGATTGGGCAGGACAAGGCCCAACCCGAACATCGGCGCCTCCAAGGAGGCACTAAGAGGGAGACATGATGTCTTCCTCGAGGACGGCATCTTGGACGCCAACCAGACCAATCTTGGTTTCTGAAGGCACTTGGACGCCAACGGGAACATCTTGGTTTCTGAAGGCATTTGGACGCCTGACCAGAACTTGGACTTTGCTAGACCATATTTCTGGTTATTAATTTTAAGAAGTTATTGTGATCGTAGATAAAATAAATTGATCTACTACATAATCTAACTCCTCGAACAAGTACGGAGTTAACAAGTGGTATTCGACACGCGGTATAAAATTGACATGGCTTTTATCGCCGTGCAGGGAAACGTCGCGTCGATTCAATTAACGTCCATGAATTATGACTCGGACGCGCGACGAACGACACGCATTCGCTATGTTTACATTGTCACATATATTTCCCACGCCAAGAGTAAGCACGATTCAATAAATTACAATAAATTCGTGACAGGAAAATGTCGTGTTACGTAAAAGTTAATGTCCGCGAAAACAAATGCTTCACCGCATCGAAGAATATTAAATATTTCCACTCAACAAATAGAATAAATAAATGTTGTGTAATTTTCCTTAATAAATTTTATCGATTACAGTTTATTCCGTTGCTACGTAGCAGATGCTTGTCGAGAAAATTTATCTCTCAGCATGTTATATGCCAGGGAAAATAATTTATTTCACTGCTCGAAGTAACGTCCACGTTTATTAACGAGAATAAGTTCGATCATTACGTTAGAAAAATAAGCTAACGAGAATAAGTTCGATCATTACGTTAGAACAAAAAGCTAACGATAATCGTACGATGTTTTCGAGGTCAATTTTGTACGTCAATATTGTGTAACTATAGTCGATACAATTGTTCGTGCAATAATTGCAAAGTATGTGGTGTTGTCGCACAATTGGAGCTAGAAAAATTCACAGACCTGTTTCAAATATTTTAAATAATAAGTTTTTTTACGATTCAGAATGAAATTGTATTTCAAACGAGGGTCAAAATTTTAGGGAATATTTTTATTTTTGAAATTCATAATATAGAATAAAAAATTTTGACAATAATTCATTGGTCAACTTATATATCAAATATGTTGAAACGTGCGAAGTAAGTTTGTGAAGTATGGAAATGTTGGATGTAAAAGATATATGAGTCATGGTTTTAGTTTTTACGACTAGCTTTTTTTTATACAGTAATCTGTTGATATATAAAAGTCTCGAGCATTGCATATAAGGAAGAGAAATCAACGTTTTTCTGTTTTGCTAACAATGTCGAACGCAGAAAAGAAGAGAAGACGTTCGAGGTAGCCAAGATCAAAGGTCATGGTTATACAATTATAAAATTTCAATATATATTTTAATAATAAATTTTAATAATAAACAATGCTAACCCACGAATCTAAATTTTACTATTTCGTATTCCTGTATAAGTTATCTAAATTGTAGTCCTAGTTAAAAGTCAGCCGTTTGTACGTTTAGGTTTATTGTACCCCCTTGTATATATATTTATAATTGTTTTCTTGGAACAATAAATGTTCGTTAGCATGGCGTGAGTGAGGAGGTGTTTGCCTGCAAGTACAAGCTTCTTTTGCTCTGCGCGTTCTAACCCTGCCAGAACAAATCTTTTTTTTATTTTTTCAATCATATTTTAATCGTACACTAAATGTGACATTATATTTTTGTCTGACCTTCGAGTATTTTTTTTTTTAAGTTGAATTTAACCAATTACATTTAACATATGTTATTTTCAATGTACGAAATACATGAATCTGGGTGGTACTTTTCGTAAAAACAGTCAAAACATAAAAATTTCAAGCACCACGTACATCTAATGAAAGTTCTGTTTTCACAGAAATTACAAAATTTTGTATTCATCTCTGATGGAAAGGCCGCTTCATTTACATTGATAAAATGTGAACGATTTTCGGATAGTCGTACCTTGTACCTCGTACTTTTTACCTTATACTTCAGGTAAAAAGGGATATAACTGGGTAAAACCGTTTTATGACATTACCTGATAACTCATGTGACTGTTCTAAAATGAAACGCATTGTTTTGTACCTTTAAAAATATTCGACTATGTCCTTTTAAAATTTAAAATCCAACCCATATACTTTGCTTATGTGCACATACATAGGTCAGAAAATAAATATGCCTGGGCAGTCGAGAATCTCGACTCGCGATTTCAAATCATATGCCGTTGACGGAAGGTCGGATTTCAATTGTTAAGAGCGAAAAGGCAACTGTGAACCCTTCTCTCTCGACTCCCACGAAGCGGTTCGAAATTACTTCGGGCAGCTTCGGAGAATCGGTAAAGAGAGCATGCAAAAGGCGAGGGGCACTGACTAAAGGTCATCTTGCAAATCATCTAGTCATGTCCGCGTTATCTTGCAAATCACATAGTTGCGATAGGACATTACTGCGAGACGCATCGTTTTCTTATTGTGCGTAGAATCTATTAGTATCGAACCTTTAGCAAGTAAAAACAGGTAAAGGTTCACGATAAAGGATAAAGCAAACCTTTTGTAGAGTAAATTGTTACCAAGTTGGGAAAGTGCAGTAATGTACAAGCCAATTGTTACTCTAAAACAAGGAAAAGTACGGGGCATTTCCGCCAAAAGTGTGTTAGGGTCTTCTTACGTCGTTTTTTACGAAATACCATTCGCTGCACCTCCCATCGGAGAACTCAGGTTCAAGGTAATAGACATATTAATTACTCCCACTAGATCAATGGTTCTTAACCCTTTTTCCCTTTTTGCAATTTAAGGGGCTATTCTACCTTGTAGGGACGAAAAATACATGTTTCTTTGTGATTTTTTTGCGGGCTACTAAAGAGCGAATAATTTCGGGTTTTGTAGATACATTTATTATATATTTACGAATTATTGCAACGGATAAAATCTATTGATTACGCTGTTTTTGTTGATCAACAAACAACAGTTTTTACGAACGGTGTCCGACTGCGTATGTGATATCTTGCGATAAGTTATCCGAAATCCAAAAACCAACGATATTCTTAATATAGATGAGTGTGGTTATAGCATGAACTTGGATTTTTTTAAAAAAACAAAAAATGGCAAAATGGCAGCTATTTTACGAAAAAATACTGAATATTTTCATATATTCGGTTGCTTTTTTGTTAATAAAAGAAAAAGTATTGCATATATTGCAGTTATCTTAATTCATGCGATAGAGAGACCAGTTCTAAAGATACTGTATAAATTTGATGTTGATATCTTGAATAGTTTTTTTGTTATTACATACGCAGTACCGAAAAATGTAGTTTCGAGAAAAACAGCTTTAAAGTTTCGTGTCCAATTGTTATACCTGCGCGAGATACATTTCAGCAGACTATAACTTCGTTACTTTTTCAAATTTCAATGTAATATTTGGTAGATATATTTTCGAGACTATACATATACTAAAAGACAATGAAAAAAAAAAATTCGATTTTTTTAATCCCACAGAGTAGAAAGGCCCCTTAATTGGAGCTCGTGGGACCTTTTTTACACAACGTTCCTCGATATAACGTTCTTAACAATATTTTTAACGCAGTTTTATGCGTGTCTAGTTCAACTAAGAAGTCTTTTCTTTCATTTGGATTACTTTGAAAATAATTTCAAGTTAATATTTTAAGAGGTATCTTTTCTTTTAGACTTTTTAAATAAAAGTCGTCTGGATTTCAGATGGACAATACAATAATCTATTTTTTTAATACTTCTCGTTTTAATAAAATGCCCAATATTTCTCTTTCAATTTCGATAAAGATTTTACAAATCATTTAATATCGTCAAGTTATGCGACTCAGGCTCTAGTATAAGAAGTTAAGAGTTAGGTAATGGAATGATCTCCGATCTAAAGAAGATGATCGAAAATAGGATCCAGTAGCGCCTGCCTCGTGGACGGGTATTAGAAACTGTACTGTCTGTACCGGAAAGATCTGTGCCCAGCCAGAGGATTATCCACCGTATAATATTATCGGAAACGAGGACTGCCTTTACCTCAATGTCTACGTCAATTCTCTCAACCAGTCGAAGCCAGTCATGTTCTGGATCCATGGCGGTGCATTCACTATAGGCACTGGCAGTTACAAATTCACAAGACCAGATTACCTACTCGCGAAAGACGTCGTAGTCGTAGCTCCAAACTATAGATTGGGCGCATTTGGTTAGTTTCAGAACATAAGTTTTTCCAAATGTATCATCAAGATTTAATTTATATCGTTGCACAAAGCTCCATCGTCTTCGTTTCGCAATATTAGCGATGAATGGTGGCATTCAAACATATTTTGTAGGTTTCTTAAATCTGGGACATCGAGTTGCACCCGGAAATCAGGGTATGAAAGATCTAATCAAAGCCTTGCAGTGGGTTAAGGAGAATATTCGCAATTTTGGAGGAGATCCTGATAATGTCACGCTTATTGGCCACAGCGCTGGAGGAGTAATAGCTCATGCTCTAACTATTTCTCCGGCTGCTCGAGGTATAATGATTCTCCCTCGCTATTGGGATTTAAAATCAGTCAGCATTTAGGGTTGATGGAACGCTTGACTTTAAAAATCTATCGAAACCAGAGCAATGTGTTATTTTTAATTATTTTTAAATACAGACTCATTTAAAATCGAACCAATTTTACAAAAAGAAAATAGACAATCTTACTAAGAGAATTTAAACTTCTGTGCAAAATAGTGTAAAATAGTCTAGTCGCTAATAATAATTAAGCAGTCGATGTGACTTTAAAACCGAATGAAAAAACAACTTTTTTAAATCGTTCATTCTTATCAGGACTGTTTCACAAGGCGATCTTCCAAAGTGGATTTTTAACGTGTAGTTGGAGCACCATTCACAAGCGACCAGATTGCGGTTTTAAGCTCGCGTTGATCCTCGGGATAAAGTCGACCGATCCAGAGGAAATCGTCAGATCGTTGCGCAAGCTGCCAAATAAAGATATCGTCAAGGCTTATCCTTTCATTCTCACGGAACAGGCAAAACGTTTTCCCGTCACTGTGTCTCGCGACAATCGTGCAATTCTTCGCACATACTAAACATAAATTCTTTTATCGATTTGTAGGAGAAGAACAGGTACGTTCTACCCTTTGGATTGAATTACGACAAAGTAGCTGAGTATTCTGTTCTACCGTATCCGATCGAACAATTATGCGCGAACGACGTTGACATTCCTGTTTTGGGCGGTTACACGACGTACGAAGGCAACATATTTCACAACGGTAACTGTTATTTCTAGCAACCTTCGACACCATTTCCACCAAAGTTAAAATTTTCATTTATTTTCTAACTTTAATGCTGTTAAATTTTACTTCGCCATTTAGACAGTGTATAAATAAGTACCGAAAATGCATCCGTATATATGTAAGTCAGAGACGAGTTGAAAATTTCATTTTTATTTAATATATTTCGATAAGATCTATTTAAAAAGTGAAAACATATTTTTTAAGATTACTTTGATAATTATTTGCCATTAGAATTTGGAAAATTTAGCAACACCGCCTTCAGTTTCTTAGTGAGAGAGAATCTTTGAGAAAAGTCTACTTAGAGCCGTGAAAATAGAGTACGACTTTTTTTCACCAAGTTACAACAGTCAAAAAATGAAGTGTCAGTCGCATTTATGTGAAAATACCTTGTTTCAGACTCGAGCGTGGAAACTTTTAAAAGATACAATTATTATCTGCCAGAGAACGTGAAAGTCTTAAGTGAATTGATACAGTTACAACCCGAGAGCGCAGAGAAATTATTAAAGGCTGTTAAGGATCAGTATTTCGGTGGACAATCGGTCAGCTTAGATAAAATGGACGCGTTCCTAAATTTCTTGACAGACGTTTATTTTGCCATTCCTTTGGAGTTGTATATTAATGATCGCGCGAAAAGGACGTCCGCGCCTAATTACGTTTATAGGTTTTCGTACTTGGGGAAGGAAACTACGTACACGGATATTCGTACGAAGCGTGTTGTCAATGGTACGCGTAAATTATTTGAATTAATGTATTATGCTTCGTTTCTAATTAAGGAAAATTCAAAAACCTATTACTGAGAAATGTAGAAATAGTTAATGTCGAAAATGTATAGGATGGAATTATTAAAGAAACGTCAATACGTAGACGTTGATGATTTTCAAAAAATCGTCGTGCAATATAATTGATATTTTACAAAATATTTATTCTCGATTAGAGAGACTTACAATTACTTTTATTTTGTTGTGTTTGTGACCTTAAAATCGTCTGATTCTGCACTGCTTCCCTATTTGAATAATCAACAACAGTAGAAAGGTTTTGCATTTTTCTTAAGTAAGAGTGATTATTGTTTAAAAATAATTTTAGGGGCGTCCCACATGGACGAATTGGCATACTTGTTTTACTCGCCTCTTTGTAAGGCTGAAAACCCTGAGCCACCCGCAAATGGCACGAAAGACAGACTTATGATGGAACGTTTGACTACGATGTGGACCAATTTTGCTAGAACAGGGTAAGTCAAAGTTTCAAAACTTCTTTCTAATTTTTTAGAAAACGGATATTTTTATTGTAATTCATATACAACGTATGGTTTGGTTTTAACATAGAAATCCCACACCGTGCCAAGATAATAATTTAATCAAGACCATTTGGGAGCCTACGACGAAGGACAAGTTTTGTTATTTAAATATTGACGAAGAATTTGAATTGGTAACCACAAAATTGAATTCATTTGACTTCAGTAGAATATTCTAAACTAGTTTAAAATAATTATGATTAATTATGTGACGATCTTGTCATATTATAGTATAATGACGAATTTTGGGTTAATATGCTATGGGAAAATCAGTAAATAAATTAAAATTGTCTGTTCTAGTAGCGTAGTAGTATAATTACTCCGTCACATATTGTGTGTCATTGATATTAATCAACGATCGTGCACATAAATGTTTTTAATACCGTATGATAAAAAACAGTTGCATAAAGAATTCGAAGAACAGCCACACGAAAAGATAATAACAGTTTGACGTATGTAGCGACAATTTTCCTTATCTGCCCTATAAGTTTTGATAACAAAAAGTATGTTAATACGATACTTATTATCTATTTTCGAACTTCGTCTCGTCTGTTCAAGCATTGAATAATTTTTTGCGATAAAATATATAATAGAACCGCGGTAGAAATAGCGTCGAATGTAAAAGCATAATTACGAAAAGTTCTTAGGAATACAAAAAGGTTTAAAGACCAGAAGCTTTGGGGAAAATGGTGATCTATAGTTACCAAATCGTATGGCTGCGTCGAATGCATCGTCGTTGGAGAGAGGTTCTCGTGAAATCGGGTCGACGATCGGTTGAAAAAGGCAATGGTGGCCCCTCGAAAGAAAGGCAAGCGAAATCACCGCGCTAATTTAGACGATCGTTCGCCGGTTTATCCGAAACGGTTGCTAAATCGGTCGCCATTACTCTCCGCACACGGTCCACTTAACCTTTTGCATCCGATCGACCGATTACCGAGCAACCAGATAATGATCAATGATCGAACGACTCGTACTTGATAAGTTTATTCCAGACTGGCTGTCGCCGGACAGGGTGGGTCAGCCGATCAAGGAACTCACGATCCTGCCGATCTACGGTGCATTTATCGCGTTTAAAAAATCTTTATTTTGACCTTTGGAATCGTTAGGAGCGTACGTAATTTTTTGTACGCCTAATACAAAGCTCCAACCGCAAATAAAAAAATCGTTATTCAAATGTAGCGTAGCTTGCATTCGAGAAGCTATTTAAAGTATTCTTCTCCCGAAAATTTGCATTTCTGTTTATTGTATGGGGGCCATTTTTAGTGTCGCGCGAATATAACGTATCGAAGGCCTTTGGATTTCTCACTGACCTCTCCGAATTACAGCTCGATTATCGTGGACGTATTCGTAATTACGCATACGACATAGATTAGGCGCCAGCAAAAACATGAAAAACGAACTAAACGCACAGTTTTGCCAAACATAGTCTCCGATCTCTTGTATCATTATCGTTGCACGCAAATGGCTTTTGACCCTGATTATCTACGGTCGAGTTGCACAAAAATACGCCGAATTAACCTAAAATAATTACCAGAGCTTAGGAATGCGATCAAAGTCTGCAAATATCCTGTTCTCTCCAATTTTTGGGCGAATTTAAATATTACGTAACGAAGTATAATTGTATCAAAGTTGTTATTTTTGTATCATTCGATCCAAGATAGGAAAGGTTGATTCTTAGTCAAGAAGCGTTACTTTCCCCGGATATATAAGATCAAGGAAACAGTTTAATGAACCGTACTCTATTTTATTTCATAAACACGAGGTTTCAAAATCATCATGAACAGTGCCTTCTAGGTAAATTTTATACTTCGTAGACAGTATTTGTAACAATATTTATATATTCTTAGACCTATAATTAGATTATTCCGAATATTAAACACTGACGATTAAAGTCTCCTGGTCGTTGAAAAGCGATTAATTTTCCTAGAAATGTATTTCTTACTATTTACCTTTTGAAATCAATATTTATACTAATTAGTTCTTGATGATAAGATACAACTGAAAAATACTAATTGTTCATCAGTCGATCGAATCGTATTATCAAACGCCACGGATAAACGTGGACTTTACAACGTTTCCAATGGTTTGAAATAATTGGCGATCATTTTTTTCCGTGACTGTACGTGTGTGAGTTTGATTATCACGAGAATACGAGGCCAATAACGACGCAGTAATTTAGTATTTTTTTTGTCTCTGAGTATCGGATAATCGTGCTTAATGCCGATTTAAAACTCTCGGAGTATCGTTTATCGCCATCGTCTTTGCTAACCATCCGATACCAAGCAATTTTTATTTCTTGGCGCCGTTCGTTCATTAATACAGCGACTTGTTTATTGCAAAAGGAAAGTCGAAAACGAATTTAAATAAATTACGATGCCGCGAAACGAGAGGAATCTTTTAATTTCATTCCTTCTGTTATTCAACATGCTTTTTCTCTCTGAAACTTGAATCGTGATGGCTTTCAATAAACATTTCTCATTCGTTCGTGAACTTACGTTTCGTACATTGGAAACTATTAACGAATCTTTTAAACAAATTTACAGCTAGTTTAAAAGTTGAAGCAATCTTTTAATTAAATACAAACGTATATCAAATATTGCTTGTAGCAGAAGAAAACAATAAAAGTTAATAAAGAAATTAAAATTGTTATACTTTGAATACAAAAGTGGGTCGAAATTATAATTTTAATTTGCCTGAGTAAGAGATTAGGTGGATATTGCGAAATCTTCCCAACAATAGTTGTTGCAATTTCTTGCATCGGATAGCAATCAACAATTACGGTAACGGCGATCTATCTAGATCCGAGTCTACCTTTTCGATCGATATTGGACGCTATTTCGATCCAGCCAGGATTGAAATAGAAGATAAACGACGTTCTTTGGAACTGTCGAACAATCCAGAGAAAATTGCAGTTCTCGGCCTCGTGACCGATTATATATTTGGTAAGCAAATTATCGGCCTGCCGAAACGATAGTGATTGATATGGCGTTGCTCCATTTAAATTTCGCTGTCGACTGGGTCCCATCGTCGGCAAGAAATTCACTGTTATTATTTCAAGCAAACTGTTATCTTATCTCCCAAAGCACATTTGGTCATTCAATTTTGTATTCGAGTCTTTTTTGGCAGATTCCAGTATGAATTCTATTATATCAATTGTGATTATCGATTTATCGTTAAATTAAAAATGATATAGGATGGAGCTCGAAATAAAATTTCAGTTTTTAGGTGTTACCTGTTGTTTCAAGGTACGTAAAAATTCTCTGATTATGGGACCAACCCACGTCATGTCAGACACTGGATTGGACTTCTGTATTTTTAACTTATTAAAAACAATAATCTGTGCTCAGATGCCATTCATTTAGGGATCACTCGTATTTAACTCCACCACATTTTCTATAGTTCTAGTTTGTCTTTGGATGTAATATACATTATTGTTAGTTTAACCTCTTAACACTCATATTTTTCTGGTTAAACAAGTCAGTTTTCTTTATTGGATTTGTTTCTAAGCTATATGAAAGTATGGTTTTTATTAATTACAATGTTGTATCTAACGTATAATTTGAAGGAAAACAAATATTGCCGTCCCTTAAACCGTTAGATAAAAGAAATATCGGGCATGAACGTTAAGGGGTTAAGAATTCACTTCATCGAGAAGTAAAATCTGCAAAATGTTGAAAAAATTTCAGAAATAAAATTAGCAGTTCATAGGTTAATGAAGATATAAGGAAAGAATCTATTTATGGATCGAACGATGATTCGTGCAGTTTACGGTCTAAGAACTCATTTGTTCTTAGGTAAACTTAAATTCTCTCGACTACTGGACCCCAATCTAGCCCCTATTATGTTAGATAATTAACAAACTTATAAAAGACAATAATCAAAGTTTCAGTCAGAACAAATATTATCGAGTTTAATTTTGCCTTTGCATGTAACACGAGAAATTGGGATTTAAAGCAACACTAATAGAAAAACGATGAATCTATTTACGAAGTATCGTGCACGTGCGAATAATTGAATGGAAAGACGCCGAGGAAAACATTCTGTGCGTTGTCGGTTAAAAAGTTTTTCACGCGATGGTGAGACGTTGAGTAATCAGTCTGGATCGAAGGAAATGATCGTGACCAGGGGAGAGCCAATAGAACTTTATCAACGAAATAAGACTGGCTGGAGGTTATTTCGTAGCACCGTCGCGTCGGTGAGCCTGTCTTCGATTAATCTTGTTTTCCAACGCTTGGGGGAGATAATCGATTCGACCTACTAAGGAAGATAGGTACGTACACGGTTTCTTTCCTCGAGAGATAGCCGTTGGACCCGGTGATTTGGTTTCTAGGCTCTGGGGTTTACCGATCTGCTCATTAACCGCGCCGATTAATCGTCGAGCGTTCTACGTGAGAGGTCGCGACGCTGAAACTACACCCGCCTCGTCGATAAATCCTCTCCAATTTCCGAACATCGCGTCCTGGAACGAATTCAACTCTTCGGAACCCCCATTTATTCCAACGCTCCATTCGCTGGCACAGAATAAATCTGCATTATTGGAATAATTATGAATAGTCACATTTCGTGTAGCACGAGAAAACAATACAAATAATTTGATCAAATCATTAAAATAATTCCAAAAGAAAGTAGTTACAACATTGATTATATTTTTATTGATATGAACAAAAAAAATTTTCAAATTTGAATATCTCGGAACAGGGTTTTAGCTTCTTTCGAACTCAATTATATTTAAATAGAAGTCGACATTAATTCCACACTGAATTTAAACAAATTTTTAGCAAAAAAGTATTTGCGAAGTTAATTTCTAAAAAGGCTGCATTCGTTCGAATATCGATATCGTTTCGTTTGTCGTCTAGATTAAATCGAATCGAATAATTGCATTAGCACGCTCGCGCAAAGAAATAAGCGGAATTGTACGTAATGGAAGCGGAACACAGACAACCGCAGCGAACTTTCACCGGTTTTCAATCAAGTCCGCCGATCGAGGAGATCTATCGATCGGTAGATCGAACGCGGGACAATCTTCTTTCGTCGAACGCTCGTTCGCCTATGCGTCATGCGATCCGCGAATCGAGGGAGGCAAGAGAGAAAGTAAATCAATCGACATTAATGTTATTTACATACGTTATTACGCAATCCAGAGGGGAAGTGATTTTCCTGCTTCGAGAACCCTAATCATTGCCGTCGTGTTTACATAATTTTCGGTTCACATATTTTGAAAGCAAAGCTCAGGAAAGAATTAATATTTATTTCCTTTCAAAATATTATGTATTTTTGTAATGCTTTCACATTGTAATAGCCATTAGAGTAAAATAAATATTTCGATTCAGTGTCCTGAACAATCATATTTTCTTGTTCAGATGTTAACAAAATTTGATACTTAGTACGTTTTCAGAAACTGGAAACTATCGCTTCGTAAGAAAGATACACTCATACTTTTTCGAATAAAGAAGTACGTAAACGAAACTGTGAGTTACTGTATAATCGCGTAAATCGTACGATAATTTATGTAAATAAATTTTGTGAACAATTGGAGTTCACTTCGCAATGTCATCCTATTAAAACAAATTAATACTGCATCATTTTGAAACTTCGTCTTTCTTAAATCTATACAAATAGGAATCGATTTGTTGTATAAAGAATTATTTTTGTTTAATTGTTAGGTATTTATGTAAATAAGTTTTGTGAACAATTGGATTTCCCTTCGCCATGTCATCCTATTAAAACAAATTAATACTGCATCATTTTGAAACTTCGTCTTTTTTAAATCTACACAAATAGGAATCGATTTGTTGTATAAAGAATTATTTTTGTTTAATTCTTAGGTATTTATGTAAATAAGTTTTGTGAACAATTGTATTTCCCTTCGCCGTGTCACCTTTTAAAACAAATTAATTCTGCACCATCTTGTAATTTTCGTCCTTTTTAAATCTATATAAATCAATCCGTTGAATAAAGAATTATTTTTGTTTAATTGTTAGGTATAAAAGATGGTTTCACGGAGAATGACACGCATTCGCAATCGTTGTTTCGCGTCGAGGCTATCGGCGTCGAATTTATCAACCCTAAAAACGTCGAGTCGTTTTCGTTGTTCGTGAATGCTTATCGGTCCATTAGGCTCGGCGATTCGCGCGGGCTTGGCTTATTAATCTTGGCGCGCCGTCGATTAATTAACGACGCGATGAAAACGTCTTGTTGTCGCGAGAACGGAAGCAAATTGGCGAAGGAGTGAAATCAACCGTTTCGTGGAAATCGTGCGTCCGATCAGGATGCAGAGCCGATTTCTCAAACGATGCACAACCGTAGTGAGTCACAACGGGGCGTGCTGCACGTGGAAAAAAGTTTCTATTACCTACATACCTATTTGTCGTGGAATGTGACGGGAATGTTTAATTCGAGCGGTGGCCCGCCGCTTCGTTAAAACTGTAACGATGCTAATCGTATTTATGCGCGACCGAGCATCGTTTCAGCCTCGAATTCATTCCTGATCGAAACACACGCGAAATATTAAACGCTTCTGGATCGATTCAAAAATATCCCAACGGTTTCTATTTAATTCTATCGAAATTCTAAGTAAAAACAAATAATATTTTCTAAAAAAAGTATGAAAGATCTTTAAAAGTAAATAACGGAACAAACAATTTCAAAATGTGTTTATATGAAATTTATAAATTTTAATAATGAAACGGTTATATTGGTAAATTGATGGGATCGTTTATAAGATATTTATTATATATTCGCACAAATTTTGTGCAAACATCGCATTAATATAAATGACCTCCAGAGATTTAATAAACATGAAAGGAATTGTTTTATTCCGTTTTATAATGCACACTTCACTTTGCTTCTGAGAATTTTAGAAGTATAGTTTGATCAAAATATTATTAGAATCCAACTAACTCACGAATTTTTCGTTCTGGAATTGAAGTTTCTCCATGAAAGCAAGAAAGAAGCAAGAAAAATATTCTATGAGACTATGAAGAGAACAGAAGTTGAAGTTTCCCATCTGTGCGCATGATGTAAGTAGAGTTTGCTTTCCAAGAAAACAATGTCCGGCAAATCGACGTCTAATTTTCTCGAAAATGATAATTCAAGCGTTCCCGGTGGAATTTCAAGGAAAAAATGTTAATATTGCGGACACGTACCAAACGTGCTCGAAGTCGGTTTAAACGCACGCGAGGACGTGTTTCGTTTCAGAATTAAACGATTCGACGTGTCATTCACCTCGCAATTAGATAATTCGATTGTTTTTATGCACGTATTCACTAAATGTATAAAGACTCTCATTGCCAATTACCCATATCTATTCATTAATATTAACAATAATATCCTAAAAATTGCACGCGAATGTACATATTACTAATACAATGTTCTTCATATAATAATAACAATAACAAAATGTGCAAAAATGATGAAATCAGAATTTCGTGAAAATAAAAATTGTAGATACAAGCTTGTCCACGTTTGCCATTAATCTATCTTCGAGAATAGCAAGAAGATGAATTGTGAGGTTATAAAATGCAAAACAAAGACGATAAATAATGAAATAAGATTTTAAAAAGCAGAAGCTATCAAAATATGTGTACTGCGTGAACTCTTTTCATTTTTTCTCACTGTCAAAAGGTACGAAATTGAATCAACGAGGTCCTCGTCAAATCGAGATAATCTTCTTGTGGGAGGATAGATTATCTTTGGAGCCCTAATGAATAATTAATTCCGCGTCTAACGCAATTAGTCGGATCGCGCGTCACGTTATAGGGGTCAGCAAAAATCTAGGAGGTGTATTCGACGCGTGGCTTCGCGTAGGCAAACTTGTATGCTAATTCGAGGGCAGAGCCCTCTCGTGGTATGTACACACAGGGTGTGACTACAAAATTACAATGGAGGAATTTCGCGATATTCTTTCGTCGAAAATAATTGGCATCGATGTTCTTGCAAAGGGCACCGATCAGAGGTACAGTCAAACGGCGTCAAACAACGTCAAACCTATCGATGCGAACCTGTTTATGGGCTCGATTCGACTTAACTTTTCGTCAGGATACGTATAAGCTGGTTTCAAACTTATGGAAGTAATTATTTGGAGGTGAAAATTTTAGGTGATTTTTAAAATTAAAAATTACAAAGCAAGAATTTAAAAATTTTTACTTTATTTACTGTTGAACCATGCTTATAAAATTAATTATTATATTTTATTTTCTATTTTAGATTGTGGGAGTGTATTAAAATATTCATGATACACATATGGTACATTGGTCTAACATTTTTCTATAAATGTGATATACAGAATGTTCCACATTTTTCCGTACACACTTCAGCGGTGTGTTCTACAAGTAAAACTAAGACTAAAATGTTATATAACAAAAAATCCATAAATACATAATCCATATCGTGAGTTTCTTTCCAATTTGCTAAACATAATCTTGAACAATAGTTCAAAATTGTATAACAACAAAAAGTTATCATCGAAGAAAGAATACTTCAGCATCTAAGATAAATGATAGAAACTAAACTCTGATAAAGAAATGTTTAAACTATCCACATAATTCTATGTTAAAAATATTTTTTCGTGCCTCAACTAGCAGTTGCTCTCTTTAACCAAATTTTAGTAAATTTGTCAACATCACATTTCATAATTTTGTTATAACTTCTTAACAAAGCATTTATGAATTTTTTGTTATATAACACTCAGTCTTATTTTTATTTGTAGAACACGCTACTGAAGTGTGTACGGAAAAATGCGAAACACCCTCTGTATAAAGTCTTCAATTTCTGCGGTCTCTAAGTAAATGTAGAGTTTAAAATTCGATCTTGCCCCGTAACCGTGGTCTTAAACAAACACAATTGTCACGGTGTGGTGCACTCAGCAATGTTTTCAATTCCCCGAGCAGCTGGTTAAATAACTTCGGGTATCGTTCACGATACGATGGTGTAACGTTGGAAAAATCGTTGTACGTCGATCCACGACGAGATAGCGTAGCCGTCAGGAAGTCCAGGGATTGTTTCCTTTCTATTTGGCCGCAGGAAAGCGATTCGTAGCCGTCAAGAAGCGACTTGCAGTTAACGTGACGTCGCGACCGAGCGAAATGTCAGGCCGGGAATTTGCATTTCCTAAATGCCACTGCGTGAAATCGTCCGCCACTCTCAACGCTACAGGATCGCTCCTCGACCGATCGAAAGCCAATCTTTTCCTTTTTTATTTGCCTCGATATACAGATGGAATTTATTTCCAGACATTCGCGAACGCCCAAAGTGTTCGACGCGCTCGTAATAATCGATCGTGGCGGCGACACACGCGTCAGATTTGTGGTCCGATAGTAATATAAAATGTAATTTATTCAGGTCTAATAAATCATACAGAAAAATTACAAAGATAGCGAAGAAGGGATGTTTTATAAAACTGTTGCGATATTAATACACCAGCACAGGAATTCCCTGTGACCGACTGGCGAGCTCTACTTGGGGGTTCCCCTATGATCGACCAGTACTCCAACGTAAAGCGCCATCGTGCGGCCATAAGCTTGCCACAAGATTGATTTCACCTATTCTAATAGTCGATAGCCTAGAGAAAAAAGTCTTTTCGTTTTTTAGAAAAAGACTCGAGCACTAATCTAATTCAATGTACCATGTTAATCGCAACAACTCTCGTTTCTCAACAAATATAATGTGTACTTCATCATTTTGGAAAGATATAAACATTTCACAACACTGTCGGAAGTTTGTCAAAGTTTGAAAAGAGCACAAGATTTATCGCTCAATTTAAATATTTGCGATTACGATGACTCTGTAATTAGACAGTAATTACAGTGCAATTACAGTCTGGTCGCATGTTATTGTACGGTAACAAACGTACTTGGAAGTAAATGTACCCATTTTATTTTTGTATTAATTTTCAATATTTTCCTGATAAAACATTAAATTCTGTGGTAAATATTTTTGCAAAATATTGAACAAGGCTTGCTAAAAATTTGAGCTTCAATATCGAATCGATCGAATGGAAATATTGGTTCAAAAGTGTCGCGCGAGAGTGAGAAAACGATTTAAATAATTTTACGAGGGAACGTTCTCGCGATCAATTTCACGAATTAATCTCTTATTAATTTTTCACAAGCGCAATACCAGTCCCGAAGGATTGTTGACCTTGTTATCGCCTCGACACCTGTGTAATTAACGATGCAATCTATGTATCTGTTGTGTACACGAAACAACCGAGCGTATCGTGACCTGAACACTCGAGAGATATGCAGGTTTTATCAGAGGCCAACAAGTGCAAAATTAAGTAACTATATTATGCAGTCAGTGTGATTTCCTATCGACGTTCCGGCCTTACCTTTCGTTAATCACTTAATACTTTTCTTACTATTTTTTTATATTTACATTAAAACGAATTTTTCGAATCAATCTTACGAATAGATAAATTGTTCGAGCAAACAAACTTCGATACACTGTGTCAAACTGTATCAAACTATTTGTTTGTAAGTCAAAATTTCTAATTTATTTAAACTATTTCCTAGTAGAATAAAATAATCCAACGCCTGAATTTGTTTCTGAATTTTTGTCAATTTTGTAAATTGACCTTCCGAGAGTTTATATTAATGTTATTCTTAGAAATCGTTTTGCTCGGGCTGATAATTGCACCTAAACGCGCACTGTCGCCCAGAGGGTTAAAACGTACATGTGCAACGAACGTAACGACTATTATTATTTGTTAAACGAACCGTTTGAAGGAGTACCCGCCTGCGGGGAGATAGTTTTCGTTCGATTCGAACCCTTGACCGAATCGATTTTAGAACGCAGAGCCCGCATGAGAATTTTAATTCGATAATTGTTATTTTTACACCGACACGAGAGTAACTCGCACGAACAGTCGGACGAAATAACTATCTGATAAGAAATTAGGTGAACTTTACATAAGCTTAAAGACTCGTGCCAAATTTATCGTTCGAAGTTGAATTGAATTAGATTTGTACAAGACAAATTTATTAGATTGCTATTTACAGACAAATATTCTTTCTTTCGCTGGTGTACTATGTGAAGTGGTCCAAATAATGTTGGAAGCTTTTCTTCAGAGATATTCGTGTTCGAGTTACTCATTGAAAAACAAAAAGACTCTTCAGCCAACCTTAGCAAACATGTGAGTCAGAAGAGTTTGAACGTTTCCAGAAATTGCTAATATCGTGGCTTCTTGCATAAACAGCATCAATTCGATTTAAAGCAAGTCGTGGATTATAATTCGCAAATAAAAAGGTTTCTCGGAGTTGAATGTATCGCTGAAGAGCGAAACAAGGGACGTGCATGGAAGCAAACATCGGCGTCTTAACTATGCCGTGGATATTCAAGCAACATCGTTTAACTTCCCCTTGGATCAGCGAAGCGAGCTACCAAGAAAAAAGAGATAAATGATAATCCAAGCTCTCCTCGCCGGGAATATTAAGCGAAGACAGTGAATAGAAATCGCGAGCTTAGGCGAACGACCGTGTCCATAATGCTTTCTAAAACTGTTATTTATCGCACGGGGATTTCTTTGGGATTTATTGTACAATGTTTATTTCAATCGAACGGTCATCCATAGCGTGGATTAACAGAGACACCATCGTTCTCTGAAAACGTATTCCGTGAAACATCGTAAATTGTTAACAGAAAGTTTTGTTTATTCGTTTGTCATTTCTTGTAATGATTATCCGTTCTGTTATTTCCTGTAACGATTATCCATTTTGTGATGCATCTTAGATTCAGGATATTTTTAATAATAATTGTTCGAGATTCGATGTATTTTGAAATATTATTCCACCTTGACAAAACGTCTTCTGCGACGATTATTCGGGGACTAGCAATAACCAGGCGCCGTGGTTGACTTGGAGCAATTATTGGTGGACAGAATATTTCCAGCGTCGCCATCGCGAACCGGGACTTACGCAATCGAACATTCATGCTGCATTCTGAATACCATTATTTACATGTTTCCGGGAACACCTGCCGGAGCTACTCGTTAGCGGCGATTTAATGACACGTAAGTGGCTGCGGGAAAATAGGAACTCGTTTCAAAACGAGATCGACTCTTCGATGTTCCATTGATTTCGATCGATGCTCGACCATCGCACTGTAGCGTATTTGCTCCAAAAGGCTGGCCAAATTAGCAACTTAGAATGTTTATTTTTGTTTAAACTTTTAAACAACATTTAAAAATAATTCTATTTTTGTTCAAACTTTTAAACAACTTTTAAAAATAAATTTATTTTCGTTCATACTCATAAATAATTTTTAAACATAAATCTATTTTTGTTCAAACTTCTAAACAGCATTTAAAAATAATTCTATTTTTGTTCAAACTTTTAAACAGCTTTCAAAACTAAATTTATTTTCGTTCATACGCTTAAATAGTTTTTAAAAATAAATCTATTTTTGTTCAAACTTTTAAACAGCATTTAAAAATAAATCTATTCTTGTTCAAACTTTTAAACAGCTTTCAAAAATAAATTTATTTTCGTTCATACGCTTAAATAGTTTTTAAACATAAACCTATTTTTGTTCAAACTTTTAAACAGCATTTAAAAATAAATCTATTCTTGTTCAAACATTTAAACAGTTTTTAAAAATAGATAAAGAATATAAAATATTATCAAATTACGTTATTAAATCGAAGGATTATTCGACTGCTTCGAGCCTGAAAAGAATCAATTTACAGGATCATTTGCTATCGCAATAATAATTCAAATTGTCCGTTCTTAATCAAATGTTGAAACGATATCGCGATAAGAATCTTGCATTTTTGAATTATAAGCAAAAGTTACCGCACACTTGCAAACTTCCTTGCATTAATTTAGCCTCAAGGATTTTGATCTCCCGTATTATAGGTTTATTTTTAGAACGTCGAATAATTATGTTCTCGTTCGAATTTTATTTGCATATCATTATGTATGGAATTAAAGCAAGTTTTATGCGCGCAAACATACTTAATTCGAACGAAATTTATTTTCGTAATGCCATTATGGAATTCAGTTTCTTTAAATAACAACTTCTTGGGATAAAAATATGATCCCTTCAATATTGAAAAATTTACCCACGACGCGGTATAAATCAAATATTACCATTAATGTTAATAGCACTTTAATACTCCATACTTCGAAAATATGTAATTGCTTTGTTTAACTGAACGCTTGTAGTAAAAATTCATCGTCGTTTCTATAGAAATGCGAGCAACTCCGGGGCTGTAATAGTCTCCATTCCAAAGTTTCAGTTTATGACACTAAATCCAATTAGAAACTTCGTTCGCTAAAACTGCTCAACAGAAGTTAATTTTCGCTTTCTCGTCGCAAGTTGCATTAATTCTGCTTCGAATCACATTAATTTCTAATTGGAATATTTCGACGGTAAAAATTACATTCAATTATTTCGTTCGGTAAAACTTTTGCGCCGCACAGTGGTTCGAATCGAGAAATCGAGTGACATTTTTGTATAACTTTGCAACGATAAAAGATATCGGTATGAAATTTGAACCGATTGATGTTGAGATGTCAAGTTATAAGTAGACTAAATAAAAAAATTATAACAACAATTATTTATTTCAAATATGAGTACAATAACAAATATTTAATTCCGAGAATGTTGTTATTCTTATAGTAATATATATTCCCTTTTTTTTTAGTTAGCTGTTAGTTGTGTTGCTTCAGGATCTAATTTTTTTTCTTTCTTATCGCAAGATTTGAACCTCATCGTTGAAATGTAGGGATCAGATGTTAACAAAAGTCTGTCAAATGTGTTTTCATTTGTTGCTTTTCTGGAATATTTTCTTGTATTTGTGCTTCTGAATTTCTTGAAATCTTTGTGCTTTGTCTCCTGAGCTTCTTCCGAAAGTTATTAATAATCTCTGCACCATGTATTAGCAGTTTATGCACAGATGTTGACATATAGTACTAATTATAGTGAGTAACATAATATTTCCCTGTTTCTAGTGTATACGGTTTAAATTGTGTGTGCCGTTTTCATTTTTATTGTTGTGAAAACTATCGATCGTTAATATACTCGACCAAAATTCGATGACTCAAACATTCTAGAAGGGTTCGAGGCTCCCATGAAATTACATAGGTTCATAGTTCGTGTCTTGTCAAGAATAACATCTAGAATTCTCTGTGGTCGTTTTTATCATCCTACTAAGATTATCGTACTTTTTACTGGACCATCGTTCGTCTCAGTGACTCGCTGATCGTGGTTGGCAGGCGAGATAGAGAAACCTGTCCGATTGAAATTCAACAATCCCCCATTTGCATACGTCAGTCGTCTGAACATCCCAAATTTCTACCAACGTTCCTCGGTTATGTGAGCGTAGAGTGCAACTTAGAGACTTATAATTAACGGGACGAATGCTCCAAGGAATTCTAAAGTTTCTCTAGAACTCTCAATCATTACATTCCCAATTAATCCGTTGTCTATGTGCTTAGAATTACCTAATAAAATCCCATTGTCATCTATTAGGTCATTCTATAAGCTCGTGTTGAATTTTCTGTTAATTTCACGAAATATATGTTGAATTTTATTAAAACAATATTTCGAAATTTCACTGTAGATTTCAGTATTGTAAATGTACTAGAATTGTGTTACCTTAACAGCTAAAGTCTAAAGACTTAGAAAGACCTTGTACAGTGTAATGAATACAACTATATTTATCAAGCTAATGATAAGGTGGAAAACAAAGACAAATAATCCTCCTATTTTGATAAATAGCCTGAAAATATAATTACGAATAGCAATTGCTCAAGAACTTTGAAAAGCTTGACGACACGATGAAAGCAAAATTCATCAATGTCTTTCGTCTAACGAAAGGTTCATTTGAAAATCAACAATATCAAATATATTATAAAAAATGCTAGTAACATCTGTTGACTCGCAAACTGCATCGTCCTAATTTTTAATCCACTATAGCTATAGGTTATGTTTTGTTACAAAGTTTTCTAATTTCTAGTTTTTCAGTCCAAGAACGACCATTAACTACGTGGATCCCGACAATTATTTTCAACTATTTTCCATGTAAAATTGTTAAAAACTGTGTTTCATAGAAGGTCATAAGAGAATATTAAGAAAGAATGGTTTTGAAACTACAGAAAATGATGGAGTTATCGAACGCATATACTTTGGTTATTGGCATAAGGGTTGAAGCAGACGATATGATAAAAAAAAAAAGAAAAACGAGGACATCGAATAATCGAATAATTTTTGCCGTGTAGAAAGGTGATCGAAGGTCGAATGAAATGTCGTACCCAATTCGCGAATTCCTTTCGGAGGACAGCTTCTTAGCCTCTGACAGTCGTGTCCCAGAAAAATAATGGTGGACAAGTAGATTTCCGGACGCGAGACGGGCTCACGAAACGCACAGGGACCGTCCAACAGGTGTCTTCGCGTAAAAGCACTTTCGATCTTAACTGTTACCTCCATTCCAGCAGATCGTGCCACTTCTCCAGCGGGTTCCTCTCCCACGGCCAACCTCGATGTCAGAGACCTTTGCCCCAATTCACTTTTCTCTTTCTCCGCCGCCAAGGTTAGCCTCGAATCGCCTTATCGGTTTCATTTCCCCGCTTTGTCGTTTCTCGCCATTCGATCCCCCCCTTTTCCCGCTTACAAGTCACCCACAGATCGATGCCCAAATTTCGTGTATCATACAGGCACAAAGCATAGAGAAAAATTAAATATCGAGAAAATTAATTCCGGTTATGATACTTTTTTTTTATTAATCATTTGAAACCATATATACTGTTTGGTTTTTTCATTTTTGTAAAGTTATCTTTTTTTTTTAACTCGTTTGCTACCAGCTGTGCTAGCTTATGTGTGACGACCTAATTTTCTTATCTGAGCCCAGCGACACTTACGTGTACTGGTGTGTAAAATTGATAATTTCACTTATTTAGAATGTTATAAATACGTGTCACAAAAATTAAATGACAATTGGTATATTTGAATAATAAAACGTCTGGACTATGGTGGTGATTCACTAACGTTATCGTAACTTCCAAAAAATTGAATATTTTTCTATGAAAAAAATTGAGTATGTTCTTCAAGTATAGATCCAAGTATTTGCCATAGAAAAATATTTTAAAAAATGCCAAAGCCCCACTAAAAAATTGCATTCTGGAGTACCTCCTTAAAGGGTCGAAAATGGTATCTTTAGTAATTCCTAAAATATGGAATACTTTTATATAAAAAAAATTGTAGATATTCTTCAGGTATAGATCCGTGTATTTGTCGTTGAAAAATAATTTTGTAAATTCCAAAGGATCGCTAAAAATTACGTTCTGGAGTACATCCTTAAAGGGTCGAAAATGGTATCTTTGGTAATTTCCAAAATATTGAATATTTTTCTATGAAAAAAATTGAGTATGTTCTTCAAGTATAGATCCAAGTATTTGCCATAGAAAAAGATTTAAAAAAATGCCAAAGCCCCACTAAAAAATTGCGTTCTAGAGTACATCCTCAAAGAGTCAAAAATGGTATCTTTGGTAATGTCTAAAATATGGAATATTTTTATACAAAAAAAATTGTGGATATTCTTCGAGTATAGATCCGTGTATTTGTCATAGAAAAATAATTTTGTAAATTCCAAAGGATCGCTAAAAATTGCGTTCTGGAGTACCCTCCTCAAAGAGTTGAAAATGGCGTCTACGGTCCCGCTGACCAATTGAATGGCCGTTGTGGGATTTAATTTCCAGCAAGGACGAACTTGGCGCGAGATTTGTGGAACGGTGAGCGTTCAGAAGCAGAAGAAGGAAGTACTTATTTGGCGCGAGGACGGTCACGTAAGGCCACGCGATAAATTTTCTCTCGTTAAAGTTTCGACGTCGATGGATCGGCCGCGCTGCCGGAAAGAAAGATTTTGCCCGGAAAAGGCGAGCGCGGCGGGAAAATGGAAAGTTGGAAATTACGGTCGGGGCTGAGCAAAGTCCTGCCAGTCATTCCCAAGTTTCCTCGATGATCGTGCCGGCACAGAAGAGGCGAGCAGCCACGATACTTAACGAAGATCATTACCCGGCTGCAAGATCGTCTCGCTACTTTCCATTTAATCGCTTCGCTAGACACGTGCATTGATATACACCACGGTCCAAGCCTACTCGATTGCAAAATTCTGTATTTGCCTCGCCGACGCTCAATTATATAATATACCAACTGCTTAGAAAATAATGCTAGAGATTCCCCAGAGCCTAGAACCAGACGTCAAAAATAACTGTCAACTCGCCATGTTGTTTTGAAAAGAATTCATTCATTTTTATCGCGAGGGAAGGGATTATTAAATTTCGAAAAAATTTTTCCGAAAAATGGGGTCACCAAACAGTATTGATTTTTAATTATTCCGGTTAACTATTAGGAATAACTACTAGGAAGATTTAGACACGAATAAAAAGGAGGAAACTGATCAATTTCTATATTTTAAGTTACCAAACAATTTTTTACAGAAACTTAATTTTTGTTAGGCTTGACTATCGTCAATTATTGTTAACATTACTCGTAATTGGTGTGTAACTCATCGTCGACATAAAATAAATTATAGAACCTATGAAAAGGATATTAAAAAGTAGCCAATGTTCTTCGAATATTTTGACATCTTTGCTTCCAGTAATTTTTAGTTACCGAAGTTATAACTCTATAATTAAAACCGTAATTGGCCCAGTATAGTTCAGAGGTGGAACGTGAGTCTATAACGATGACGACATCGAAAGTGGATGTGCATAGTTTTTTTACATTCGCCAAACTAACAAAGTTGCAACACGAGTTGCAGAGGAATGCAGTTACGATGGCAGAAGACCATAAATCAGCGAGCTTCAAATTATGTTTTCCTGTAATTATCACTTAATAAGTAAAAGCCAAAGGTTTTGAAACGCGCAATATTCTTTGAAACAACCTAATAAATTAGCGATCCTAGGCGTTATCAGTGAATAGTGCACAGCTCATGCTTAGCGAATAAAAAGCACGTAGCCACCGTGTGGCAACATTTTTACGATTACTCTTTCCACTAATGGCGAAATTTTAATCACCTTCTATATGCATACTCCGGGCAGAGTTGTCAATGATAACTTCGTAACACTCTTCTACATAATTGAAATGCCACGAAGAATATAAAACAGCTTTTAAATAATTGTTGGAAACAATTAAAATTTTTTTTTGCTTAATACATCCTCCCTCTTTGTCTGTTAGGTCTAGGTACGGATCGTGGAAATTCAACTTTCTTGTAATTGCAAATAAATTAATTAAGAAACGTTCGAGGACAACTCAATTCGCTCGCAGAAATCTCACTTTTACGCGAACAACTTCCAGGCGTACCAGTATATTATTTGTATAAAAAATTTCAAAAACATCTCAATCCAACGATAAAACCGTACGTTTCCTCGAAGACTCTGCCGTGGTAAATACATCTCAGATGATTGTCGTTTCGTTCCTTGAAATGTTACTTCGTAATTGGCCTGTCAGCGTGCATATAACATTGAACTCGCATTCCGACGAGGGAAGCTTTCATTACCGTCCAGGGCCCCGCTTTCCTTGATCGAATTACATAAACGACTGCAACTCCGGACGCCATGTTGCTCCTGAAAGCAGAGCCTCGAGATTTTCGTCGGCAAACCCGCAAAGCATGACTTCTCGAATCGCTCGACCGACATTAACGATCCTGTCAGATGTGTGTCAAGCTCCACCGCTGGCAGACAAGATCGTAAAAGTCTGAATTGCACCGACGGAATCGTTCGTTTCTCCGCGTTTCTTAATTTCGACCCGTTGTGTGCGCCGCCATCGTTATTAAAGACTCCGGAATCGTTCGATATTGCCAGGGCTGGGAAACCTATAGAGTATTTTAAACAATCCTTACAAGCAAAACAATATTTCAAATTAGGAGCTAAATTCCTGGGAATAAAATATTTTCTCTACATCCATTTCAATGAACATTATTGAATACTTCCGGACATTCGGGAGCTTGGCTTTAAAATATTTTTTAACATATTTAAAAATTCCATTTCATCAATTTCCTTTTAGGTACGCCATACTAATTATATTTCAATTCCTGAGTTCCTTATTTTCATATTTCGTTTCAGTGAAATATTCTTCGGATTAATACTATTTCTTTTCGGTATCCAGTTCTGTTATAAACTCTACCATCGTGTTGGAACGTTTAAATAATATTCCGGACGATTAAAAACTTTTGTTTACGATATTTTCAATGCTAAGTGGCAAAAAAATTGGACGCTGGAAGGGGCTCGACCGCGAATTCGCGGCCGAATACCATTGAAATAATAATTGCAGCCAGACAGGGCGATCCAGTCGATCCGTGTTTCAGTTTCGCAATACCGTGGCTGTAAACTGGACCTACTGGACCGGTGGTCAATCGTGAATGGCCGACCATACTCTCGAGCGCCTTTCACGAATCTCCTTGTCCTGCCGCGTCCTGTTTTCGTCCTGGCCAACTTGCCTTATCGGCAGCCAGCCTTTCGCGATAAAACGAAGGCTTTTGGACTCCTAGGCTCCTTAGTTGCGGGCTTAAATTATAATTAAACTTATCTGCGTCGCGAAACAGGGGCCCCGATGGCGGAAGCACAATTAAATCGCGAACGTAATACGTACGCTCATACGCCGGTTGAGTGCCTTGAACGCGTGGTAAGAGAGTAGCATCGATGTTAGCGGATCAAACATTCTCGTTTCGCGTACGAACATCGGTATTCTCAAATTAAACGAGAACCTGCACGGAATTGAGCGATTGAGGCGCACGGTTCTTTTTTTTCTATTAGTTACAAGATCGAACACTAACGATGCTGGTTACTATGTAAGGTAGATTCGTCTTGCAATTAAACGATTCTACAAGGTGTCCTCGCGACGCAGTCGAACACGAGAGCTAGTGAAAGTCGTGGCAATTATTCCACGTGTATCTACCGGAATAATGAAATTTATAAAACCCTTATTAGACGAATTGGTCTATCGTGGATAAATTGAGTTTTTAAGTTGAAATTACTAAGCGGATGAAACTGTTTAGTCAAAAGTGAACAATATATCTGTTGAAACGTTTTAAACGTGAGATTAAATTGCACACTTCCTTTGTTTTATGAGAAAGAATAAATGCTTTTTATAAACATTTAAAGAATGAACAACTGTTGCAAAATTATAGATAAAATTTACATTTAAAATATTTTGTAATATATAAAATTGTATATATTTTCTAATATATGAAATCTACATGTAGAATATTATGATCAATTTGTTTTTTTTATAAAGTTTGTATTGTATGGTTGCAATGATTTTATATAATAGAAGTACTGTAAAAGTGTTACTTTAACAAAAAGTATTTCTATATTAGAATAAATCCTAATGAGAAATTCACATAAAATGGTGCTTGTTTGATTTACGATCGATTTCCGGTATTTGAGCAGTCGTGCGTAAGCTAGAAAAATAGAGTTTTTAGGCGCCATTTTAGGAAATTCCACGCTTCGGGAGCTGTTCCTTTCTCTCCAGGAACGCGAACCTCGGGTGTTGGGATTTTTATTCTGCAGATTCGATAAGTTTCGTTGAAAAATAACGCACCTGGACGGCGATTAACATTTCGCTTGGAAAGTACACCTGTACGATTTATCGGCGGTCGGTGCGGGACACCCTGTGCACGCGTTATACCAGTTGGACCTGCTACGGTAACCCACTTACAAGAGGCAGGAGACATTTCTGAAATGTCACACCGACACCGCGGCCGTAAGTTAATGACAGTCGTTGGCGCACGTCGCCGTTTCGTTCGCGATCAAACGAAAGAAACAGAGAAGCCGACGCGTGTCCCGTCGGAGGAACGGAGGAGAGAACGTTGGAAAAACCAGCGACCGCGGTAATCGATGCCGTTGCATTGTGGTTAATTAATTTTTCAATTCGACCAGCCAGCCAGTCAACCTGCAAATCACCGTTTAATACATTCTTTGACTCGCAGACTCTCTGTTTCGATCAGTTTTACGGATATTTGAGCCGTTTATTTTGAGAATGGCCTAACTCCATTTTTCAATTTTTTCCGGTTACCATGGTTACATGTACAACTTCATGATATTTATCAGTAAAGCATTTCAGGTTGCTTATATTCCGAGCAAATACGATAATTCTTAACACATAAGTTTTCAGAGTTAGTTCAATAATTGAACCGTGTAGTTTGAAAGTGGCCTAACTCCATTTATACTTAAATCAAGATATTTAATGTTTACATGTACGTTTGGGATGAAACTATTGCATCCAGAGGTGCTCAAGAAATTGTTTCATGCATCCTAAAATATGTTAAAAATTTAAGAAGTGAAAGATACATTATAGCTTACAGTGACATGTGCGCCGGGCAAAATAGAAACATTAAAGTAGCTTTAACGTGGTTAAAAATTGTCCAAACTTTGGAAAATAATGTGGAAATCATAGATCACAAATTTTTAGTATCAGGACATTCATTTTTACCAAATGATAGAGATTTTGGCGTGGTAGAAATGTCATTAAAAAAAAATAATTTACTGTTCGTTCCCCGAGATTAGTACAAGATTATTAAAAAGTGTCGGAAAGGTAATAATTTTATTGTAAATGAAACGAGACAAGAAGATTTTCTATCAACAAAATTATTCGAAGACGCAATTTTTAAAAGGGTACAGAATTCTGATGGAGAATCAATAAACTGGTTAAAAATATATTGGGTGCGTTTTGTCAGAAATGAACCGTATAAAATTTTCTATAAGACATCAATGAATGAGAATGAAAATTTTAAAGTCCTGAATTTATTATCACGTCGGGGTAGACCAAGAAAGTTCGAAAATATTGTATTGACACCACTGTATAAAAATATCAAACAAATTACAACAGCAAAATTCAAGGACATAACTGACCTATGACGATATATACCACCGGAACATCATGATTTCTTCAAATCCCTTTCACACGCACAAAATGTAGATGAGTAGTAAATTGTTTTGTAATAAATTTATGTTTGTAATTTTGTACGTTATGTAGTTAAAAAATGTTTTGAATGGCATAAATTATGTTTCCAAAGTGTTTTAAAGATATGTAAAATAAATTCAGTATTGTTTTTTTCAATTTGAAGCATCTTAAATTATGTTGAATGGATTTGGGTACCTTCAAATTTTATAATGAATCTGGTTGTTAATTTTGAAAGTGGCCTAACTCCATTCTTGATAAGAAAACGCATATTATTCACTTAATAATTGCCAGTATTTTAATAGGAACTTTAAATATAACACCCTTAGATACACTTAAGCAGTATGACTCATTAGTATCCTATACCTATATTTTTAAATTCATTGAAACGCAAACCTTTAAATATCTCGATTTGAAGATAAATGGACTTAGGCCACTTTCAAAATAAACGGCTCATTTGCTTTCTAAATGGACATTAAGAAATTTGACTCAGCTTAAAAATTGCTCCATCTTAAATTTGAATTTTTTTTTTCTGCGTGACTCTACCTCTATGTTTTCATATCAAAATAAAAATTCTACTTACAACTGTGTGCTATACAACTAAAAGGGGCGAAAACAAAACTTTAACTGGACTTCAAAATCGCTCCATCTTGAATTTGAATTTTTTTGTTTGCCAACGTAGTCTGCAATTATTAAATAATTACGTTAGAATTGTTACGTGACGTGGCTTAAAAATTGCTCCATCTTATATTTAAATTTTTTTTCATTGGCAAACTTAGCCTGCAATTAAATAATCATGTTAGAATCGTTACGTGACTCTACCTATATGTTTTCATATCAAAATAAAAATTCTACTTAGAACTGTTGCTATACAACCAAAAGGTGTGAAAACAAAACTTTAACTAGATTTCAAAATTGCTCCATTTTAAATTTAAAATTTTTTTTCTGCCAACGTAGTCTGCAATTATTAAGTAATTACGTTAGAATCAATTGTTACGTGATATGGCTTAAAAATTGCTGCACCTTAAATTTGAATTTTTTTTCTTTTGCAAACTTAGTCTGAAATAATTAAATAATCGTGTTAGAGTCGTTACTTGACTCTACCTATACGTTTTCAAATCAAAATAAAAATTTTACTTACCACTGTGTACTATACAACAAAAAGGTGTGAAAACAAAACTTTAACTAGACTTCAAAATTGCTCCATCTTAAATTTCAATTCTTTTGTTTGCAAACGTAGTCTGAAATGCATATGTCTATTTCTACTGTATACGAGCGAGCAATAAGATTGTAGAAGCATGAGTCACGAACACGGTTGTTTCACGGACAAGATGAAAAAAAATATACGGCAGAGAGTTTAATGATCTATGATTAAGCGCTCGGACTGTGTAATCACTGTTCACAATGAAAGTCTTTCGTTCGAAGGAAGTAATTTGAAGAAGGGAAAGTACGCGTTAATAGTTGGTGGACGTACGTATTTCTTTCGATCGACGAAAGTGATCGCGACACGTACTCGAACAATATTTCTATTTTAAATTTACTATG
Source organism: Colletes gigas (assembly GCF_013123115.1). NCBI lineage: Eukaryota > Metazoa > Arthropoda > Insecta > Hymenoptera > Colletidae > Colletes > Colletes gigas. The sequence continues at coordinate 5,166,765 of NW_025106646.1, forward strand.
AAATACAACGAACCCCGATGTCACATTTTGTGGAGCCTCACCGTCGGTGGGAATTTAAACTATCGATTTCCAATTAATATTCTGGAACGTTGAGTTTTTAAACGCCGCGCTTGGAACAAAAATCGGAAATCGCGGGAAAGAAAGGTATTTCCGTGTTTAGCGGCAGTTCGTTCGTTCACACGGTCCACATCAACGGAAAATCATAATTCTCACCTACAAGTATTTATCGAAATCAGCCAATAAATTCCCATCCGCAATCTAAACCGGAAACTCGAGGAATGCCAGTCGATCGATCAAGGGAAAAGAAATTACACACCTCGCTTCGTACTGGTATAACCAGTCAACATTTTTATAATATGCTCCAAGATTTCCGCCAAAAAGATCAGTTGTGAACAACATCACTTTTTTATCGAGAAAATGTTGCCCTTTGATATTAACGAAATTATCGAATTGGTACGATAAAACTCCATGGAAATGGTGTTTTCGAGATTATCAATCGTTAAGATTATTTTTTATGAATAATTTGTTGAATAACTTATGCTACTTTCAAAATTAATATTCTAGAAAACAACTTAGAAAAAAAAAACAAATTTATTTATTTTATGGCTGTAATTTTATAATTACTTTTTCAGTGAATTTTTATTTGCTTTCTGTTTTAATTACAAAATTTGTATGCGTTTCCTTTGTTAGTCGAAGTAGTATGGAAACAACTGTACGGTGTATAAGTGGAATTTCTTTTACGAATCGTATCGAATTTGGCAAAATTCTTTCACAATAATAGAATATAGTTGATACGACATAATATTGAATGAAAAATCTCAGTTTCTTCGATATAAAGCAGTTATTTTTAAAGAGAGATCTCATGGAATAAAAACGTTGCTTAATCGCGAATTGCTATTCTTAACTGTACTATTATATGCGACAACGGTAGAAACGATCAGGCTATAAAACACTGAGAGGCGTGAAAGATCGAACAAGAACGCATACCGCTGGCACAAAAACCAGTTTTATCGATTATGAAAGGTCGATAAAGCGACTTTAATAATTACGTGCCACGTCAATGCCGTTCACCCTCGTAAAACTATCGAAAGTTGATTTGCAGACACGCGTCGCCTGCTTCCCAATATCTTTCTCTCTCGAATCCTTCGCGAAAAATATCCTACCATTTTCTGAAAACAGGGAAACGTAATTTTCAATTCTGTTAAAGGAGAGTACTTTGGAGTACTTTTTGTGGATATTTAGTATCTGTGAAAACACTTCTTTGACTCCGTGAAAAATAATTCTTTCCTTCGAGCTCGATGTCTTATTCAGGAAAATTATGAAAAGTTTTGGTAACATTTTAGTTCCGAAATAAAATAAACTAAAATATTATTTCGGCCTTTTAATTCTCAAATTACATAACGTAAAATTTACTCTGCTACCGATCATTAAATTAAATAATATTGTAGTTTATTTTACACCATAAATGAAATACTATCACATTACTCGAGAACAAGGTATGTTTCGATAGAATTAATGCAAAAGAGGCTGTCGAAAGCTTATTATTGTGGCGAGAGAGACGGCGTAGTCGATATGAAATACTTGCAACAAGTAAATATAGATCCGATACGAAAGAGGAGGAATAAATTAAGCCGCGAAAGGCCGGAAACGTTATAAAGCTGCCGCTAATGGGTTCTTCGAGGTTCAACGAGGAACGACGAGCGTTTCACTCGAAAACGAATTTAACGTCTAGTCGAAGTTGATACGAAAAGACAGTTTGACGAGAGTGGAACAGGGTTTCTCAGAAAATGCATAATTCAGCGGTGGCACGATGTAACGCTTTTGTAATTACTTTCCGCTCCGCCGTCCGACAGAATTATTCACCGACCGCTTTGCCGCGTCATTGTGCATCATTTTAAATCGGTTACGCGTCAAGCGTGGCACAATTCGCATACCGAAAGCGGGAAGGAGGCCGTTTTACAAAAATATTCCCACGATGAAAAATCATTTCGCAGTTCAGATACGTCGTGCAAAAAGTAATAAAAGAGTCAATGGGGTTTCAAAATATAATCAAACAACAAACTGTCTAATAATGTAAGTCAAGTTGGGTTTTAACGTTTTCAGAAAAAAACAAACTGGTGACAAATCGTGTCACATAAAAGGGCAAAGGATGTCTCAATGTCTAATGTTTAAACAAATAAAATATTCCCGCGATGGAAAATTATTTCACAGTCAAGAGACAACGTGTAAAAATTAATAAGAGTCAATGAGGCCTCGAAATTAAAAAAAAAAGACAAATTGTATAATAACAAACGATATAAAAAATAATATGAGCCAATTTGTGCTTCACAGTCTGCAAATGAAAAACAATAAAGAAACAAAAATGGCGAAACATCGCGTAACGGAGGAATAAACGAACTGATAGTACGAAGGGTGCCTCAAAGTTCAACGTTTGAGCAGATAATACATTCCCACGGTGGAAAATTATTTCACAGTCTAAAGAGAACGTATAAAAATTAATAAGTGGCAATGAGGCCTCACAATCTTAAAAAAAGACAAATTGTATAATAACAAGCGATATCAAACAAAATATGAATCAACTGGTGCTTCAAAGTCTCCAAAAATAAAACAAAATAACGAAATATCGCGTAACGAGCAATAAAAGACATGATAGAAGGACGAAGGGTACCTCAAAGTCTAATGTTTGATCACATAAAATATTTCCACGATGGAAAATTATTTCACAGTCTAAAAACAACGTATAAAAATTAATAAGGGTCAATGAGGCCTCAAAATCTGAAAAAAGACAAATTGTAAATAATATTGATATAAAAAATAATATGAGTCGACTTGTGTTTCAAAGTCGCCAAATGAAAAACAAAAAAGAAACAAAATGGCGACACATCGCGTAACGTGCAATAAAAGAAATGATAGAAGGACGAAGGGTGCCTCAAAGTTCAATGTTTGAACAGATAAAATATTCCCACGATGGACAATTATTTCACTGTCTAGACACAACATATGAAAATTAATAATGAAAATTAAGATCAAAATCTTCAAAAAGGACCAATCGTCTAATAATAAGCGATATAAGAAATAATATGAGTCAACTTGAGCTTCAAAGTCTCCAAATGAAAAACAAAATGGCGAAACCTCGCGTAACGAGGGAATAAAAGAAATGATAGAAGGGCTAAGGGCGGCTCAAAGTTGAACGTTTGATATAAAAATGTTTGGAGCGAGGAGGCGATCGATGCGCCGTGGAAACGAAATTACGCCGAGGTTGGTCGGAGGCTGCTGGAGGATATGCAAGAAGGGACGCGTTTTCGAGCGTGGCCTCGTTAAACCGGTCTGCCTGTTAGACGCGACGCGCATCCACGAATCGAACGAAAAGGCGAATGCATCCTCCGAGTTCCGCGGATATCAATTGCTCCGGCGGGTCGGAGGCAGTTTCGAAACGCAGCCTCCGCAACTCGAGGATAAACTTGTGCATCGTACGGCCTCGACTTCGCAGAATTTGCTCGTCCTTTCGCGGCCGGATAAGGCAAATCGTTCCTTAAACTTGACTTTACGCAGTTTCGTAGGAAACCCAGGCGTCGACGATCGTCGTCCAGCGTGGCCGTTTCATTTTCCTCTTCTTCTCTCTACCATTTTTACCACGTTCGATGATCTTTGCCGCGAACGGACGTGGGTCGTCCCCGACTGATAGACGAATAATTTCTAGATAAACCAAGCAATAACGATCACCGTCGTCGCTAACACGGAGCTAAGTTACGCGCGAAATGCGAATTATCGTTCAATTCAATATTTTTCGGCAAGACGCGCTGGGGCTGGCTAACATAAGATTCGAATTTTGTAGATGATCGTGCGCACGCGGTACGTGTAATAAGTTAGTACCTATTTCCAGGCAACGATCACGATAAATAAGAGTCGTAGAGTCAGAACAAGGATGTGGCAAAGTGGAGACTATAATGCGGCGAGTAAAATTGTTCATCGTCTTTCATCGAAAGACCAATTCAAATGATCTGCTTCTCCGCTTGCTGCTCGATCGGAATATTAAGAAATACATTTTAAAGAAGAACGAACGAATAAATGTCCTGCTTATCCGAGGTCCCTTTAGAGCCGCACCTGAGATCTAGTTCCGATTCCTTGCGAAATAATTAAATTCTCCCAATGTTTAGTCTTAATTCCAAACACTAAGAGTGCTAAATTCGAATTCCAGCGTGAACCGATAACGTTGAAAGCGACACGGAAATGGTAAGGGAATTCTCGAGCACCCAATCTACGGAAAGGAAAAAAGCATCGCATGCAACGCCTATTCTATGCATCGCCCGTGGCATAGATCTTTGAATTCTGTACCGACGGTGCAACGCGACGGGTAAAGCAAAGTATAGATCGTGTGTTAGCGCCGTAGTTAAATCTTCGAATTAACTCGCGCTGCTACCATCGGTAAAAGAGAGGACTGCAACGTATGAATTATGCCACTTCCTGAACGCTCGTGTTAGCCTGATCGTCGTATTCTTGCCGTGGCGGCCGCGAGGTTTTCCCTCGTGTTCAGACGCCAAATCGTTCAGGTTATGAACCTCACAGGACAGAGAAAAGGAGAAACTACTACGCTAAACACTATCCTTCTCGTATATGATCACACAAATTATATATTAATAATATATATTATTAATAATTAAATTTGAACGGATCCTATGAAACTGGATTATCAGAAATTTACAATATTAACAGTCGTGTACTGGAATTAAATGTTGAAGTAAAGCAGAAGACAACTAACTCTTTTGTTTTTTAATTTATTAAATACTAGTGGACATTTAGAAAATTATTTCTTTTACTGGTACTAAAATTTGTTTGAATAAAATGTACTGTAACTCTTTTGTAACCTGTTTTACAATATATATTATAAATAAATAATAGTCTCAAATAGGTACGAAGAGATAAAAAAAGAGGATTCACTATCTTTATCATTTCAAACTTGCATAGGTGTGATCCTTTCCTTTTTCATTGATTTTGCTTCCTCGAAAATCTGAATTTCCTCTAATGTAATAATAGACATTAAAAGATATGCTTTTTTGTGATTTAAGCAAAACACGTGTTTTTAAAGCACGAAGCAATTTGCGAATCACGACCAAGTTTAAAAAAATTCTTGCTTTCCCCATAAACGGTTTTGATTAACAAGACAATTTTTAAGATGTTTTCGATATGCTGTTATCGATGTTTTCTCCGCGACGAAGAATGGTAAAATATTTCAGGAATTAATTTCACGCAATTTAAATTATGTTTCACGGTGGACAAAATACTTATCAATAATGACACTGAAACCGTATAATTTTCTTCATGCATATTTTAAGGCATGGACATGTTGGTTCCCTTTGATGAAGATGAGAGTGGCTACACCCATCATTTATATATTTTTTCTCCTGTGAGATCGATTTTTTTATTTACATTTTTGCTTCCGTAATTTTCTTCCTTCGTGTTTGCTTCTTTTTTTACATGCATACTGAATACACGTATTATCCAGCGAAATTAAAATGCATATCGATGAACACTCTTCACAAATGAAATTAACATTAAAGATAACGATAAATTGCAAACTCGTTTCAAACTTGTTTAAATATAAATTATTAAATAATCATGTGTGATCAACATTCTATTCACAACCATGTAATACACGACTATCAGGGATAAACAAGGGGTTTGAGCTGAAATAAAAAAATAAAACCGATTCCTCCACACATTTCTAAAAATTCTAGCTTACGTTGATGGAATAGAATGAAACGGAGCCAATTATTAGCCTAACAAACCATAACAAAAACAGTGGGTCATTTGTGACCCAAGGATACCAACCGAAGGTTAACCGATACCTTCTTGACTCCAAACATGTTCCCTCTCACATCTCTCGATTCCGGATTTTCATTATAGGAGGAGGTGGGGAACGACGCTGGACACGCGTCGCGACGCCTCGGTATCTCTATCTGACTGTCGCCGTCCCGTGGAAATAGAACTCTACCCGGCAGGAAGAGACAAGATAAATTACCCAAGGTGGACGAGAGCGCATCCTGATCAACTGGTACCGCGGACATTCGATGGAATCGTGCACGACGCTGCTGGCCAGCATCGAATCTAACAGTGAGCGTCGCACCATCGAGGCGAGAGGGCTCGAATGCTAATGGCAGATGCGATGCTCGATGCCAGACGAAACATTCCAGCCGTGCTGAGATCGTCTATCGCCTCGACCCTCTTCGTTAGCGCGGCTACAAAGAGTGCAGCCACGTTGCCGCAAGCCTTTGTCTAAACCGGACATTTTCACCGGGCCGGTCACTTCCTACAAGAACCGTGATTCATTCGTCGGTATTACGTCGCCCGGTGCGTATCTGGCTGGTATCTTTGCTGCTGGACCGCCCGCGCTTCCACTGGAATGCGCCAACAGTGGACCGTACTAACGGTAGCCTGTCTTTCCTTCTCTTGTTTCTATCCGCGCCAATTTTTTGGACCCAACTCAACGGGAACCGCCTTCTCCAGCAGCGTTGCTCCAAACTTATCTTAGTGTTCTCGTATCGAACCTGAGGACTTTGTTACAAGGGATGAGACGTTGTTAGGGATGGGATTTCAAACGCTTCGAATCTGTTTGAATTAATGGAAAAGGCGTCGATAAAAGTCGGGACCAAACTTGTAGTACGGTAATGATTCTTAAAATGGACAATGTTCCTTGTACGAATCGTCGCTGACACCTCTGCTCGTATCGTGTTTCGTGTTCTCTTTCAAGCTTCATTGGCTCCAAGGGAGGTTCCCTCAGTTGGGAGAACCAGAAATGTTCATCCTACGAATCATACCTGGAGTTCATTTTAAGAATCAGCTCGTATTGTTTTTCAAATGTCTCTCGCGTTTCACTGTGTCCAGGGACTCCCCAGTTGGGATAGAAATATTCAATTTACGAGGGAAACTGTTCCTTTCTCTCCAGGAACGCGAACTTCGAGTGTTGGATATTGTGGTTAGGATATTAAATAAATGAACCGAAAGGTAAAAGGTTTGATTTAATTATATAAAGAAAATAAAGACCGTGATCATTTCACATTCGAGGCTCCGGAAGGACTGCCGGCGCGTGCCACGCTGCAGCCGCCCGGTAACGCATTTAAGAAAACAAAAACCTAACGGGGACTTTCCGCCTGCATGGTTCCCCGATCGATATATCGACGAGAACGTTCCAGCACACACATACATAAGAAAACTATAACGGTCGAGGATAGACATTGTAATATCTCAACATTGGGATTTTTATTCTGCAGATTCGATAAGTTTCATTCCAAAATAACGCATCTAAACGGTGTCTATTAGTGTTCTCATATCGAACCTGAAGACGTTGCTAGGGATGGGATTTTAAACACCTCAAATCCGTTCAAATTAATGAAGAGGGTGTCAAAAAATGTCGGGACCGAACTTGTAGTACGGTAATGATTCTTAAAATGGACAATGTTCCTTGTACGAATCGTCGCTGACACCTCTGCTCGTATCGTGTTTCGAGTTCTCTTTCAAGCTTCATTGGCTTCAAGGGAGGTTCCCCCAGTTGGGAGAACCAGAAATGTTCAATTTACGAACCATACCTGGAGTTCATTTTAAGAATCAGCTCGTATTGTTTTCAAATGTCTCTCGCGTTTCACTGTGTCCAGGGACTCCCCAGTTTTGATAGAAATATTCAATTTACAAGGGAAACTGTTCCTTTTTCTCCAGGAACACGAACTCCGAGTGTTGGGATTTTTATTCTGCAGATTCGATAAGTTTCATTCAAAAATAACGCATCTAAACGGTGTCTATTAGTGTTCTCGTATCGAACCTGAGGACTATGTTACAAGGGATGAGACGTTGTTAGGGATGGGATTTCAAACACTTCGAATCCGTTCAAATTAATGAAGAGGGTGTCAAAAAATGTCGGGACCGAACTTGTAGTACAGTAATGATTCTTAAAATATACAACGCTCCTTGCAAATTATTATTTCTTGTACGAATCGTCGCTGACACCCACGTTCGTATCGTGTTTCGTGTTCTCCTTCAGGCTTCACTGGCTCCAGGGGGGGTTCCCCCAGTTGGGAGAAACAGAAATGTTCAACCTACGAATCATACCTGGAGTTCACTTTAAGAATCAGCTCGTATTGTTTTTTAATGTCTCTCTCGCTCTTCATTGGCTCCAGGGGCTCCCTAGTTGAGACAGAAATGTTCAATTTACAAATCTTGAGTTCATTTTAAGAATCATTACTTGGCCCGAGTCGGTAGTATTCCGATTTTTTCGAACTCGAAGCTTAGAACTTGTTCCTAGAATAAATATCGTCGCTATACATAATGGCGAGCTCCTATATTTTTGTGTATAATTTGCTCGCGTCGATCAGAATAGCATTCTTCCTCAAAACGATTATTCTTGCGTCTTGGTGTCCGTAAAAAATTGATTAACGATTCCCCCCGATCGTAGTTCGTCCGGACAGCCAGGTACGCGGCTCCCAATAAATTAACCACTAATATCGCATTGAATCGAGCTACCGCAATTACAATGTGTCCAGTTTATCTAATGGGTCTCTACTCATTGTCTCGATACGTGGGTTCCCTGCTCGTTGACGTGTCCCTCGCGGACTTTCATGGAGCGACACCTGTGACGTGGCCAGGCATTGTGCCGACATTTTACAGGTGACTCCACCTTCCGCGAGGCCGGGTTTATACTACTACTTTGGATACTGCCGCGTTGTATTATCTTTCCGCCAACTCGTAGATCCTTCGACAAGATACCCATTGTCCGAGAAGGTTACCGTACTGCCCACGTCGAGGGCTCCACCACGTGCGCCATATTCATCCGTCTGCTCGAACAAATGTTTGCACCGTGTGCCTCTATTCTCCTTTTTAATTTTCTAGCTTGTCAGTTTCGGTTATTTATTTACTTACAGACGAGGAAACCCTTTACCCTAGCAACAGTTAATCGCATAATTTTAAACGACGAGGTAACAACGAAAGTAACATATGAAAAAATCGAAAATATACTAGGCGTTTTAAATACATTCGTTTCTTTAACTTGAATTCAAGATCCTGTGTATTTATTATGAAGATATTAATCTATCGTTAGCATTATGATTTAGATTTTTATTATTCGGATGATTATTAACTATAAATATTTGGATCGACATTTAATTTTAACTTTAACGAGATAAAATAATTGTTAAAAGAGTTCTGTAGTGTTCCAAGGTGATGCAAAATTCGTTTCTTAAAGATATCCTTAGAGAATTTTGGATCTTGATCCTGTCTGAGTAAAATACCTCTATCTACGTTTGAAACATTTTCAAAGACATTAATACTTTTACACTTCTTCCGTAAATCAACAACTTAACTAAGAAAATTTGTAATTTCTCTATGTAAAGCATAGTATCTGATCATTGCATCGAAACATTTGTTTATTTTAATCTAATGGCTATCATAATGTCAAAGTATTGAAAATGTGCAACAGGCTCCACAACTTATTGCGCTGTCGCTTGTTGTAGTATGTACCTAGAAATAAACGTCGAGCCATTGTAAAGTCCTTAATGGTCATTGAATTAGGACGATGTGCTAAAATTTAATTTTTATAACACTTTGTAGGGTCCTGTGGAAGAGAGTTTCGTCTAGGTTAGGTCTGTTAGTGGAGTCGTCAGTAAGGCATCCTAGCAAACTTTGCCTTAGACGTCTGAATATTGGGTAGTCGGTCGAAGAGCGTATACAGGGTGTTTGGTCACTTGTAAGTAGAGTTTCTCATGCTGAGTGAAAACTATTGCTATAGGCGGAACTTTAAATGTTAATAACTTATTAACGAACCCTCAATCAACAAATTGGTATTCTTGATTTTCGTCTTATTTTGGACTCTAAAATCTTCCATTAACATTTTATATGCCGGATAATTGGACTATATCTACATATGAAGTGATAAAGACAAGGAATATAATCACAAATCTCTGGCTAGACATTATATTTACGGTAATGAATTTTTTTCTCGAAAATGTATAGGATTTTGGGGGTATATCTAATCACCAAAAATGATTTTTATTGACCCCTGCAACCAAAAATAATTTTTTTAGAAGGATTTGAAATTTTATTTTTTCGCCGAAAAATTTAGGTACCTAGTTGAATTTTTTTCTCGAAAATGCATAGGATTTCAGGGGTATATCTATTGACCAAACATGATTGCAATTGACCCTTGCAATCGAAAATAATTTTTCCAGAGTGATTTGAAATTTTTCAATTTCGCCTCCTGCCGATTTTTCTTAAAAATTCGTTTTTTATTTTTAATACATTTGTTTGACGCTGTACGGAAATCTTGTTTAATACTTTTATGCAGGTATCCATGAGCTCTACTTCTAAACTAAATTTCAATGAGATACGTTCACTATTATAGGAGTTATAGCTGTTTGAAAATTGGACCACTTTTATGGAGTTTTTCTCACTTTACGGGGTCATGGCACAATTTTTTCGACATTGTTACAGTGTCTACTTATTTTTCGCTAAAATACGCGCTGTTTGCATTTTGAAACATTAAAATCCTTCAATCCGTTCAGGAGTTATGACGTTTTAAACATACGCATGAAATTTTGAGGAACCATTTCTCAATATAAATACAACAAGATGCATTTGCCTGAACCGAACCGTTCCGTTTACATTCGTGCCGTGCTTGAACGGATAACATAAATGGACGTAACCGTTCGTTATACTTTCGAAACGTTACGTCCCGAAACTGATCCGCGACATTACATACAAATTTTTTTTTCTTCGTTTGAGCTTAATGTCGCATCGACTGCAAGATCATTAGCGACAGGTTCTATGCGATTATTTTTGGGTCATTCTGTTAAATTTTATGGTATAATTGAGTTTTTTCAGATAGTTCAAGGTGTTCCTGACGTGGTCCTCTGAAGTCAACGATGTTTCTGGATGGGGTCCATATTTTCTCCTTTGAAGAGCAAATCTGTGACATTCATACGGTAGATGGTGTGTTGATATTAGTTACAAAGGTTGCAGATCGGTGAACATACAAATGTTCGTATCTTAGCCACTTAAAACAATGTTTGTCCGTGTCGTAAACAGATAATATAAATTGACCTTATATCAACGCTATAGCATCTTCCTTTCTGGCGTTGTTTCGTTACCGCATCAGGACGAACGTTACCCAGAAAAAGTTTCTTTATCCACCATTGCAGTCCTAGCGATAAACACACTTTCAACGCTTTGGTAGCCGTTCCTTTTCTGTCCCGCGAGTATTACTTGATACCTCGGCGAACCGGACACCATCGGCAGAGATTCTAGTCCGTTTTCCATGTATGCGTAACGAGGTGGGGGTTCACCGTGACCCATTGACACAAGGTCGACCGGAGCCGTGCCGACGTAACGGAGTCTCCCGCAGTTGCTGGCTGGACAAACGTCCTGTTGTCGAGATGAGTTCTCCAGCAGCAGTAAACACCTTCGGGCTTGACAATTCTTTGTTGGGGGTGGAGGTTCCCGGCCTCGTCGGAGAGGATGCCAGATTTGGCGGCGTTCCTTAACGCGTGGCACGTTTAGGACTGAATGCTCCACTTGATTTTCCGCACATACTAATGTCAATTTTCAAGCAATACGGTAACGAGTTTCAGTTAGAGATCGTGATTTCAAATAACACACAGGGTGGATCACCTAAGTAAGGCCACCTATATATCTACTTTAACTATGGGGGTGCAAAAAATATTGTGTATGCTATGTGAATGATTATAAAAGACCATTGTATTGTAAAGATATTTTTATTTATCGGTGTATTTTGCGTATAATTATATAATTGTTTTATGTCCTTGAAATGACCTTTGAGTTTAAGAATTAAATGGAAACGAAATATTTCTTGTCTACATTATATATCTGAGACTTGTGTTAATATTCATTATACATATATAAACCGTACAGTTTCTTTTTTGAAGTATAAAAAATATGCCAACCGTCTTATATTTTTGTCCAGAACTCTATGTAATCTTTCTTCTTTCTCCATTCTAATCGGTCGCAAATAAACAGGTCGCGTCCCGAGCCACGATCCTTAGTAGAATTCTCGACAAGGTATCCATTGTTCGGAAAGCACGTACCTTTGCTCGTTGATTTACTCGTACAAATGTTTCTTCTTTGCTTCGCTCTGCTCGCTCCTCAGTGTCTACGAACCGGAGCGACGAGAGTTCCTTCGTCGATTTTGATTTGTTGCTTCTCGCATGGACAGCGAGACGCTTCGCTCGGAACGAGGTAAGTGCCTGACTGCCAGTGTCGGCAAATAGAAATACATTACTTAACGCCAAGAACTAATGTAATTTTACTCGTTGTGTTATTACACAAAGTGCTCCGTTTCTTCGTTATCGCTGCAACCTCTGCTACCCATCAGCCTCGCCCTAATTCCTGCGAAATTCGCAACGAAATTGTTTGCGCTTCGGTGAGTCGGTCAGGTTTATGACACAGGATTGCGTTTTTGTAAAGTTTAGTCAAGGTCAGTATGGGTACCAAATATTGCAGAGTTTCGTCAGTAAAGTAGGTACAAAGAGTCAAACTTGGTCGACGAAGGCAGTCTCGAGTGGTTGCAACCCTAGTGGACTGTCGGATGGCCCACACGTCCTTGGTTTCACATACCTGAGCCTCCCTTGTCCTTATTCTTCGATTTTCGATTACTTTTTACTTTTAAAAAAATTGACTGGAATAATTAAGTCCCCGGTGTTGCCAAACGTGGCACCTTCCACCTTGGACGCCAAAGCTAATCGTTGCACCCCCGCCACAAAAACCTTTGTTGGAAGCGGGTGCAGGAAGTCGACGTTTTGGAATACGGCGGAAATGCCAATCAGATTCGTCTGGACGCTATAGCAACAAACAGATTCGTTTTAGAAATAGACAGATTCGTTAACATCGCTCGCAGATTCGATTCGTTTTAGCAACAAACTAGATTCGTTTTAAAAACGCTTAGACACGCTTCGTTTTGTTTTAGACACGTATTATTGTATTTTGTTGAGTTTTCTAATAAACATTAGAAACCAAATTCGTCTCGTTTAGTCCCCTGGAAAAGGGGTGATTCTTCGAGGTAGTCTTAGTCGGCACACTTCGTGCAATATTACAATATCCAACCGAGGATATTATTAACTAAACACGAATACAACAATGATTCTTAAAATGAAGATTGCTCCAGGGTCGGTACGTTTATCTTTCGTACAATTTAAGCGAAATTCGACACCAGCACTTCACGTTTCATTCACTCCAAGGGGGACCCCCCAGTTGGGAGGGATAGAAACGTTCAATTTAGGAATCATGTCTGAGGTTCATCTTAAGAATCATTACTGTAGTTGTTAAATTTATTCGTTTGCTTCGTACGGAGCTGGACATTATTTGAACGAATATTTATCCGAATAAATTCCGCTTGGTTGAGTATTTCATAAGCAGGATAACTATTTATTATCTGTAACATACTATTTTTATTTAAATAATGTAAATAATACAATATCAATATTCTTAATCACTTGTGCAAACTATACAGAATATAAGTCAAACGGGATTAGATCTAAGAATGGAACGGTGTAAAATATAATACCGTGCCTATAAAATGAATAATCTTACACCCGCGAAGTGGAAGCAACAAGAAAGCAAGGTAATGGTGATTTTTTTTTTGTCTAGCCACGATTGGCTAGCAAGTAATCTACAAGGGCGATGTGTTCTGATTTAATAGATCAATAGCAATTGATACGGGCTTAACCTCATGCATTCGTCAATAGAAGGTCGTTAATGGGTTCTGAGCATCTCGCGAGGATCTCGGTTATTTTTCCGAGCATTTCAATCGTCGATCTTCCGTGCACCGTTATAGCCGTTTGCTCACTACGATTATGATAAGTGGTACAAACAATAATGACCCTTTTATCCTGTTTATGTCACAGACGCATTCGTTCTTCATTACAAAGCTACGTCTAAACACGCTCGAGTTAATGAGTTGGATTGCAGTTAACCATTTTGCTCGCCTCCTCCTCCCTCTTTCTCGTTTTATCGTTCTCGTCTCGCGTAATTACTTACCAGATGAGATAATGATAAGTCTTACGGATGAATAGGAGCGAACGGTCAATCGCTCCGCGAACAATACGCGGAGGATTGGTTCGTTAAAGTTTCTTGTCGGGTATTAATGCTACCCGTAAAACGTACGGTTTCCACTTTTTCCGAATCGTACCTAAAGAACCTGCCCTTCTAGAACGTGACCACTCGTCGAACCGTTCAACAATGAAAACGTTCCCGTGAAGAATTTTAGCTGTCTTCGATTCGTTCTACAGCTTCGAACGTCGTTCGAATCGAGACGATCGATCGTTTAGACGTCACATAATATTCAGAATCTAAGAAACCAGGACATGGTGTATTACGAAATGTACAAATTATAGTGGGAATCTTTTGCTAATTAGATTTATCAAGCTTTCTAATTTCTAATTAGATTTATTAGGTTCAATGTTTCCATTAATTTATTATTGTCTTCTGGGGTAAACACAATAAATAAACAAATACATTCTATACGCGTAAAAGTATTGACGAGTCCTGATACGAATAAAAGGATTTATTTTATACAAAGTTATTTAGTTCGTTAATTATATTTAATCCAAATCAACAACCTGGCTTGTTAAAATTCGATCCTCTTCTTCGTGGCTACTATAAAACAGTGCAACTCATTTTTCAAGTACAAATACTTGCTATACTCTTTATCCAGCTGGCATATATGTTAATTATAATGTGTACTATAATTTGACTAATTTTCTAAATAGAAAATGTCATTTACTTATAGCCTCGTTCGATTGTAAAAAATAGTTTATCTCCTAGCTTGGGAGTAAGATAGAGGCATCAGGTGCAAAGCATTACAATTAATTTAAAGATTTATGATACCGTTTGTCCCAGTTGTGCAACATCATTTAGATTGAATGTTTGCTAAAGCTGAGGCGTCGTAACTCATGTTACTATTGTACAGCAGTAGTCAGTAGCAATCGTTATACGTTGTCAAAATATTAGGAGTGGTCAGCAGTGGTTAGCAGAGGCAAGCAGAGGCTAGTAGTAGTCAATAGCAATAGTTATACGTTGTCAGAAATATTAGGAGTCGTCATCAGTGGTCAGCAGAAGCCAGCAGTGGTCGTCAAGAGGCAGTAAAGGCAAGTGGAGGCAAACTGAAGCTAGCAGAGACCAACAGGGGCAAGCTGTAGCAAATAGAAATCATTATACGTTGTCAGAAGTATCAGGAGTGGTCATCAGTGACCAGCAGAGGGCAGCAGAGGCCAGCAGAGACAAACAGTAGTCAGTAGTAATCGTTATACGTTGCCAGATATATCAGAAGTGGTCAGCAATGGTTAGCAGGGGCCAGCAGAGGCATGCAGAGGCAAGCAGTAGCAAGTAGAAATCTTTTTACGTTGTTAGCAGTATTAGGAATGGTAAGTAGTGGTCAGCAGAGGTCAGTAGAAACAAGTAGAGATCAGCAAAGACCAGCAGAGGCAAGCACAGACCAGCACACGCAGGCAGAGATCAGCAGAGGCTAGCAGAGGCCAGTAGAGGTTGGCAGCAGTCAGTAGTAATCGTTATACATTGTAAAAAGTATCAGGAGTGGTCAGCAGTAGTCAACAGAGCCATTGGAGGAGAAAATTCTTTACCGCAAATATAATGTGTGGCCAGAAATCTGTGATCATGTTCCTCGTTTTTATCACTTTATATGTAGATATAGTCTAATTATCCGGCTTATAAAATTTTAATGGGTGATTTTAGAGGCCAAAGTAAGACGAAAATCAAGAATACCAATTTGTTGAAAGCCTTACTGATGAGTCCAGTAAGCAGGTCCTGACGAAACCCTCCCCTCTCCTTTCGTTTTCATCACAAAATATTTGTCGAAGTTTACTTTCGTTTATTCGTTTGTAGGTCGGAAAATAAAAATGCTGAGGCAGTCGAGACTCGAAAGAGTGGGTAGGAAAGACTAACGTTCTCCTTTTTTCTGGAATCCTCGACGTTGTCCAAAGAGCCGGAGCTCACGTACGCGTGAGTATACACGGCTCTGCATTAGTGTGCCTAGAGTGGAGAGACAGTTTCCTTTGAGCACCGATGTGTGATCTGGTAACACTGCTCCACGGTTTGCGTTGTAGGTCTAATCTCAGAAAGGCAGTGGGAAGCAGGAAAGGGGAAATAAAAGCGAGAGAGAAAATTATGGGGAGCCGCCACAGTCACGAGAAGGCCTTCTAAGGTCGCCACGAGAACGAGAATTCTCCAAATACTTTCGCCGAGGTCGCGGTTCAATTTATACCGATCGATCTGGAAATTGCGTGCTCCGTCGCGAAGTAATTCAGCAACGAAACTTATCGAAGTATGCAAGTTTTGAACTGATTCGATCGTTCGATAATATTCCGATTTGTAATATTTAGCATTCCGGTCTGTTCGATGGAGCATGACAGTTATTTGAAATATTTGGTCCTTTCATAGAAAAGTACTACAATCCATCATAATTCATCATTAATTTAAACTTTACTATTTAAAATTTATCATAATTCAATATCGAGGTTGCAATCATCTTTATATGGTGATATTTACGGTTTCTCTTCCGGTAGATATCTTTATTTCTTTTTCGAGTCCACCTTCCGATGGATTTCACACTGCATCATTATTTCGTCTCGGAGTATATTGTTTACAAATCATTGGAGGCCAATCTACGATCTCGGAATGCATTCGAGGTTGCAGTAACGTGGGTTTCGTTTTTACAGTGACTGTGCTAACGGAAAACGACGAAAGGCTATCTCGCGGCAAGCGCTATTAAGTTTCGGATTATATCCTTCACCTTCATTTTTATCGGCACACCTTGCACATACCTGTCAGATCTTTCCATATAGTAGCTAAGTCATTGTCAGCCCGGCTTTACTCCAATTCCATTATGAAAACGAACGTTTCTATCCGAACATGGGCTCGTAACGTAGCGGCACGAGCCTTTCCGATAATTTCTAACGTGTCTGATTAGGAATTTTAATAAAGGAAAATGTCATCGTAAATACCGGTATTCGCAACAACTTAATGGATTCGCGAACGCGGAAAGAACTATTGCGCCTAAAGTGATATTACGCAATAATTGACACATAATTCCTCCGCACGGAATCTTAATGCAGCCCCAGTCTGTGCAGTTTCCAACGTCGTCGCTCCATTCTGTCGTATTTATTCAAATTTATGATGATTTGCTTTCGTACGCGGCCGTTAAACAGCACGCTGATTATGTTTGTCGCGGATACGCTACGTCGACGATCAGGAAGAAGACAGGGACAAAATTACGATCGAATCATTTTCGAAATACAGAACATTGATGTAGATTCAGAAAATTGTATCGTTATGATAGTACTAAAATACTACCGAAGCTACGCAGTTGACAAAAATTTTCAAATAAAAAGACCAACTACAATAGTGCAGTGTTTGATCTATCGATTACTAATCTCTTTTCCCTACAGTGTGCTCTGTTTTGCCGACGATGTATCTGTTTTACTGACGGATCGTTTCATTTTATCGACGGAGACGAATACATTTCGTTCTATTTCTTCAACTACTATTACAGGTACTGTAAAATAGAGAGAATATTACATAAATTCATGAACAACTAAGAGATAGCTGTACGTTTGTACACGTGTGCGAATGAGAAATGGTCAGAGCGTTTTTAGAAAGAACGAACAAGGTAGTTTGTTAGTGTTAACGAATGTGGAGAGTAACGAGAAAAAATCTGGAGAGTTTCCAAGTGTATTGGAGTCACCTTAGGGTATTCTGGCGTTAGCAGTATTTTTAGAAACGTGTTCAGTTCACCGTGGACGCAAGTGTTCAATGGCAATCGATTTGAAAGTGTTGAGAGGTCCGTGACAGACAATGAGAATGCAGAATTGTCTCTAAGGTGTATCGGAGCAGCCGTGACGCGTTCAAAGTGAAAGATCGATGAGCCGACCTTCTAGAGTAATCGAACGAAGAGGTTTCAGCATAAAACGGTGTGGTTAATTACCTAACGATTGGTAATTGCTCATTCTGATGGTTCGTCGATTGCTTCCTCGTTCCTCCGTGGCTCGTCCGATACTTTACAACGTCGGGCGGCACAACGGTTCGCTTTCTAACGTAAAAAACTAATCTACCAATTGATATACCGGCTGATTGCTTAGTCATTCGGTTACGCAATTAGCCGCGTCCACGTTAACCCACGGGCTAAACGAACGGCTCGATTAACGTATGATAAGCGGTATGTGTCGTTCGAGAGAACCGGATAAATTATTGGTGAGCTTCGTTTCTCGAAAAATAGATTTCCTGCTTTCTAGATTGCAAATCTCGCGCTCAGAGTCGTTGTCAGAGCGAATGAAGAGCATTTCTATAACACAATCTTGCATATAGACTCGCTAATTTTATTTTCGAATAACCAATAAAAATATCGTATTATTAACAAATCGTAATATTTCAATTATATATTTCATTATAATCGAACATAAATAACGAATCGAATATTTACTTCACTTGTTTAAACGTTCTTTAAAAAAATATTAAGCGAACACTAGTACTGGCACAATTGCACAAATTTGAAAAAGATGGTCTACATTTAACGCGCATAAACTTGTTTTGAAAATATAAAAGTATTAGTGTTCGTTTAATATTGCTTTGATGAACGTTTAAACAAGCGAAGTAAGAATTCGATTCGTTATTCGAGCATAAAATTCGCGAAACTGTACGATCTAGGTCGATCGACAATCGATACATTGTAAAATGTAAATCGACCAGAGCACGATGCGTCTGATCTCTGGCGGTGACTGCTCCGTCATTCGCTGACATTTCCTGCCCATCGCGGTTGTCACATCGTACACGAAGATGGTGGATACCTGGGCAGCGATATTATCATACGCTGAACTCGCTTGGGGGACGTCGCCGTGGCTATTTTCTTCCTTGGAGGCCGCCTCTCGATAAAGATCACCGAGAGAGAAACTTTTATCCGCGGCTCTCCGCGGTCTTCTTTGCCACGTTCCATTTCGCGACGATAGGGCAAATGTACCCATTACCGCGGAATCTTTATCCATCAAGATTAAAATAACTACGAATAAATGTTTCCAAAAGTTCTTCAGTAAAACTTATACAAATTCAAATTATATTACAAAGAACTTGGAACGATCTTCTTTTCCGAGAGTAAATTAAGAAAAGAAAGGAAGAATTAAAACTAGAAAAAGGAAGCTATAAAATAAAAATACAAGAAAATAAAAAGAAATTGAAGCATTGAAACGAGAAAGTGTTTGATAGATGCGTTACAAATAAATGTTTTCAAAATTTCTTCAGTAAGACTGCCTTATAGAAACAAAAATTATATTACGAAGAACTTGGAACGATCTTCTTTGCCGAGCTAAATAAATTAAAAAAAGAAAGGAAGCATCAAAACTAGAAAATAAGAAAACAAGAAGGTAAAAAGAAATGGATGCATCGAAAAAAGAAAGCGGTTGAAAGATGTGTTAGTAAAATGTAATCGAACAAAATGGAGCTTCCATAAAAATTGTGAAAAATGTTTTTTCGCGATTATAATCGGTTCCATCGAAAAGCTTGTTACGGAAGAAAACTTGGTCGCGTTCTCGGCGTGCATTAAACAAAACAGAATATTTCGATCGCGATAAGAAAATCGTCGCATGCCGCTCGAATGCGGGCACAGGTAAGCGCGATGAAAGAATTCGCAGCGTGCACCGTATGGTATCAGTCAGACTCGTTGCGAATTCCATGTTGCCTTCTTTCCTTCTCGTTCTTCCCTCTTCCACGCTTCGTTCTCTCGGTTTTGCACGCGCAGACACGCTACGAAACGCCCACCAGAAATCTAGCCTCGGATTAGTCCTATACCGTGTGCGAATCGATATCGGATCTCGCAGGGTCAATTTTTCCAACGATAAATAATATTTATGTCGATCGTTCGATCGAGTCCTCCGACAATTTGTGCGCTGATACCTGGCTGCATCTGTATAATGCAAAAAAACGAGGTTGTGATTTCTACTTTTATCCAGAATTTTGTTGGATTACAAGCGTATTAGACAATGGAGATTCGATTTAGGTTACTGTGTTCCTATTGTTAGAAACGTAGAAATAAATGAGCCGTTTATTTTGAAAGTGGCCTAAGTCCATTTATCTTCAAATCGAGATATTTAAAGGTTTGCGTTTCAATGAATTTAAAAATATAGGTATAGGATACTAATGAGTCATACTGCTTAAGTGTATCTAAGGGTGTTAAATTTATAGTTCCTATTAAAATACTGGCAATTATTAAGTGAATAATATGCATTTTCTTATCAAGAATGGAGTTAGGCCACTTTCAAAATTAACAACCGGATTCATTATAAAATTTGAAGGTGCCCAAGTCCATTCAACATAATTTAAGATGCTTCAAATTGAAAAAAACAATACTGAATTTATTTTACATATCTTTAAAACACTTTGGAAACATAATTTATGCCATTCAAAACATTTTTTAACTGCATAACGTACAAAATTACAATCATAAATTTATTACAAAACAATTTACTACACATCTACATTTTGTGCGTGTGAAAGGGATTTGAAGAAATCATGATGTTCCGGTGGTATACCGTAATAGGTCAGTTATGTCCTTGAATTTTGCTGTTGTAATTTGTTTGATATTTTTATACAGTGGTGTCAATACAATATTTTCGAACTTTCTTGGTCTACCCCGACGTGGTAATAAATTCAGGACTTTAAAATTTTCATTCTCATTCATTGATGTCTTATAGAAAATTTTATACGGTTCATTTCTGACAAAACGCACCCAATACATTTTTAACCAGTTTATTGATTCTCCATCAGAATTCTGTACCCTTTTAAAAATTGCGTCTTCGAATAATTTTGTTGATACAAAATCTTCTTATCTCGTTTCATTTACAATAAAATTATTACCTTTCCGACACTTTTTAATAATCTTGTAATAATCTCGGGAAACGAACAGTAAATTATTTTTTTTTAATAACATTTCTACCACGCCAAAATCTCTATCATTTGGTAAAAACGAATGTCCTGATATTAAAAATTTGTGATCTATGATTTCCACATTATTTTCCAAAGTTTGGACAATTTTTAACTACATTAAAGCTACTTTAATGTTTCTATTTTGCCCGGCGCACATGTCACTGTAAGCTATAATGTGTCTTTCACTTCTTAAATTTTTAACATGTTTTAGGATGCATGAAACAATTTCCTGAGCACCTCTGGATGCAATAGTTTCATCCCAAACGTACATGTAAACATTAAATATCTTGATTTAAGTATACATGGAGTTAGGCCACTTTCAAACTACACGGTTCAATTATTGAACTAACTCTGAAAACTTATGTGTCAAGAATTATCGTATTTGCTCGAAATATAAGCAACCTGAAATGCTTTACTGATAAATATCATGAAGTTGTACATGTAACCATGGTAACCGGAAAAAATTGAAAAATGGAGTTAGGCCACTTTCAAAATAAACGGCTCAAATATGCTATGTGCTTCTCCTTGGCGCATTTCCCCCTCTTAAAGGAGGATCGGCTAGGACACTTGGAAAAAGGAGGGCCGTACTGTCAAAGGTGCCCTTACGACCCTGGTTTTCTGTCAGGGTACAGAATGATATTGGCTTTTGCCGTGAGCACATATAAAATACAGTTTTAGAAAGTCCACCTCGTGTCGATTTTATTAAAACGCCCGACTGTTATCCTGACTATAATAGCATCTTTCTTACACTACCGAAATTTACATATTTATACGTTTACAATTTTTCATCAAGTTATAGCAGTTTCATATGAAGAGTATTCGATGAGTAGTCTAAAGCCAGGTAGTCCCAACCTCGTACCACAGAAGAGGTATACGAGTAGACCTTTCACCTTAAGGACTTTCGTAGTCCAATCTGACTGCCATGCAGAGATGCCAGATTCAGCACCGGATGCACTACTCACACTATGCCAGATCACGCGTACGTGAGCTCGTAGAGTTTCGGAAAGTCAACAAAAGCAAACTGACACATGTTCTCTTTCTCGATTCTCTGAAGATAACCGAAGTAACTTCGGATCGCCTCGTGGGAGTCGAGAGAGAAAGGATCACATTTGACATCTTGCTCTTGAACAACTGAAATCCGACCTCCCGTCAACGGCATACGATTTCGAATCTCGACTGTCCAAGCATTTTTACTTTTCGATCTATGTAGGCTCACATAAGCACAGAACCATAATGAAAAAAAGTTTTGTGAAATTTTTTTACGGAAATACACGTAGTAAGACCCCCTGATCATATTTCAAGTATTGAAAAAAGGAAATAATTTTTTTATTATTCCTATGTATGAGCGTACATATGTATATTATTAATACGATTTTTCAAAATCAAAATACTTTAGGATTGAAAATTAATAAATTAAAATGAGAATCCACCCTTTGCCAGTATCGTGCGCGCTGTAGCATTTCTCAATAAGAAGTGTTCTTATTTTTATAATATGAACTCGACTTCCACGAGACGGTACGAAATTACTTCGGGCAGCTTCGGGGAATCAAAAGAGAGGCCATGTGTCAGTTTGCCTTTGTCGACTCTCCAAAACTCTACGAGCTTACGTAGGTGCGATCTGGCATAGTGTGAGAAAGTGGAATGAGGTGTCCCCGGTGTACCCGGAGCTCCGTCTGACATCTCTGCCTGCTTGCGAGAAATGTAAGCGACGTCAGTGATGCAAGAGCGAGAAAGAAAGCGAGTATCAGCCTGTTCTTCTTCTTCTGCTCTTCCGAAACTCTACGAGCTCACGTACACGCAATTGGGCATAGTGTACGAAAGCAGAATGAGGAGTTCCTGGGGGCCCCGATGCGCGGTCTGATAGCACTGATTTCGAGTCGCAAATACGTTTTTGCCGAGTTATTTTTTAAATAAATGATGTATTACAATTTAAAATAAAAAATAAAGGATTTGTGGTGTTCGTATCAATGGGATACATCCTTAGGTGTTTCAATAGTCTTGAA
Organism: Colletes gigas; assembly: GCF_013123115.1. Taxonomy (NCBI): domain Eukaryota; kingdom Metazoa; phylum Arthropoda; class Insecta; order Hymenoptera; family Colletidae; genus Colletes; species Colletes gigas. Next base: position 5,189,747 of record NW_025106646.1, read on the forward strand.
ATCTTTAAATAATCTTAATCGATTGATTACTCCAATGAAATTAATCGATTAATGTCCAATGATGCACCGTACAGCTTTCATTCCGTTAAAAAATAATAAAATTTCTATAATTTCATTTTCTGTCTCACTTTCTCTTGTGTTCATTTCTAAATCTGTTGGTAACGTTGCGAGTGACACGAAAATGGTAATAGGGTTCTAAAGCCCTAGAAAAATGGGCTGAAAAAATACATTAGGTGAAAGGTCTACTCGTATACCTCGTCTGTGATATTACGAGTACTGAATTCATCTTGAAAAGCTTGAAAATTGTGCATAGTATATACAATATTTGGTTTGTATTATATTCTACATGCACATTAGGGTGGTCTTTATATTTTGACTTTCGATTACTTTTTGACGCACCCCTCCAGATTGTGACACTTGGTGAAAAAAGTAGTATTGGAGATCACACGTAATGTTATTAATGAATAAGACGATACAAGTACATTCGACTCTAATGCGAAATCTTTATAATTTCAAATTTTCAATTCAAATGCGGTACGTGTTCCAGTTGCCCAATCACGCTAAAATTTGGTATAAATGATTTCTTTGTCAAGTGTCACAATCCATGGGGGTCCGTAAAAAAAAAAACTAACAAAAATATTGACCCCTGTAGCTAAGGACCACTACTACTTTACGTTCCAAATGGTAGATAAGAGTAGCAGGCCGTTTTTCTAATGCACGTAAGTCAAAAGGAAAATTCATGGGTCAAGAAATTAAAAAAGTCAAGGGGAACGAAATAAAGTTGTAAAGATCAAAATGATATTATAATTGTTATAGATATATTGATATCGTCGTTGCTAACCCCCGAGCGACCGTTGACTAAGGCTTCTCCTGCGTTTCGAGGCGAAAAATGACAAGAAAGGCGACGAGATTCGTCGAGAGTCGGTTTCAGAATTTGTTCGAGGCGGTGTCTCAGGCGATTCACGGTCAGAAAAATCGGCAAAAGCATCCCGGGCGAGCAAGAAAAGACGGTCGCGCGAGAATTCGAGTGCGACACCGGCGCGAACGATTCAAAGCCGACGGTTTCCTCATTCCACGCGGGCTGGCTGGAATCCTGCGCGTTGGCCCGTGAACGGCGATCCAATATTTTATCACATCGGTAAATAAAGGCGGCGCGTCCGCTCTCGCATGCCAACAGCGCATTACGAACGTGCTATTAATTGCTCGCGCGTCTCGCCGCGGCGCGGTCCGCGATCCCCGCGCGAAGAAGAATCCTTGATTTATGCGCCACGAACGGAATAAGACACGCCGCTGCGCCCGCTAAATCATCGCTGTCCCTTTTCTGTTCGCGTCGCTTTTTCGAGGGCTCGTTATCGTTTCTACCCGGCCCCGATATTTTGCATTTCAATGACTGTCGCGCCGCTCGCGTTCCGCGAGGGACTCCGTTCCACGGTATTTATGGCAGGCTTAAAGTCGGTGACCGCGTTTGCTACGCAATCGGGGGAAACAACAAGGATATTCCAACGCCGCGATCGTTCCAGGATCTCGCGCCTTCTATTCAAACGCTGTACCGGAAGTCTTCCTCGACTCGCGGCCCTCTTCCATCCATTTATCCCTTCGTCTCTTAACGCATTACCGACGGGAAACGAGAATTCTCGTTTTACGACAAGCTTTCTAGTCATTTCTTCGATAACACAAGAAAAAAATTCTAATATTATGCACAAAATATATAGTTCCATTTAAAAAACGAAACTTCACCATCATATCTTTTAAATTAATAACACAAACAAAATTTTCGTTTACGCCAAAATAGAGATCCCATTTTATCCGGCAATTTACATATAAACAATTTTTTCGTATCATCAATAGTTATTGAAATATCGCGACTGTCACACTTTAGCGTGGACACCCTGTATAACTCCTGAAAATTTCAATAAATTATATTAATTATGCAAATACTTATCACATTTTTAATATACACATGCTAAAGAAATTCTATATCATTAGAATCGCCCATCGTATAGGAAAGTTTTAATAAAAATGCCCCGTAGCTAATGTGTGAACAGCATTCATATTCGAAACAATGATTTCGTGCACAAAGAAAATGTCAATATGCACGAAAAATATGCAAATAGTTTCTATAGTAAGTATGTACTATATTAAGTATTAACAAACGTTTTACAGCTATGCTGGTGTATTATAACTCGAATTACAATCACTTTCATCAGTCAAAATTAATTTATACTTTAAACATGACCGAGGAAAAATTAAACGATACCAAATGTAGTTATTTCTTTTCCAAATGGAATTCTATAATTGTGATTGCACTTTTAAGGAACTTATCATTATCAAAATTGATCGGAAACACGATCCTATTTTTGTGGCGAGCGTTTTCTTCACTGTACCTTCTTCAATAAATAAATTAAAGAAATGGGTCACTATTATGAAAGTTATTGTTATCGAACTCGATCGGAATATTTTGAAGGCGTAGCCGTGTTTCCAGAGGAATTTTTCAACCTTCTCCCGTAACAAGTAGTCGCCGAAATGAGTGGAAATTTAAACCTTTACACCTTTATCTAAATGGAACGGTGACTCGCTGGAAATGGTTCACGCGGAACGAATAGGCTAAATCCTTCGACGCGAAATTACGCGGAGAAGCCATTTCGCAACGGAGCACCGTTGAACCGTGTCAGCGGCTCGTCGATGCACGGTGATTTCTTTTTAGTTTGTGAACACCAGTAATAAATACGTTGTCTCAATTGGAATTTAATTAATGGAATGCAATTTCACTTATCGCGATCAAAAGCTCGCGGGTACACCACCGTTCCATTAACGAAGCCTCGAAAGCGAAGAACAGTCTCCTTTATCGATTACTTTCTGCGTTTATTAACGTTCCTCCATTTTCTACGCTCGAAATAAACAATAGGAAAGCGTTAATTTATATATGAGACCGCCATTCATCGTTTCTCCAATCATTCACTAAAGAATTTCTCAATGAGAAAGTCAATATTTTACTTTTAGACAATTAGAAACTCTGTTTAACATTTGTTACAGGGTATTTCTAGATCTATTTCTTCAAACTCTTTTAGTTTGTAGTGGCTTACCGTATGGAGAAAGTTAGTAACCATTCAATAGTCGAGGAGAGTATATGCAGGAGTCAAGCACTTGTGAGAGAGCGTGGCCCTCTGCTGGCAAATGCGAGAAGTGTCGCCGCAAGATGTCGCTCATATACATTTACCACTCGATGGCTACTGCTAGAATGCAAACCCGTTGCACTTTATTATCATCTTTGCAGAGTCTGTCGATGCATAGTAACTATTTTTATAAAAATCTCAAAATTCGCAGTTTCGGAAGCGATATATAAAATCCGTAAATTTTCAAGGGCAGTTACAGTTTGCAAAGAGGATTTATCCAACGACAAAGATCCGTCACAATCTACGGATAAGGATCCCTTCTTCCTTCCCCGTTCGTCGTCGCGATTATCACGATCAATAATCGATGCGACCAGTCCGGTGTCGCCGCCATAAATCAAAACTGACGCGGCGGGAAACGTAAGCTCGCGATGGCCCGTTTCTCGGTAGAGAACGAGAAAAGGGCAGGAAAGGCAGAAGGTCGTAGCGGAGTTCGTAGCAATGGTTCGTGCGAGGGTGTACGGATCGTGTCAACGATACCGTGGATTTACGACGGTCACCGAGCGAATCCATTTGTTTCATCTGCATCTGCTTAGCACGCTAATGCTGCCTTCACTGTACGACTGCTCGTTCCATGCTGTTCGACCCGGGAAGAGCTCCAAGATTAAGGTGGACCCGTCCTCGAACCGAGAAAAAGCATCGCCAACGGAAGAGGCGGACTGTATAATTTCGTAGTCGGCCAGTTTCCTTTTGCGAACAACTGAATCCGGGACTACGCCATCTCCACGACCACGGCGAACGTTCCCTATTACCGATTCTTTTCTATCGATGTTAAAGCGCGGGGAAATAAACCGTTTATGCGCTTCATAAATTTTTGTATTTTCACAGGCCAGCGTTTCTCAACCTAGAGACTTTATAATCGAAGTCTGTTACAAATAGAAATTCGTCTACACCGATATTGAGGGGTCATTCCTGGAGGGTTGCTAGATTTAGCAATTTTCATGAATTTTGTTTAAGGTGAATGCTACGTCTGATGTTGTGATTCTTTTTGTGGGTTATTTAACTACATTTTAGGCGTATTTTTGTATTTTTTATATAGGTTTCAAGTAACTGCTTTTTGCTGTTGGGTTTGCTCTTGCTAGTACGTAGAAATTACTTTGAAATGAATATGATTTCTCTAAGACATAATAAAAAATGATTTAAAAATCATCCTTCCAGGCTAAAGGTTAAGAACCTATTATAGACGTGTTACGTACAAGGATTCGTGGATGTTTGGAACGTTGAATTGTTGTCGAGAATTGTTGGTGGTTGGGGATGACCAAAAATCGAGAGTCTCCAATTAGTTATCCGTATTATCGGTGGCCCTGCACCCGGTATTCCATCGGAATTCGATAACGCGCCGCGGAGACCGATTGCGTATCTAATTGCGAGGAGAGGAGACGGAAAGAAATGATTACGAGGTGGCCGCTGGCAGGTAGAAGAATCCTCGCGGGATAGGCTGGTTAATATACCTACGTGGCCGCGGGTAATGAACGCGTGTTAACCAGTTCGTTATCGACAAAACAGCGCCCACCTTCTTCTCGCATGCGAGTCCGTGGAGATTCGCTTCGTAGCCGGGCTGAAGTAAACGAGGCGACGAGGAAGAGAAAACGCTCCGAGGAACGAGATCGTAGAAGAAGAGAGAGAAAACTGAACGAGGAAGGATCCAAGGGGTTGGGAAGGGGAAAGGCGAGGGCACCGGGATGGGCCTGGTTTTATCGCGTGATGCTCGGGTAATCGTCGCCCTGCAAGAAGTTATGATTCCACCGTTTCCAGCTATCGGCGATTTTCTGCAGAACTTACGTCGCTGAACGCCGTGACTAAGGACGCTTTCCGTCCACCGGGGATCGTTGTCGAGGCCATTGGACCGGCCACAGGAATTTATTTTGCATCTACGAGGCTCCGTACGATGTTTCGTCTTGCTTATTGCCGGATTCGTCGCGATCGTGCTAAAGATTTAACCCACAAGGGCACACCACGCTTCTTACCCGGAATCCAACCTCCTCTTAAGGTTGCAGTTTCCTCCAAATTAAACGCCTTTTCAATATTTCTTGAACCCAGACCCCTCTTTTCTTGGAGTTACAGTAATTGATCATGGTTCAAAGTACGTTTGGCTGAAGCGTTACAGCAATGATTCTTAAAACGAACACCGATCCGGGGGCAAAGCGTTCATTTATCGTGCAGCGACGAAATTCGACACCAGAAATCGAGTGACGGATCGTGTTCCAAACGTCGTCTCACGTTTCACTGGCTGCAAGGGTTGAGGATGGGAGCGTTCAACTTACGAATCGCGTCCGGGGTTCATTTTAGGAATCACTGCTGTAATCGTCCGGGAACGTTGATAGCAAGAATTTGCAAGGAACGGTTGTTACGTTGCCCGTGTTGGTAAACTCGACAATACCAGGCAATCAACACGCGTTGTACAATAAAGTAGAAAAGTGTATCAGCCATCAAGTCCCTAATTGCTCCGATTCAGAGTATCTTCGAGTCGCTTGGCGCCTTAAACACCCGGCAATCGCGATCTAGAAACGGTCGGTACAGAACCGAATGAACCTTTGTTGGCGTCGTTTCCCGCGTTGAAGCCGCGTTAAAAAGTCTAACGAGCGAGCGACACGGCTGAATTACGAGGAGCGTTATTGTTACTGCCACTATTTTTCCTCGGTTGCAGCGTCATTCTCTCGTTAACACTCTCTCTTGTTAACGTTACTGCGCTAGCGTTAGTTTCTGCCGGCGAGCCTAATGCAATGCAAATTCAACAGCCGTCATTGAGATATCATATCGGTCCCGTAGCAAAGGCTGAACGCGACTGAAAATTAACAGCGTTGTTTATCGCCGCAATAATGTACGAATGAACGTGCAATCAAGTTATTCTTCGCCGACGTCCGTGGCCAGATGCTTCTTCCTAGTTCCCCACGGCGTGACTTTGTTACCTGGACTCCACCTTGACCCGGCACGTTGCACGGATCCGACGCCACGAAAGAAATTCGAGAACGCTTATTAAGCTCTGCTCTATTAAGATAACGAGAACACCGATTGTTCTCGGCTTCTATCGGGGACTAGCATAAAATACTCGATAAACTGAAATTCATTAACGTTCCACAATAAAATTGTTTTAATCGGAGGGGATATAACATGACAGACTCTCTTAGTCACATTTTTCTTCAAATTCAAAAAGGATTTGTCAATCATATTGTAAATCATACTGTTTGTAATTCTTATTCATTTAATTTTTTTTACTGTGTTATACAGGGTGTTCCGTATTTTTCCGTACACACTACAGCAGTGTGTTTTACAAGTAAAACTAAGACTAAAATGTTATATAGCAAAAAATCTATAAATGCTTTGTTAAGAAGTTATAACAAAAATATGAACTGTGAAACTCGGTTGAGATTCAGGACATTAAAGTAAGAAAAAAAATTTATAATAAAATAAAATCAATCTTTTGCAAGCTTTCAAATTCGTGAGTTTTTTTGTAATTTACTAAACATAAACTTGAACAATAGTTCAAAATTGTATAACAACAAAAAGTTATTATCGAATAAAGAAGAAAGAATAATATCCAAGATAAATGATAGAAACTAAATTCTGATAAAGAAATGTTTAAGTTATCCACATAATTCGAGTAGGTGGACAAATATGTCGACAAAATTACAAAATTTCAAATTATTCTAAAAAAATTATTTTTGGTTGCAGAGATCAATTTCAATCATTTTTGGTCACTACACATACCCTCGAAATCCTACCTACTTTCGAGAAAAAAATTCTTTACCGAAAATATAATCTCTGGCCAAAAATGCTTTCTCGAAATTTCATGCAAATGTTTAAAATATCATAACTTCTGAACGGATTGGAGGATTTTAATGTTTCAAAAGGTAATTGAGGCGTATTTTGGTGAAGAATATGTAGAAATTCTAAGAATATTCGAAAAGTTGTTCCTTAACCCTGGAAAGTGAGAAAACCCCGATAAAAGTGGTCCAATTTTTAAACGACCATAACTCCTACAATAGTAAATATATTTCAATGAAATTTTGGTAGGAAGTATAGCTTATGGATACCTACAAAAAATTACTAAACAACTTTTTCGTAGCGCGTCAGACAAATTTATGAAAAATGGAAAACGAATTTTTAAGAAAAATCGACAGGTGTTGAAATTTTTCGGCGAAAAAAAAATTCAAATCGTTCTAAAAAAATTATTTTTGGTTGCAGAGGTCAGTTACAATTATTTTTAGTCAATACACATTGTCCCGAAATCCTACTTATTTTCGAGAAAAAAAATTCTTTACCGAAAATATATTGTGTGGCAGGAAATGTTTCTATAACTTTTTAACGAAGCCTCAATCAACAAATTAATATCGTTGATTTTCGTCTTATTTAGGCCTCTAGAGTCTCTCATTAAAATTTTTCCCAGAGCAGGCCGAACATCCTGTATACTGCGTATTGATATCGCCATATTGAATTTGAAATTTTTGATTTCAGACTCGATATCAGCAACCTCAAAAACTCTAAATTATTAAGTACTAACCTAAATCTTGAATTTTGGCCACGTTTCCGACGCTTTCAGCCCACTGTGCAACGATGGAGAATTTATATATTAAATATTGCCAGCAACAAATGCAGTATAATATGTTTCGGAATTGAGTTCCCGATCCGCGATATCAAACTGCACTCCGCTGGTTTTCCTTAATCTTATCTGGCATCTGATTTACGGACAATTATCGATCAGACTTCTCGCGTTATGCTAGCAGTTTAACGCGATTTTCGGTGGTTCGCGTATGGAAAGGAATGCGGAATAATTTAATATGCGTGCAAACCGCTCGAGAGTTTATGCAAAGTTGTTCGCCTGGGTGCTAATTAATTACAGGAAAGGGGATATTTATTTTCGCCTGGATAATTGCGAGAGTTACGAGAAAATTCCCCTCCGCGGTGAATAATTATTTGTTGCTAAAATAAAGACATTGAAAGTCGTCCGGTATATCACACACTATCTTTGTAACAGTGGCGTTAAAATAATATGTTGCAAGCAGTTGAAACTGAGCGTTACATTTTTAACGGTAACGTAATTATAAGCTTGTATAGTTTATTCCAACGAAACTATTTTCGTCCATTTCGTAATAATTATAACTCTGTTCCAATATCATTTTCTTTGCAACTTATAACTGCGATATTAGTTATATAAGTTCAGTATTCTAATTTACCTGGTAATTAAAATTAATTCCCTGCCACGTTCGTATCGACGTATCAAAATACAGTATTTATACCTTTTTATAAGACAGAGACTGGAATCGATGTTTTCACTTCTTTAGCTATATTTAACACAAATTCCATAATTCTGAATAAACTGGTTTTGGTCAGAGGCAAAGTAAATCAGTTTTAACACGAAATTTTTAAAAACAATTGTTGCGAAGTTACCTGAACAGATTTTACAGAATTTTCTAATAATCACTGTATAATTAAACACTTGTGTGTTTAACAAAAAAATACTAATAATCGGTCTTAAAACGAGCTCCTGTTTCATTATCATAAATAACAAAAATTCATCTGCGATTAAAAACGTAATGGTTTCGTTAGAAATATAATTAAACGTACATATAATTTCTTTTTGGAAATCAATGTGTACATTCGGTACAGAAGAAAAGTCCACAGTCGATTTTTGCTACGAATATGAATTGTAGATCATGATTAACTTTTTCTTCTTTGGAATATAAATTTTAATTTACCGTTCGTTTCTTCAACTTTCTCATAGGTCAGTTTTTGCCCTGGCTCTCACAGGAGATGAGATAATAATTAAAAATTATATAACCTCGAGGCATACCGGATAATTATGTCGATACGAGTTACATTATGGCATAGAATATACGGTTTAAATTTTAAAAGCCAAATTTTATATTTCTCTTTTCCAAATGTTTTTTCCAGTAATATAAAACAGAGACTGTATCAGTTTTCTTTATGTTAAAAAATATTTCACTATTGTTTTTTAATATACCTGTTGTAATACAAGTGAAATCAACTAAATACAAGATTAAGATGATTGAAATTAAATACCATTGGGGTATATTTTATTACAGAGATAACTTTAGCGATTGCAAGAAATATTTTAATCCTTATCAGCATTAATCGGAAATCATAATTTCTAAGCTTCGAACCATAAAGATAATCGAAGAATATGCTCGAGTATACATAATTATGTACGAACTTAAGAATATTTTTGGATTATCTTGATAGTAAGTAGGTGCTCGAGAGCATCTTTCGATAATATTTATCGATACTTAAAAGTATTTCGTGTAACTACTGGGAATCATTAATATAATATAGTGTAATGAGATACGAAAGTACTAGAACGTTTTGATGATCAAGAACTATAAATTACACATGAAATTTTCAAGATATTCTGCTATAATTGAAAAGAACGTGGAAACATTAATAACATTTAAAGTACGAAAATTACATTTTTCCAAAAATTTTTAATAAGAATTCAGCATTCAGCGCTCAATAACAGTAACAGTGTTAATAATTTTTTTGAAAATAATGATTATGGATATACGACTGGAAAATATAGGCGGTTGATGTAACAGTAACCCTTGGTTTGCCTATTTTAAGCAACTCTTAATTTTTCTAGGGTGCAAAAAATAACTTTTAAAGAGCGTCACGGTGAACGAATCGTGGTTGAAATTCGCCTACTTCTCCCTCTAATTGATAACCACGTTGGCGGTACTGCAACGTTCAAGCATTTTCGATACTATTATCTCTCGTGGGAGCTGCTAAGCGTTGTCTGGAAAATGCTCTCGGCGATACGGTTCACTGGAGTGAGAACTAATTATTATTATTAAGACGTTCGAGGCGGATCCCTGTTACGGGGTCATATTCCATCAGGTGTGTGCTCGCGTCAGTATTCGCATTATCTGCTTACTGACTCATATCCCGCGATCAGGATATCGCCTAGAGAATCTTCCTGATTTTCTCTCCCGTTTCGATACGAGTATGTCGGCACTTTAAATTATTATTTCGTGCAACGTCCACTGGGAACTATAGTAAATCAAATAAACCCTCTTGTGTGTTCCCTTAAGGGGTCACTGAGAAACCTGAAATAAAGCGTTTTTTGCGATTTTTTTTGGAATGGATGGAAAAGTAACAGGATAATACGTAGGAGATCTTCGATAAATTGATTTTAACATTATTTATTGACAAATGATTGCCTCATTTTTTGTAAAAAATTGAACATTTTACTTCAGATGCTAGCTAATCACACAACAATTAATGTTTCAAAAATCCCCTAAGTATTTCTCTAGCTATACTCATGTAGAATAAGAGAAAAATTTTTGTTTTTTGGTGATACAAATTTGCGTTAGTTACATTGCGCGCCGCAGACCGCCTCAAATTCAACACGCCTCTCGAAAATGGCTCCAGCGTCGTCATTTTGCACTATTTTTGAATAAATATATTTTTTTTAACATTTAACAACATGGCTAATAACATTCTTGAATATTATTATCCTCTTACTTTTCCATCTATCAAAAAAAAATCGCAAAAAACGCTTTATTTCAAGTTATTACAGTACCCCTTAAGTCTTCTGGGTCGGAATTAGAATTATCGAATCGAATCGAGCGGGGAAAATATTTTAAATAATTTTATTTACAAAGAGACACGTTTCAGATCCCGTACTTAATGTTACGACAATCATGAATATTATTTTTTAGTCATTTATATTTGAATTAAAAGAGAACCCCAGTTATAATGTAACGACAGATTTCACTACACGTTTCAAATCCCATACTTAATGTTACAATACTCGTAAATATTATTTTTTAGTAATTTATATTTTAATTAAAAGAGAACCCCGACAGATTTCAATAAAAATATTTGCAATCAATGCCCATAAATCTTGCGTTAACAAAAGTTCAAATAGAGAAGCAAGTCGGCAAAAATCGATTCCACGTTCGGATTCAGCGCGACAGTTACAGTCAGTGGTTGATTTAACCTAAAATTTGTGCAAATTAGAACAGTGTGACTCGTCGGACGGGTAATCTACTCGAATTTAAGGAGGTTTACGTTTAATTTTGTTCGCTTCTCAACCTTTGGAGTTAAGTTTATTATCGTGGAGATCGATTGCCCTAATGAAATTGGCAATCGAATCGACAGTTCGAATAAGTAATTGGGATGCAAACAGGTAACGATGTTTGGATAATTATTCCGAACGAGTCTATCAATCCGAGTGTCTAACTGTAAATCACTTGAGCCGCGGGCCGTGGACTCATACTTCTGAAACCGGTTTCGCGGTTCCTAACCCTGCCTTAACCTACGCCTAACCCAGACACCTAAACCCTTTCGTCTTTCATCGTTCTGAAACCTGCATACTTAATCTGGCCAAACGAGGCAAGAAGGATCAACTGGCCTAAGTGACTAGGGTATAATTCACCGAACTCGAGCAATTCAACCCTACTTTACATCACGGAGAATAGCGACTAGAAAAGATCGATTCGTAAACTAATTTCTGCATACTTTTCATCGATAAATTAATTTTGATAAATTGGAATCTATTAACGAATTTTTTACGGAGTGAGCATAACATTTTTATTTGCTATTTGAGAATATTTGTCCAACTCTGAACTGGAGCAATGTAACCCTAGTTTATATCACAGAAAATAGCGACTAGAAATTTTAGATCGATTCGTAAACTAATTTCTGCATATTCTTCATCGATGAATTAATTTTGATAAATTGGAATCTATTAACGAATTTTTTACGGAGTGAGCGTAACATTTTTATTTACTATTTGAGAATATTTGTCCAACTCTGAACTGGAGCAATGTAACCCTAGTTTATATCACAGAAAATAGCGACTAGAAATTTTAGATCGATTCGTAAACTAATTTCTGCATACTCTTCATCGATAAATTAATTTTGATAAATTGGAATCTATTAACGAATTTTGTACGGAGTAAGCGTAACATTTTTATTCGTTATTCGAGAATAACATTTGCCCAACTCCGGTCGCACAGTCTTTTAAAACCAAAATTCAATTTTTTTTTAAATTGATATGGTTCAAATGAATTATAGTTAGAGTATAGGAATTTTAATTTTGATCGATTTACGTGGGTTTGAATCTTTGCTGAAACTTCAATCTGTAAAATTCCCCAGTGTACCATAACCTGGAAAATAAGAAAAGAATAGAAAAACAAAAAGTAGGACTTTGCAATGTTTGGACTGTATCTTCTGGACGTTTATGTGACTCGATTGACACTGAACAAAGAGGTGTATGTTGATACTGGCGGATCGCCACTGGTAGTAAAAGTTGTCTTTGTTAATTTCCCAGCAATGGAAGTCGCTGAGCGTAAACGATCTCGTAAAGACGATGACATTTACATCTACGAATTTAAAGGCGGCCAATGCTGTCATTTTTCAATGATGTGCGATGAACTGGTCACCAAAATGAAGAAAGTCCCCCTAAATATCGGGGTTTTTAGAAAGGACGACTGTTATCCCATTTGCAATATTCGTACTCACCTCAGCGGTTGCGCTTGCGATCTGGTGAGAAATTAAATTAGATTTCATCTTTGATTAATTCTGTTGGTTACGTACAAATAAATCAATTCATTGTTCCACGTTCAAATCGCCTCTCAAAGCAAAATGTGACTCGAATAATAAATAACCAACAAGATAACAATTTATTCTATGGAACAAATTTTTATCTGTATAAAATATTTCCTTCTGTAATTAAAATTCTCATTCAAGAAGTAACGGATAAATTATGTTTTATATTTAAACTTGTTTGTTTTTAAACGTAAATTTTGGGAAAATCTAGTATACTGGGAATATTGTTTCGAAGTTTGAAAATTCTGAATGATCCGTTTTCGAATATTTCTGATACTCTGTCAGTAGTTTCTTCAATAGGTAATAATTTCCTCGTGTGTGTCGGGTTTCTAGAAACAATTATGCACAAGTTAATCGTGTTATTTTGCACAGGGTACGCAGAAGATTGAAAGACCAAAATCCTTCAAATTCAGAGGACCTTTCGATCTAGTCGATTCTGGTAATAGTTTTGCAGGGCAATTAGGCGTGGACATTACCGTTACAAATATAGGAAGGTACTTTCTCTCTACCTGTAATTTATTTATTTAACCCTGATGTTTCCCCTGCCTATTTAACTTGTATTAATATTATTATAAATTCCAAACCTACAATGTATTAAATACAGGAATTTTCGTGATAATATAATCGATTATCATACTGTTTAGGTGTATGACGAGATACTATGCCCTGGTGCCCAACTGTCTCCTCTTCAAAACCGACCCAGAGGGACACGAGTACAGATGCAACCTGAAAGAATCGTCGAAAATATCAGACGAATTATTATATGGAGCTTTCGGAGACAATATAGGAAAAATCGCGAAACTCACTCAGAATCTGGATCCTGATTCTCCGGGACCTTTGGTCATGGATATAGTTGGAATTGCTCCGGCTGCTGGACACCTCGCGGCCGGAAGTCCTCCGCCTCGAGAACCGCTGCCGCCCTTAGTGGATCCACAAATGGCGCGAGGCAGAAGGAGGGGCAGACGCAGGAAAAAAGGGAAGAAATAACGACTAAAAATTTGTCCCACAAAAACTCTACTATAACCCTACAGTACAATATCGTGACAATAAATCCTCGAAGATAATTCGAACGTCTCGCGAGTGACTCGCGATTCGATGATTCCGAAAGAGTCGAGAGATGTTTCTATTTCAAAGGAGACAATAATTTTCTACGATACTTTGAGAAATCGTTTCGCGAAGCTCCGCGTATCTAATGGAGGGTAATTTTAAACACTGATGTGTACAGAGTAAAGTTCCACGAGCGACGTTAGTTGCGAGACATCGAAGACGGAAACGGGAATCGATCGAAAGAAACGCGTCGGCTTAGGATGAAAAGCAGTTAACGGCATATCATGAGAAGAGAGAGCGATTCAGCGTCGTGGAGGATCTTTCTCACGGAGCTCTTTGCTATAGGGCAAAGATGTCTGCATACGCCCGACGACACGATTATGATTTATGCCGAATCGAATCGAGGCTGATTTATGAGAACGTAATGTTCTCAACTCCAGGATATGCCTGCCTGGAAGGCGGCTCGTGGAACGATTTCCGAAACGCATTCTAACGTTCCGAGCCGGGGAAAGGTTCAGTTGTCGCTGAAAGCTACGAACAAGGCTCTAAACCACGTGTCTCTAATACCTATTCTAATCAGAAGAAACGAAATTCGAAGAATCTCGATCCACGCAAACTATTCCTCCTCAAGCTTTAATTTTGTATAAATAACAGTAATAATATTAATACAACTTGTAAAATTAAAATTACATAGAGAATTTACAAACAGAGTGATGGGAAAAAATTATATCAGAAACCTTGCACTGGAATATGAAATAATAAAATTCTGATCAAAGTGCACTTCGCCATTTTAGCGTCAAGCTGATTCTGTCTTCGTTACAGAAAGTAGTTGATATTAGCCATAATTCTTCAACTATTACACGTACACATTCTGAGAATTTTGACAAAGGGAAATTTATTTATGTACCAACATTAATCTAAACCGAGATAAAACCATGAAATATTCTTCGTTACTTCTAAATTACCAAGTGAATAAAATTTCATATAATAATTCTCAAACAATTCTAAGAAGCAATTCCTAATGATCCCAGATCCTTGTAATCGTTCTCACAATGACTTGAGAAAACTCTGTAGAGACACTTGACTCGCAAAAGGGCGAATTTAATCCGCGAAACAGCGAGTTTGATTCGCAAAAGGGTGAAGTTAATTTTACGAGTAACACATCCCGATTCGCGTTACAATGAGACATAGTTCGCAACGTGTTCCATTGCGAAAGACGATCGCAGGTCCGAGGATCGAGGATCGCGTTCTCCATACTAATCCTTCCGCGAGCTTTCTTCTCCCTACACGGGTGGCTGATCGCGTGTCGCGGTCACGTGTTGCATCAATAATTCATTTCCGCGTGTCGTACGCATTTCGCGTATCACGCGAGTAATCAATTAACAACCATGGAAATAGATTTCACCGCAATGCCTCGTAAAATTCGTCCACGCAGCTGCAATTAAACGTTCCTCTCGCGCTCGTCTTGCACTGTTTACACGCGAGGTTGCCAGCCTGGCCTAACCCTGGCGTTTCTTTCCATCGGATTCCCATTCGAATCCTTGCAAAAAAATCATATTGTCATCGCTCGATGCTTGCGTTGTGGCGTGGTACATCTTGTGTACAGGTGGTTGCAGCCAAAACAGCGATTACGACAGGAAGTTGTTATTGGTTACCGGTAAACGCACGCATACGTTCGAAAATTCTTCCATTTTAGAACGTTAATATTCTTGTACGGATGTTTTCAAGTAATAAAGATACGACTAACAAGGAGACTGCACGTGGGTGATGTTACATGGAAAACTACTCAATTGTTTATCAGATATTTGCAATTAAGGATTCAAGAATCCGTAAATACTGTTCAAGATGACCGCCACATGCGACGATACATCTGTTCAAGATGGCCGACACATGTGACCAGAGTGATCAGAGTTTCTAAGCTGGTGGCCTCTGTTCGATTCCAGGTCAAATGGATAATTTTTTTTTCAATTTGTTACATATAAAAACAGATGAAGAATATAAAATAAATTATAAATATGTTTTTACTTTCTTGAATACTTATAAAAATTTTCTGCCTTTGTTTATTTTAATTTCGTCGTTCGTTTTTCAATTTAATTTAGAAACGAATAACAAAAAGCATTCAGTGAAATATTTGGACAGTATAAAATTTGTAAGCTCACCGCTACGAACATTCATCGCCTCTGCTAGGAGATAAATATGAAAGAATCGTACGTCGACTCCAACCGGGTATAGTTCCGTTCAGTTAGCGAGGCAGAGGAACGATCGAGTCTTCAATAAATTCAAAGATACCGCGCTTTTAATTCCGCGTCCCGTAATATAACATTAACAATTTATTATCGACGTGCATCAATTTTCATTTACCCATCGCCATCTTTCCTTAAGTCGTTCGCGTCGCGGACATAAAGACGAGCACTTTAAGTCCCCGGCGCGCGAAGAAATATGGCTCCGACCGAGACGCATCCGCGTGGGACACGCCGAACGGTGAAAAAATATACCCGCGACTCGACGCGTGGGCGAGGTCGTATGCTAATTATGGCAAATCGCAGCGGGCGATGATTTGTTCGTCGGGCACCGTGTAAACGGAACTTTTCCACGGGGAAAACCGGGATAGGAAGCCGACGTCGTTCTGGGACTAGCTTGCGACAACGCTCGGGCGAGTAACGGCGCTCGGACACGCGAGCATCGACGGATACACGAATTCATCTCCTCCGAACACGCGTACCTACACGTGTACAGGCAAGCCCCTGTGTGTGTGTGCACGTGTGTGAGAACAGCAGTTTCGATTTTTCGTTTTACGATCGTTGCGTCATCCTCCATGTTGGGCGAAACACCGACACCATTGGGAGCAAACAACTCGCGTCCCTTTTTCAGCTATTTTTGAATCCTTCTTTCGTTAAATTCAAATATTTTCTTTATAATAATTTCATTCAACTGTGTACGTTGGTATTTTGCTTTATATTATTTCTTAGCATTAATAGAGTCAGTTGCCCTAATATGGAATATTTCTTTTTATACAGATGTTCCACTTGCTTTCAGAACATTTATAAAAACTTAAATATTATGAAATATAATAATAACATATATAATAATACATAAGTAATAAAATGTACTTAAATATTATAGGATATTTTATGCTCTTTTGACTGATAACAGTCAAATTTAAAATATAGTAACGGTTTAGGAATTGTTTCCTTTTTTTACTGAGGTTCTCATTTTCCATATTAGGCTCATAGTGCTCGTAAGATGGAATACTATATTTATACATTTACATTGGAAGAAACAATTGAGCTAACACAAAGCTGATGCACTTACCTTATTATGTATAATATTAGGTCAAATATCACCTTGCAAAAACTCAGACTCCGATATTTTCTTCAATATTCTTTTACGAACACGTGTTGCTTTGAAATTCGAACATATACACGCTAGTTACAACAAATGAAAATCGTAATCGATTACATTTATCGCCAATAGATGGCAGAATCACAATTCTTTAATATTGCGGTGTTCCAAATTAGGAACGTATTTCATATTAGGGCAACTGACCCTAATATTATTAAAATTCTCGCCATTATCGTTAAAAGTAGCAGTGTCCTTACAGAAATTTCGTCATCCATGCTTGAAACATGCAGCTAGCGTCTCTTTTTCAGCCACTTCGGGCGACATTTTGTATTCGGGAAATTCTTCTTTTGTCAAATTCCAATATTTTCTTCATAACTATGGAATAAAATAGTTTCGTTCAACTCTATACACCAGTTTGTTGCTTTCCATTATTTCCTAGCATTATCTTCAATAGTATTATTAAAATTGTCGTCGTTATCGTTAAAAGTAGCAGTGTCCTTACAGAAATTTCGTCCATCGTGGCTGAAGCATGCAAAGCTCGAGTCTCCGGATCCTCTGACGTGCAACCAATCGATCAAATCGAAAGAATTGCAATGGCTGATCGCGCTTTCGAAGACGTACGCTGCCAATAATGTTGATTGGATGCGCGGCGGAATTATCGTCGACGCATGAAAACCTTCGTCAAAAAACAATCGGTCTTCGCGAGTTGAGCCGGCGAAGAACGAAGCGGTCGTTAACGTCGATGAAAATAGGCAACAAATCTTCGTCCCTTCGACACGGTTGATAACCGAGCGAGACGGTGAAGAATAACGACGCCTCGTTGGAAAAAAAAGGAGCGGAAAAAGACGCGAAAAATTTCTCCGGCCGCTGTAGAAAGCGATTACTCGCCACGGTTAGCGTACAATGTACGAGTTGCGTGAAAAAAACGGTCGCTGATCGTGTTCCTTGGTTTACGGCCTCCCCGGACGAGCGGTCACGGCAACGTATGGCCTATGAAACGGCCATAGCCGTAGTACTAAATACACCATAAACCAAAGGGAATTGCCTGTGAACCTTTAATGCCACGCGCTTACACACCGCTCGCAGCCCGACCACGGATACCCGAGACGTACCAAGGAAAATGCAACCTGCCGGCGACTAGAAACGCGGTTGAAAAACTCGAAAATCATGCATACAAACGGAACGTTTCTGTGTGAGATCGTTTCTGGGTAACCGTTGCGTTACTTCTTGCGACGCTGACGTACACGCGGGGACAAAAACGATGAAGAAATTATTCACGCGTCGCGTTTAGAATGACTATGGTCTTATTAAACGTTTATGTTCCTTTGTTCACTGTACGCTCCAACGATTTTACGAGAATTTTAAGCTTCTTGGTTTATGGAACTGCCCGTGGTGGAGAATTACGAAATATACAGTTTTTTGCCGCGCGGAGCGTACAAACAAAATAGCGGATCGTAACGCGCCGAGTATCCGCTTGCGAATACAGTCCTTTAACGCTGATACGTGCTTAATATCTCCTTTCCTGAAATTACATCCTACTTAGCAGTATCCTGTGTATCGCGAAAAATTCTCGAACGATGCAAAAAACTGGATCAGATCAACATACTCGTACGAAGAGCTTGCGTGGAAGATAAACTCGCGTTTTGAGCTCGACCACGCGTTGAAATCACCCAGGATGCTCGCCGCAGCGGTCTGGATGGACGTTTTAATTTGATCTACGAAAGATATTCGGGTGAAATTTGAACTAGAAATTATTGAAAGATAGTACTGTTTAACGATACAATTTAATTTATTCTATGCTTATTTTTATATTTATTTAGTTTAATGTTGAGAAAATAACATTGAAAGAATTTGACGTTTCTAGATTTTGAGAAACAAATCAAACAATATATATGTTGATTCTAATTAAATTTATAATTTCGATATATGTTTATTTTGATAAAAGTCACAACTCAGAAATGTACTGGAAATAATCATTATAACACATGACAAACGTCATTTTGAAGTTTGATATATCGGTTTCTGAAATAAAGTAAGTTTCAGCCATTGACGTAGCCCACTTTCTGTTTAATTATCGCGTTCTTAAATTTCTGCTGATATCCTTAAATCATTGAGACTTTCGTGCACCATATTTATAAAATGCAGAGAAACAGCTAGCAATTAAAATAGTTCCAGAAGGTACGATATCTTCCTGGCCATTGAACGGCGCTAAAAATTGTATTAACGTGTTGAACCTTATCCCATGATCTTCATAAGCATGCGAAATACAACAAGCATGACCGACCGATTAGTTTGAATCACCGAGGTTTCTCCACAGACTGGTAAAAACAATGCTTTTCATGCAGAACCGAAGCTATACGCGGAAGTGTCCATAATGAATTGAAGGCATCATTTAGATAGCATTGTGGTTCGCGGCTCCTGATTATTTCTAACGAAGCTTATTTATCGTACTATTCGTTTGGTCAATATCTGGCCGTGTAATCGGATCCCTACGGTTCGTCCACTGGGGAGATCAGTTCCTGGTTGAAAGTTCTCTTTTGCAACTATGCATCACCGTACAGATGCATTATCCTTATACAGCTAATTACTTTCTAATTACATTCGTTTCGAGTTTGTTGCATTTATTTTCTGTGGAAGTATTGTCCTCTTCTCGAACGAATTATTACATTCAAAATAAACAAATACGAATTTACAATATAAAATCAACACACAAACAAAATGAAATGGTGCACGTTCGAAAACTTGCAATTAAATGGTACTTCACGTCATATTTAAAATAATTTGGAAACAAAGTTTACACATTCGTGCCATTGCCACGACGAGGTAAACGTTCTTTAACAAATATTTAATGTGCTTACTGCATAAAGTTCGCAATGGCGCGTTCAAAATGCTAACAGTCGCGGAATGCAATGTATGGAAGATAATGTTTGCAAAGGAGGCGAGGCTTGGTTATATCGTCCGTTGTTAAACCCTGTCTGAAATTTTATTACGATACGTGGCGATCGATAATTTATTTTGTTTGCCGCGAAACATGTTTGAAAGAAAATAGATTGTAAAGTTTTTATAGATTTTAATGGGTTTGAAACGCCATCGAGTATCAAGAGACTTCCTATCGGGTGGAGAACCCTTTTAATTCCTCCCAAGTTTAAAATAGCAATATCTCACACATAATGCGCCGTGATTCATCACGCTATTACCTCACGCTCTTCAATTTCACAGCCATTAACCTCTCATTAACTCTTTAAGGTCAGGTGAGACACATGCATCATACGCAACAGGTATGCCAAGAACACGTTTGCACTATAGTCGTTAGCACTAATGTTTCGCAATCTAAACAAAGCTACTTTAATTCCAACTCTCAATACACCTTTAAATGCTTTTGGTTTTTCTATTTCCGATTCATTGTATCAGCTTATGATCGGTGTTGGTCAACAGTGAGATTGACACCGAGGTTCAGGAATGGTCAAGAAGTGTGACCATTTGAAATAGTCCTACAGATCAAACAGTTGAGTCGTTAACTCGGTGACATTGCTTCTACCCACTGGATTGTCATCGTACAAAGGGTTATAAATAGATCAGCTGCTGGTCAAATTCTTCAGGATATCCGCGTCTCACGATCTCGGGGGCCTACCCCTAGCCATTAGTGATTCGCTGGCCACTACTGACCATTGCTGGTACTACTGACCACTGCAGATCGGTACTGACCACTGCTTGTTGACCACTTCTAGCTATTGGTCGACAAGTAGTAAGTTCACTCTGCTCATTTATATTATGAACAGAACATGTTCTTATTTATTTTATTTGATTGTTTAGTTTTACTCCAACTTAGTTTTTCCAGTTTTATCTGATTATTGTAAATGTCTTTCCCGAATCCTGCTTTTGTCATATTCGTCGAATTACTATTTGTCGAATGATTATTATATAAGTGTCGTCTTTCTCGATTTCTGCTTTTGCCTTATTCTTTGAATTACTATTTGTTGAATGATTATTATAAATGTCTTATTTCTCTATTTCTACTTTCGCTTTATTTTTTGAATCTATATCATTGTGTTGACTCATGTGTCATTATTGTATGCGTAATATTTCATGAACATGTGTTAATTTTTGAATATTTGTCCACTTTCTTCTTATTCCATAGATTCGATTGTTCCTTTAGCTAGGTTATATCACCACTGGATTTTTGTTTCGTATTTAGATTTAAGCTTAGTTAAGTTGCGAATACGCGTAATCTACCAAGCAATTATCGAATAAGTAGCTTCTCTTTTCTATCCTCGTTTTCTCGTTTCTTCCTCCGGCCACCACTGCCTATTTGATAGAGCAAGTGACCGGCCGCGTAACCGGTCCCAAGTATCAGTCGTCTTCTTCTGGATAGTATGATTTGAGAGGAAAGTGATACTCCTGCTAATGTGTCACGGCAATTTTATCGTGCTCTGTTGGACAGTCACTAACTCGGGATCCTTCTTTTTGTCAGACAGCCTAAGTTGGGTCCTTTTGGATCCCGGCAGGATGCGTCGAAGAAACAGGGAACACAAATTGGAGACACGAATCCTTTCCTCAAACGATCATACTTATTCAGAGACTGTGCGTCTGATCACTGGACCAGTTGCACGGTTTGCGTCGCATGTCTCACAATTCTTAATTCTCTTCCGGCGAAATAACTGCTTGGCAGAACTACGCTAGGAGATCGAAGTAACTTGGATTCCTTTTATCTCCCTCCGGGTCTCCGCTCGTAGCAACCTCCTCGTGGTGAGACCTGGTAATCAGTGTTATTTATAACACCGAGCTAATGGCTGCGAATTTAGAATTATTTCTTAAGATATAAGAGAAAATTCTACTCTGTAAATTCTTGTAAGATTTATGAATACACCTTACGTTAAAAATTCTGCGTGTGTCTGAATGTTTCGATAAATTTATTTTTAGAGGGAGAGGCCACTGTAATTAGTGACACTAGATAGTATTCTTTTCCACGAATCTTTATAACTATGCTCCAATTTAGACACTAATCGAGCGCCATAAGTTTGTATCTTTTTCACAATAAAAGGGCTAAGTGTGTATTATTTGTTGGCTTTGAAAAGTGCCCTAACCCGCTATAATTTCATTTTGTAACTTGCAAATGATTTGTGCAACTCTTGCACTCTGAAAATAATCAACGTTAGACATGACGAATTTGAAATAAATATTATTCGTATGTTCCATAAGTTCATGCTACTATTTAGAATAATATTTGAGTCACCTATAGGTGTCAAGTTAGTTAACTAACGAATTTAAAATTCGTATTCGTTGTTCGTGAATAGAACTTGCCCAACTATGGTGCATCGTATTTGCCAAATACTTTGCGAGCAATAAATAACACGAATTTTTCACCGTTTCTTCTTTCTCGTTCGATCGTCCAACAGCCACGCCTCTACGCGCGAATCCAGCAAAGTGATTTCGCGTTTCTTGCGAGCACCACAAATCACGGGCACGGAGTGACCGTGTTAATCGTCGTCTAAAGTACTTGTCATGTATCATTGAGGTCTTCGGGGCCGCTGATCGACGTTCGTGGCACGGTACGGGCGCGAATGGTACCAGTCATTAATAATCATTCCGTTGAGGATTCGAACGTGCTACCATTTAAACGATCGCGGGACGATGTGCACTACGCGCCGCGGAACATCGATCAAACGTAAATCATGCCTCGTAAAAGGCTGACAAATTATTGTCCGACGCAACGCCGCCGCGTTCTTCAAACACAAACGTTGCTAATTCATAATTTGCGAGCCGCGATCAAATTCTCCGAGCAAAACCAAACCGGGAGGCTCCATCCCTTCCGAAGCATCGAGATAAAAATCTCACAGCTAAAAAAAACTTCTGTTTAATCAAAACGCGCATCTTTTACGATGGAATATTAATTTATACATTCTTAAGCAAACTGTCATTTTTGGAACGAATAAATTCGAGCAAATTTCAAAGTCTCATTTCTTAAGAACAATTTTAACCTTTTCCACTTTTGGGTCGATAGTTTCCAAATTTTTTAATTTAATTTTTTATGAATATTTCAAGTATAATCATTCTATGTAGCTCGTGTTTTTTAGATTATGGCAGAATATAAAAACCAGAATGCTAATTTTTTCAACACCTTATCGACATGTTAATAAGTAAATTATGATATCCGGTGGAACAACTAAAAATAGGTAACCGTTTAGGTTATCGTTTCGCTGTACAAGATAGACTATCAAGGATATCATCTTCTTATTCGAGACATTTTTATATATTTATTTATATCGATATTATTTTTTAGCGCCATTGATTAGCTACGAACCGGAATGAGTTTACTTTGATGTCGTATATCTAGCGATTAAGAAACGTCTAGACACAGATATCTGCTCTATTGGAATATTTAAATTAAAACCGATGCTTGTATCAATATATTCACTAAAAACATGTATGTATTGCAAATCATGCAAGTTTTACATTCGTCGCTTCTGCTATACTCGTGTATGCGAGTTCATCAACTCCAACAAAAAACAACAAATCCGCTTTTTATCTTCGATCCAAACGTGTTTGGAAGTTGTACTTACAAGACATCTTATGTAGGAAAGCTGATATCCTTCGTCTTAGACATTAACTAAAATAATAATTATTGGAGAAAAGTTCATTTTTCTCTGATTTGCAAAGTTGAAAGTGTTTTGGCCGCGAAGCTACTATGCCCTCTTGCTCTGTAGTGCGCGGACCGTGCGTATTACACAGCTCCGTACTGTGTTCCCTTTCCGTTCTCGAAGGACCACCCAAACTAGTGTTTGGGAAATTACCGGTAACCTTGAAGCCCGTTGCTTCAAGGAAGAGCCCGTTGCTCTTTTTAATTACACAAGAATGGTTTTACTTGCGGAGAGTCGACTCGAGTGTGTAAGGCTCGATCAAACGAATCTAATCCTAAGAAGTAAAACTACCCTTAACCTAAGCTCGGTTTCCCCTGCCAAAGTGACGAAAACGCGCAGCGCGAACCGGTGGGAGGATTGGTCAAGCCAATCCTCAAAGTTGTCACCTTGGCAGGGCGTTTCCTGCATTTTGCAACATTCCCGCCCACCCTGCTGTCCAGTGTCCAGGTAGACCATGCAGTAGTGAGCGAGAACGCTGCATTATTATTAACATTGGGAATACCCAATGACCGCGATACCCCGGTGGTCCGCAGCTGTGTGCCAGCGCGGGTTTACGATACGTCAATCGCTATTGAGACAAGGAAGAGCTCCAAGGATTCCAAGTCCCGTGTGGAGTTTGGAGGTTCCTCAATGAATATCCTGATTTATCAAGTAAAAATGTCTTGAAGGCCTAATCCTCAAAAATAGCGGAGAAGTCACGTCCGTATCATAAACCTCGCGATGTTAAGGTTCCTCTAGAATCCTTAACAGAAAGGGAAATATCTCCCTTCCTTTGCACAACTGTACAGTGTATATCTTTTTCTTCTAGACTATATTTTATATATACTTGATTCAGGGAGAATTTTTATCATTTCTATCCTTTTTATTTTTATTTCTTAGAATATTCAGCAAAAAATTGTTTTGTACTAGTTATTTTCTTTTATAAACTTATATTTATAATATATTAGGGAAGAATATTCTAATAGATTTACTATATTTCACTGAGTTTAAACTTTCTTCTTTTAACAAAATGTAGACTGCTTCGTACCAGTTGTTTGTTTTAATAAACACATTGAATTAAAGATGGAATTACTAGTGTATAGGGTTCTAATCAAAAGTGGGTAATATAGTAAAGAGGAGGGCATATTGGTCGCTTGTTATCATGAAGAAACGGAACTTCCCTGACGATTTACGCTTAGCCTCGGATAAGTTAAGATTTCTTAGAAACCTACTGCAGAAATCAATTAGAAACCTGATTTCTAAGTTATCCGACGTCCGCGCGTTCTGGAGACCGTGATTCAATTATGTAGAACATGCGTGCAAGAAGCCACCGATCGTGCATACGGAGCACAAGCGGAGGAAGCGAGACAGCAACGACACGAAAAATTATGATAAATGATGGTCACTAAATTACCCGTTCTGTATTTTAATGAATTAGCCAATGCATTTAAATGGTCTTGGAAAACGGCTGGTAGACATTTATGCGACCACTACCTGAACCTCGTAATGTAACCTCAGCCATAACTACGGGTTGGTATGTTATACATATGCGGCAGATTCTGTTTCAGATAAAAGTACTAGCAGTGGACACGTTTAATATTTTGTATCGCAAAAAAGCCACGCTTCCTTTGCTTCTTATTAAATTCCCGCGTATCATAATTCATATACGCTACTCCACACGACTCTTACGATTGTTTAAGCTCTCGTTATCGGCTAGAAAACATAAATCATAGTAGGTTGGGGAAAAAGAAATCCATTATTTTGTCGGTAGATGTCTGTAGTGATCGATATCTCGTAAAGTATCGATCAAACAATTTTAGATTTATGCTCTTTGCAAGGTGACATTTCACACTAAAAAATTTCTTTTGTTGTTTTTTATTTGGTCTATTCAGTTGTGAGTTACAGGGTGTTAAAAATGGAAGACAAGAAAAAGAAAATTCGGTACATTTTATAGTTTTTCGTTGATAAAGGCGAAAATGCAAGCCAGGCGGCTGAAATTGTAAATAGTGTTTATGGTCCCTATACTGTAACGGCTAATTACGTGCAATTTTGGTTTCGTCGATTCCGTTCAGGTATTTTTGATGCTAAAGATGCACCTCGCACAGGCAGGTCCGTCGTCGAAAATGTCGATAAAATAACAGAAATAATCGAAGTTGACTGACATGTTAGTAGTTGTAGCATCGCCCAGGAGCTAAAGATCGACCATAAAACAGTTTTAAACCATTTGCACAAAGCTGGATTCAAAAAGAAGCTCAATGTTTGGGTACTACACCAATTAACACCAAAACACATGATGGATTGAATTTCCATCTGCGAAGCCTTAGTCAAACGGAATGAAATCGACCCATTTCTTAAACGGATGGTGACTGGGGATGAGAAATGGGTCACATGCGACAATATTGTGCGAAAACGATCGTGGTCAAAGCGCGGTGAAGCAGCTCAAACGGTGGCCAAACCAGGACTAACGGCCAGGAAGGTTCTGCTATGCATTTGGTGGGACTGGAAAGGAATCATTTATTATGAGTTCCTTTCATATGGCCCAACACTAAATTTGAATCTCTACTGTCAACAACTGGACCGTTTGAAGCTAGCGATTGACCAGAAACGGCCAGAATTGGCCAACAGAAGAGGTGTTGTGTTCTAGCAGGACAACGCTAGGCCACACGCGTCTGTAGTGACTCGCCAGAAACTCCGGGAGCTTGGTTGAGAAGTTTTAATGCATCCACCATATAGTCCAGACCTGGCACCAAGTGATTACCATCTTTTTCTCGCATTGCAAAACTACCTGAGTGATAAGAAATTGGCATCAAGAGAATATTGTGAAAATCGGTTACTAGAGTTTTTCGCCAATAAGGACCAAGATTTCTATGAGAGAGGCATTATAAAGCTACCTTTAAAATGGCAATAAATTATAGAACAAAACGGCGCATATTTGACCCAAATCGGAAAATCCGAAACATGTTAAATAAAGTCTTGAAGTTCACGCAAAAATAATGGATTTCTTTTTCCCCAACCTAATATTTATAAAAATTCGTGTATTCAAAATGGGTCGAAATGAAATTCTTCGAGAGAGGCTTGTTTAAATAAAAATAAATCAAACTCGAAATAATCGACCTTCGTTGATCGAAAAATCAATGCTTCGATCAGTATTTTCAGCTACATTATTTCAATAAATTTGAGATTTTATTTACTTTGATGTTACTCCGCGTAAAAAATTAAAAAGAAAAATGTGTTCTATTTTAACCTGCACATACTTTAGTCCTCTGTACATAGATTATACAGGGTGCCCCGTAGCATGTGGGACCCACTTCAGGATCAGATTCTACACATGAAAGCAATAAAAAGAGTACATATAAATATACGTCCTATTCGACCTTATTTTGGAACTATAACGAATTGTATGTTGGTATAATTATTTCGAAATTCGAACAATTCCTGGTTAAATGGAAAGGGTAAGACAATCAATGATAAAACGTCTTCAGGTCTGGGTTCAGATTAAACTGCGGATGTTTATGCAAATGTTATGTTTCTAGGAAATAGATAGAAGAGTGAAACCTAAATAAAAGTTTGTTTCATCGCTAGAGGTCCTTAAAAATATATTTTTTATTTTGCATATTTTGCATATGGAGTATGTTTTACATATATTTTATAAAAACATACTGCATTTATACGTACCCTCGTTGGTTGTAAGGGAAACTTGTTGAAATTTAAAATTTTGCAATAAATTGTTCATTATAAATGAACACATGTATAAAGTTTATTTATACCAAATTATAACAAAATTGATTAACTAATAACAAAAGTATATTGATTTTACTCTGTATAGTACATAATAGCAGTCCACAAAAGTTTTCGTACCAGTGTAGATTTTGTCGAAAAAGCACATATTATGGTAACTTTTTTACTTTGTATTAATTTTCTAATATTCCGTGGGCCAATTTTAAAGTAATATTTGGTTCAATACTATTCCAAACTTCCACAATTCTTTCTTTTAGCATTTGTTTATTGGAAATTTCATGCTCGCGTAGTCTTTTATCTATTTCTGCCCATAAATCTATAAGATTTGTATCTGGACTCTGAGGAGATGTACGTACAAAATGGGGAACGTGGTAAAGTATCCACTTACAAACAATCTGAGCAGTATGCTAAAATCGATATATTTTTGTTATTAGTTAATCAACTTTATTAGAATTTGATATAAATAAACTTTATACATGTATTCATTTATAGCAAAAAATTTATTGCAAAATCTTACATGCATCCTTTGATTTCAACAAATTTCTCCCATAATCAATGAGGGTACGAATACTTATGAGATTAACTGTAAATTTTCAACAATGGTTCGCATAATTTCTCACTCACAAAAACACTCAATTAACAAATTGGTATTCTCGATTTTCGTCTTATTTTGGCCTCTGGAATTTCCCATTACAATTTTTCCCAGGGGTGGCCGAACACTCTGTATATGACATATTATGGGACTGACTGTATGGATCATCGTTAGTCGGTGGACATGGACGGCTTGTCGTCGTCATTTTCGCGTTCTTTAATACTTCGTAACGACTTCATTCGTGGTGGTTGAAAAGGTACACACCGGCTTTCCTCTAATCGTAACGGCGACAAGAAGTCGAGGTATAATTCACGGAGAGTTTCATAAGCGACAAAGTGGCTTCGGTAGCCGATTATTATCGGTGTTTCGGATCAAAGGAGATTTCTAATTTATAGTTGGACGTCGGGGCCGCCGGTGCCCGACTAATTAATGTCCTCGACTTGGCTTTCTGGTTTTTTGCGGAAGCACGCTTTGCGCGGTTCGCGCGATCAGTTGGCGCTAAACAGGGGCCTATTATAAGGGCGATTAATGAGCGACCGCGCGGCATTAATTGCAATCACAAAATCCGGTCGGGGCTCGGGACAGCCCTTCCAGGCCTCGTTCTTCACGCGTGTACACGTGTGTGCGCCATGTTTAAGAGAATTGCGTGCTCGCCTGATTATCTCAGCAGATTTTTAACGGCGCGTCTCTTATTTGTAAAGATTTGCATTCTCCAACGGCCGCCATCTTCCTCGTCGCGATCGTAAAGTACCCCATTTTCCCCTACGATACGATTAAAATTATTTTATAGCGTCACGAATTAGTCTCGAATTATGATTAGGTCTCGTGTCACACAGATTAGAAGACGAATAGTTTGGTAAAAATGATACAGTTGGTGTCGCCATTTTAGATGCATCGTAAACATAAATAAAAATCAGTTTGTGTGTTTCATTTTGTCTTACGACATTTTTTCTTCATTTGTTATCATTTCGAATGTACTAAAACTACACGCAAAATTGTCTTGTATACAGGGTGTTCGACCACCCCTGGGAAAAATTACACTAATTTGTTGATTGAGGCTTCGTTCAAAAGCTATAGAAACATTTCCGGCCACACAGTATATTTTCGGTAAAGAATTTTTTTCTCAAAAGTACGTAGGATTTCGGGGGTATGTATATTCACCAAAAATAATTGTAATTGACCCCTGCAATTGAAAATAAGTTTTCCAGAGTGATTTGAAATTTTTTAATTTTATCGAAAGTTTGTCCACCTTCCTGAATTTTTTCCTCGAAAGTACGAAGGATTTCGGAGGTATGAGTATTCACCAAAAATAATTGTAATTGACCCCTGCAATTGAAAATAAGTTTTCCAGAGTGATTTGAAATTTTTTAATTTTATCGAAAGTTTGTCCACCTTCCTGAATTTTTTCCTCGGAAGTACGAAGGATTTCGGAGGTATGAGTATTCACAAAAAATGATTGTAATTGACCCCTGCAACCGAAAATAATTTTTCCAGAACGATTTGAAATTTTCACATCCTGTCGATTTTTCTTAAAAATTGGTTTTTCATTTTTAATAAATTTGTTTGACGTCCTACGAAAATTTTGTTTAGTACTATTTTGTAGGTACCCATGAGCTCTACTTCCATACTAAATTTCATTGAGATACGTTCACTATTGTAGAAATTATAAACGTTTGAAGATTAGGCCATTTTGATGGGGTTTTTGTCATATTTACGGGGTTAAGGAACAACTTTTCGAATATTCTTAGAATTTTTACATATTCTCCACCAAAATACGCGTTATTTGCCGTTTGAAACATTAAAATCCTTCAATCCGTTTAGAAGTTATGATATTTTAAATATTTGCATGAAATTTTCGGGCAACATTTCTGCCCATAAATTACATTTTCGATTAGGAATTTTTTTCTCGGAAATGGTTAGGATTTCGGGGGTATGTGTATTCACTAAAAATGATTGTATTTGAACCTCGCAGCTAAAAATAATTTTTTCGTGAATGATTTGAAATTTTTTAATTTAATTTTTTAATAACTTTTCAACGAAGCCTCAACAACAAATTGATATTCTTGATTTTCGTCTTATTTTGACCTCTAGAACACGTGGCCGAACACCCTGTATTTACGTAACCATAATGAAATGTTACTTGAATATTTGTATAACCATCGGGAACTTATAATGTGATATTTTAATAAATTTTTGTCCAGAGACGAGACGCGTATTTGAAAAATTTCATGTTCAGGAGTAATAGGAGTTTAAATGAAGCCATGTTTCCGCGTATAATTAATAAAAACACGTACCCGAACCGTGTTTCCGCAAAAAGGTTATTATTTTCGACACGAAAGGGTGGGTGGAGGCTTGCACGCGACCAGACACCGCTTATTTCCGAACGCCTCTTCGTCAAGGCGCGATCGTTGGCAAAAAGGGCCGACAGCTTTTCGCTCGTCGACAAGATCTTTACCAGCTATCACGGTCTCCAATCGTGGTAGCCATCGTTTTCGCGATATCGACGCCTTGTATGTTTTGCGAAACGAGCGACGTGATCGATCCCCACCTCGTTCGAGCCTCGTGTGTTCATTTTGCAATTTAACCATCGACTTGGAAACTTCTTCACCGATATAGGTTCCCCACTATACTATATCAACCCTTTTGGAAATTGTGTTCACCTCTTTTCTAATCGAATCCAGCCTTCTCAAAGTACTCGCCCTGTGATTAGAAAGCGAAAAGCAACAGTGATGTCATTTTATCGTTAAGTACTTTTTTTTTAAGACTCCACTGGTTAGAGAAAAGTGTAACATTTTAAATAGTATAGAAATCTCAACGCGTCAGATTATTCGCGCCCGAGTGGTTCGTTCTGTATCATTCGAAGCGACAGGTGATTTTTATCAAACGTCCGTAGTCGACGTATAAAAATCAATCAAAGGATCGCAGGGATAAATAAGATCGTTCGCCGGTAATGGTGGAACCCGCTCTCTGGACACGCGTAATTATACGGATGATAATGGTTCCAAGCATTTGACGAGCGATTTACTGGAACGGCGTATGGGCTGTCGATCCGATGGGCGAGAAAGAGAGATACGAGAACGTGGACGTTTTTCATCGATCGATCAGACGACGTCCAGTCCCGATCGATCATGGCCCCCGGAAGGAATTTTTCGTCCAGATATGAAATTACGATAGCGGGGCTGCTGAACGTTCTGTCAAGTCGATTAATATCGCCTCGACACGGCCTGCGCGAGTGAAATAAAACGCCAACGGGGACGAAAGGGAAGGGGTCTCCTACAATTTTCTCCAAACTAACACTTTTCCAAATCATACTCATATTTTCGAATAAAGTTCTCTGGAAATTTGGTTCATCAAGATATTAATCGGAAAAATTAACACTAGAACTATCGAACTGGTCAAAATGACCTACTCGTAATTTCTAATAAAAACTGGGTCTTTGCTTTATCATGTTTTTCTATAAGAAACTGGATAAATATTTATTTCCACTGTATTATATATTTCTTCAAGTATCTATCGTTTCAATTTCTTTGGTACAAATAAATACACCATAATTAGCAGTTCTAGTGTTAACATAAAATAGCTTTCTCCTTTTATTTAAATTGATAAATAGGAGTTATCGACTCAACATTCTATTTGAACTTCAATTTTGGAGGTACGAGGGATTTTGAAATATATTGGAATAATAAGAAAACGAATAAATATTTATTTCCACTGTATTATACATTTCTTCAAGTATCTATTGTTTTAGTTTCTTTAGTATAAATAAATACACCATAATTGTCGGTAGTTTTAACGTAAAATAGAATAGCTATTTTCTCCTTTTATTTAAATTGATAAATGGGGATTATCGACTCAACATTCTATTTGAACTCGAATTTTAGAGGTACGAGGGATTTTGAGATGTATTGGAATAATATAAGAAATTAATATTCAAATGTACATGGAGTGCACAATTTTCGAAACATTAAATACTGGCGTTTTATTAAGAACTCTTTTGCAGGAAAGTAACACGACGCTCGTTTTCAAGAAACATTTTTCTAATGTCTTCATCGAGTTTTCTTCGTCGCGAACAGAGCTTTCCAAGGCAAACGCGGAAATTTGAGCAGACATTCCTGCGAGTCTTCGAAAATTACGATAATCGAGCAAATTACTTTACGAATCGCAGAGCTGCCCCTGGCGCCGACCTCATCTTCGATTACGTTATCTCCTTCCCCGTAATTACAGCAATTTTCACTATTTATAGGCCATTCGACGATTAAAAAAGGAAGCACACGCCCCGTGGTATCGAGTGGAACGTATCGACTCCCGGCACCCAAGGTGGATCTGCTTCGATCGAAATCTAAACTGGTTGATTTTGAGAGCTTCCAACTAACGGTTCTATTTACAGACTGGTTTTTCCAAGTAAAACACATTTTCTTCAAAGGAACTCGACGTATATTTCTGAAACGAGCCTTCCACTTTATATAAAGTGATTTTAGTAACTGCGTTTGGCTCTGAAAAGCCAAGAAAAATATTAAAAACAGCTTAATATAATTTAATAACTTGCAAAGTGTAGTTTCAGTATCTGCATGTATCTAGACAGTGAAGAAATAGTCAGAAGTCTCACATTGAAACACAAAACTATATTAATCAACAATGCGAACATAAAGTTCGCCCTATGTTGTTACCGGTGCAAAGAATCATATTACCCGACATAGCACCTAGAATCCTAAGCTCAGCAATCGAGAAAATTTTCAGAGAACACAATATTAAAGTACATTCAAAAATAACCCATTAAAAACCCATCTGTCAAACATATTAAGTGTTAAAAGACAGATTTACGTAGATACAGACGATGAAAGAAACATACCTAGCTCTTTTCAAATCACACTCTGGTAGCCAACGTTAAGCTGCACATGTATCGTATAAGCGAAAATACGCGTTAACGTCCTCGTTTTCAAATTATTGGCGAAAAACGGATGTGAGCGATCGGTCCGACGGTCGACGAGTGAAATTTTCAAAGTCCCGCTCGATTCCGAACGATCGCTTCGGCGGCAAGAACAAATCATACAGAATATTTGCTACTACATAAAAACAGACATGTTTTAACTGTAATCAAGAGGGACACATTGCCAAGCTCAAATAACGCAAATCCAAACGAAACTAGTTTACAGGCCAATTCAAATCAAATTCAAACTCCACCACATATCAATGACCATACCAAAGAAATAGAAATAAATAATTCAAATACAATAGAACGCCCACAACCAGAAACACAAGAGGCCTCTAACACAACCGAACAGGGAGAAATAGAAACAATAGACTCGAAACTAAACAAAACAGGAATCGAATGACCGTTATCCACAACGTCAGAAAATAGCACGAAACCAGTCAAATTGAGTGATTTAAATTGCAAGACTGCAGATTTAAAACCAACGAAAAAACTCCATAAACCCCCGGTACAAACCATCAAGAAATCAAAACGTCCCTCATCCCCATTCACCCTTAACAAAATTAATGATATGCTCGAACCAGCCAAAACGTATATGTATACAGAAGATCATGTATATGTAGAAGATCAAGAACACAACGGTGTACTAAACTACCTCCAAATTGAAAGTTTTCTAGAAAATGCAATTGGAGCACCAAACCCAATAGAAATATCAAAAGAATGCTACAAAAAATTCACCCTCTACTCAAAGAGCGAAGCATAAAAAACAGGATAACTGCAAAATAAGTTAACTCAAGACCCACAAAGAAAACAAAACGCAAACTGGTCATCGGCAATAGAAAGTGATTCCTCTTAAACATAAATGAAACATACCTAATGGAAAAAACCGAACCACCAATCTGTAACCTATGCAACAAAATCATAATGGCCAGTCATCTACTATTCGAATGTAGAAGATACTACGTCCAAAGGCAAAAATACAAGATAACGTCAGCTATAGCCTTGATGCTATAGAAACACATAGAAAATATTCTGAAATATCTAAAAGAAACCAACACCTGCCACAAAATATAACC
The DNA here is from genome assembly GCF_013123115.1 of Colletes gigas. Classification (NCBI taxonomy): domain Eukaryota; kingdom Metazoa; phylum Arthropoda; class Insecta; order Hymenoptera; family Colletidae; genus Colletes; species Colletes gigas. Next base: position 5,223,826 of record NW_025106646.1, read on the forward strand.
AAAAGAAGAGAACCCAGCGCCAAGTCGTCACTAATGACCTGAATATTTCAAGAATCTTTAACCTGGGGTATTTAAATTAAAAATGTAAATAAAAATTCTACCGATCTAAAATAAACCTACGAATGCCAGATTGCGTTTCGTAGTTTTGATTTCGCTTCGATTAAAAGTTCGTCGGAGGAGAAATCGTAAGTTTTTCCAAATATTTGGTCGATCGGTGCATAAATTCCGACCCCCCCGGGGGCACGCGATCCGACATTTATCAACGGGGGCAACGAAAGTGCGGGACAGTGTTGTACGTCCGAATACAAAATCGCGCAAGGTGGCTGCAAAACGAGGCGGCCAGAGAACTGGAATGTGGATATGGATACCATCTGCTCATTCGTTCGCCCCCTTTGCGTTTCTTTATCGCGCGCATATTATGTGCTACTCAAGTAACTAATCTTCCTGTCGACCCGCGAGTACTGGCAATGAGCTTTCGAGATTAGAATTCGAGTCACGATCGATACGCGCCGACGGGATGCGAATTCCATCGAAATTCGCATTATCGTTCGACGATCGATCAGTCGCGGGAGCACGTCTCTGAAACGCGTGTCGGTCGGCTGATTCTCCCCTTTCAATTGTATCGAACCGTCGAGCTTTTTATATTTATCCCGTGAACGTATTTTATTCAGGTCCGAACCGTTTGGCGAACTCTGAGCCGTATTTTTTAGTTAAAGAAATTCCAAACGTATTCGTCTCTGTTCAAATTTGGCGCTATTTTACAAAGAACGTCATTGATAACACAAAACTATTCTTGCAGAGTGTCGTACAATAATTATTTGACTAACTTTTATAAGCGATAATATTTTGTATAATTTTTATTTTGTTCTTTTTTTAAATATTACGTCTTTTTTTGTACGAAAGATTTATTCCTCTGAATAAATGAATAATAATAGAATCGAGGAAACGACTAATGTACTAAATTCGTAAGCTAGTAAGGAGAAACGAAATTTATTCCTTTAAATATGCCACCAACGATTGAATAGTTCATTTAAGAGTTTTCATTTATTTCAATGGTTCGTTTCTTCCACTATCGATCATATTGAATAATACAAAAATGGCGATACTTATCTGTGATAGGCTCGATATAACGCGTGTAAGTAATTCAAGATTAAATGATTAAATTCTGTTTTATCATTACTTTCTTAGCCTTTACTCTCGAGAGAGGTCATCCGCCTAATCCGGAATTCAGTAGAGCATAAACGCCATATCAGATCGATCACGGAGGAATGTGGTCGTTGGCTGTTTTCACTTTGAACGTATTAAATATTATTCTTTAACGGAACAGCGACTGAAAGAATAGTGGAATTTCTTTCGTGTAAAATACGAATTTCAAATAAACTCTTTTCGACCCTGGCAACCAACAAAATATATTTTATCCTGCTCTTTGAAATTTGCATTAGAGCCAATAAGCATCGTAGTTGAGCAAAATTTAAATACAATTCGGCGTCTGGATACTTAAGATTGGTGAAATTTTCATTTTTTTTAGAATAATTGTTTCTGGAATTGCAAGATATAAAAAGTGCAAAGAAGAAATTTCATTTTCATGACTCTTCCGGAGATAAAGTAAATACGAAAAGTGTAAACATGTTTCATTCTGGAATGTTTCCTAGACAACACGATCGACGAGTTAATGTTTTGTGAAAATTGATTGATTGCTTCGGTTAAAGTAATCGTTACAAACAGTCGTGGCAGCTTCGATGCATATTTATGAGCACGACTTACTTAATAGAATTCCACGATCCTTTTAAACAAATTGCGCCTTATTATGCGAGCAGTGTTTTCAATGTATTTTGTTTCAGATTAATACGAGACGCGTTAGTTGAGCGGCGAACTTGTCGCTGATGTTCGTAAGTGAATTCGATTATAAACAGAAACACAATACACTAAAATAACACCGTGAAATTTAATAACCAATGAATAATAAATTACTCGGGGGAATGTTCCTATACGTCATGCAAATTGAAGTAATCGATCAGCTTTGTACCCCTTTTGCTTTTTCACCATCGAAAACCGAGCATTCTCACAATGCGAGCCAGTTGCTTTAATTGGATCGTAACTTGATAAAAATAAATGGCTGAAGTCACTGATAGACTCAGACTAAAAGGATATTCAATAATCGAGAAAGAGCTTAGAACCAATCGTAACTAGTATCGTCATATTTTATTTTACACTGTACTTTAATAGTCTATTTATTAAATTGTCATTGTTTTTACTAGTTACAAAAAATAAATCACAACCGATATGTAACAAATTGAAATAATTATTTTCGAAATCATTTCTTTCCCCAATAAGTATCACACATGACACGGTTGTAAAGCAGCAAACCCGTCTACGCTACTTAATAATAAATCACAACCGATATATCAGATTCAAATAGTTATTTTCGAAATCATTTCCATCTACAATTAGTATCACACATGACACGGCTGAAAAGTGGCAAACTCGTCTACGCTATCTAAATGTATAATTTCATACGTACTTAATTAATTGCTCAGTTTCGAACTTATAATATCAAGCGGAGCAAAAACGTTGCAATGAAACGTTGATTACAGTGAAATGCGGTTAGGATAATTTTTACGTTAACCTCGATTAAATTGCAAAGTTGCAACCCGATCGAAAGTCACGTATTTCCATTTACCAAAAGCTTGTTCCACCACTATCGAACAAATAAAACGCTTCACTACACATGAACTATCAAAATCAAAATTCTGTACGAGAAAATGCAACCTAAATACTGCTTTTCACTTTATTTCTTATCGAAACATGACATCTGGCAAATTATACCAACATCAAAACGATATCCTACCGTCCTACAGGAATAAAAATCAAAACATATCTATTTCGATTAGATTATCGTTCCTCATTTGTTACCTTCCTTTTCATTTTCGAGTTATTATATAATTTATAGTCAACAGTTGCGATCTAATAACTCACATTTCAAAATGTGTTCTCTACGAGCTATATTTGGTGCCCAGCGACTTGAACACAATTCAACAAAAATTAGCGTAAATTTTATTTACGAATAACGAATCAAAATTTCAGATTCGTTCATCAATTAGAATCCATTGGATTGTTTAAACTGCCCCGCAAACTGGTGAAGTTATGAGCAGAGGCTGCTCGAAGAATCGATCTAGAATTTGTATTCGTTATTCGTGAATAAAATCCGCGCATTTACAGCGACCGAAACGGCTTCTGTGCGTCCAATCAAATCGTAAGTAATAAATCCCCGACCAGTTACGCCATTTATTAACGAGCCGATATTCATTGATTCAATCAGACTGAATTATTCGAATAATACGAAAAAGATAAACAACCGCACGAAATTTACGAAGTGGCTGACTTTATCAACCATGACGCGACGTTTCTAATATTTCCGGTCGTAGGAATTAATTTATCCTAATCGATTGGAGGCATTCGACGAATCATAGTTACCGGTGGATGCATCGTGACACTTTTGCCCGCGGCAGCATAATCGAAAAGAAATTAATTAGGCGATAAGGAGCTGATCAGAGCGAGGCTACGAGCGAGATATCCGCACGGCAGTCACGAATTCGATGGTAACGGTACACACGACGGCGTAGGTGGACGTCCTTGATCTTGCGATAGTAATCAGGACCTCGCCACCGGTTGTTGTCTTGTTGTTCGCTGATATGCCCTAAGTGCCGCGGCTTGATTGGGCCGAGACAGAACTGGATTACAGGACCGGTCCGAGTCACGTGTCGATGACTTTAGCTTGGAATCGATGACCGAAGAAGTCATTACCCCGCGATTATGTATTCGGATGATACCAGGGGCTTCGAAAGGTTTCGAAAATTATTCTTACAAACTGTAAAAGTTATGGTCAAAGAACTTACATTTCGGATAACTGGTACGAACAATCCAAAAATCTAAAAATGTTTAAAAATTAAAACCACCATGAATATTTAAAAATATTTTTAAATTTTCTAGATTCTTTAGAATTTTTTAGGCATTTTTAATTATTCTCTTAGAAATGTAGAAGTAGAATCAACCCCTAAAACTATCACAGATAAGTATCGCCATTTTTGTTTTATTCAATATGATCGATAATGGAAGAAACGAACCATTGAAATAAAAGAAAACTTTTAAACGAATTATTCAATCGTTGGTGGTATATTTAAAGTATTAATATTCATTTATTCACAGGAAAACTGGTACGAACAATCTAAAAATCGAATTATGTTTAATATTTTATTTATTTATTTTGTAAACGTGATTCGAAAGTAACTATTTTCACTTATAATTTCTCATTTTGTACAAATGTACTTACGATTGTTGAGTATTGCAATTCTGACGACACGTGGTAATAAAATGACGACGAAAAAGTAAAGAAGAGACTGGTCTTCATATTCGTGGTGGTTTTAAAAACATAATATTTTTAAACTTTTCAGAGCCATTAGAATGTTTTATTAATTATTCTTTTAGAAACGTAGAAGTAAAAATAACCTCAGAAAGGTATTTCTTTTCTTAACCCTTTGCACTATTTTCACGAGTCTGACTCGTGGTGAAAATTTTAGGCTAAACTTGAATATCACGAGTCAAGCTCGTTGTGTAATTCCATGTCAAACGTGAGTAACACGAGTCTGACTCGTAATCAACATTTCGGGCCAAACACGAATATCACGAATCGAACTCGTAAATATCGATATTTCGTCGATCGATATATCGTGTTTCAAGTTCCAACGTTCGGGATTCCCGATTCGGCTTCTTTCCCGATCATTTGGGCGTATGGGTTAGGCACGGCTTCTTCCGAATTTCAGCTTAGTTAGTGCAAGGGGTTAAAGCAATAACAGAAGATTTTTATAGAATGACTTTGTATTTATTTATGCAAATATAACACATTCCATTTTCTCAAATTTTAAGAATATATAAAGATTGAATATTTTAGGGTGGTTTTATACCCATACACACGAGGATAATGTAGGAGATTTGATATTGAATATTTGTGCCGCGCTGTAGTTTTGTTAAATGTTAATTTATGTGCAAAAGGGTGAAAGTGTCTCCAACCCTTGAAGAATGGGTAATCAGGGACAGCGAGACAACAGTGAGAACAAAACGAATGGTTGTAAAGAACAGACGTGATTCTTATGTAATATTAATTTGCGTTGCTAATTATCAATTTGTGTAAAATGATTGTGTGCTTGGTGTGTTTCAAATTCGTTTACATGATTATATAATTTGTACATCTGTTCCAAATACAATTCTCTTCGTTAAATCCTACAAATTGTTAAGTTGTTCCGTAGCTTTTTCGAAAGACAAGTAAAGTTGACAGGAAAAAATGGCACTTGTTCGGCACTGAAGCCGATAATTCTCGACTCCATTTGAGCATTAGTTCCCGTCGATCGAGAATCGATCGCGAAACAGGAATGTAACGCCGAGGAGCGATCGTAGCGGCGCGAAGTCCGTCGTCAAATGTCAGCGCTAATTCGCATCCGGTTCTAGCGGCTACATTTATCACCGGCGCGGTCGAGTCGATCGATCGAAATATTCGATCGGCGTAAAAGCATCGCCGGGGATTAACGTTCGAGCTTATTTCTCCAGGTACGCACACGTTTGTCCCGGCGTCGATGCCACGCCTAAGGCGGTTTCTCATTACTGTTGGAAAGATATCGCATGCGCCTCCACGATCGCGGTGAAACTTTATTTCAGCCCGAAGCGAACGGCGAAGGATCGCGGTCCGCGATAAATTCATGGATTAATCGCGCCGAGTGGAATATCCACTTTGAATCATGGACGTCGTTGGTGCCTCTTTTCCGGATCAAACACCGTGCGTTAGGTATCTTATCTTATTATCGGGGGTATCCGTACAGGTGACTTCTCATTCTCCTCGCCTATACTGTGGGGGTAAAGTTTCTATTTCGTACGGAGAGTTTTTGGAATTTTTAAACGGCGACTTTAATCGATAGATTATGTATCAGTTCGCATTCGTACACTGTAAGGGGGATTCGCTATAAATGGAAAGAAACTTTTGGTTTCTTATAGAATTCTTCCCGTTTTTATTTTTACCAAATGTTGTTTATTACTTCTATTTACGAAGTAGTTTTTTTGTTTAATATTAATAAGTAAATGTAATGCCTAATTACAAAACCGATAGAGGGGCTTTCATATTTTAAATCTTATACATTTTCTCCGACCGTGACCTTGAATGACCATGAATAATTATAGTCACTGAATTTCTAATGAAAATGACTATCATTGTAGGTGTTTCAAAAAGGGTGATTCTATTTAAAAAAATAATATAGAAACAAAAATATTTTTGGCATCGTGTGAGCCCCATTGTACCATTCAATTTTGTCCTGAAGACATTTGACGTATTTTTAAAAGCAACAAAGATATTTGAGGTGCAAATGTTAGATGACTCACCCTGTATACATAAATAGTGTAACAATAATCTGTCAATAGTATGTGGTGTTCCCAAGCGGTCACCTAAAATATTGATCGCATCCAACGTTGCTTTACTTCAGTGATCAGACTAGAACCATTTCCATTTTAAACAACATTACATTAGTGCAGATGTTGGATATATTCAATATTTTACAGAAATTCCTACTTATTTAATCTAAGCTTTACCTTCACTTTTCATTATACTACATATTTGATCATGTCTTGTTTATTATATCAAAAATAATGATAGTTCGGATATTACGAAAGTATTTGTTCGCAGTCTTTGCAGGAAACTAATTTATAAGAAAATCTGCTTTAGATTCGCTTTAGACGTAGTTGCTTGCTTATTCACATGTTAATTGCACATTTCCTTTGGTAAACACATTTTGGTAGTCTTACTATTTATTGCACGGGATGTCCTAAATCTATACTTTTATCCTGAAAGAGTTTGTGTTGATTATATCTAATTATCCTACGAATATCGGCAGTGCTTGATAAGGCAATTTATGCTTCCAGTTAATTGGTTTGTTATTAGCCTTTATGCAGACTTTTATAAATTTGTTTTCACCAGTTGATAGGTTTGCGTAGAATTTTTGTGCTATTTTCTGGATATGTTCTCGTATTAAGGGTATTTGTGCATCTTCATGAAGAGTTATGAAGAATCAGCGTTTCTAACATGCCATGACCGTTGACAAATATTGTTCATAATCTATTATGAGTCGTTTGCTGTCATTATTCGCGGTATTACGAATTTTACAAGATTATTTCTTTTTAAGATATTTCATTGTATATATTATAGTTACTCCCACTCGGAGCCGTACACTATAATTGTGATTAGCTATAAATGAAAAAAAACTTATATATGTGTACTTCTATACATTTGTATAAATAGAATATGAATATACAAATGTATAAAAGTGCACATATACAAGGTTTCTCTCATTTATAGCGAATCACAATTATAATGTACCACTACGAGTGGGAGTAACTATAATGTATACATAACGAAATATCTTAAGAAGAACTAATATTGTAAAATTCATAATACCGCGAATAATTCGAGCAAACGACTCATAATAAAATCATGTAATGTCTACATGTTAAATTTAAGGTTGCATAATAATTTGATGACAATCATTAAAAACCTGTTATGTAATCAAAGGAAATAAAAATTAGAAATTTGACGAATTTGCCTAGCAGTAGGTGCTCAAATAAAATTTTGAGAGTTTCCACGTTTTGGAAAATCGATGCACGTCGCGTTACACAGCCTGGTTGTAGTTCTCGATTAAATCGTTCCTCCGGGCAGGCGTAAACAGGGTTGCCAAAACAGATTGCGGCTTTTTCGAGCGATCTGTGAACACCATCGCGATATACAACTTCTGTATGGAACGATTCGTTACCCAAGGCGTCTCAATAGAGTTCGAGTGGTAAAAATCGCAAAAAGCTGCCCGTGCTAGATCCGATCAATGATTTAAACACCGTCGGCGTCTGTGTGCGTCTCGCGCGACGTCCACGCTGATTTAGGGCGATTGTTGTCACTCGAAATCGACGCATCTTCCGAGCTCTGCTCGTCGATCTACCTGGGGAACGTGTTCATTCGTTGTATTCTGTGTTATAACGTTAACGAGTCATTAGAAAGGTTATGTAGATCCATTAAAAAATAGGAATTTCTGTAAGCAGTGTTTAAAGAGTCGATTTTATCTACGAAGAAGCTTCAGTCGAAGTTGTGCTTGAATATATGAATTCTTTCGTGTTTCTGCAGCAACAATTTCACGTTTACAAACTTGCAACAACAGAGAAATATACGGAGATCACACATTTATTCGAGCAACGTCCAATGCTGAGATATAGAGAGCATCTCTAATTAAAACATTGGACTTACTTATTAGATCGATCGAAGACTGTGTTTCTCTGGAAATAACTTTTGAAGAATTCATATTTTTTGAAAGAATTCCCAGATGTAAACTGCTTGATAATTAAACTTTATTTCGTACAGATATCAGTTGAACAGCAAAAAAAACACCATCCAACAGAAAAGAACCACACGCACACACAAAAAAAAACAAAAGAAGAAGGAAACAAAAACGGCATTACTTAATAACAAAAAGAAAGGCGCGAAATTGAAACTGAATATTCTAACAAAAACGATTCACTTTTACCTGCAAAATAAGCTCCACTCTGGATAGTCTTCTACCTTGAACAACTTAATTTAGGAAAATTCACGAACCTCGATGGACGAGTGATGTTAACCCCTTGCCCGTACAATGACGAGTCTGACTTGTTATAAGTTCTTAATGTCAAGTTTCACAATCATAAGGCTACTCACTCGTCATCAAGTCTTATACATATATTAAAGTCAACACATATTTACATCTACGAAGTATTCATAAGACAAATCTATTCATTTTCGTGGCCATTCCTTGTACGAACAAAATTATGGGTTTGACAAATTATTTGAAATTAAATCGTACGTCAAGGGGTTGATTAACACTAGGTTTACGGACAATCGTTGCGCATATTTTTATTGTAATTCGCTGTATTGACAGTTATATCAAAATGCAATTTTTATTTAAAGTCAATTGCTAACAAATAATATTTATGCGTTCTGTAACGGTTTAGAATCCGAATCGATAAAATTGACGCGTTCCATGAATCTAGCGTTAATTGCTTCAATGAATTATTTAGAAACCGATTTTCATTGGTAGAAAAGTGTTTCCGTTTCAGCCCTGTCTCCTGGCGGCGTATTCGCTCTGGTTTTTCGCGGTGTCAGCCGCTCGAAAGCCGACTTCCTGGAGGCATTCCTGTGTACCTATATGGGGCCCCGTGTCCACGTCCCTCGGTCGAGGTGGATGGTGGCAATGGTTCGCCGGTACATTGGCGCAGGTGTGGCGGCACGAGTTCCACAAAGGGACCCCCGTAGATGGTACAACCTCTGCTCTCGGCACGCTGGACCACGGGGCTTGACTTTTTAAGAGACCCGTGCGTTCGCCTGCCAGGTCGCCGGAAGAGTCGTGTCGGCCCAGGCCACCTGGGAGCCCTTAAGAACCTTGCGGGGCCCCCTTGTGCCGCCCGGAAGAATTAATTATGCTAGCAGCCGGCCCGTTAGCTCTCCTCCGCCTGGCGTAAAAATCCACTCGATGGAATGCGATTCGATCCAGCGAAATGTCCGGTCGTTCTCAATGCCCCGCCGATTCCGCTGCTTTCCGTCCAACAAACCGCCACTACGACGTCCCAACCACCTATGGCTATGCACAAACTTTACTAAAATTAGCTTCCAACGATCTCGTTTCGTCGTTCACACTAAAATGGTGGCGAGAGAAAAGTCTGGCTGTAAGCAAAATTTGACCACGTTTATCGTTGCACGGTTTGTGCAGTTAAATAAACCGTGGAACCTCCATTTTATTTTATTTAGGTCGTATTAAAATTTGTTCTATTTTAACCTGCACATACTTTCATCCTCTGCACATAAATTATACAGGGTGTCCCGTAGCATGTGAGCCCCACTTCAGGACTAGATTCTACGCATGCAAACAATAAAAAAGTGCATATAAACATACATCTTGTTTGACCTTGTTTTCGAGCTATGACGAGTTGTATGCTGATATAATTATTTCGAAATTCGAACAATTCCTGGTTAAGTGAAAAGGGTAAGATAATCAATGATAAAACGTCTTCAGGCCTGAGTTCAGATTAGACTGTGGATGTTTATGCAAATGTATATGTTTCTAGGAAATAGATAGAAGAGTGAAACCTAAATAAAAGTTTGTTTCATCGCTAGAGGTCCTTAAAAATATATTTTTTATTTTGCATATAGCATATGTTTTGCATATTTTTTATAAAAACATATGTTGAAACATACTGCGTGTTATGCATATGTTCATTGCATTTCTTTTCATAAAACTAATGCTTTTATAGGCTTCCGAACATCTATTTCAGTCTACTAATTCAACGTTTGTATACGATAGTCGTGGCAGAAATGACAACATAACTATTTATATATCTCGTGTTTACCTATAGTGCATTATTAATGGTAACAGTACATAGATGCTACGAATACTATTAATCAGTAATTCTGAAGTATTCTTGGCAGATTTTATGAAGTCAGATTGTTAAAGAACTTAAAACAATTAAAGCATGCTATTTCAATAAATTCAAATATGCCACAATTACATCTTGTAATGTTAAGCGTTTGTTTTCAACTTATAAATTTACTTTAAGCGATAAATGTCATCAACTAACTCTTGACAATATTGAAAAAATACTCCTAATATATTGTAATTTAAATTATAATTGATTATTATTATGTGTAAGTAATAATATTATTTGATCATATTTTGAATATATTTTGCATATTCCTGTTTATTTTGGCATATTATTCATACATATTTGATATATGTCACTTACATATTTTTACATATTTTATTGACATAAACATTCGCAGTCTAGTCATGAGCGACCATCGATAACTTACATATACCTAGTTATAACTAGGTGTTTTTTTCTGTTATGTTTATGTTTAATTGCAATACGTTATTTCGTTATTCGCTCATTATTATATAGTTTATATGATTTTATACTTATGTCTCTCTATTTCTATATTACAAGGGAATTCATACCCGTAAATAAATAAATAAATAAATAAATATTCTTATTTTAGATCGTGTTATATACATAAATATCTTTTAAAAATCTAATTAGTTTAATCATGTTTCCAATTGAATTCATTACCTCGTTCGTGTCAAGAAATTATCTGATTTGGTTGTCAAATTTGGGATTCATAAGTTGAATTTCTCTGATTTTATTAGTAAAAAAGGAAGATCAAAAAATATCGTTCCTCTTTCATTTAATACAATTTGTACTCGTTTATTTGATAAAGATGTCTTCTAGGAATCAATCTCATAGATAAATTTATTCTACTCAGAAGTTTATAAGCAAGGAAAAGATTTTGACGAGCAATGGCGGCGCAAAACACGTACGAGTCCTTTTCTCGATGGAATCTTGTTCGAAAATTTTTCGTGTACGGTTTATCTTTCGATTCCAATCGCTTCTTACGACGTTCCAGCGCTCGAAGAACGAACCGCGGAGGATGGTTTTTCGATCAAACCGATCCTCTCGTTTGCGATGCCGATGGTCGCCCACTTCTTTCACAGTTCTCAAGGGATTCTCTGTCTCGAATTGGCCCAAACAAACGTTCCCCGCCCGGTGCTTTTTACCATTTCGCGTGTTTCCGTTGCAGTTTTGTCGAGTTTCGTGTAAAACCGTTCTTCGAAAGTTGCGCTCCATTCTATACGATCTGACTTATCGAAACTATGGAAATCTCACTGTTGACTCTACTATCTATATCGGAATCCATTAAAAAGATTTGGTTATCAAATTAAATGTTACTTCACGTTGTGTAAATAAAATTATGTTGGCCCTAATCGATACCTAAAAATCGATGCAAAGAATGTCATTGGAAATGCAAACGTGCGTTGGTGGCGTTGATGTTTGGATGTGGCCTTTGAAGGTAGTCGAGTTGGTTGTCTGGTTACCGGAAAGTTTGAAAAAAGAAGTATTCGAAAGAGAAAAGAATAGAATTAAAAGGGTTTCCAGATGGAAAGTACGTTGTTTGCTGGTAACGTGTGTGTTCCAGTTATTAGTTGATCGTTTATTTAGTTAAAAGTTTCAAACAAAATGAAAAGAGTGACACGACAAAGACTTGGTCACACGAGAGGACCTGATAGAAGTAGCCCAAGAGCAATGGTCGTTGAAGTGGTTTCTCCGACATATAATTATTTTATAGCAATTTCGTTTAAATCTAAGAAGAAATAGAAATGAGGCAGAAAGCTGTATCGTTCGAGACAAGAAGTCGTCTTCGAGGGGTCGAAGGTTGAGTCGCTAAAAGAAACTCGCATTGTGTTTTGTGAAAATGATTTCTTTCGCGACGGAAACAGACATAATAAAATCTCTGCACTTTCTATCGTTTGCCTCGATCGAACGATAACGGAATCCTCGTTGACGCGCGAATGGAAAAAGGAATTGCTCATCGACAGGACTGGATCTCCAAGACTTCACGCTCGCCAGGAGTTTATGCAACGTCGAGCACACACCACGAAAGCACAACCTGAGAGAATAGCTGGACCGAAAGATCGCGATCTTCGCCATGGCGTGTATCTCACACCGGTTAGAAGTCTATTCTTCAGCAGAATGCAAGGAAGATCTCTAGATAGCTTTGTGCCGGCCAAGTGCGTAGCCCCTTGACTTGAGTTACAACTGGCTGAAGTTTCAGTCAGCCCGGCAGAAAAGTGTACGACCACCTGCGAAATCCTGCTGACTTTCCGTGTTATTAAATCTAATCGCGTCTTTTTCCCTCGCTGTCGCGCGAGACACGCCACTGCTACTACGCGTACGACGCAACGGTAACGCTCGGGTCGCCATTTTGGTTCAAACTTCGTCGCAAGCATCAAGTCTCCACGCTCGAAACGTTCGCCAACTAGTTTTACGTGGTCTTTTCGTTCTTTTCAACAACCAAATCTAATGAAATTTTCATTTCACTTCTAACAAATGCTTCAGTGAAATGCAACAACTGACTCGAAAATGGAGATGCTTAATTATTAGAATTATGGATAAAAGAAGAAAATTTACCTCAAACCTAAAATTATTTCGCTTGAAATTTTCTGTGTCTCTTATTCACAGTTCTCAACTATTGGACTTCAAAACGAGTATAAATTTGCTTTGTACGCCGAACGAGAATTAATTTCGACTTCAATTTATGCTCGTTGAAATAATTGAGAACTATGAATAAGAGACATAGAAAATTTCAAGCGAAGTAATTTTAGGTTTGAGGTAAATTTTCTTCTTTTATCCAAAATTCTAATAATTAAACATCCCCATTTTCGTGTCTGTTGTTGCGTTTCACTGAATTGTTCGCCGGACGAGAATTAATTTCGACCGGCGCGGCACTCATAACCGATGTAAATACGACGAAGGGCTGGAAAGAAAACGTACGAGCACACGCAGGAAACGTGTTCGAGTTAATAGACGAACTGGAGTTTCGCGTTTTAGCGGCTCGCACGCAAGGAAACACGCAACCGCGAGCCCAAGTCGCGCTATAAATTCAAGTAATGACCGTTTATAGAAAATAATGGCGAGACCCGTACGCATTTATCAACCGCGTGCGTCTCTGAAATCTATTCGTTCATTCATACGCCGCGGGATCGAGAAATAATTGAGTGGATCTCTCCTTCTTTCTCTCCGCGCCGCTTTCTGCCAAACGATCCGCGCCGCGTTTCCACTAAAAGTATTGTACTACTGAGCGAAGGCATTACGGAACAGCAGGAAATAATAAGAACGTTCGTGGAATTTACGTTTTTGGTGCTAATTAATATTTTAATAACTCTACAAAACGATTTCACCCCTATCCTTCAAACGTCTTCAAATTTTGTCAAACATCACTATTAGCTTTAAGATGATTAATTATTTAGAGAACGAGCGAACCAAGAGTTGAAATTAACTATTGCACGCGCAATAAAAGTTTTATTTCATTCGATTCGACACGGTTTAAAAAATAAATTTCTTGAAAAGTTTGATTCTGCAAAAGGGCGAACAGGATCTGCAAGAGGGTTAATTTCAAGCAAACCTGTACGTTATCGATATAAAATTATAGTCACGAATGGGAGGCGTATCTGTTACAACACGGTTCCGATGTAATACGATGAGAATTAACCGCGTTCTAGGAGGGTAACCTGCAGACACCTGGCGTCGTACTGTTGGCTGGAGTCCGTGCGGCGAACGGATACCAGCGTCAGATCGAAATCAATGCGGAATCAGGCTGAATCTCCATTTACGTCTCACTCACCACACCGTCCAGGTAATATCTGCACCGAGATTTCCGCGATTATTTATCTACGCTCCGCGTACGGACACGCGGCCACGGGTCCGCCAGGGGTCCGCAAACCCCACCAGTCGGCTTCCAACCGCCCACGCTCTTCCACGGACGCGCACATGCACAATTTATGCGAAGAATTCCGTCCGCGCAGCTGCGCGCCGTCCTACGGCCGAGTATCCGGATTCCAGCGTGCGGAAATACGAACGTACGTCGCCCTGGACGTCGTTTATCCGCTCCAAATTCACGCTTCTCTTTTGTACATTGTTTCGTATGTTCTCTACCTGGTAGATTGGTCGTTTTTTTTTATCTCGAAATTTGAAACTTTTTTTTTCTCGAAAACGAGCACGACGACCTATGTTTTTAGCAACGGCGTTGTGCCCCACTGCTTTTTTCCTACAGGATAGCGCGTCGAAACTTTGTCCTACGACGATTTTTGCCGCCGGAGCGATCGTTCGGAATCGAGAACCGCCGTGGATCGTTCAAACCGCGCGCACAACAGGCTCAAACGAGGCTCGATCGCGTTAAGAAAGTTTTCCCGGGTCAAAAGATTCGAAGCAATCGCGAAGAACTCGTCTTTTTCTACCACAGGCTGTAGGAATAACTCGTTCCTAAATTCATACTAATTGCTTCTCAACGTTATTTGCAAAACCACTGGATACAGCAACAAGAAGAAAACCCTTAACGACCAACGCGTGTTGCGACTCTATAATGTTCCAGCAGGAAGATCGACTTTTACGATGTCCTCGTCTCGATCGACCCCTTAATCTCTTTCCCTCCATCTCTTTTCCTCTATTTTCCGCGGCTCCGATCATAAGCAAAGCGATTGGCATTGTGCATGGAAGAAGCGAGAATGGGCGCTAGAGTGGGGGCTCATTAGAATAATACTATACGATTATTCAATCAACGTCAGCCACAATTAATAGGGCCGACCCTGTATTCATGGTTGTGTCGTGTACCGTGCGCGAGAGCATAAAGTTTACTGTTTAAAAAGCCGCTCGCCGCGAAACGGCCGACGGACTGATTAACTGCGGGTGCAATTTCAGATTTTTCGAGCCAGAGAACATCGCGCCGGCCACGCCGCCTGAAAAATCGACTAATCCAAGCACGGTAGCAATTTGCCTCGATGTTTTATGTTTTATCCAATCGGCCAGATGAATACTAATCGAGCGCTCTTAAGAATTTACGATCCACACTCTGCTTTTTCTCTTAGCTTGACGCGCAACGAACGCCGTGCCGTTCCTTTCACTCAGCTAACTTCAAACGTCTCTACTCTTCTTCAAACTATCGTTAAACGTCTGTATTGTGTACGATTTAGAACACGATCGAACTGGTCCCTGAGAAAAGAGCGTTTTCATTCATTTTAGATGTGGAAAAATTAATTGGCCACTACGGCAAACAAAGTATGATCTCTTTTCGTTTTACCATCTCTGAGGTTGTTTGCGCAAAGTATTAAAGTTCCTTGCAACCATCCTGTATTATGGAAAATGATATTTTGAGAATTTCAAAAAAGATAAAATTTGTAAGCACAAAAGTACTCTACTTGTAGATGAAGCCTTTGCAAACCGAGGTTATCTACAAACTTTTCCTAAGCCATTGTAACAAAGATAAAGTCCAATGTAAAGTAAAGAAAAAGGATATTTTGAGAATTACAAAATTTACAAAAAGGAAAAGAATTGTGAGCATAGAAGTACTCTACTTCTAAATCAAGCCTCTGTAAATCGAGGGTTTCTACAAACTTTTCCTAAGCCATTGTAACAAAGATAGAGTCCAATGTAAAGTAAAGAAAAAGGATATTTTGAGAACAACAAAATTCACAAAAAAGAAAAGACTTATAAGCATAAAAGTACTCTACTTGTAGAGTCAAACCTTTGCAAACCGATCTTTTTTACAAACTTTTTCTAAGTCATTGTAACAAAGACAACGTCCAATGTAAAGTTACTATTTCAAAATAAAAATTTTGATATGTAGTAATATTTAAACAAAAAATAAAATACTTATTTACCGCTAAAAGTATCGATTTGTTGTCGTTTGAGTGCTAATAAAATCACAAAATGGACAAAATTAACATTGC
Organism: Colletes gigas; assembly: GCF_013123115.1. NCBI lineage: Eukaryota > Metazoa > Arthropoda > Insecta > Hymenoptera > Colletidae > Colletes > Colletes gigas. Next base: position 5,240,208 of record NW_025106646.1, read on the forward strand.
ACTGCGTGTCACATTTGAGTCGTCAAAAAAGCTGAGTATGATCTATAAAAGGATTTGTTTATACTACACAACCTGTGAATAAAGATGGCGGATACACCAAACTTTGACCAACGGTAATTCGTGTATTATTTTTAGAAGATTAAAATATATTTGCACTAAATATTTGTCGGACCAAACTTAAATAACATCTACATTATACGTATTAATTCGCAATTGTTCATCATTCTAAGAAAAATGGCGGCGCGTTTAATCAAGTGTCGCGTAGTGTAACTGCGTCCTAAAGAGGCGTGAGTGGTACCAGTATAGTTTGCATACACTGAATCACGTCCCGTTGCTTGGTAGCTGTTAAAAGCGCCATATATCATGTCGCCAGACCGCGGGGAGGGGACATGAATTGTGGGTGGATCTGATTTGGAAAGAGTACTGTGACAAAACTAGAGAGTGCACTATGCAAAACTGGACGAGCCAGATTCTAACGAGCGGCTTCAATTGCGCGTTTCGCAGCTGCGTTTTGCGCAATCGGTCGGCTGTTTCGCCACAATGCGAGCCCTGCGTCCCGCGGAATCGTTTCCGCCGACGAATCCAAAGTCAAACAAAAGCCTTTCAAGAATATTTATCGACCGATCGACCAAACGTTTGTCGCGGCAACTAATTATTAAACGTTGAGGAACGCCAGTCGCGATTCGCGACGCGTGTAAATAACACAGGTATACTCGTTCTCGGTAATTGCGCGAATCGGTTCATGGTTGACGTTTCCTGTCTAAATTTTGTCACGCGATGCAATCGTGGTCAGGTTTCGTCGTGAAAAAGAGCCGTAAATTCAAAAGCCCCGAGAAAATTACAACGCTCGCGAAGGAAATGGGACGCGTTGTCCGTAGTTTGTGCAAGTTTTATAGGTCGTTTGGTAATCGTACAGGATGAGGGGGACTCGAAACGGGCCGCTTGAATGGCTCGTTTATTTCTCGCGACAAAAATGATTAACTATGTTGACTGTCGTACGCGTCTGTTTGAGAGGTTCTATAATAACGATTATTGCTATAATAATGCAGGAGTGGACGCGTTGTGGGAAGGTTTATCGATTGGTGTGGCTGAGGCGAGAAAGAAAAGTGTTTAAGACTGTGTGTTTGAGTTTGTCTTGTGAACGGAGAGTACGGAGGCTACCTAGGATTCCTAGAGAACGTGAATGAATGCTCTTTCCGAATGGCTGTGTTTAGAATGAATGAGATAGAGCGAAAGAAAATGAGTTTAAGAGGAAGTTACATTTTACAGTTTTTATTTTGTAATAAACATTACTCTATTTTTGAAAACAGTACTTCACAATCTATTCAAAGGGATTGAACCAAACTAGTCCCTACGATAATATTGTTTATTGTGGGATACTCCACTGTAGACCGAACAAGACAATGCTAGACGTCCTCTATGGGTAATCCCACGGGTATCCCGAGTTTTACAGTGAAATAAGAACGGAACGAGGGCACGGAACGTAGAAATAATTCATCGAATGGAATCTCAAGGATGTGCTAAAGGTAGGGTTGGCTCCGTTCCAGATGCATACACACGAAATTTCATGTTTCGCGACTTAGTTCTGGCGTGCAAAGAGACAGAAGTAAGACGCATAGTTGCACGGTAGCCGTGGTGCGCTATCTCCGTGCATTTATCATGCGGACAGTTACACCACTCTCGGACTCTACTCTGTCGCGGCATTAATGAGACGACCCAACATTAAGGGAAATGGAAGAAAGAGAGCCAAGACGAAATCTCGACGAAAAGAAGAAGTCGAGCGTCGCACGACCTCGGTTTCTTGCGCGAGGCGATCCTTTTTCGCGACGAGGGGTCCGATGTCCCATCGCTGATAAAACGTACGATAGACGAAGCGGCTTCGAGTACTGTCGTTTAATAATCTCTTACTACGTCGAGCAATCTGTCTTCTTCCGGCGAGAAACGCGACTTCGAAGAACCCAGATAAACCGTATTGACGCGAAGTCCAGGGAAGAATGTTTAAATAGCTACGAGGGACACTTGCTGCTCCGTTTGTCGATCGAAACGCACGATAGCGCCCAGAGATGTCCAACTTTTTATTGTTTGCAAAGTAATACCCACCAAACGTGAAATTCTCCACGTTGCTGTGTGTGACACGTTCCAAAGTCGCATCATTTATAATTTCACTTTTGTTCAGCTTTTCGTATCCACGCATACTCATGTAGAATGTGCTCAAACCCACAGTTTTGATATTAATCTGCAAGCTTATATTAATTATAGCTAGACTGCGGATGTTTATGTCGATAAAGTATGTCAAAATATGTAAATGACATATGTCAAATATGTATGAATAAGTAGCTTAACTCTTAAGTGGATTATTGTGCCCTCCTCAAGCTTAAACTAATAATAATTTAATATATGTCAATGTAATTATTTGAAAATTTATGCAACCTTCTATTAGTTTATTATTTTTTAAATGCTTTAACAGAAAGTTGATTTCCATTTACCAATTTCGTAAAAATCAACATTAAGTAAAAAAATTCAGTTGAGATTGAGAGCCCACTTAAGGGTTAAAGTTAATTTATAAGCTCAGAATGAACGCTCAACATTACAAGATGTGATTGTGGCATATTTGAATTGGTTGAAATAGCATGGTTTAATTGTTTTAGATTCTTTAACAATCATAAAATTCGTTTCCGTAGAATACTTCAGAATTACTGATTAATACTATTCGTAGCATCTATGAACTGTTAATGATTCACAAGATGTATAAATAGCTATGTTGTTATGTCTACCATGACTATCGTATACAAACGTCGAATTAGTAAACTAAAATAAATATTCAGAAGCTCATATAAGCATTAATTTTATGAAAATAAATGCAATGAACATGTATATGACATATGCAGTACGTTTCGACATATGTCTCTATACAAAATATGCAAAATAAAAAATATATTTTTAAGGACCTTTAGTGATGAAACAAACTTCTATTTAGGTTTCACTCTTCTATCTATCACTATTCACTCTTTGTTTCTTAGAAACATATGCATTTGCATAAATATCCGCAGTCTAATTATAGCTGTAGATGGCCAGTCAGTTATGAATAAGTTAAGTGCAAAATTTGAAAACCCTGCGTTTCAATTTTTGTAATTGTTAAAAAGTGATTTTTAATCACCGTAAATTTGTTACATAGGGCAATTATTTGTCCAAGGAGTTATGGGTTTTCCTTGAAAATTTGAAAAGAAAACAAAATTTTGCAGCGAACGTAAAATAAATCGGACGTTCAGCACCGATGTAAGCAGCCTCCAAGATGGCTACGAACCTGAACATAGCTGCCTTCCAATTTTACGATCGAAACGTACGATAGTGACCAGACATGTCCTACTTTTTATTGTTTGCAAAGTAATACCCACCAAACGTGAAATTTTCCATGTTGCTATGTGTAACACGTTCCAAACTCGCATCATTTATAATTTCACTTTTGCTCAGTTTTTCGAATCCATATTCATACAGAATGTGCTCCAACACACAGTTTTCATATTAATCTGTAAGCTTACATGAATTATAGTCGTAGATGGTCAGTCAATTATGAGCAAAGTAAGTGCATGTTAAGAATAACTGGAAATCGATAAGGTAGTACACGATTTACATTAATATGTACGCAGATAAATAGACGCGTCACATCTATTGTCTTGAGACAAATGTATCTACTATGAATATTTGTATGTATGTATGTATATAAATATGGACCGCGCTGTGAGGAATGTTCTAGAAGAAAAGTGTGAGCCATTGTCGAAGTAATAAACTAATTTGTAATAATCTGTTAGCCATCCAAAATAAAACCCTAATATAAAATTAACAGTGTAAAATTTGAAAACCCTGCTTAACGTGGTATTCTCGAGTGGTAGTGTTTCAATTTTTGTAATTGTTAAAAAGTGATTTTTAATTATCGTAAATTTGTTACATAGAGCAATTATTTACCCAAGGAGATGTGGGCTTTCTTTGAAAATTTGAAAAGAAGAGAGAATTTTGCAACGAACGTAAAATAAATCGGACGTTCAGCATCGAAGTAAGCAGCTTCAAAGATGGCTACGAACCTGAACGTAGCTGCGTTCCAATTTTTACGAATCACGGTTCTTAGCATCGATCGAGGAAAGGTTAATTAACTGCATCGCTCCTCTCGATCGATTCCACGTCAAACCAGTAAGATCGAGGCACGCTCTTTGCCTCTACGGTTTTCATCCGAGATCGAAAATAAAGAGTTGCCCCAGCTGCTATCGGTCAATAACTGTCGTAGCGCGAGGGGTGGGGCTCGATCGCGAAGGGGTAGGAGCCACACAGTGCACGTACCACTCGTAATTCGAAACAACTAGGCTATAAATTAGTGCTTGGCTATTGCGCCGGCACGGAGCGAGAGAGATAGAGGGAGCAATTATTTTCTTTGGACGCCATATTTCAGTTCGAACGTCTTAATAACCGAGGATAGCTTCTAGACGAAACCGACCGTTTATCCGAGAGAAATGGAGAAAGGGTAAGAAGGCAGAGTAGGAGAGGCTGATGCGAAGGAAAGCGAGCGAAGAAAAGGGCAAAAACAAAAGGGACAGAAGAGATTCATCCGCGTTTGCCTTTAAATCTCAAAACCTCATCTTCCACGTTCCGGTTCTTTGATTCTCATTTTCTCGTTTCAGCTACTGACCGTTCGAGGAAAAGGCAGTTTATGTGTAAGAACGGTTTATCGACCACCATGATGTCTTCATGCAATTACATCGTGGCTGTACACAACCTAGGCTGGTTTCGTTAGCGATCCGGACTATCAATCTTCGACGTGCTGATTAATGATCGTTAGAATAGTAATCGTTAATTATTATGCGCGCTTAGGGCGTTGACGGTGTCGAGAAACGGGAAAGCAAAAAATCCTCGTTGTTTAGACATTAATATTACTTATCGACGACGTTCGAGCCGAGTTTGAATCTTGCTTTCATCTTTTCGTTCACAAAAATTTACAAAATTTTCTTTATATTAAATCGATAGCGTTGAAGTAGTGAAAGTGGAGATTCAGAGTTTGCGAACAATAATAATTGGTATAACGAAAACAATTTTACATTTGGTAAACAGTTGCAACTGTTCCACCGGGATCGTTGTAGCCCTCGATCTTTCTGGGGTTAAAGGTCACTTCGCGCAGTTCTTCTTCGATCAGAATTGGTTTCAATCGTTGCAAAAGAGACGATAATAAAAGGTTCGGATAGCGTAAGGTTCCGATCATAGAGGATCGATGATGGAGGCTCCATTGTACATCGATACGTAGTCAATGATTCGAATCACGTTCCAAGAATCGAAACGAAATTAATCGAGGCGATTTTCTCGTGGTGATCGTTACTCCGGCACGTCCGGCGGATATTACGTATATCGCTTCATAAGGTGCATGTTGTACAATTAATACTGGCCATATTTTCCTTCGGTTTCGAGAGACGTATTACGCGAACGAATTGCCATCTCAATTGCTGGGGAATGGGGTAACAGGAAATCCTCCCTTCGCCATTTCTTTCCACTGCTGGCGTATTATCCAATACGAATCATCCGATCGATCGACCAGAAATACACCGACGAACGGATCAATTAATATTTTCTATTTAAATGCAAAGTGACGGGATGTAAAACCGCGATAGAAATAGTATTTACCCGTAAATGGATTATTGGCCCTCTACAAATTTAAAATAATTGTTTAATATATGTCAATGTAGTTATTTGAAAATTTATGTAATCTTCCATTAGTTCATTATTTTTTAAATGTTTTAAAGGAAAGTTGATTTCCATTTACCAGTTTGATAACAATCAATATTAAGAAAAATAATTCAGTTGAGATTGAGAGTTCACTTACCTAAGTAAAGTTGTGATAGGGTGAAAGTATTGGAAAACGGTTAAAAAAAAATTAATTTAATAATTTCATTATATAATATTAAATACGAAGACACGATTTAGAAATATGTAATGTTAAAGATCACACAAAAAGACACTTTTATGGAACCGAAATTTATTTTTAACTCAAAACACTAACACTGACAAGTAATAATTGTACCAAACGCTAGACGTGTCACCAATGCGAAAGTTCCTGAAACTGGAACTGTGGCATCGTGATCGACCAGGGCCTAGTCCTAAAATCCCCTCCCCGTTATCCCTACTCAACAACGCGTCGCGACGTTGAATCATTCTTAGATACACAAGGGTAGGTCGAGCTATCAGACGTTGAAAACTTGTTCTAATGATAATTTTAATTTATAATGGGGAAATATCTTACAAGGAAACATGTAGAGTATTTTATTTTTCGCTTCTTTTTTTAGATATTTATCAGGAGTCAATTATTTTATAACTAAGGCAAATTCTTGAATTTTGATCACATTTCTAATAATTAAAGTTTTGAGAGGATGCACGGGGAAAAGGAATGTCTACAAGCATCTGGAAAACGAGATCTTTTTAGGATCGGGGAAAAGTTATGGCGGAACTACCCGTCGCGTATTGGAGCTAGTCTCCCGGGGTGCAGTCGCGATAATAAATATCATTCGAGTCGAGGGGGCCCGTTATCGCGGAATCTAAGCGTGATCATATCTAATAATAATCAGCAACCGTTTTACGACGGTTGCTACACCATAAACACAGCATCCAGCCGGCCAATTAACATTCTGCAACTAAGAAACGCACACGTCCGCGTGACATGCACGCTTCAGGGGAACAAAGAGACAAGGAAACCTAACTTTCGTCGTTTCTGTTCGCGAGTCAGGCAACTGGGGAAATAAAAAAAAAAACCAAGATCGTATCTCAAAAAATAACGACCAGAAGTTATGCGAAAGAATTTAATAATGTTTACTTATTTTACTAGTCCGACAATTGGAATTTGTAATTACCTAAGAATTTGCAAAAATAAACAGAATCTTGAAACATGATAGCTCGTATAATTTTCATTATTTTTACTCGATAAAAATACAACATCGGTAAATATAATGCTCCGGTACAAAGCAACATACAATTTGTTTTTTTAAATAAAATAATAATAATCGTAAGTCCAGAGTGCACTCTCGATTAAAAAGGGATCTTCGTTTCCGGGAAAACGGGTCGTATTTTTCTGAAGATCGCTGGATCGACGCGTCGTTGGATCAGAAACGATTGGCCTCGCGTCCCGTGACGCATGAAACTTTTATCCGCGCGGTTAACTAGTCGCGTCGCGCGGTTTTTCATCGGTTCCGTTGCTTGTTATTAGCGGTCACCGGTGGCATTAGCGCGAGACCGTAATTCCACGTCTGTTCTAGTTACCTTATGTTAAACAGGAACGAGGGACAAGAGACGGGGACGGTAATTTGTGATCATTAACCGCGTCCTCGTGGAACCGTTTAATCCGAACGAAATTCCGATTTCCATAACTGGATGAACCGACGATGAAAAAGAGAAGCCAGGGGATGCGTCGCGCGTAAATGCAAAGATCGAAAAAGTCGTTTACCGAAACAGGTGCTGCTACCGAACAGATTTATTCGTTTCTTTACTTATTTATGGCTTCGGTACTTATATCGCGTCGAGAAACGTGCATATAGGGAGGGAATACTGACTGCATTAGCATTGTAATTGTCAAACGTTGCTTCAGAGGCGACAGACCACCCTGAAGGCTCCAAAAAATAAATTTCTTTCTACAATTTCTTAATACTCACATTTAGCTAATAAACGTATTTTTATGTTTATAATTCCTCGTGACATAAATGTCTGCCATGATGTTAGATCTTGCGATTAAATTTTCATACTAAGTGGAAATTGAATTTAGCAAATATCTTCCTTGAAGGGTTATATACTAATTGTAACTGGACATTCAATCCTTTAATTACATCAATAATGTCTTCAATATTGTGTATATCGAACGATGCAAATCGAGGGTGACGTCATTTTGCCAAAGGGTGGTCACAGGAAGGACGCGTCGTTTGATTTGTTGCGAGCCTCGCAATTAGCAATAGCCAAAGGTGGCGAAAAGTGGACGCTTAATTCGATGGAAGTCGTTAACAGTTCTAATACGATGCGTTGGCGCGTCTTATCTTTCGAGAGATCAATAAACCTGCTGCGAAACGGGCCGGGGAAAACTTAATATGCGCTCAATTCGAGCATAATCGTCCTTAATCGTTGTCATAATCGTCTTGCAAAACTCGCGAGCGTGAGACCTGTAATTTTTACACTACTGAACATTAATCGATGCCATAGAATTTTGTTCTCTTTAGTTCTGTTTCTTTAGTTTATTTTGTTCTGTTTAGTTCTCACTATGTTGGTCTTTTGAAGGGGAAGAGGTGAATACTAAACTTTTTATTTTGAAACAAAATTATGAAAAGTTGTCATTTACACTTTTCTAGTCGATATTAAGTTTTTCGAGCGAACGACACTCGTTTTAATTTTTAGAAAGTGGAGTTTGAAGAAACTCTAACTTCCAATCGTTATTTTTTTTAATTAATTAGTCATCCGTGTAATTTACCTGGCGAGTAAAATAAGGAAATGAAAACGAAAGGTCTCGATAAATGAACGAAAACTTCGTACGCGAGTGTACGTATACAAAAATATTCAATGTATTTCGGAAAATGAGTTTTTACAACGCAATGTTGGTATCAAATTGTTTTCGTCCCGCGAAATTATAATAAAATAAATAAACACCAAAAGGTACAAATATCGATCCGAAATATGTCTACGTAAAGTGCAAATATAAATAAAATAGATGAATTAAATTCGTTGTTCATGAACAATGGTCCTATCGTATGGTAAAGTAATTGAATCCTTTGGATTCACTATTTTTTGATTTCTCATTTACTTCCCTATAGTCGCGTTGCTTTTGACGCTTTTTTCGCTGATGTTGAAATTGGTCACCGAAGAAATTCCAAGTCGAAAAAAACTCATTATTATAAGTCGCTAAAAAAAAAATATACACGTCGACATAATTAATATATTAAAGTATTCAAATTCACAAGAGACAAAGGACCACAAAATTTTTAGGAACACAAATTTACATAGGATCACGTCAACAGATACAAATGTAAATCAGCTACAGTCAACTACAACGCGACGATTAAGGGCCACTAATTCTAAATTAGTTAGTGCACAGAACGAAAACAATTTACAAAATGTTTCATGTATTGCATAGTATAGTTTAAAAAAATTTACATTACAAGGAAAGTTTCCATTTGTTAAATAAAACATACATGAGACTAAATCTTTAAACGTTGATTACCATATTAATTTACGTCAATGAAGAAATTAGTCAATTCTTTTACTTTTGAATCCTATCACCCCCCCTTTAAAAATATTATTCTTCGTCCAAATTCATTGTTAAATACTAATATTATGATTGAGTGAAAATAATAAATTTTACTGTAAACATTCGAGTCCTTACACAATATTTCGACACCTCCACCATAAACAGAAAAATTACACAGATGTTAGTGGAACCTATTGGGTCCTCCTTGATCCCTAATTACTTTTTTCCTCCCACAACCCTTGCTCTTCCCCACGTCACAACAGCGAGAAGAATTTTTCAACATCCAAACAAGGACAAACGGTAACAAGATTCTCACATACCTAATTGCGTGTGGTCGGAGTTCCACATGATGGACTTGATTGGCAAATCCTTTTCCACCGGCACCGCATCCACAAAGCGATCAAGGCTCGCGAGAACCGGCATGATGGTATATTGTTTATGTTCTTCCCAGTACGACCATTGAACGACCAGTTCGCTGCTGAGCTTATTCCAAGCCAAGTTCTCCACCGCGCCGTAAAATTCAACGACACGATAACTCTGACAATCCAACTTGTTCACGTTCCACAGTGACAGCGAAGCGTCGCCCAAACCACCACCTATGCATAATAAGTCGTTTTCGTGCGGGTGCCAGACCATTGCCTGAAATTATACTTATCATAATCGCGTCTCAACGATACACGTCCTCTGAAACGTTTACAATCACCCGTCAATATCTTCGATCAACGCCTGAAATTATATTCAATAACGTCCCAACGATGTGGAAATTTACAATTTCCAGAATTTACATTTTCAGGTGAAAATCGGAGGTTACGGGTTGATATTCCTGTTAAAACTAAACTTACTTTTACTGGTTCGTAATACGTTAGGTCGAAACACGCTATCACGTCTGGCCAAACAATAAGGCGAACGGTCGAGTCCATAGCGGACGACACGAGGTATCGATAGTTGCTCGAAAAGCTAAGCTTCAATATTGGCGCGGTGTGCGCGATTGTCGAGTTGACAAGCTCGCCACTTGTCGCCAAATATATCGAGATCAGGCCATTACAGCCTCTGCAAAACAAGACACACTTTTCAGAATCGACCTTGTCGCCGTGCAATTTGATCTTTCAACTTTGGAAAGGAGACAGATTGTTTTTGAAATCTTTGAAAACTTCAACAAAAGTGCATCTGAGTGGCAAACGGTACAGTAGTACAGTAATGATTCTTAAAATGAACATGGTTCGTTGGGAGGGATAGAAATGTTCAGCTTACGAATTGCGCCTAAATAAATACTTACACGACAACGTGTTGGTCGTTTTTCGACCAGCAGACACAACGGGCGTAACACTGTGTGTTCAATTCGTTCACGCAGAAACACTTCTTGCTCCATGTTATCTTTTTCGTCCGTAAGCAGAACACTTTTGTGGAAGACGTCAGCGTGCATATGGCTAGCTTGTCACCTGTCAAAATACGCTTGCATCTTCGTTTCAATTATTATTTATATTGTGAATAATATAGATCGATGACGGTTACGACGTTTTGAATTTAGAATACAATTTAAGCTATTGCACTTACATGTTACTTGTCTAAGATTATATCTATTTCGTTACTTGTCAAAGAATATCAGAGTTATTTAGTAAAAATTTAATGCAATTACTTCTAGCTTTGAATATAATTGTATATGCACGGACGAACCATCGTTACTCCATTTCAGTGCGCAGAGATTGCTCGATTTCACGTTTTCCAGATATTTCGTCCCTTCGGATGTGTAGAGGAGAACTATCGAGTTCCTAGCAGCCGTCGCGATCACGTCTTTCGAGCTCCAATCCATAAAATTGTAATTAGATTCTGGAGAAACAAAGAAAAATTCGATGGTTCGCGCCAGGCTCAGTATTTCTTCTCATATTTTTATTTTACATTCAAATATTCAATATCGAGATTTAACTTTGTACGAGAACGATCGAATTTCGATAGTTCACTCTTTGAGCATTGCTTCGATTGTTTTAAATCCTTATTTAGAATAAAAGAAAAAATAAATAAATTCTTTACGAATTAAAAAGTACGGTCAAAAGTTGGACCAGAATGTCTTGAGCAACTTAAATGGACGCGTTTAAACGAAGTTTATAAAAATGTTCTAAATGTTTATTTGAATTATTCAATATCGAAATTTAATTTTGTACGAGAAAGATCGAATTTCGACAGTTCACTCTTCGAGCATTGCTTCGATTGTTCTAAATCCTTATTTAGAATAAACGGAAAACTAAATAAATTCTTTACGGATTGAAAAATACGGTCGAAAGTTGGAATGTCTTACTTGAGCAACTTTAATGGACGCGTTGAAACGAAGTTTATAAAAATGTTCTAAATGTTTATTTGAATTCTTACGTAGCGTTCTCGCCAATCCAGATACATCTAATATGGAGTCTATAACGTGTATTCCAGGCCTCTTTCGTGGCTTTGCTTTCCACATTCCGTCTGCGATGCATTCCTCGTTCCACAGGTCTTTAGGTAGGCCTGTCAAGTTTCCGTTTAACTTGTTTTCCGGAGATACTTGGTTGCCACGCATCACTCCTTTCTGTCTCAGACCTGGTATAACGTTTTCCTTCACCATTAATCGGTGCATGTTATTCTTTCGCCATTTTTCTGACAGAGAATCCATCTGTAGCGTTCATCACAATTTTGCATAGTTAATTTCGAGCAAAACTTCTCGATAGAAACGATAAAATGAGTAAATATCTTGGTTACGCTACTGGCAAAAGTGATTGGAGAATGTTTAGTTAATACAAAATAATTATTTTTCGTAAAGAAAAACACTGTTCTTATAAATAGTTTGTATCTTCTCCAGGAAGAGGCGAAATGCAAACACGAGTTTTGTGGTACGTCAGAGATAACTAATTCTCGATTCTTCTTCATTTTCTCAAGACGTCACGGGCTTAATTAGAAATAGATTTATCGCTCCTGCGGTAATTACGTTCGATCGATTAGGCGCTTAAACGCGAAAAATTGGAGCCGCTAACGATCGACATCGTTGCTCATCGCAACGATCGTTTATAACATATTCATCGATGAAGAAGGCTCAATGACGCGATATATAATAATTGCGTTTAACAATGACGGGATTTAATACAGTTTATGCGCGAAGTAACCAGATTAATAAAATAAACAACAGAGTTAAATTCTCAAAGCGAATAAGTGTCACTAACATGGCATATTTTACTTCGAAGTTGTAAAAATTATTTACATCCATACTTGTATAGATTGTGAACAAATTAGTAAACTTTAAAACTGTAAAGATTTACCTGAGAATCGATCGAACACACCGGATATATAAATATACTCGTGTTTTAATTTTTTATTAAACAAAGTTACGAAGCTTTATTGTAAAGAAATATTTAAATTGACCGAAAGATAGTAGAAGATAACCAAGTGATACATATATTATCGATTAAAGCAATTTCGGTATGAAATTGACAATATTTCGAACTTATCGAATAATCTATTAAATTTATTTTATAACATTCGATTTTAATTCCTCGAGTCTTTACTACTTTAACGATCATTTCTTACGATAATCCGATATAATCGATATCTGTATCGATAGTTCCGCCTTTGGTGCGCGGTGGTGAAAATGATGCAATTTCTCGAACGCCACGCGATCGTTTCGATTCCCTTCTTGCTTTTGCCTCAACGATATCGATTTCATCGATATCTCGTCGGTGCTATCGATATATCGAATTATGGATAACATTCCGATATAATCGATATCTTTATCAATAGTTCCACCATTAAAATTTTATCTCGAGAGAAGGAATAACTGTAAGTCTATGATTCCCGTGATCCTGTGATTCGTTTAACGAACTCGTCGACTTCCTCGTCCGGTTTTGTCACGAAAGTAAGCCGTGTTACGCAATTATGGCTATAAATCGCGTCGAGGAACGTTGTGCATCGATGAAGCTATTCGTAACGATCCATTAGGACAACCGTGATCAACCTGTGTTTATATTAAATTAAACTACAAAGTTTCACGACAAAAATTGCCAGAAATAAATTTAATTTTTAACAAACTTCGTTTTTAATTTATTTCATTTTTCTTCTACTTTATTCTGTCATACAGGTGTTCGCGTCGTTACTAACCAGTATTTAAAAGAATTCTTATTCTTATTTTTATTAAGTATAAATCTCTTATCAGTTAGGCAATTAAAGTACTGTTGCACCGTATTTAGGGTACCCAATTGGTATTGATCTAGTCCTCTAGTCGATATTCGAGACTATTAAGAGTTCTAAGCTTCGAAACGATTTGAATCTTCGTGCACGTAAAAAGTTGAAATTATTTCATAGTTGAGATTCCAATATCGCTAAATAAGAGTAAAATGAACCGTGCTTGTCGGATGTCAAGCAAGGAGGTAGCGTAACAGGCTCGCCTACGAGGACGGACGCAGAAAAAGGACGAAAGGCGAAGGAAACGCGAACGATATTACTATATCCCCGTCAGATATTATAGTAATGGTGAACGTTATACACAGGAAATTAATATATCCCGAGAATACGTACCGATGATTTTCAGATTCGCATTTAATTATAATTCTTCTTCGTTTTTTCTCAACTTTCTCTTTGTCACGATGGCATCAGAACGCAGTCAAGGTGCATCGATTATGAGAAACGAACATCGATGATCCAATTAAAAGAGTTTCCTTTATCAAACTCATCTTCATATTTGCTTTCACGATGCACGAATCAAAGGAACTAATTAGTTTCGCCTTGTTTAAGGGAATTGGTAATCTCAGAACCGTATAGATAATGAAAGCATAGTTTCAGATTTATGGAGCAAAGTTTATGGTACGAATAACCCCAAAGTAAAGCTTACCAGAAAATATGAACTTATAGAAATAACAACTAGAGATTTGAATCTATTTCCATATTGCAACAATAAAATAATTTTTTTGGGACGTGCTATACAACTTGACACATTATACATCCGTGTGTGCATTCATTTATTACGATTAATGCAACGAATGATATTTATTTCAAATAAATGAATCTCACGAATTGGCAGCAACTTGGAAGATTCTCGTTTGCATAAAGGAGAAAAAAGTTTATCAACAAATTATTAGCCCATGCAGAGTCACAGGAACAACTGTGCTATACAACTTGACAGATTATACATCCGTGTATGCATTTATTTATAACGATTAATGCAACGAATGATATTTATTTCAAATAAATGAATCTCACGAATTGGCTTAAACTTGGAAGATTCCGTGTTTGCATTAAGGAGAAAAAAGTTTATCAACAAACTATTAGCCCATGCAGAGTCACAGGAACAACTGTGCTATACAACTTGACACATTATACATCCGTGTGTGCATTTATTTATAATGATTAATGCAACGAATGATATTTATTTCAAATAAATGAATCTCACGAATTGGCTTAAACTTGGAAGATTCCGTGTTTGCATTAAGGAGAAAAAAGTTTATCAACAAAGTATTAGTCCATGCAAAGTCACAGGAACAACTGAGCTATACAACTTGACATATTATACATCCGTGTGTGCATTTATTTATAATGATTAATGCAACGAATGATATTTATTTCAAATAAATGAATCTCACGAATTGGCTTAAACTTGGAAGATTCCGTGTTTGCATTAAGGAGAAAAAAGTTTATCAACAAACTATTAGCCCATGCAGAGTCACAGGAACAACTGTGCTATACAACTTGACACATTATACATCCGTGTGTGCATTTATTTATAATGATTAATGCAACGAATGATATTTATTTCAAATAAATGAATCTCACGAATTGGCTTAAACTTGGAAGATTCCGTGTTTGCATTAAGGAGAAAAAAGTTTATCAACAAAGTATTAGTCCATGCAAAGTCACAGGAACAACTGAGCTATACAACTTGACATATTATACATCCGTGTGTGCATTTATTTATAATGATTAATGCAACGAATGATATTTATTTCAAATAAATGAATCTCACGAATTGGCTTAAACTTGGAAGATTCCGTGTTTGCATTAAGGAAAAAAAAGTTTATCAACAAACTATGAGCCCATCCACAGTCACAGGAACAACTGTGCTATACAACTTGACACATTATACATCCGCGTGTGCATTTATTTATAACGATTAATGCAACGAATGATATTTATTTCAAATAAATGAATCTCACGAATTGGCTTAAACTTGGAAGATTCCGTGTTTGCATTAAGGAGAAAAAAGTTTATCAACAAAGTATTAGCCCACGCAGAGTCATAGGAACAACTTTAATAGATATCGATAGTAATTTCGAGCTTCCAATCAACCATCGAGCAGGGCCAATTACCCGCTATTTTATAGTTCTGGAATTCATGTAGAATGGAAGAGGTGATTTGATGCGATGTTTCCAGAACAGAAGTTCTTTTTTCCGGACTATTTTCCCGACGTCTGAGAACAGTAATTTCCGCAAGGCGAGTTATTTCCCCGCCATGATTTCGATCTTATCTCTATCGATTATCGAAGATTACATACTCCCATCGATAAACACGAACGAGATCGTGCCCACATCCGGACGGCCTTTATGCTAATTCGACGCTTGACGCATGCACGTTGTTCCAACTACCGTTCAGGAACTTTTGACGCACGATTAAACATTTCTTAATATGTACTTTCAACGGCTGTCGACTCGTAAATCGATAGTTTAATAGAATTCGTAGAAATTGGTATTATGGTTAAAATAGTGGATTGTACAAATAGGAATATGTATAGCTCAATTAAACTGATTAAAAATATCAATGAACCGCTTAAGCCTTCTTTCAAAACCACCTAGGCGCAGTAAAATGTATTTACGACGTTTTGTTTCGATAAATTATCGAAGGAGATAATTAAAATGAAACGTTCGACTGCGAATGTTGGCCAACGAAACTCATAAAATACGAAGGAACCGTGCTAGAAAATCTCTAAATAATCCAACGTGGCTGTGTAAAAAGTAACTAATTTGAAAGTAATTTACTCATGGAGAATATTAATCATACCTGGTCAAACACATTGAGCTCGTGCTCCTTTTCTGGATCGTGTGGACGCTTTTTCGTAAGATTGTAGTTCGCCGCATCGAAGTTGTATTTGCCTCTTTGCACTATGAATCTGTCTTCCGAGTAATTCTTTTTCCTGGCAATACGCGTAAAGACGGGATGGTAAGTGGCGGCTGGTAACTTTGCGTCTTTCTGAAAAATATAAAAACAACGTTTCAATTAGTGAAAAATGTTACGAAGCGTAAAATAAAAATTCGAATACTGTAGCAATAATCCTTTGGAACCACGCAAAATTTCAACTATTGCACATCGTGTACAGGTTTATAAAAACCTCTGATATTTAATCATTTATATGTATAGTTGTTGAATAGTTTAACGACAATTTCTCTCTTTTCTGTCAATAAATAGTTTCCAAGCATTAAGATAGCCTCGATTGTCCAAATTCTAATGGCGTCGTGAATTTAGAAAATTGGACAACAAAAGACAATGTAAAAAATTTCACTTATTGCACATCGTGTGCAGGTTTATAAGAACCTCTGTTATTCATTTATTTATATAGTTATTGAATAGTTTATCTACAATTTATCTCTTTACTGTCAATAAATAGTTTAGACAACAAAAGAGTCACTTTTGGAATAATCTCCCATACAATTTAGAGCACTTACATTAGGTGACTTGGGCTAGAATTACAGTGGATTTTATTTTCTACCGTTTTTGATACGAATAATTATTTTGAAAAAAAAAAATATGTATCCGATTGTTTCGACAAGAAAGAGACGAACAAGTTACCATTTCATCGAAAATTAAAACGACATTAAAGACATCGGAAGACAAGACAATTTTAGAAAGTTGGACAACAAAGGAGTCAGTTTTGACTTAATCTCCCATACAATTTAGAACATTTACATTAGGTGACTCGGGCTACAATTACAGTGGATTTTATTTTCTACTGTTTTTGATACGAATAATTATTTTACAAAAAAAATATGTATCCGATTGTTTCGACAAGAAGGAGACAAACAAGTTACCATTTCGACGAAAATTAAAACGACATTAAAGACATCGTTGCTAGAATTAAATACGACACTAATGAAATATGAGGATTATAACTTCCAGAGTCCGGACTTGGATTTTCGAACGTGCAAACCTGTATTTATTAGTCTCGGTGCACCGTGGCGTTCGAGTCTTATCGCGAGAAATTCCTATAAATACGCCTGGGCCCTTCTTCTGCTGCACGAACGGCCACGAGCAACGCGCTTCTGCCTGGATTTCCGGGACGATACTTTAAACGGGAAAGCAGAAAGGTGGCATCCTAATTCCGAGTTACGATGGCGTTCCCTCGAGGCCGTTCTCTCGGCCGTAACGGTGAACGATCGTCCATTTAAATCGTCCGTATCGCGATTTATTGCTCTTTGCTCCTGGTTCTACGTCATTCCGTTTCTTGCGAGGACCGTTCCTATAATTGGTAGCGTGCAGTCGCCTTTTTTCCTCCCCGGTGAAGCTCCGGTAAATTTCAACTAGCTCTCCGAATCGATAAACACCCCTCGTTCCAACCCAACGGCGAAATTGGTAATTTAAAAAAACATTAACCAACGTTGGTACAAAAAAAAATACAATATTAGATTCTTATTTCAATAGTCGACGAGATTCACTGCCGCGTTTACAAATAGGGGGGTGCTATTTCACGCGGAGGAATTGAAAAATGGAATCCTCAAGATACGCCAAAAAAAATTAATGTTAACGTTGGTATAGGAAAATTAATATTAACGTTGGTATAGGAAAAATACAAAATTAGTTCTTATTTCAATAGTTGAAAGATTGACTGTCACGTTTACAATTGAGGGGTGCAATTCCACGTGAGGAATTGAAAAATGGATTCTCAAGATACATCAAACAAAATTAACATTAACCAACGTTGATATACGAAAAATACGAAATTGGATTCTTACTTTAATACTTTACGAGATTGACTGTCGCGTTTACAAATGGGGGGTCCAATTTTACGCGGAAAAATTGAAAAATGGAATTCTGAATATACGTCAAAGAAAATTATTATTAACCAACGTTGGTATAAAAAAAATACAAAATTAGATTCTTCTTTTAATAGTTGACGAGATTGACTGTCGCGTTTACAACTGGGGGGGTGCAATTCCACGCGGAGGAATTGAAAAATGGAATTCTAAAGATACATCAAACAAAATTAACATTAACCAACGTTGATATACGAAAAATACGAAATTGGATTCTTACTTTAATACTTTACGAGATTGACTGTCGCGTTTACAAATGGGGGGTCCAATTTTACGCGGAAAAATTGAAAAATGGAATTCTTAAGATACGTCAAACAAAATTAACATTAACCGACGTTGGTATAGGAACAATACAAAATTAGATTCTTATTTCAATAGTTGACAAGATTGGCTGTCGCGTTTACAAACGGGGGGTCCAATTTTAGGCGGAAAAATTGAAAAATGGAATTCTAAAGATACATCAAACAAAATTAACATTAACCAACGTTGATATACGAAAAATACGAAATTGGATTCTTACTTTAATACTTTACGAGATTGACTGTTGCGTTTACAAATGGGGGGTCCAATTTTACGCGGAAAAATTGAAAAATGGAATTCTTAAGATACGTCGAAAAAAATTAACTGAATGAGGGTTAGAAATTTTTTAAAAATTGTAAAAATAAAAACGACAATTTTAGCTTTCTTAAGAAAAAATGAGGAAAGCAGCATATAGCATGATTATTATATTACGAAACTTTCAATAGTCTAAAAAAAAAGTTGTTATATATAAATACTTTTTATTAAATCGCATGCATAAAAAGTATCAAAAATGTCGACGAAACGAAATTAAATTCCAAACTATTTGAATCGACAAGAATCAAATTGAAGTATTCAACAATTTTGTAAACTGTTCTTTTCGCTAACTTTTATTATTTATTATATATTTGATTGCAAATATCACCCAACATCGAATAACAAATATGAAACCCTATAATTCTTTTGCAACGTGCATATTGGAAACGTAGTCGATTGAAATTAAAAAATTTGTATTAAATTTATAAACGTTTTGTTAGGCGAAATACATCGTTTGTACGAGTGTGAAGGGTAAGTATAAAGGGAAAAGGGTCGTGTATAGATCTCGAGTTCGAAGGAATCCTGCGTGTAGCAACCCCTTCAGCACCTTGCAACAGGAGATTCCAGCGTTAATATTGGTCAGACAGGTTTAGTAACGTGGTCTAGACAAGACTTCAACAGTGGCCGGTCATCTTCGCTGGGGGTCCTCTGTGTTTCCGACGTCTGTGGGAAAATATTACAGAATTTTCTACCGTGTATTCTAAGGCAGCTGTTTGGTATTTTTAGAGCTTAGCTTCATGCAAATCGGACGTTAGGTGGCTCGATTTATTGGCGTCACGTTGCTGAAGACTGAAAATATCAGAAGCGTTCGTGGGACACGATTTGAGCCCCAGCCACCTAAACCAGTAGACGTTAACAACGCTTGTAAACTAAGGAAATGTACAGCAAGTTTCATCGAGCAATTATCCAGGAGTAAAGCGTGCACCTGACCATCATTTTACACGATTTTACAGCTGCAACAGATCCGTTCGCAATTACACAAATTATGACTGATGCTTGAAACGATTCCGATCGAACCAATATTGATAACGATGAAAACGCTACGTCGTAAAATCGTAGATCATCGCTGATTCGATTTTCGTGCGAACGAACCTTTTAATTACTCGAATAGAAATTTTCTTGGCAAACAAACAGAAACACTCAACGCGCGTTTTACGAGCAGGTTCACCGGGCAAGTTACCGTGGGCGCTCGACGATTGATTTACTCGGACATAAAAGAAGATAACTCATCGTTAGAATCGACTGTACTGTGCGGAGATGACTTGCTGGCTAAGCAGACTGATTGGCTGCACCGTAATAGCGCCGCCTTTGCTCCGCGGATTATACTACAATTCCTAAACGTATCGAGACATAGTACGGATAGAGTCACGGCGACATTGGCGTAGGCTCAAAATATCGGCTGTAAATATTATACGGCGGTAATAATTCTGAAGAGGAAAACAATAACGAGACATCTTTCCACGGAATTAACAATCCAAAGTATACTGGCCACAATGTCCAATATATTGTATCACGAGTTGCACATGCAAAGAAATGAAAGTCAAACTTATCGACGATCAATTAGCAAATTTCTGAGATATAAGAATCATCTTTGGTGGAAAGTAATTTTGCTTTAACTCTGCATGGACCAAATGTTTTTCTTAAATATAAACTTGCATTTACTTTGATATTTCAGGTTCTTGTCAACCGTCATCAATATTGTTATTGGTTATCTCAGAGACATTATATATTAAGTGTACAACTTTGCTTCCGCCGTTTTTCCCGAAATCTTTCGGCTTCAACTCGTACGGCATTCCATTTTCTTGCTTCTGAATCATTCCAATGGCTTTGAGGCGTCTTGAAATGACTTGTTGAGTCACTCCCAATGATCGTACCAATTCTCTTTGAGTTTGACACGAGTCGTGATCAAGTAATGCCTCCAATTTTACATCTTCGAAAACCTTTTCTCTTCCACCGGTATGCCGGTTCTCAACGTCAAAATCACCATTCTTGAAGCGTTGAAACCACTCACGACACGTTCTTTCACTAATAGCGGCCTCCCCATAAGTATTTGAGAGCAGTCGATGAACCTCAGACGCAGATTTCTTCATATTGAAGCAGAAAATTAAAACCTCTCGCAATTCACGAGAATTTGGATCGTAAACTGGCATATTCAATCGAGAATAACTTTATGATGCAGACACAAAGGTGTAGACATTATTATCGCAATATCCGTAAACAACCACTAACAAAAATTCGACGTCAAATGCATGGAGGTGGATTAATGGTTTGGGTTAGGTGTGTTCATCCGACCTTAATATCATCGAGAATTGCTGGACAAGTAGTATATACTGACGGCTGACAATTTACAAATATAAATGAATTAAAAACTTGCATTACAACTGAATGGGGAAATTTAGTTCAAAGAAAAATTAAAGAATTATATAATTCTTTACCTTAAAGGATGGTGCAAGTCATAGAAAACAAAAGGAGGTCGTACACATTATTAGAAAAATATACTTTAGTATATACAGGGTGTTCGGCCACATCTGGGAAAATTTTGATGAGAGATTCTAGAGGCCAAAATAAGACGAAAATCAAGATATCAATTTGTTGATTAAGGCTTCGTTAAAAAGTTATTAAAAACTTAAATTAAAAAATTTCAAACCATTCACAAAAAAATTATTTTCGTTTGCGGGGGTTAATTACAATCATTTTTGGCCAATAGACATACCCCCGAAATCGTATGCACTTTCGAGAAAAAAATTCGAGTAGATGCTGAAAGTCGACAAAATTAAAAAATTTCAAATTGCTCTAAAAAAATTATTTTTGACTGTGGGGGTCAAGTACAATCATTTTTAGTGGATACACATACCCCCGAAATCCTAACCATTTTCGAGAAAAAAATTCCTAATCGAAAATGTAATTTATGGGCAGAAATGTTGCCCGAAAATTTCATGCAAATATTTAAAATGTCAGAACTTCTAAACGGATTGAAGGATTTTAATGTTTCAAACGGCAAACGACGCGTATTTTAGCGAAGAATATGTAGAGATTCCAAGAATATTCGAATAGTTGTTCCTTAACTGCGTAAAGTGAGAAAAACCCCATAAAAATAGCCCAATCTTGCTATGGCTATAACTACTACAATAGTGAACGTATATTATTGAAATTTAGTAGAGAAGTAGAGCTCATAGATACCTACAAAAAAGTATTAGACAACTTTTCTGTAGAGCGTTAACCAAATTTATTAAAAGTGAAAATCAATTTTTAAGAATGCCTAAATTTTTCGGCGAAATTGAAAAGTTTCAAATCATTTTGGAAAAATTATATCTGGTAGCGGGGTTCAATTGCAATCATTTTTGGTGTATACACATACCCCCAAATTCCTACGTACTTTCGAAAAAAAAATTCTTTTCAATTCTTTAAAAATTTCTGTAGCAACACTTTCTGTGTGGCCGGAAATGTTTCTATAACTTTTTAACAAAGCCTCAATCAACAAATTAGTATCCTTGATTTTCGTCTTATTTTGACCTCTAGACTCTCCCATTAAAATTTTTCCCAGACGTGGCCGAACACCCTGTATATTGTTATATAAATTACGTATACCTTTGTTATATGAAACATATAATTGTGTTATATAAATTATATATCATTATCTTTGAAGTGTCCTATCATCTTGTCTGCGTTGGATTATGTCTTTCTCTCCCAACTAAGAAACCTCATTGAAGCAACGTCAATCTATGTCATGTCTACATATTTATGAAAGATACGTTTTACATATCACTAAACATTTTCACGCCAACATAATCCTAACACAGGAAAATAAAGATAACACGCGTGTGCTATCATTTTGCCTGGCGATGTACTATCATACGACCTGAAAGTTACACGGGCCCATAAAGGATTAACGAAATATGGAGAAGATACTCCGGTTATTGAAACGAGAGTCGAAGGTGGTGTCGATGGTCTCGTTGGAGCGTTTTCATCAAGCTGTGCATGCTGTCGAGCGCGACTCTTATCAAAGGGTCGGTGAATGAAATAAAGTCGTCGGCGCTGGCGTCGTCGCCAGGCGTATTTTCCGCTCGTGAGTGCCCCGCGGCGTTAAACACGCGATGACGTTAAGGAAGCAAAGGAGAGCCTTGGGCCCGTCGCGGCGCGCCGCGGCGAACCCATCGGGCCATTAAATGTTGTACGCCCGGTAATTTATGGAGTGCGAGAGAAGAAACGTAACCACCATCTCTGTCCAAAGGTACACATAATGCGACCCGGCGCGTCGCATAAGAGCCGTCTTCTCCTCCTCTCTGCAACCCCCTCGCGCGTCAGGCATTTGCATAAAGCTGTACACGGAGACGGTCACCAGAAGGAAAGGGCGCCCGGAGATTAAACGTCCGAGATTTCGCCGGACGTTGGGGCTCTTGCACGCTACTCGCGCGGAAAATCCGACCGGAATACTAGCTTATCCATTTAAGACACGATCCTTCATCTGCGCCTTCCATACCTCCCCTCCTTTCCCATTTTTGCTACGCCAAGACATCCTTTATTCGTGATTGTTCCACGGTGGAACGGTTAAACATTAAAATTAAACGCCATTAGGACAGTATTGTCTAGACTGTCACTTATTAGGCCTTTTTGATGAAAAAAATACTATACATGCTTATAAGATGAATAAATATGTTGTATGTATGTATGTATAAATATAAGATACCTATATGAAGGTGTCGATAATGAAGAATTAAATCTATGTACTTGTTATTCGACATCTAATGCTAATTAATACTAGGTACGTATTTCTAGAATATTTGTTAAGAATGTATATAAAACCACATGCCCCAAATCCTGTAACACAGAGAGCCGTAGACCATTAACAAAACACATATATCGATCTGAGACAATTTATTCTCTTAAAAACCCAAGAAAATATATTCGCAAAATTTCAATACAAAACAGCCTACCTACCATTTAAAAAAATATCACAAAAAGGCCGAGAAAATGACAGCCTGGACAGTAATACCCTTTTAAACCCTATCTTGGTAGTCATTGCATGTACGTTAACCCTAAAATTGTAAACGAAACTTTGTTTTTGGACAATTGTAGACTACGTAACTTAAAATTTGTCTCAATACTTATTTTCGTAACCTCCCTAAAACCGATGTTTCGACTTGAGAATTAATTGTTTTATTTCCATAGTGTTAATACTCCAATGCACTTTTAATTATGAGGTCGAATTTTTGCTATTACAAATTCACTATTACTCTGGAAATATGACGATGAACCATCGCTAGAAAATAAATATCTTTTGTTCTATACTCGGTACAAAGATATTTACTCCACAATTTGTCTTCCTACGAAGAATAGCTTGAACCCAGGGGTAAGTAAACTTCAAATATATACCTCTGGACCGTTAAGGGTCGAAAGAAAACAATCAACAGCAGATTATCTTTCCTAGTTTTCACCGTTCCCAAGACCCCTGCACTACGAGTTTCTTGGATAACGTTCGTGTCAAGTAAAATAATCCAGACTCGCGATAAACCGTAACAGTTTATGGAAGAACATAATAAAATACAAGTTGAAAAGTGCCCTAAGTACAATTACCATTATCAAACTAGAGGGCAAGTGGAAGATAGCGAAATTCCAGTTAAACTGGTAGCATATCTTGGTGGCATCGTTGATTAAAGTCAACTACTATCGGCTGATACGAGCCGAGGATCAAAAGTCGAGGAACGCAGAATAAGTCCCAGAGATCCAGAGAGGGAAACTATTGTCTGGCTTTTCCTTGGATTTTTTAGTCCGTTTCGGACAACACTTCGTCCTTTTGAGCCTCTTCCTCTTCCCACAGTCCTACGTAATATCAGCTGGAACCGGTTAGCAGATGACATCGTGCACGCACACCGCATCGCGTCGCGACGCGTACGCGTCGCATGCACGAACTTGTTTCAGGCGCCTTTCTTCCTTCTCGAGGTACACTGCACCACCTGCAGCTCGATTCCACTGGGTCAACCTCGCAGGGGGTCCTCCTCGAGAAGGGGTTGCATCGCGTCGTTCCAAAGGATCGCACAATGGCGAAACGAGGAACGAAGGGACAGTAACAGCCACGCAAGGTTCTTAAAAAGTTGATGTCCTCCGTGATGGAACACGGAAAGGCCATCACCCGAGATCCTACAGCCTTTTCTACGTTCCGACAACTTCCTAGGGTCGTTGTTTCCTTTATTCCATGCTCCTCCAGTCACCTTTCGTTCCGGGATACTCGCAAAATACCGCCAAACAACGTCCTTTTGAGTTCGTTCAACGAAATTTGTGACTTAAAACATAATATTTGTACACTGGCAAAACGAACTAAAATATATCGGTCGAAGGGATAAAATCCACTCTCAAAATAGAGACAGTAAAACGTACTTACTCAAACGTATCGCAAATTGTTAAGCCTATGCACTCCAAAAATTAATTTTAATACAAGTAACTCCAGAATGCAGTTTTGTGACGCCATTTTAAACAATATTAAAATTGTCCTTTTCGTAATTTAAAATGTTTGTAATTCAAAATTTCTTCATTTGTTTCGTTAATTATATTTATGTTGTTATACAGGGTGTTCAGCCACCCCTGGACAAAATTTTAATGGGAGTTTCTAGACGACAAAATAAGACGAAAATCAAGAATACCAATTTTTTGATTGAGGTTTCGTTAAAAAGTTATTAAAGTTCAAAGTTCCGCCTGTAGAACGGCAATTTGTCCACCTACTTGAATTTTTTCTCGTAAGTGCGTAAGAATTCGGGGGTATGTGTATTGACCAAAAGTCATTGCAATTGACCCCCGCAACTGAAAATAATTTTTTTAGAACGATTTTAAATTTTTTTATCGCCGAAAAATTAAGGCACTCCCGTCAATTTTTCTTAAGAATTCGTTTTTGATTTTTAATAATTATGTTTGATGCCCTACAGAAATGTTGTTTAATACTTTTTTGTAGGTACCCATGAGCTCTACTTCCGAAAAATGTTTCATTTAAATATATTCACTATTGTAGAAGCTATGGCTGTTTGAAAATTAGACCATTTTTATGGGGGTTTTCTCACTTTGAGAGGTCAAAGAACTACTTTTCGAATATTTTTGGAATTTCCACGTATTTTTCACCAAAATATGCGTTGTTTGCATTTTAAAACTTTAAAATCGTCCAATCCGTTCGGAAGTTATGATGTCTCAAAGATTCGCATAAAATTTCGGGGAACCATTTCCTTAGATTATATTTTTGGTAAGGAATTTTTTTCTCGAAAGTGGATAGGATTTCGAGGGTATGTCTATTCGAAAAAAATTATTCTAATTGACCCTCGCAGCTAAAAATAATTTTTTCAGAATGATATGAAATTTTTTAATTTAATTTTTTAATAACTTTTTAGAAATTTATAGTCTTGATTTTCGTCTTATTTTGGCCTCTAGAATCTCCCATTAAAATTTGCCCAGAGGTGGCCGAACACCCTGTATATTAACCTTAAATCGAGTTGTGGTAGATATTACGTATGTCGCCATTGGGGTGCAAAGGATTAAAAACGTTGGAAAGGTGTAAACGGACGAAGTTTATACTTCTCATGGCGAATTTCACTTGCATTTGTTTAAATCATACATTGAAAAATGAGTTTAAGAAGGATAAGTTCTAGCAGACAAATGTATTTTCTCTATATTTATTAGCAATTCATTTAGTAGGAAATAATTTCGAGGGACGAGAGTTTGGGAAAACCATGTTTGGAGGCTATGTTTACTTTGATCCTGTCAGAAAATGGCTGTTGCGTATTTATGAATAATTCAACCGCGCTGGTATCGCGTATACAGGAGAAACAAATTAATGGCATAAACGTAGCCCGCGCATGTTGTACTCTTCATTCCGGAACGTCAAACACTCTGCATATGCATCGACGGTTACATACACAGGTGCAGTCGTACACGCGAAGCGGAAATCTCTGATCTAAATATCAAAGATGCCGACTCTGCGATTCGTTGCCTCAGCTAAATGTTTTTTCCCCGACGAACAAATTAAAAAAATGCGTATGCGTACGATGCACTGTCAGCGTGCATGTCAACAGTTTTGCATTTGGCAATTGCAGTTTTCATTTTTATAACGTACCGTCTGCTTTCTATCTTTCTTTTTCTAATTATCACCGAACTATGCAAATGGTTACTTTATAAAACCATTCCAGTTTTTATTGTTTACATAATAACATTATTCCTTTAAAACATTTTCACTCTTTACCTTTGCTTGGAAAACCTTAAAATGAGCGATTTATAAATACACAAATTTCTATGAGTCTGGGTTAGGTCTGTATTAGGGCTTAACGCTTTTTCAGATCATCACAGGTTCAAAAATAAAAATAAAAATTTCCAGAAGTTTTGTTTTTCGTTTAAAATGTTATTAAATTCTAAAGGATTTCCAATTCGAAATATTTTCCAGCCCTAATTTCGACGCTTTAAAAGCAACGTTTTCTAATTTCCAAATACTTATCTGTAATATTATTTGGTGTTGTCGCATCAGAGGGACAAGTAGAAGACTTATGAGCATGATTAATCTAAAAATTGAAAAAACAAATCGCACGTACGGCCGTCGATATTGGTAGCACGTTCGTAGGAACAGGTTGTTCCGCTCGCGAATCAGAATATCGGCCTGTAATACAGATATTGAGTTCACGCACAGCGGGCGTGGATGGAAAAATCGGTTGAAAAGAAACGGTGGCTAATGAATTAGTGCTGTCGGTATCGGAACGGTCGTGCCTACGTGCGACAAATTATGCTGATCGTATCGTAAAATTCTAAGGAAACGGCTAAATGCTTATTAGAGCCACATACGCAGGCGTAGGTGTAATATATCACCAAGTGAACCGTAACGACATTTATGTTTTCATACTTCTAACGATCAAAGTCATCATTTTTATCGTTTTACGATGGCATTCTTGTGGCAACTGGGTCAACCAGCAGCGAAACAAAGTATCAGTTGTTTGTCGTTGGGTTTGTCGGGCCCTTGTGTCACAACCTCCGCAGATCAATTAACGTTTCAGGTAATTACATGGTCACCGATCTTAACGAGGGCTCGCTTTACTGGATCGTCGATCGTTATTCGCGATAACAAGACAATAGTTCTCTTACGAGTGAATCGGAATAGTAGAACGCGCGAAATTTGCCAACAAACGAAGTCAAACGGTTCAAATCATTTCCCACGCTAGGTGGATTTCAAAGTGTTAGATTACAATCGTTGCTAAAGATAGCCTAAAACTGTTGGTCACGATACGTACAAACACAATTTTCCAACGGAATCAAACCTACGGTTAATATGAAGAAACAAATGTTACGACGATGCTCAACGTATGGCTACCGATTTTCATGTTTCTTAAATTGTTCTTTAAATTCCAACACAAAATGCATCTGTATAGTGATATTTTAAGGCGTTTGTTACAGATTGATTAGAATGATCTGAATTTAAAGTAGTTTAGTCCAGTTCGACGTTCTGGAACTTGCACAACTAAATTGTTCTTTAAAGTCCAACACAAAATGGAGTCTCTAGATGTCTTTTTCGATGCACCTGTACGGTGACGTTTTAAGGCGTTCGATATAGATTGATTCCAACGGTCCGAGTGTAAGATTCGATCGAACTGGTGTAACTCGTTGGAGAAGTTGGATTTGAGACCGAAATTGCGCGATAGTCAAAGCATCAACGTGGTAGTTTCTCCGACTTAGGCCATGGGCAATCTAGTCTAGCCACGACGGAGCGTGTGTGTGACACAATACAGGAACAACATCGATCTCCCTCCACTTTCGACACCGGTTACAACCGAGACATTAGATCGTACGTTAGACACGACGATTGGCTCCCGTTGAACGCGAAGAGGTTGGGCCCAGGTGGGCCATCAGGTTCGCAGGGGGGATCCAGGATGCGATTGGCAGCAGGGAAAGCAACGGAAGAAGGGGGCAACCTGGCTTGGCAGCCTCAGTACGATCGTTGTATTGCATCAGGGAGTACAACGAAAGAGGAGGATTGCTTCTACTCCGTGCGACATGTTCGAACGGTGGAAGATCTCTTCGAGAGATACAAGAAATGGTAGGCAACGCGAAAACTCGGAATATTACGATCCTACGGGTGGAGAATTCACCTACATCGAATCGAGCCCCGAGAGACTCTCAGGTGAAATCTGGTGAATTCTTGAGCAACGGTCGAAAGGATGAAAATCTAAACAGAATCGAAGAGAATGAACAAACACCGAGTAAATTGGATTTTAATATGGTTTCTTGGTTATCCAGGTATGGAAAAAAATGTTCCAGCGATTCTTAAGGTACGAGCTCTGCGGGGCCCAATGAAACTAGATACTGCAGATCATGGCAATTTTGCAGCAGTTAACTATTCGCGTAACGACGCGCGGTTATGCAAACGTTTCGAGGCAAGAATGCTTAAGAAACAAATACGCATTCCGTGGAAATCTTTCACAATGAATTCGTACCCGTTGCCGCGAGCTTGGCATGGATTGGCAATTCCAATCATTCAGAAACGAGAATTTAAAAAGGGAAATCGAGAGTTTTCCAACTCAGATCCTATGTTTCTTATCGTTCTATTTTACGGCAGTATTAGATATGTTTAAGACTTTGGTGGAACATGAAAATAAGAAACTTTTCTTATCTCACTATATTTAATTAAAGGGGTATATGGATTCCTTGATATCGATAACAATACCTACATAATTTATACGAAATTTCTATATTTAGTTGTTTCTATATGAAATGGATAACGTTAAGGGAGTATTTTAGTGTGAATCTTTCAAAAAATCGATTCGTTTGTTTTTGTATTTTCTTAAAGAATATAATTTGAAAAATATATCTGCAAAACCTTATGCCTGAACTCCTAAAATTATCGTTAAGTTATAAATATATAACGGTTAAGTTAACGTCATCGTTATAGAGATACGAAACTTTAAAAGCATTTTTCTCGAAACTATGTTTATGAGAACGGTGTCCATGATATCTCAAAATCGACTTGACCGATTAAAATTTTACATTCACATTCAGCACAAAATTAGTATTAATTGTCGACTATTTTCACGTGTTTCCATTCCAAACAAAATTGTTAGAATAGTGAACGACCTTTCTCAAAAGCGACTATGTTTGAGACTATGCAGTGCCGCCAAAAAATTTTCAAATCTCGCTAAAACGTGCATAAATAAATCATGTAGCTGTTATAGTTTATTTGTAAAAAAATTCCTCGAGAAAGTTAAAAAAAGAGCGCGTTTCACGCTGGAATAGTCCCTGAAACGAAACAAATAAATTTTCTTCGTTCGGGAGGGGGGTTAAATGGGCCAGAGCGCGGTTTGGCCGAATTCCCACGTCCAGTTCTGTGTCCTGACCACAGCCAACTCGGCAGTCAAACGAAAAGAAGAGATTCGCCAGCAACACGAGGGGGCAACGCGATCGAAAGGGGGGCGATCTCCTCCACAAGTGATGTAAGGAGGGGGTTGCGAGAGTAGCAGCTAAGCAAGGAGGTTGGGGGAGCAAGAGGAGGGGGCCAAGAGGGGGGATCGAGGGGCAACGGCGAGGAGCGAGCAACCACGCACGGCATCCTTCCTTCGAAGCCAAGTGAAGCGGCCGAACTGGTCCTGAAACACGGTGCAGTGCTCGAGCGGATCGTGGCGTGTCGGGACCCCGGTTCCGGGGCCCGGCGTCTGCAGCCCTCAGTCGTTCGCCGATGCCCCGACGAGGAGGAACGCCGAATTGTCCTAGGGCAAGGTCATTCCTCGGGTGTGTGCTGTGCCCTGAGAATCGAGGAGGCTCAGCGTCCGCGCACGCCGGGTCTCGCGCGTTTCAGTGTCCGGGCAAGTGTGTCGCGATCGATGTATGCCACGGACGATCGAGGATTCGGGATCGATAGGGGGATCGATGGGAGCGAGACGAACACCGGAGGAGATGGGATACCTTCTGGCGCGGGCTCGGAGGATACAGTGAACGATATTCGGTCAGTGACTCGGGGCGAATTCGATGGACCCAAATCCGGGGACGAGTTCGACGCCAGTGTCTTCCGACGCGCGACGAGGATAAATCGCGTTTTCGCCCGTATCGGCAAAGTGGACGATTAGGCGAGAGCAGGACGAGCAACCGGGGGGGAGACTCGTGGAGAAGAAAGACGGAGAAGCGAAAAAAGAGCGGTCGAGAAGAACACGGACAGGATCGAGGGAGAAAGAGGCAACGAAAAAAGGAGGATTCGCCAACTTCCTGCGAGCCGAGAACGCGAGAGAAAGGCCGCCTCGGAGCGTGTATAGCTCGATCGATAAACAAACTTTCGTCCAAGCCGTAATATCCAGGCGAGGACTCCTGTGTTCCCTGCACGGATTTCCAGGGTGTCGAGGAAACCACCCGTTCAGAGGATTCCTCGAGCTTCCGCGTCCCTATGCAATTAACGCGCCCATTAAAACGCAACACCCCTTTTTCGCGCCGTGAAACCTCGACCGGAAGTCAACAAGTCGCGATAACGATGGCCCACGCGTTCAGACTCTGTCCGACAGGTAGGGCTTGAAATGACTCAAAAATTACTGTTTCAAACCGTTTGATAATATTGACAACGTTTGGTTTGAGTAATTGTTTAGAAGAACCTTAGAATCGAACTGTGTCGGTTTAAGTTAAAAGTTCTTACATTTACAATGTTGTATCATACATATGTACAACAATTATTTTTAGTTTAACAAACTATCATTGAAGCAAAGATTCGTTTCTGGAATTCAAAGTGTAGGAGACCAACTTAAGAAAAATTTATCTTGAATATTTTTTTAATTTTATAATATTAATACATAATGTATCTTGAACGCCGAATAATGATCTGTATCAGCCAAAAGTGAAACGCGTCATTTGTTTCACAAATATAAATTTAATAGTTTATTTATATAAACTTAAACATTGCATCGAAACAAGAAAAATGAAACAAGAGAATATATAAAATATATAACATAAATTGAAAAAATATTAATAACTTTGGAACACAGACAAAAATTGTTTTCCAACATAACATTGCATAGGATCGAAACCGTTTTGAGCCCAAAAGCTTGAATCGATACAGCGCAAAAATTTCGATTCTTCGTAACAATTATTCCAAGTAAAAGTTCTGTTCGAAGGATCTAAGTCTACATTATAACAGTTCTCAAGCCCTGCTGACAGGTGTCGGGCCTTCCGGTTCCCGAGGAGCATATAATGCGGTTTTAATGCCAAAGGTGTCAGGTTTCATAAACGAACCGGTACGCGCGAGTTTGTCACGGGTCATTCGCGTCGCGGGTTACGAAAAACGAGCGTACGGCACGCGAGCGACGGACGTTGGTCGTTTTTTCTCTCTCTTTCTTCTTATTTTTTTTCCTTTCTGGCCCACGAATAAAAGAACGAGAGTAAAATCGTTGGTCCAGCGGGTACGCGACCGGCGCGATCGCGTTTCGAATTCGGGAACGTGAAACGCGTTGTGATTCGTCGGACCAGGACGCTCGCGCGACCACGAAACGGAATTCCTCTCCTAGAAGTTTCAGGAATGCGGAAACGTGTGTCCTTTCGAACAGGAGAAAGATAATCTTCGATTTAATCCACGAGAGAAGTCTAGTACACTTATGTTTGTCGACGAGCAGTGGTGACTATGTTGTCGGAATTTCGAGGCTCTAGTGACTTCGATGCGTGCACAAGACGGATTTCCAGCACCATTGGTAAGTTTACGTTGGCGTTACACCGTTGTTCAGGGTTACACGGTCTTTCAAACGTTTACTGTATTTATAAAAATAGTTTAAAGCAATTATAATTGTAATAAGCGTGACGGTGTACATAGTGTCTCTAGGGACGAACTATGTTTCTAAAATCGTTAGAGATACTTTTGTATTTCTTACGTACCGTAAGTGAGTTCTCGAAATTGAGCAAAGCGCGACAGTTTATCGAAATCCACGGCAGAACTCCCTTGCATGTGTATCCGTCGAGCAGAATAAATAGCATTCGATAAGATCTCGATAAAAATGGCATCCCGTGCACCGAGATACCACTGTCGACGGTAGTAACGAGTCATCTTTGTTGATCAATCGCTAACCAGTATGATACAGCATTCCGTGGCATCGGAGCCTAGATTATTTTCAATATGATACGCTTGAAACAGCTGAACCTTCGTCATCAAGAACCCGGGATTAGCAAAAACTATTCCTATCTTCCATCTCCTCCGCTTTGCTCCTCTTTTCGAATCGACGATCGAGGCTGAAACTCCGCGATCTACGGCAAATAACGCGGCATCGATACCTCTTGGCCTCAGGTGGAACAGGAAATTGAAGCTTATCGTTATTATTTCCAGTCCATTAAGCATTTTTCCCCCCGTTCGTGCCCGACAAATTTATTCCTCCAACGTCTATCGACTCGTGCAAGGTCATCCAAAAAAACCCTCCTTGGCCTAACTAATTTCTCATGTGTAACTATTCAATAATCATGTTTCTATACAGTCAGGATCACTCAGAAATTAATAGGGTAAATTACAAAATTCTTTTTAATAATATCTTCGTTGCAAAATGTAATATTATTGCATCTGCTAG
The DNA here is from genome assembly GCF_013123115.1 of Colletes gigas. Taxonomy (NCBI): domain Eukaryota; kingdom Metazoa; phylum Arthropoda; class Insecta; order Hymenoptera; family Colletidae; genus Colletes; species Colletes gigas. Next base: position 5,273,639 of record NW_025106646.1, read on the forward strand.
TGAATTAAGATTTATTTGCATCAGACGATTTTTATTCTTTTTTCTATTTGACTCCTGGTGACCCGAAGATTCTAACTCTTCGATCACGGTTAGTGATTCCCTAGTGTTCGAATTCGATCCGAGAATCGATCTCTGTTCCTCGCGCTTCTGCATTCAATCGTTCAATCATGGACATTTCCGCGTACGTCACAATTAGAAGGATCCGTCTTTTCCACGAGGTGATTATGTGTTATTGTTGTGTAACCTACTCCGAACATTGCTAATGTGATTTCTTCTATTCTATTCAAATTTTTCTCTCCCATCCGGAGATTGAAAATACCTATTACTTCATCTACAGTCGCGGACAAAATTGAGTAGACAGGCAATAGAAATAGCTACCGCACATGCAAACTACACTAAAGTATTATTTACTCTCATTAAACACTATAAATACAAACAGGAATATGATACGTTGCTTCACAAATTTTTAAGTTACGATTCTATTATTCTATATTAATTTCTATACTCCTTCGAGGACTTCAAGATTTAGTCTAGCTTCAGAACAAATATTTAACTCAAGAATCGTGTACGTTAGGAGTCAATAATTATCGTACTCGATTTTTCCACGTCATCGATCTCATGTAGGAATCTTGTTCACTTTGTATACTTTTTGTTACACTTGTATTTTCCGTGTTGCTCGTCCGTGCTCCCCTTAATTGTACGCTAATGGGTTTTATAAATGAATAAATAAGTAAATAAAATTCCGAGGGCGATTGCGTCCGAGACGGTAGGTGAAAAACGAGCGCACCGGCTGAGTGGTCCGCACTCGCAGAGATATCATAATAATACATTGTGATGATCGGCCGGTCGAGGAGCCTAGAGCAATGGTAACTATCAATTCCAATCAGCCGCAATCACCGACGCTGGCCAGCGCTAATAAATTCCGCTCGTTCCTCGAATATCCCGGCTCTCTCGTGACTCTCTCGTTTCGACTCCGTTGCCCTCTTAATCCGGGACGAGGCGGAGGACAATCCGAAACCGGGCAACGAAAGTCGGTTGTCGATTTAACCGCGACGATAACTTCGGGTCACGACTCCGTCTCTATTGCCCCCTGTGACAAGCTACGAGTCGCATCCCCGTTTCGCGTGTCTGTTCGTTGATACTAATTGTCTTTCCTCCCCCGACTTACACTGTCGCTGGAAATTTCGAAAAATTGGAAGTTTCGTTAAACGCGAGATCGAGGAAGTAACGTGGCTACTATGAGATGCGAACAAAGTTTGAAACAAATTGTTATTAAACACAAGTTATAGCGAAGGAGGATTAAACTCAAGCTCCACGTTTGAAGTATTGTTTGTGTTGAATATTTGCTATATAAATACAACAGAGTTTCGACCTAAGTATGTATTTAATTAATCTAGTTTTACAAAACGAAAATGCTGTTCTTAGCTTGACGGTTCTCTGCTAATTGAGCTTGACACTCGGGAAAAAAGAGACGAGACGCTCAGGGGGTGCAATAAACGAGTGTCCTCCTCAGGTAATACTGACCTTTGCAAGGGAGGGGACTGCACCAATGGATACAAATTTTCATCAAAAACATGCAATGCTAATTCTCAACAGTTTATTCTGGTACTAGAATTTTACCTTGTCGTAGAACACTGTTATTAAAATTGTACGAGGGTCAGGAGCATCGAAATGGGATGAAACTAACAAGGATGTACGTTTCTTAGGAGAATGGAGAATGCATAAAGCGTGCGAATGAAAGGATGAAATACGAATGGGGTAGGAACAGGGGAACGAGAAAAAAAGGAGAACGCGTCTCGACAAAAGGCGAGGGGATGAAAAAATAAAGGGGGTAAAACGCGTTCTGGTAACGATTCCCCGACGAGGATCGTTATCACCTCGGTACAGCCGCCAGAAAAGTGCTATCGAGGCAGAAAGTTATTGCGTAGTTAAGTGGATAACCTACGGTCTAAATTGCGCTTGGGCAGCAGGTCTGCATTTGAATAGTTGAGCTAACGGATGGTGGCCTGCACCATCGAAACGGGCCCCAGAGAACGTGTCGAGAGAGATAGAACGCGCGAAAGAGCTCCAGATGCGCGAAAGAGGGAGCTAGACTATTCGCGAAGGAGCTACCTCCAATCGAGGAGCAGCTGGCGAGGAGAAGGAGGAGCAGAGGTAGGAGGCGACGCTGGAGAAAGAGTTGCGAAACGGGTAAACGCGTTTAACCTATCCACGTAGGATGTTGCTACTCTGGTTAGACGCTCTTCGATAAAAGATTCCCTCAGGACTTTTCTGAACAAAAGTAACAACCCCTCTTCGAATCTTTAAAGTTTGTTGTCATCGAACGGAGTTGTTATTTTTGTGGTTGTCAGAGATAAGTAGCTCGACGCTTGAGTCGAATGTTAAGGGTTACTTCCTAAGAAGGGAACCTTATCGAGTAAAAATAAGAATTCTACGAGGTACAATCGAAAAAAATCGTGGTCGATACGATTCCATTAATCTGAAACTATGAGAAAAATGTTATTCCCGTTAGGAAGTGTGTAACGATCTAAGGAGAAGTGAAAATCCTGACGAACAAAATAAAACACCTCCCTCGATAAGGTTCGCGTCGCAGATCCCGGAGCGAACGTTAGAGAGGGAGTTAGAATTTTCGTAACAGTTACACGAAATAGAAGTTCTACGTAACAGTTCTCGACCAGAACTTTTGTTCGACGGTTCGGAACGTTTTCAAGCCGTGGTCATTTGTTTCCAGCAGCAAGGAGATAGATGACAGTTCGTCGGACTACAGAGGATCGAGAATACGGTACTAAGCGGGCTGGAAATAAGAAGAGACGAGGTCGTTGCATTCCGTTGGGCGGACACCCGAGAGTATCTCCGTATTCGGTAATCGATCATCGTGACGTATCGTCGAACACGTGACGAACGATGCCCCAAGCATATCCGACGCTGGAGTGTGGCTACGCGTGATCCGATCCGACGCTAAATCGGCTCGTAGCCAGGCGGAAAAGATCGGTTCGAAGCCCCCGGACGATAAATCCCCCTCGTAATTTGCCATGGAACCACTTTCTTACCAATTCCTGGTTCCCCCAGGATGTTTCCAAGACGTCGTTTGCTCGAAACAATGTTGACATTTTACAAAACGGAAAACAGAAGGAAAAGACCGTGGTTTGGAAGCAGTGATTTTCGTTAGGAATTAAAATAGAAATTCGCTTGGGTGCTTGGACTTCCTTTGAAACGGTTCGTAACACGCCCCAGCATTTCGTAACCGCGTCCAGTTCCCCTCCAGTTTATTCTCGTCCCACGATAACGTGTAAAGTAGTAAAGCACCACGCCACCGCAGTTTCGTCTACTTTTCTTCATGGAAATGGGTCCAGGTTCAGTGCACGGCTTCCATCGGGTCCCCGAGACTGATTCTTTATCTCACCCCAAAAAAGGCCAGAGTGCGTTTGAAATAGAAACGCGATAATTAACCGGTTAGCTTCGCACATTCGTCCCCGTTCACCGTCCACGGGTGACATTATTAAGTGGCTGTTTTCAGAGACCTCGCGAGACATCCAATCTGCGGATTGCAATCGTTCCTGAAATGGGCCAATGTCTAAGACAATCGAACGCGATGATTGGATTAAACTCGAGTCTTTGAGCTCCTAGACTCGAGCGTTCAGGACTTTCATGATTCAAGATTCAAACTTGGAAAACTCGACACTCAACATTTAGAGCCTATTTTAAGATGGCTAAATCCATGCTTGGACAAATAATCCTGAAGACATTGAAATGGAAAAAATAATATTAATATTTAGAGATAGCCTTTGTACAAAATGTTAAGTGAACGATAAAGTTGACATACAGTGGCGGCCAGCTACTTAAGACCGCTGGTTAGTTAAAGAAATAAACAGTGTTAATATTTTATTCATTGTATTTTTCGTATACTGAACTCATATGAAATATATTTTGAAGTATGTTATACCATAATATCGCAATAATTTTATTTACAACACAATAGACTGCAAATATTTTTAATATGTTCTCAGATTAGGTCGTTATAACAGCGGACAACTACTTAAGACCAAATCAGACTAATACTATAAATACAGGTTAAATTAATGAAACTTGTTAATTGCGGAAAAATAAAACTTAGCAAATAGTTAGTAACGCGTTGCACTCCCTTTTTGTCGTATCACTTCTTCACAACGTCTTGGCATAGACTCAATTAAACGGCGACAACGCTCGACTGGAATATTATTCCACCCTTCTTGAATAACAGCGTACAATTCATTTAAATGTTTGGGCTTTTTATATTTTACATGTTTCTCCACATCAATCCATAGCATCTCAATAGGATTGAGGTCTGGAGATTGAGAGGGCCATGGTAAAATGTTTACATTTTGCTGACATAAAAATTGTTTAACCCTACGGGCTGTGTGTTTCGGGTCATTGTCGGCTTGCAAAATCCAGTTATCTGGCATTTGATTTCTTGTAAATGGGAGCAATACCTCATTTAATATATCAATGTATTTGTATTGATCCATTATTCCTCCAATTCTATGAATTGGGCCAACACCTTGTAACGTAAACGCTCCCCAAACGTTCACTGAACCTCCTCCACCTTTCACGGTTGATTTTATGCATTTTGGTGAAAATTCCTCGTTGATACGACGTCGAACATACAATTTGCCATCTGACCCCATTCTATTAAACTTGGACTCATCGGTAAAAACAACTTTTGACCAGTCTGCTATTGTCCAGTTGCGATGATTCTTAGCGAACTGTAAACGAAGCTTTCGGTTTCGTTTGGAAATGAGTGGCTTCTTGCGAGCGATGCGACCCATAAGATTAAATTCGTTTAATCTTCTTCGCACTGTTCGAACACTAATTTTCCTGATAATTTCGACACCAGATTCATTGAGAACTGGTCCGGCTGTTTTGTAACGATCCGCTTCAGAGATGCGGTGAAGAATGCGATCTTCTCGCACTGTTGTATTACGAGGCCTTCTTTTACGCGACACGTTACAAACTGATCCTGTCTTAGATATGTATTGCATTGCCTGTATACACGCCGTTTTCGAAATATTTAATTTTGTAGCAATTGCTGAAAATGAGTATCCCTCATCTCTCAATAATTTAATTTGAATTCTTAGTTCTGGAGTAATGTTCTTTTCTCGACTCATGATTGTTGACTGATTAGCAGTTGTTTGCGATCTTGAATGCAGTGATCCATCGCAACCATGTCAACAGTAATGGTAACTAAGGATCTGATGCAACTATGTAATGTGAAAATCAGCAAAAAATGAAAAACACAAATCGGTCTTAAGTAGTTGTCCGCTGTTATAACGACCTAATCTGAGAAAATATTAAAAATATTTGCAGTCTATTGTGTTGTAAATAAAATTATTGCGATATTATGGTATAACATACTTCAAAATATATTTCATATGAGTTTAGTATACGAAAAATACAATGAATAAAATATTAACACTGTTTATTTCTTTAACTAACCAGCGGTCTTAAGTAGCTGGCCGCCACTGTATATTGGACGTAACCAAAATGATTCTAAGTTATTAGTTTTTAGGATGGAAGCTCGAGAAAAATGATGTCGAATCAGAGTAGCAAGAGAGAACGAAGGAGAAAGCCTGAGGCAGAGTTTAGACAAAATAATGTTGAAGATGTCGAAATGAAAAAAATGTCACGTGCTAGAAAATAATAATAATAATATTTAAAGGGTACGGAGATTAAAAATAGGCTCTGTACGAAATTTGAAAGCAGTGTGCCCTGGTGAACAGTGAGCGATAAAATCGACAATGGACGTGAGTAAAATAATTCCAATCGGAGTTGCAAGAACGAAGAGGAAACCCCGAGGGAGAATGGAGAGGACGACAAAAAAATGATTCTCGGAATGGTGTTGACACCTACGTAACAGTTTGTCACGCAACGATCTCTCATTGTGCGCGTCCCACAGATCCGCGGAGCTCCTGGATGCGGTGAACCTCAACCTGAAAGAGGTTTTCTCACGACCGATCGCAGCATCCCGGCGCGGGCTAATTGATCGGTTAAGTACGTTTAATCGTACGGCTGCGTGGCCGAGAAACACGCGGAAAGTGTACGGTTGATGAAATGCGGAGCTAATTAAAAGAGGTACGAGAACGGAACCGAAGGAAACCGCGAGTGGCTTCGACGGCAACGTGTTCTTCTGCTCGAGGAGGATAATTAAATCGCGTTTCTTCGACCGGGGAAGCATCACGTTGGAATGCAACCGTCAGCGAATTATTAAAAATCTTGGAACACCTCGTATAATTTTTTCTTTTGATTTTTAACTATTCATCTCAAAGTTATTTTCATTTCTTGATAACGGTAACCAGTGTCTAGCAAATTTTAATCTACGAACAACAAATACAAATTTCGAATTTAAACCAATATTTGGACGAGCAAAGTCACAGGCAAAAGCTAGTTTACGAATCTAACAATTTTATTATTGAGAATGGAATTTGCCCAATTCTGAGGACAACCCACTCGAGTACTCTATTTCCCATATTTCAAGTATGGAATTAAGCAAAAAATTAAATTTTCAACCCAATTGCACTCGTATCAGCTGGATTCGAGAATTAAATTTGCCCAATTCTGAGGACAATCCATTCGAGTATACTATTTCCTATATTTCAAGCATGGAATTTAAAAAAATTAAATTTTCAACTCTGTTGAGGTGTCTGAGGATTCCAGGATACACTCGTATCAGCTGGAATTGCCCAGCTCCGGAGTCTCGGTGCTTCCACCTTATCGGGTTCCAGTTTCTTGAGGGGTTCCCTGGCACCTGAATCATTCCAATTTTTCCCCCTCTCTCTCCCGGAAGCGGTACACTTCGCGAAGCACAACACGTACGCCCACGCGAAGCTCGAACGAACGACGACAACGATCTCGTTCGTTTACGTTTGCGCAAGCAACGACCCACGAGCATCGTCACGCGACGATTCCGTGGAACGCTCTCGAAAGTCATCTCCGGGACATTTTTCGCTGCGCGGCTTCGCGATCCTCTTAAATCTCGATGCAGGCCGTTTGTGCGTGCCGACTCGAACTCGCACGCGAACTTCACGCACGATTAAACTCGGATCGGTGCCTGATTAGACGCCCGGAACGAAATTCTTCGCGCTGTGAACCTAGAAAATCTCGAATTCGTAATAATCTCGACACCCACACCGTCGAGTTGATCTGGATAAACGGGCTCTGGATTTATTCGGACCATGTTCGTCTTAAAATCGTACGGTGATGCTTTTCACTAACGATAATAATAGTGTATGGGGTCGTAGAAATAAACTATCATGATACAGCAAGAATTTGCGATGGTAACAACGCAAAATCTTAATCGAAAACCTTATATAGGAATAATAAAATTCAGATTCGGGTCAAAACTGACTCAAAGATTTTTTATCGAATGAAGATAGTCACCATAACGTCAGAACCTTTAGAATACGTTGACAAGATTTGGATTAGTTGGACTCTAGGTTTATCCCGACACTGTTTTAGAATCGTATGATTTTGCTTTTTACTAACGATAATAATAGTGTATGGAATAGTGGAAATAAAATATTATGATAAAGTAATAATTTTAAAGGCAAAATCTTAATCGAAAACTTTATATAGGAATAATAAAATTCAGATTCGGGTCAAAATTGACCCAAAGATTTTTTATCGAATTACCCAGCATAACTTGAGAATCTTTAAAAAATTGCCTGTGTAATTGCCTTCGAAAACTTCATGATAGCAGAAGATCATTTCGGGACACGGTGATAAGTATTTTTTTTCCATTCAGATTTCAGATACATTTTATTTGAAGCGCGCAACGCCAACATTTCACTATACGTATTTTCTCTCCATTCAGAAATACGGTTTGACACATGATTTTTATTTCGCTGCAAATAACAGGAATTTATAGCGTCGAGCAAAAATGTTTCGCGTTGCTATAACGCGATTTGTGCGTGATTTTCTCGAGCGCTCCGGGATCGATTCAGTGTTTTGCATACACTTACGTCGCGAATATCGCGTTTCTTTTCCGTTATTACCGTGTAACGATTTCTTCCTCTTATCGACTACTCGGTTCACCGTGTCCTATTTTTGTTTTTACGATATAACGGTCTCGATAGCGATATCCGTTCTGATTGGTCACACTCGCGCTTCAACGTGTGACGTTTGGTTGCACGTGAATATTGAAAAGTAACGAGATATTAAATATCCGGGCGCCGCTGGCAGACATTTAAATTACGATTAAAGTGATCGATTATTATTCTTATTAACAATATGACACAGTGATTATTTACGAAGTCGGTTAGATTACATAGATATACATGCATCACGCTAACAGCGATATTAAACACTTGCTCGACATTCAAATTGATTGAAACAGATTACGTTCGCTGGATCAAGAAATAGACGAAAACGTAGCGGACGAACACAGGTGCAAATCAAGTTCGAGTTCGAGCAAATGAACTTTTTAAATAAACATTTTGCTACATCATTTGTCCGTACAGAGATCTTAGGATACCTTTGCAGGATTATTACTTGTACTTTCTTTTCTTCAAATTGCGTTTAAAGTCGCATCAACTGTTATTAGCGACTATGCAATAAAATAAGAAACAACCGTTGACCATTCCGATGCTTTCGCAGAATTTATTTATCTCGTGACATTATATTTGATTATTTTGGGGGGTCTTTGACTTTCGATAATTTGTGTTTTATTAATAACAATTCTATCTTACGAAGGATCAAATGTTTTACAAACAGTGGAGATAGAAAAGTGACATTTTCCAGCAAGAAAAATTCAAAATCTATTTAAAATTGAGTTATCCTTTGTTTTGATATTACATTTTCTTTTTCCCTGGGTTTTTGACATTCGATTATTTGTATCGTATTAATAAAAATTCTATCTTACGAAGGATCAAATGTTTTACAAACAGTGGAGATAGAAAAGTGACATTTTCAAGCAAGAAAAATTCAAGATCGACTTAAAATTGAGTTATCCTTTATGTTTAATTTTTTAGAAGGTCTTTGATATTCGCTAATTTGTGTTTTATTGCTAACAATTCTATCTTACGAAGTATTGGATGTTTCACGAACAGTGGGGATAGAAAAGTGAGATTTCTCAGCCAAGAAAAATCCGCGATCGGCTTAAAATTGAGCCGAGTGTTGCATCGTGCAGCTTGCAAAAGTTATAATACCTGCTCGTGCCTGGTGTAATGGTCAAGCCGCGAAAACCTCGCGTGAGCAGATTGATAGAAGTTCATTGCATCATTACGCGTGAAACCATGCATTAAGGTGCAGGTAGCACGATGCAACTGACAGCTACGTTCGATGCACATTCCACCCGACGCTCATCCTCTCAAATTTAGACTTTATTTACACCAGTCCTTTTGTTCGACGATTCAACAAACTTTTATCGACGAGGAAATATTTTTAAAAATTATCCTCTCCAGAAATTTGAATTCGTGAATAGAAAAACAGACTGTCATCTCTAAAAAAATTCATCTATCTTACCTTGACAATATTACCGTGAGTTCTTACAGTAATTGAGAATTCCGAATGGAAGTGCAAACGTAAATAAATGAGAAAATAAATTGGAGAGGCGGCAAGAATCGGAGAAACGATACGCGAATTGTTTCCGCAAGAATGGCGGGCAGTTTAAGGGTAAAAGGACGCTCGCGTGAGGAAATTAATAGAAATCCGAGGCGCTATTACGCGTGACAAGCGTGCATTAAGTTTCTGGATGCACCTGCGAAGATAGGAGGTAATGCATTCGTTATGAACGACATGCAGTGGCATGTCTTACGTGCCTTCTCATTGGAACACGGCCACGATTTCACGACAAAATCGACCGAGGAAGCTTCCTCTGCTAAATAAACCACGTCCCGTGATAACCTGGAGCACCATTCCTTTGCCAGGAGACGTCAAGTTCTATCTGACTCGCGGCCGACAGACGATATTCGGTTTAAATTCTTAATTGATTCCGCAAACTTCTTACTGCTCTCGATCGTCTGATTTTTAACGCTCGCGTAAATTACGATACGGACGTCCATTTTGCTTTTATTGCGCGAGAATCTTGAAACGGAATTCCTAGCTACCCTTCTCATTTCTTGAGTTTTGTATTCTGTCAATAATTTTCATTTTTTTGTTTCTTTAAGGCACTCATAACGATATTTTCTTTTGTTTTCAAAATCATTAAATGTATGAAATTGAATCGTTTCGTTACCACTAATTTCTGCAGCTCAAAATCTCTTCGTCCATTAAATGCATGCTCATAATAACGATTTGAATTTCGATAACCTTTTCGTATAAAAATGAAGATAGATGGTTTTAATTATTTATTCTATGATTAAAAAGATTAGCCACTATATTCTATTTGTTTGTTCAATGGAAACAATCTGTTATTTTTAATATTCGAGCATTAAAATGGGTTGAAAGTAGCAACTGTTCCTTGGAATCTTCAATTAATGTTATCCAATATAGGAAAAATAATTTATAGATATTTTATAAAAGGGGGAAAAGACAAGAGGGGTCGAAGGTTGATAATCATCGTTCGATTTGCAGTTTCAATGATAAAAGATCAATTTTACTCGATTGCTTGGAGTGACTAAATCAAGATTCAAAGATCCAAATAATCATAAGTCGGGCATCAAACTGTTTCGTCACCAGTGTAAATATACGAAACACAACCAAGCTTGGGAAAAAAGAATTTGAATTACATATGTGGCTTTAATTATTTATTCTACGATTAAAAAGATTTGCTGCTATATTCTATTTCTTTGTCCAATGGAGACAATCAATGTGTTATTTTGAATATTCGAGCATTCAAATGGGACGAAAGCAGAAACTGTTCCTTGGAGTCTTCAATTAACGTTATCCAATATAGAAAAAATAATTTGCAAGAGTTTTACAAGAGGGGGAAAAGACAGGAGGAACCGAAGGTTGATAATCATCGTTCGATTTGCAGTCAGTTTCAATGGCCGCATATTATTATTAGCATCGAACGAAACGTCGGACGATAAAGACGATAAAATGGTAGCATGGCCAGATTGCGGTTGATGAGTCTTCTTACGGATCGAGCAAAGTCGCAATCCGTCTTGGAAGCTATGACAGGATAATAATTACGAACGAGCTACCGACGAAGGGAGAAATAAAGGAGCGGGGAGAAAGAGAACTCGTCCAAGTAAATTGATAGAAGTTCATTACGTCATTACGCGTGAAACTGTTTACTTCTGAAAGCTAGTCAAGCGTTGCACCGAGGTGCACTAATAATACGATATGCAGTTACTGACTGCTGAAAGCTTTCGAGCGTGTTTCTGATCGATCCACGCATAACCAATTACGTTTCAATGATTTCGAATCCTCCAGAAATTCTACTCAAAAGGATGCCATTTTTACCAAGACGTATTTCTATTAATTTTTTACTTTTTAAACACTCTATGTACGCAGCTTTTGAAGCCGCCCCCTTACGTCATTTTCTAGTTTTCTGTGATTGCATTAGTAATTAAACAGCACTTGAAACGCGACCAATTGATGTTTGTAAGGTTAAATAAGCGTCCTATTTTAATTTTATTTAAGTATTATACGCAACGAAATTTTTATTTTGGAACAAAATCGAATTTTAAATTTGGGGTGCAATACCTGTAATATTATAACGTTGAGAACGTTGAGTTTCCAGAAGAAAGGACGAATACCTTGTGAATGAGTCGAGAAGTTTATCAAGTGGTTCACCAATATTATTCGCATTTGTATTTCACAAGTTCGCTTCGTCCTTTCGAACGTTTCTCACAAAGTCCATCGTACGTTTTTCCACTGCTGTTGCTTAAACAAGATTGACCCGTCGTTCTTCTCAAACAAAATTTCAAGGCTCTGAGTACGTTCGATAAGGCCCCACCACATTCCAAAGGAATCTTACCTGATACAATAACATCCCTCTTCGCGTTGCTTGTAAACATTCCCAACGTAAATTATTTTATGGCTCTTCGACGAGTCAACCATTTCACTAAATATACAGAACCCTAAGAGTTTTTCAACTTAACCTTTGCAAATAACTTTTCCAAAAGCTCTATCAACCATAAATTACACTTAACCTATGTGACTATTGGATACGTAACTGTATTTTTTTTTTTAAATCATTAACGCGAATATTAGAGATTTTAGAATAAAAATAGACTACTATCATTGATTTTCTAGAGAATTAAGTCATTGTTACTAACTATCGAGTTATTTTCCAGTGCAAAATTGGTATATTCCTCTTCCATTATAATGTTATGCTACATCTCGAAGCAATCTCAATCTGTTTTTTTTTTAATCATTAACGTGAATATTAGGGATTTTAGAATAAGAATAGACTATTATAATTTATTTTCTTGAGAACTAAGTCACTGCTACTAACTATCGAGTTATTTTCCAGTGCAAAATTGATATATTCCTGCTGCGTTGTAATGTTATGCTACATCTCGAATCAATCTCAATTCTATACATTCGTCGCTACAACATATGTCATATTATATCGAAACGTTTCATATTGTTCGTGCATTTTCTGCGATTCATTTGGCAAATGGTGTCGCGTGTCTGCTTTTGTACTGTTCATCCATCGTCTCCTTCAGGATTGGGCAGTTAACCCTATGCCCAACCCCTTTGAGCCTTTCACGACGAGCAGGGGTGGTTGCTGAGGGTGTCTCCTGCTCCCCACTCGCAGGGAAAATCGAAACTCGTTATTCTACGGGAATGGAGCGTCGAATTCTCAACTTGCAGAACCATACTCTGCAGCACAGCTTTTTTCAGCAACCGTATACGAGTTTAGTCGCCTCTAATTCAACAAAAATTTTCGGCAAATAAAACTTCGATTACATATTTTCAAATACTGGAATATGCTTTTACTCCACGAGACAAAGTATTTCTCCAAATTATATTCACTTGGATTTTTCGAAGCTTATTCCTCGACGTTTTCATTTATTTCAATAAGAATCTGATCCATCCAGTAATAAATATAAAAAAATGTTCAAAGATTGTAAGGCAGCAAACAAGTACGCCTGGGTCAAAGTGAATTTTAGTGCTAGAAATACAAAGGTAAATCATCAATTTTGTCGTAAATGTTCTGGATAGTTTATAATGAGTATACGGAAGAACCAACCCATTTATAAATACAACTAAACATTTATTTTCGATCCTATGGTTTAAGACGTTCGATTCGATGGAAATTGCCTTGAAAATGATTATTACTTTATTAAGTTTTTACGAAGCGTGTAACAGCATTAAGAGAATCATTTACCGTGTTTTTACCAGTTCGTTCGACAATTTGAGGCAATATAAAACCGCGTGTTGCGATCCTCCCGTTCTTGTCCAAGAAAAGTCGCGTTACTAGATTTCTCCGTGTGCGCGAACCGTTCGATCGGAGGCGATCGTAACTGCCAGGATATTCCCCATGGATTCGTGCTGTCTTCAAATTTATAGTAACCTCCACATGCCTGTATCCTACGTACGTGGACTTTAAACTACGTTTTAATACGGCACGATCAATTTATTAAAATAATAAACGTCGCCTGTCCGTGATCGTTAAAATTTTTTTTGACACTAATGAAACAGAACGGACCGTAAGACAAATCTAAATAAAAAAAATCCAAGGCTTTAAAACGCTGTAAAAAGTCGCGGCTGCTCAAACAAAAAGTTGAAACATACAACGAGAAAACGGGGACGAAAATAACTTTCGTTTTTCAGAGTTTAGCGCGTCGTAGATTGAAATCAGAAAATACGAGGGTCGTTCAATATGTCCTTAGAAAAAGATAGAAGAACAAATTATTTTAGGTAGATTTTTTTTATTTTTCAACATAGTCTCCTTTTTAAGCCATCTAAAAAGTAAAATTTTTTTAAGTTTGGAAATAAAAAAAGTCACTAGGGGCGAAATCCGGTGAATACGGTGGATGTTATAATAATTGAAACTTTAATTCTCTGATTTTGGTCATCGAAACTGCACAGGTGTGCATCCGTGCATCGTCTTGATGCAAGAGGAAGTTTCTCGCTTCAATTGATAATAAAAATGAAACCATGTGGTGGATATAACTGAAACTTTGACAGTTTTCTAGTGTGTCATGAAGCTTATTAAAAACAAACCATTTTCGATGCTACGAGGGCCAGGTCTTGGATTTTCTAAGGACTTATTGAACGACCCTCGTAGTAAAATGTCTTACTTCGACACGAATGAGAATTTTTACTCAAACTACACGTTTCGTTGCACTTCTTGATTCAGGATTTCTTTATGGCGCAACGAACGCGTACGTATTATTATTACTATTATCGAGTTTGGACGTTGTTGCGATAAATTCCCGCGGAATTGTTTCGCTTTCGAGATCGCAGGCTCGTTCGTTGGGCCACCGAGTCCGTGTTCCGGTCTCCGGTCGAATCGCGGTGCAGCAACCTGCGATTATTGATGGAATCTCGGTAAATGGCGATTCCTGGACGCGCCACCACGTACATAGATCGCTGGTTCTGCCCGCTGCACCACGTACCACGTTAATGAACGACGTCGAAACGTTTCGACACGTTCAAATTGGCCGTTGATCCACGGGCATTCCATCTACATACAGCGCGCTCGGTCGTTCCCGTTGCAACCGCATATTCCATTGCGTCTCGATGCACTCCGGTGTAAACAGCTTCACGGGCTAATGGCGTAATTGAGTTACTCTATCAATTTGCGTACGGCGACGTTTCTTCAACATCCGGCTTCCAACGTCAGCCATCTAATTTCCTTGGTCCACTTTTTCGCGAAAAGAACAATTTCGTGGACCCAATTTCACTGGGACATTCGAGGCTCTTTCCAATTCTTTAATATTTATTTTTACTTCTTTTTAGTGAATTTTATTCGCGGAATATCGAATATAACTTTTAGATTGATTCGTAGACTTAAGGTTGAGGTTTTTGGATGGATACGGTGTGAAATTTTATTTTTTGGAAGGGTTTGTTTAACCCCTTGACGTACGATTTAATGTAATTTTTCAAACATATACTATTCAATTTTATTTAAATTTGTTCGTAGAAGGAATGGCCACGAAAAAGAATAGATTTATTTTATGAATACCTTGTAAATGTAAAGATGTGTTGATTTTAATATACAGGGTGTTCGGCCACCTCTAGCAAAAATTTTAATGAGCGATAGTAGAGGCCAAAATAAGACAAAAATCAAGAATACCAATTTGTTGATGGAAGCTTCGTTAAAAAGTTATTAACGTTTAAAGTGCCGCCCTTACTGAATTTTTTTCTCGAAAATGCGCAAGATTTCGGGGGTATGTCTATTCACCAAAAATGACTGTAATTGAACCCTACAACCGAAAATAATTTTTCCACAACGATTTGCAATTTTTTAATTTTCTCGAATAATTTCACACCTTCTCTATTTTTTTTCTCGAAAGTGGGCAGGATTTCGTGGGTATGTCTAATGACAAAAACTGATTGTAATTGACCCCCGCAACCAAAAATAATTTTTCCACAACGATTTGCAATTTTTTTTCTCCGTTGAAAAATTTAGGCACCTAATTGGATTTTCAGTAAGGAATTTTTTTCTCGAAAGTGCGTACGATTTTGGAGGTATGTGTAATGACAAAAAATGATTGTAATTGATCCCCGCAACCGAAAATAATTTTTTTAGAACGATTTGAAAAATTTTTTTTCGCCGAAAAATTTCAGCACCTACTCGATTTTTTTTCTCGAAAGTAGATAGGATTTCGGAGGTATGTGTATTCACCAAAAATGATTGTAGTTGACCCCCGCAACCGAAAATAATTTTTCCAGAACGATTTGAAATTTTTGAATTTAATTGTTAATAACTTTTTAACGAAGCTTCCATCAACAAATTAGTATTCTTGATTTTCGTCTTATTTTGGCCTCTACTATCGCTTATTAAAATTTTTGCTAGAGGTGGCCGAACACCCTGTATAAGACTTGACGATGAATAGGTTGATCATTGTGAAACTTGTCATTAAGAACTTGTAACGAGTCAGACTCGTCATTTTACGGCAAGGGATTAATAATAGCAACAGATAGTAATATTTGCTTTTAGACACATCTGTGTACTCTATACATGCTTGTTTGCTTTGTTCTGTCTGTTTATTATTATAATATACCTTATTGTTTATAGAGTCATTAGATGTGAACTAAATGATGTGACACATCTGTGTACTCTATACATGCTTGTTTGCTTTGCTCTGTTTATTATAATAATTTAACTTGTTCTGTCTGTTTATTATTATAATATAACTTATTGTATGTATATAGAGTCATTAGATGTGAACTAAGTGTTGTGACACATCTGTGTACTCTATACATGCTTGTTTGCTTTGCTCTATTTGTTTATTATAATAATTTAACTTGTTCTATGTGTTTATTATTATAATATAACTTATTGTATACAGAGTCATTAGATGTGAACTAAGTGTTGTGATACACAAGTAACAATGCTCATACATACAGTTACTCCCACTCGTATTCTTACACTATAATAGTGATTCACTTATAAATGGAAATAAACTTTTATTACTTATGAATTCTTTCTATTTATTTTGAGCAAATATTGTTTTTATATTACACAGTGTTGCTTTTATTTATGAAATTGTTTTTTTTTAGATAGAGAAGTATAATATAAACAGTATACAATACTGTCAATAATAAACAAATCTACAATGCTTCACAATACACTTCACTTTTATAATCAGACGAAAACCAGTGTTTCCAAGGTTGTTGACAATTTATTAAAGTACAAATCCTTAAATATCTCAATGTATAAGATGTATGCATGCTCATACTTTTATTTTCATACTCATATTTTTTGAAAATATCTCGAGATCTAATAATTTTTTTGCCATGGTACCCTAATCATTTTTTACGTAGAATGAACAGAAAAATCGATCTGTGTAAAAAAAATATGCATTTCTATTTAAAGAAATGATGCAATTGTTAATTGCACATGCACTGCTGCATCTAAAAAAAATTTAAAGGCCTACAGATGTAGTGCTCTTCGAACCATTTATCTTTCTCCTTTGGCATTTTTTCGTAAATGCAATAATAACGGAGTTTTTTGTTTGAAACAATTGCGTGGACCACCCTGTATAGTGTATATTCATGAGAAATAAGTTTTCTTTCATCTATAGTGTATACAAGTGGGAGTAACTGTATTTATACTCTATACATTGTAATTTACCTTATCAACGTAAACATAAAAAATTCATTATATTAGTATGTAAAATATTTGTGTCTTTAAAAATGGATATTATTGTAAATTCCTCGCCTAACTATTGCAGAATTAAAGTAACACTGACATAGAAACGAATACTACAACTGTGCCACAAAAAAAAACACAATTTCATAAATAGAAGCAACACTGTGTAATATAAAACTGAAATGGAACCAAAGTAGAACCGATATTCATTTCAATCCGTCCAGAAGTTATGATTTTTTAAACATATGCATAAAATTTTGGGAAAACATTTCTGGCCACACAGTATATTTTCGCGCAAAGTATTTTTTTCTCGAAATTATGTAGGATTTCGGGGGTATCTGTATTCACCAAAAATGATTGTAATAGACCCCCGCAATTGAAAATAATTTTTCCAGAACGATTTGAAAATTTTTTTTTCGTCAAAAAATTTAGGCACTCCTTCTCGATTTTTCTTAAAAATTCGTTTTTCATTTTTAATAAATTTGGTTGGCACTGTACAGAAAAGTTATTTAATACTCTTTTGTAAATATCTATGAGCTCTACTTCCATACTAAATTTCAATGCAATCCATCAACTATTGTAAAAGTTATGGCCGTTTGAAAATTGGATCTGTTTTATGGGGTTTTTCTAACTTTACAAAGTCAAGTAACCATTTTTCGAATATTTTTAGAATTTCTACATATTCTTCACTAAAATACTAACTGTTCAGAAGTTATGGTGTTTTAGAAATGTGTATGAAATTTCGAGGAGACATTTCTGGCCTGAAATAATATTTTCGATACGGAATTTTCTTTTCGAAACTGAGTATCGACGAGTGGCGATCGAGAAAAGCATAGATCGGGAGCGGCCTGCCACGAACGCTTCTGGAATCGGTTCGATTAATCGCGTCAAGCGACAACGATCGATAATTGCCATTGCCTAATCGCGACACGATGAAGTACCGGGCAGTCCGGGTAACGATTATGAGGCGACCTAACCCCTGGCGGATCGGACCACGATCGTTGGGCCTCATGCTGGGCCCACTCCTTATTTACTTCGGCCACGCTGTGAGGCAACAACGCACAGCTCGGAAACCGATGGGCTTATCTCCATCAATAAGTACCTGTCGGGTGCACGAGCGACCGTGTACCGTGCCTTCGCCGCGAACTGCTATTTCATCTTCATTCATAGAGTGATCTGAATAACTCGGGGCCAGCGAGATTTCCACGATCCGCCTCGCTGACCGCTTGCCAAACCCTTCGTCGCGGAAACGTATCCTCAGCAGCGTTCCTTTGCAAATTATATTGCCTAGTTTCGGTTTTGAAAACGGTTATCCATTCGTGCAGACTCCCTACTCTCGTTATTATTGTTATTTATTAGTTTACCGAAGAAATAATCCGCCAGGATACTGTGGCTATGGTTTCAAGCACTTCTTCGCGAAAGTCCAGTAATATAAATGTAATCTGATTTGTAAGGATGTCATGAATGGTTGGCGTGTGGTCATTTTCTAATATTCGGACACTTTTAACTTGAATATAAACTATATCATTTAATATTACTATAACTATTTAATATAAAAGAACATAAAAAGAAAAACCACAAGTGACTACTCTCGACCAATGAGTTCGATGCAGAGTGTCTTTCTGCTGTCGAAGTCAAACTCTCTCGATTCCTATTTACATTTTATAAACAAATGAGGGCATCGATAAAGAGGATCCTTTTTACTTCGTTCGAGTCGTAACACTTCCCCGGTCCAAACACATATACACTTCTTACAGATTATATTTTAAAATTGAGATAAAAGATCAATTTTACTCAATTGCTTGGAGTAACTAAGTCAAGATTCAAAGATCCAAACAATCACGAGTCGTTCTTCAAACTGTTTCGTCACCAGTGCAAATATACGAGACACAACCAAGCTTGGGGAAGAAAGAATTTGAATTCGGATAATGGCTTAATCGAAACAATTAAAAGACGCTTGTGAGCAGCGTTAATGGCGGTAAGGATCGCGGGGAATCAGCGGGTTGGAAACTCGTTGCTACGGTGTTCCGCGGTGATGTCCAGCTTTCTAGGCAGGAAATTGAAACAGTTCTCGTCGAACTCGCGAAATTATAGCTGTCGGACAAAAGCAATCGGCAATTACAAGTGGCTGAAAATCAGCCGACGCGTCAATCCAACATCAATCGCAGTCAGTTAACACCGTCGTTACTTTAACGAGCGGCAGTTTCTGCAACAGCGTTGTTTTGCAAAGCGTAAAATTGCCCCGCGTTTAACGGGGGCACCAAGCTCGATACACACAGAGCGGTTCTTTGTTTTATTTTCAAGTAACCCGACCAGGAACACCGATAGAAAACGTGCAAGAGCCTGAAAGCTGTGGTAATCCCGACGATTAAAGTCCTCTTACCGTAATGGAAGAGGCAATATCCGACGGAACAGCGATGGCTGAACGCGAGGCCGCCCGTTGCATTGTGCTTTGTAATTGTTGTAAATTGAACGACTCGATAGGACCCCGACACTGGTCGGTCGCAGATAAATATCTCGCTTTTCCTACCGTGCGTTCACGTCTGCCTTGAACTCGACGATGACGCGCGGTTCTCGCGTTTTAATTCCTTCCGCCGACCGCGACCGATTGGAACTTTTCCAATTATCTCCCGGATGACGATCACGCCGACTAGAAAAACCTATCGCAAGATTCGTGTAATTTTATCGCTATAAATAGCCACGATTTTTGCCACCTTCGCTAACAAGAAAACATTATTTATTCTATTTAATGTCATATTTGCATATTCATATTTTAGATCGTGTTATATACGCTGGCTAGAAAAACCGATCGCGAGTTTCGTGCAATTTTATCGCTATAAATAGCCATGATTTTTACCAACTTCTCTAACAAAATAAGAATATTTATTCTATTTAATGCCATACTTGCATATTCATATTTTAGATCATGTTATACAGGATGTTCAGTCATCCCTGGGAAAAATTTTAATAGGAAACTCTAGAGGCCAAAATAAGATGCAAATCAAGGATACTAATTTGTTGATTGAGTCTTCGTTAAACAGTTGTAAAGTGTAAAGAATTTTAAATAATAATTTTTCCTACCTGAATTTTTTTCTCGAAAGTCCGTAGAAATTCGAGGGTGTGTGTATTCACCAAAAATGATTATAATTGACCCCCGTAACCGAAAATAATTTTTCAAGAGCGATTTAAAATTTTTTTTTTGCCGAAGAATTTCAGCAGCACCCTTTGTCGATTTTTCTTAAAAATTCGTTATTCATTTTTAATAAATTTGTTTGAGGTCCTACGGAAATTTTGTTTCTTTTTTGTAGGTACCCATGAGCTTTATTTAAAAAAAAAGTTTCATTGAAATATATTCACTATTGTAGGAGTTATGGCTGTTTGAAAATTGGACCACTTTTATGGGGGTTTTCACACTGTACAAGGTTAAGGAACACCTTTTTAAATATTGTTAAAATTTTTGCATATTCTTGACTAAAATACGCGCTGTTTGCATTTTGAAATATTAAAATCCTCTAATCCGTTCAGAAGTTATGATATTTTAAACATTTCCATGAAATTTCGAGGAGGCATTTCTGACCAAAAATTATATTTTCGGTAAAGAATTTTTTTCTCGAAAGTGCGTAGGAATACGGGGATATGTCTATTCACTAAAAATGATTGTAATTGGCTTCTGCAGTTAAAAATAATTTTTCCGTGAATGGTTTGAAATTTTTTAATTTAATTTGTTAATAACTTTTTAACGAAGCCTCAATCAAGAAATTGATACTCTTGATTCTCGTCTTATTTTGACCTGTATACGCCGACTAGAAAAACCAATCGTAAGTTTCATGTAATTCTATTTAATGTCATACTTGCATATTCATATTTCAGATCATAATATATACGTTAATCTTCTTTAAAAAACTGATGAGTTTCATTACGTTGTCGCGTACCTTACCTCGTATCATTTTTAATATTGTGTTTTCTGAGATTTATAGTTAGTGCAGATTGAAGAATTTCCTTTGATTATCCCTTTGCGGTTGTAAACATTTTCAACCCCTTAAGCACGATTTTCAGAATCAAAATTGAAAGCTTGTCGTTTAAATTTTATTGATTTTTCAGTCATAGAAAAGATGTTAAAAAAATAATGGTTAAATGAATAGAAGTTCTAAAATAAATAATAAACAATAAATATAGTAAAAACCTATCAAGAAGTAGGAACTAGAGAAAAACCGAGGAATTTTATTAAGTAGACAGCTAATTAATGTTCAAAAAGAATGAAATCACGAGACTACGGTTTCAACGTTTATAGTTTGCCCGATAGAAATGAAACGAAGCTTCTAGGAAATTCTTCCCAGAGAAACTGTCAAGGATGTCCTTCCAGGAACACGTCTCGATGACTATACTGCTAGTAGAACTGGAACTAAATCGCGATTTAACGCTCGGATCGTAGGAAGAGTGACCGAAACACGACAGAAGCCGGATATACTTCGCGGTGTAATTTCCGTCGCGTGAAATTGAACTATGAAAAACGCTGTACAAAAACCGTCCAAGACTTTTTAAGCGTGCCGATTCGCGGAAAAATGATCGCGAACCACGTTCGATCGACGCTGACTGTGTAATCAATCGATCCTGCACGCCGTTCGAGCAAAAAACCATAGCGAATCGTTCATTTTTTTCTCGTTGAAATTCATTAACGCCAAGCTGCATTCGCGATTTAAGAGTCATATCGCTGAAACATTAATTTCGGAGCGGAACACGATTGAAATGCTTCGCCGAGCATTGAAATCGTTGCCCAATCGAAACGCGAATAACGTAGAACCGTTATCTGTACCGATAGAGACTATTTGGAATCGAAGAACAATTCATAAAATTCGGACTTTTCTTAAATATATAGGCCAGATAGCAGAAACGAAGAAATTAAACGACGTTATTAACCCTCGAACTGCGACCATTTTTACCCAAATCTGAATTTCTGTATTACTCTATTTCGAAATTCTTTTTTATTACTATCGTTTACTTTGTAAAGTTTACGTACTAAAAATTGAAACGTTACGATTTTAAAATAAACAGTTTCTACGGGTCAAAACAGATCCATAGGAAGTATTTTATCTTGTGTTACTTGAATAATGAAAACTATTTTATAAATTGTAAAACATGTGATTTGAGATTGTTAGAGTTTGAGAGTACTTTGATTATTGTATCGTTGCTATTGTGTCCTAATTCTATGTAACAATAATAACAGTATGAGAGTGAAATTGTGAGTAAAATGGCGTCTAGAATGAGTCTGTATCGTGAACGCCATTGAGACTACTCGAAAGGTCGAAACCTGCCGGGAGTATACGAGCTATTTCTGGATAAAGACACACCTTTTGTCGGTGCACCGTTATAGATCGGGGTCGATGCAATTATTTCCGTAATTAAAGACAATTATCGTTATTGGCCGATCGTTCTCGATCTTCGAGGGGGGCCAAGAATGTGCCCGAAGCGAATCGAGACCGCGATATATATCTTCATCGTTGCTGCGCTGAAAATCCCTTTCTTGAGTTCCGAAGAAAACGATCTATCGATCCTCGGATACTCCCAGCATTATTCAATACCGATAACTAACTTTTTTAAATATAAATTTTCTTAACAATATCATCTGGGGTCTTTGAACATTAGGAAGCGCGAAATTATGAGGATTTTTTCACAACTCGACTACAATTTTTTCGTATCAACTTAAAAATTCACAATTGTCCATGATAGATCTCTGAAACCTCACGTTCTCCATGGAGACTTGTAAATTAACTTTTAAGATCTTGTCACGCTCATTGCAAGACTGTCCCCACTTATCTCGCTGATTTCTCACTTGAAGCATGACTTTGCGATCTATTCTACCTTTTACTCCAAACATAAAAGTCCATTAGCAGCGTAGATCCATGCGTTACGCTTCATAGAAATCTGACAACCCTATCGAAAGCGATAACGTTGATTGTGAACCACGATGACTTGGAACAAATACTTTATAACATAAACTATATCCATATAAACTGGCAAAAGTGATGTATAAATATCACGTCACGAATTGTTAAACGAGTAATTGTATAATGCGTATTAATGCGTTGACTGCCACACCAAACCCCAGAAAGTTGTCCACGAAAACTAAACTTTATTTCTAGACAATTGGAAACTATCCACACTTAGTCATGGAACTTATTTTTACAGCCTTATTAAAATTCGAGAGTCCTATCTTTAACATCTAATCTCGAGAATTAATTTTTTTAGCTCTTTAGTAAAACATGACAACCAAATTAATAAACTGCAAAAAGTATGCAAGAGATCGATACTCAAACTAGAAACTAGTTTGAAAGAAAATTATTTCCAAACCTTCTTGACAATTATTTAGATACCAAATAAATTTTAAAATTCGTAACGTTCGCCTAGGAAACAAATTCCAAGGTACCAGAGTAGGACGTTTAGCGTTTCCGCCCGAGAATGGCACTAAATTCGCGGAGTTTATACGCATCGAGGCTGTTCTCTATCGCAAAACGATCGAAGGAGGCTGGTTTCCCGAAGTCCGCCCGCCGTTTGGAACAGTATTTTACCTCGGGTGTCGCAGCATCCCGTTCGCCATATTTCATTCACAAATATTTCCGGCGCGTTGTGTCCACGTATCTCGATCGTTGAAAAACGTTTCTTGCATAATTCCCGGGACCCGGACAGATCCACTTCCATCCCTGGCGGCCTCTCAGCATCCTATTCGTCTATCGTTTCTCTTTAGCCGTCGCATATCGAGCTCTCCGCAGCAGCATGGATCCTGGCGTACAGCCAGGAATATTTATGGTATTACTTGGCGAAGCTTGAATAGCAAAGCCGCGGTATGTCCTACAAGTTATCGGAGAGTTTGCTTCTTGGGTGGCTTCTCGGCTCCCCAGGGGGTGCCTCGATCCTTTTTTCTCTTCTTGCCTCCCTCTACTGCGTCCACCTCAACCGTGTTGCACGGTTCCTTCTCTCTCTCGTCTCTCCTCGTCTCTTCTTCTTCCTATCTGTCCAGACACCGTAACGTTTTCTAATGGAATTACCCGTCTATTACCACGTTCTATGGCCCATGTATTTCTCATCGTTGCGAACGCCTTTCTATAACCGCCACCGACCAAACTCTAACCGATCTCGCGGGTCACTTTGCGCCTCCAGCATGATCCGAACAACTCTTTCTTAAGAGCTCCTACTGAAATTTTCTGTTCTCTACCATTACTTCTTACACATACTTCGAATCTTCACTATTTAATTTCATTACTAAAAGAAGTGACATTTACTTAAGAAAAAGACTAAATTAAAAAGATAATTATTTTGTATTCACTATTTACTATAGAATGAATTTCACAAATGTGTTTGTTACAAATATTAAATTCGACTGCAAAGTTATCAAATTTATAAACAAATAAAAAAGTATACTACCCCAAAGAATGTAATATTTATGTAGAAGTAGCTTTAGCAGTAGATAAATCAGAAGATGAGCAACAGATTAGAAACAATTAGATATCGATACGAAGAAAAAAGAACGTTATTGTATTTAACTTCATTGCTAAAAGAAATGACATTTACTTGAGAAAAAGACTAAATTAAAAAGAAATTATTCTATATTTACCATTTACGAATTTTACAAATATGTCTGTTACAAATATTAAATTCGATTGCAAAGTTATAAAATTTATAAACAAATAACAAAGTAACTATCCCAAAGAATGTAATATTTATGTAGAAGTAGCTTTGGGAGTAGATAAATCAGAAGATGAGCAACAGATTAGAAACAATTAGATATTGATACGAAGGAAAAAGACACTCCGGAAAAAGAATCTTATTGTATTTAACTTCATTGCTAGAAGAAGTGACATTTACTTGAGAAAAAGACTAAATTAAAAAGATAATTATTCTGTATTCACTATTTATGAATTTCACAAATATGTCTGTTACAAATATTAAATTCGATTTCAAAATTATAAAATTTATAAACAAATAAAAAAGTAACTATCCCAAAGAATGTAATATTTATGTAGAAGTAGCTTTGGGAGTAGATAAATCAGAAGATGAGCAACAGATTAGAAACAATTAGATATCGATACGAGGGAAAAAGACACTCCAGAAAAAGAACGATAAAATACTAGAAGCCTCTTCCCCGAGGACAAAACGCTCTAAATGGAGTTCTTCGGCATCCCATCCGCCATGATATTCAGAAGCATCGACCGTCGACCATTTTGAAAAAAGCGTATCCCCGCAGAAAATAAGACTGAACATCACTTGGCGGCCCTTTTTCCCTTCAAATCTCGTATAATCGAAGCGCGATTCATAATTTCTATCATCCGGTCGCTCGTAGCTACTCCCAGCTAATTAAATACGCCATGCTTCTCATCGGTGAGTATAGCGCTCGTAATATATCGATGGGATCCTCGACATGATGAACAGGTTTCCAAGGAACGCCGACGATTGCTGGTGATGAGAAAAAACCGCGTTGTTCAGCCGTGGCCGTTAGTTCGCGATGACGGATGTCCAACCAGTCACCATTTTGTTCCACGGTGCGCCACGATCGTCTCGTGTAAACCGGTGATTTCAATGCCCAGAATTAGGCTATGTCTTTCTTGAAGACCGTTTATAATTGTTCAGGATTTATTATTGGACGCTTTGATGAAACTTTGGTACAGAAATCGAGTTTCCAAATATAGAAAGAAATATTGCAATAATAGATTCAGAAACTCAAGAAACTTCAGGTTCGTCTTAATGGAAATATTATAATGTATGAATAGGAAACAGGCAAAAGAATTTATATATTTTTAACGTATGTATAAAACTATCAACGAAAAATTGACCTCTATAATACAAAATACTCTTACGAATTAAGTAACTGATATTATTAAAATTGTATAAACAAATATAAATTGTCGACAAAAGAAATTCTTTCGCTGATATTTACGATTATATAGTGTTTACAAAAGTAGAAATTTTCTAGCCAATGTGACTGTGAATCTACTTCAGCAAGGTAGAAGTGAGATGTCAGCGAGGAATTTCAAGCCCTGGGGCGAAGGAAACGCGAAGAAAAAGTGGGAGAAAGTCCGAAACGGAAGTGCGATGCAGTTCGAAGCGATACGAGAGACCCGCACGAAGAGATAAGCAGTCACAGTGGAGGGAAAAGTAGAAGTACATTGACGTTCAAAGTTAACCAGACACGGGAAGAGATAAAGTATTGCAAAAAGATCGTGTAGGATTAGACTCTAAGAACGCTGAATTGCAAAGTAAAACCTGGAGACCCGAGGATGAAGAACAAAGAATTCATCGATGACGCGGATCGAAGTGTCGCGGTATTGTGTTTTAAAGGTGAAGTAGAAAGTTACAAGGAGAGGACAGAATAGATAATATCTCTAGACGGCGAAGCAAATTGAATGTTGCAAAAACTGGTACAGCGAAGACAGAATGAAGCGGAAAGTAATGTAGGATGAAGGGGATGCTGAAAATAAAAACAAGAACAATAACGACGAGAAATAATGACGAAGCTGTCTATCGCTGGGCGATTCGAAGAGAATGGAAATTGTTGTAAAGGAGTATGTCGCTATTATGAGTTGACAACTATGAGTATCGTAGTTATAAAAATGCTATTTATGGAGACGGGTTTCTCTCGTATCGTGAACGTTGTAGACGTTGTTTTGCAGTGGAAGAAAAATTAGAAAATGACGAAGAAGAAGACAAGATCTAGGCTACGATAAAGTTGACTATTAGAAGATTAGAGAAACTACTCTTGGATGTAATTAACAATTAGTGTAAATCTTCCCACAATTGACCAAGTTTGCTAATAATTAATACGTAGTGAAACTTGACGAAGATGCAATTTACGAGTAAAAAGATAAAACTCTTTTCAAAGAACACGAAGAATTAGAAGTTTATAGAGAATCCCTCCGAACGTAATTCACAATTAATGGTCAGAATTGTTGGAAGAATTGCACGGTCGATCTGGATCGTTAAAATGGAATTTCCGAAGAAAATGCGAAGCAAAGACATTCGTTAGAGTTCGTTGGAAGAAAAAGAAGGTATAGAAAATGAAGTAGAAGTCGAGAAATGAGCGGGGAACGACGAAGAGAACGGCGAAGGGATGAGTTCGCGAAGGATAAGGAGGAAGACGAGGAGGAAGTAAAACGACAAAGTGCAAAAGAGAAGAGAAGATCGCGTAGGCCCGGTCTCGGGGTGAACGCACGATTATGTGATCACTCGAGGATGCACTGGTTCTTTTTATCCTTCTCACAAAACTAGTTTACACCGGGAGTAGAGCGAGCAGGAGGTAACTGGACGTCGGAAAGAAGAGGCGAAAGAAAGAGGAGACTCGAGAAGAAGGAGGAGAAGCCAAGGATCTCTGTGTCGACAGCCGATCTGATTGGATTTATCAGAGGCAAATGCGTTCGGTCGAGGCCGTGTAACCCTTTTTTCACCTCCCGGAAGATTAAATCGAAAGCCCCGGGGCCCCTCCGTCACTGTTCTACAGCCTCTTTCTCTCGAAGGATTAGGAAAGCACAAATTATTGACATAGAACATACTGCGTTTCATAATCTCCTCTAAACGCAGAAGAGAAACTTAATTACGATTCGACCGGATGATCGAACGAAACTAGAATCTTGATTAAAGGTGGAGCCCCCGTATTTTGTGCTAGATTTACATGGATTTACCTCGTCTTGACCACCAGACCAGATCCGCCATTACATTTTCGTCGAATCGAAATAAGATCGTCTCCCATCCGGATGGAACAAAGAAAATATTTACGAATCCAATTCAACGTTCTATTCCCTCGGGTTACTCGTATTTCTTGCTCGATTTTCTTCCTGGAATAAACAAACTAGATTTTTTCCAGTACGAAGCATCTACGATGCAAATTCAATACTCGATCGATGCTACGATGGAAGTTGAAGCTAAAAATATGAAACTAATAATAATAAATTTATTCTGTGAACGGGAGAAAACCCCCTTTAGGATTCAGATAGCATTTTTAGTCATTAGTACATAAGACTATATGATAACATTCATAATTATACGATTAATACAATTATATTGGCCATATTGGATGCAGTGAAATTCCTATTAACACGTTCACTGCCAGATCAAAACCGTATACATAACATTCTGCAAAAGTAAAATTTTGATTTTAAACCATTGTAAGCTACATAAAATTTTGTTTTGCTACTTATTTTTGTAACCTTGTTAAAATTCACAAATTCTATCCAAAATTTCCCTCCACGTCTTAACTTCAGAATTAATTTTTCTAGTATCATAATGGTAAATCCTGTCACCCATATATGGGTAACGTGGCAGTCAAAGTGTTAAAGACAGATGTTATTTTTAGTAAACGCGAAACGAAGTCAAAATTTCAGGGGCATGTGATTAAAGTTTGAGAAACTCTGCTTTAACGACAAAAGAATTTAAACAACATCCCGTAAAAATAACACAGGATGAACGAATGGAGGGAAGAACAGAAGGAGCCCAGAAGCGTGACTTTTTCCGATTCGATCTGAAGATCCGATTCCGCGATTCGATCGAATCGGGACCGAGCATTTATCCGTCGATCTCGAACTTCATCGCGGCACCTTCTCCTCGATGGCCGCGCGCCATTTTCAACGTGATCTCGTTCGGCTCTAATAATTATGTTCCACACGGCGGGACGCGATGGATCGGCGAGATCGTTCGCGATTAGAGGAAGGCGCGTCGCGTCGGCTCGCGGAGAAAGAAATCCAACGGAAAGAGACGAATTCGCGAGCAAACATGAATGAACGATCCAATTTATCGATCACGATCGAACCGGTTCGAGAGTAGCGGCCTGTCGGGGCCCGCGAAAGGGTCGAAAGACCGATTTCCCTCGCCCACGGAGCCTACGATGCGGAGAAAAAGTCGATAAAACGACCTGGTAAAATCGATCCGCGATTCGACCTAACCCTCGACGAGGAACTTCGAGAATAGCGTTTTTTTAGTTTTCGTTTCGACCTACGTACTGAGAAATCGTGGCTGAAGATAGGTTCTCGCGACGATACTAATTCCAATACGCCTGGAACTGGAGATTTAATTTTTCAATAAGGAGGTAGAAAAATTAATTGTAAATCTAGATAAGACACTTGAATTTTAACGAGACTGTGAAAATAAGTGTGTATGACAAATTGTGGGTATGCTAGTTTCCAGTTGTCTAAAAACAAGGTTTCATTTTCGTGGACAATTTGAGAGGTTTGGTCACTTTTCCATTATGAATACAATTAATTCTGAAGATGAAATATTAAAGGAAATAAATTCGAATAGAATTAGTGAATTGTAGAGGTTCCAAAAATAAGTACTAAGGCTAAGTTATATAGTTTAAGATTGTCTCATAAAAAATTATACGGTTTTGTTGAACAGAAGTAATGTTTTGAACGACATCGTAGGTGGAACTACTGAGCGGAAAATAATTTATTATAGAATGTAATATAATTCAGTATCATTTAGCAGAATGTTGATTAAAAATTAGATTAGGCAAAGTTAAGTACCCGTGACCCGTTACAAACGTTCCCTCTGCGCGCGTTCTAAACAGACGAAGAATCATCATTGATTAAAACGTCGTAAGTGAGCCTGAAGAATAATTACACGTAACCGACTCTAAACGATTCTGTTTAAATCAGCATTAAAGGTTCAGCAAGCGTTCAGAAACGGTCTAAGAGAGGTGTAAAATTAATTGCGATTAACTCGCGTCGGTTACAGTATCGTTATACCCATGGAAATATTGCACCGATGAAGTATAAATGGCGTAGAATGCTAATGCACCAGCCCATTAAATTCGATTCGAGATTTATTCATTAGGAGGTTTATCTCGGTCGCTAATATCGTCGTTCAATCATCGGAATCAACGCATTAAATCAACCAGACGTTTGTGTGCTATCTAACTAATACAAACACGGCGTGGAAATTTTCGCCAAGTTAATGAGTTTAATCGGATTTCCGATCGCGTGTGTTTCTGTAGATACGATGCCAGTATGTGCTAACGAGCCTGTAATTAAGATTCTTCCACTGACCTTATCTGCATGATACATCAACATTATAACGAGATGTTGAATCAAACTGAAAGAAAAGATTACCGAGATGCAACGCCTTATCTTGTTGATTGAAAAACAACGATTGTAACGTAACGTTTAATTAAAAAGAACCAGCCGAACTTGAACGAGCGAACTCAATCTGACGTGTGCACGAGCACGAACCTAACTATGGAAAACAAACAAATCGAATGGTATTTACAAACGGTGCATTTTATACTATGGTACGTATGTATATCGGTTCGTTAAGTTCGAAACGAGAAACCAACCAAGATATCGAATCGTGGACGAAGATGGCTAAAGAAATACAGAAGAACGTTACATTATGACTGAAATTGTTTTTAAGTAAAAAAATAAACAGCTTCGAGAGAATTTATTGCATTTTAAAGAAGTTATGCAAGAATGATTACAGCTAGAAGAAACAGACGTTTCTTCGTGAATTTAGTTTTTTCAAATATTGTTTGAAGCAACTTCCCCAAGCTTTGCACATTCGTTTCTACTTATTTCAAAGCATGAAATTGGAAAATAAATAAATTCTGATGTATTTGTATAATAAAACTGACAACTAAAGACGACAGAAATTTATATAAATTGTTATGGATAAACAGTTTTGAGAGAAGTAAATAAAAATAATAAAAGGATCTAGTATTTGTGAAGTCATTTCCAAGTTCATAAATATTATCTGACGAGCTATATTATAGCATGGTTAATTCCAGTTATTTGAAAATTCGGTGGACTCCAAAAACGATACGATCTATATACGATTATTTGGATGGACCGCAAAATTATAAATAAAAGTTGTTGGTTTGTCTCTTTCAAAAAGAGAAAGTTTTCTTTCACTTACAAAAACCATCGACGTCAGGAATTTTTCGTCACTGATCTTTCTTCATTCTGGCAGTTTCTTCCAAATCGAATAGACGTGCCCTTCCAAGTGTTTCAAATAAAGACAAAGTTTAATTTGAAAAGTATTTGAATAGTATGTTTTATTCCACCACCTATTTCCAATAAAAGCTTGGAATATACTGGTCATTTTTGAGAAAAACTCGCTACTAAAGAACAAGTCGAGGTCGAAAGTATGTTAACACGCGGGCTTCCTTATCATCATGTCAATCAAAGAAGGTTTCTCTCTGATTTCACGTGTGTTGCGGGGGTGCACGCGTGCACAGGACAGCGCGTGCGAAATGCATCGCGGCGATGCAGTTGGGAAGTGCGATGCGAGCAACACGCGCCAGGAAAAAGTGCATAGGTTCGCGTGGGCGTCGAGTTAATAACCTTACGCCTCGTCGTATTAACGTCTTCTTACGAGAAATTACGAGCTATGCGAGATTCGCTCGGTCCCTCGAGCCTCGACGATCGATAATTATCGGTTTTGTTGCGACGCGACTCGAGAATCCTACGCCTAATTGCGATATATATCGACAAGCATTTCGAGACGACCGGTCCTCTCCTTCGAACCTATTCCCAGCTTTCACTTTTCTTCGTCGGTCGCAGCCCCATCTATTCGCGACACTAAAACTTGCTGAGCATTTTCCATCGAAAATAGATTCTAAAGCGATTTTTTGAACGCTAGAGAAATTAAACGAACAAATAACAGAAAAATGTCCAACGATTATTCGGTCTATGTACCATCAAAATATTTAAGAAATCACTTTCTATTTTATCCTGAAAGGCACAACATTTGGATCTCAGAATTGCATAAATAGAATGATTATTCATGTAAACTCTATACATACAAATACAGATATAACTGAACAATCATTAGATAGCCTAATATTATCCTTGCAGCGTATTATAAATTGATTATTTTGCTAAAATTTTATAAGCAATAATATCTACTATGTATAACTGACATTTGTTGTTCCTTACATATTTTTATTATTGTTCATTTATTAACGGGAATAAACCCTTTAGTACAAAAGATGTAATATGTAAAGAACTACGAATATGGATTTTACATAGTCAAACATTATCGCTTATAAAATTTTAACAAAATAATTTATTTTTATATACATAAAAAATATTGGAGGAATATTGCCATACCCTGGACTACAATTATTTTTGAGGTCGTTAATACATGTAAATATTTCACCAATATCAAGAGAGAGGTTAGAGATATTTATATTAGGCGGGCATTCGTAATCAGTAGAATTATTATGAACGATATTCTCTGTACATACTGATTCAAAAATTCCAGCAAAGGCATATTACATCTTTTGTACTAAATGATCATATTCCCGTTAATAAATGAATAATAAGTGAAATGAAAATGTCCATTCATATTTTGTAGATATTGTTCAGTCGTTGATTCAGTTCGATAATATTAGGTCGTCCCATAAGTTCTGAACTTGACGAGCATAAAATGTATAATTTAACAGAAAATAAACAAAATTTCTCAGTTCAGGAGGTTTCTAAAATTTTCAACATATTAACATCAAGGATTCGTACGAAACAAAGAGATATTGCGTCAAAGCTCGATGTTTGGATTCCACACTGGCTTATAGAACGAAATTTTCTTGATCGTACCCTTTTTTTTATTTATTAATACAATTTAAATCTCAAGAAAGAAATTATTTTGCAGTGCTGTACAAACGTTATAATACTTCACATAATACAATAAAAATTATAAACATTCGCATGCTTGTTAAACAAACAGTTTAAAGATGAACTCTTTTCTTAAATCTATAACTCACAGTAATTAAAAAACGAGTAGTTTTTGCAAATGTTTGATAAATTTTGATCTGTATTCTTCAAATGTGGGACATTGCCATAGTACATGGTCAATATCCCGAGTTTCATCTTGATCGTACTTGAGCCTGATTGCATGAATATTTTTGTTAGCATATAAGAAATTCGAACCATATAAAAAATAGAATATAAGTCTCCAGGTTTATTACCGGGCAAACAATTTGAAAATGTCAATGGTTTAATAAAAAGCATTGAACTACATTTTAATAAAATATCAAACAAATTTTGTAGCAACGATACAATGGCTTTGCCAAAGGAAGGGGAGAGAGATGTCCAACGGGAAGAGGTTTACTGTTTCTCATAAAATTCCGTTATATATTTAAAATATTGCTTTAAGTTGTAGTATAAAACTCGGCACGAACATACGGGACGACTTAATAGATTCAGAGGGTGGTAACGATGGGATTTTTTAGTATCGTTCCCATCGCTAGTGTCGCGGACTCCGATGCACGATGTCCGATGGCGCACGTAGGACGCCATGCAGAAACGACTTCATTACCGTCAAGACAAGTGCTAATTACCGCGGGTCGTTAAGCCTGTTAAATTGTTGACAGTATCCACGCCGTGAACCGCGCGTTTACCAACCGTGGCAGGCTGAATTCTTGGCCTACAAAACGCTCGTAAAGGATTCCGATTATCGAGCACCGCCGAGGGTTCTGAATAACGGAGTCGTCCGGGAACGATCGCGAAACCATTGACCGCTCTTGCGGTTCCTGGTAGCCATCGTCGCAAAACACGTCGAAGAATGCCGGTGTACAAATTTTAAAACGCCTTTCGCGAGAACTAAACGGTTCGAGGCGACTTTGGCGCAACTGCTGACTTTCAGGAATTTTATTCGAATAAATTACCGATATTAAAATATTTAATGAATTTCCTAAAATACTGAATAAAATCTGTTTAACTTCTTCAAGAATGCTGACTCATATACGCACGTCTAGTATTTAAGTTATTTTTAATATTAAATCATAATAGTAACCACTGGAGTTGTGAATAAATGTTCACAGTTAAATTTTCCAATGATTGCAGCATTGTCAGAAAATTGATATACATCGTGGGTAAATTTGCATTTTTGTTTATTAGGAACAAAATAATTTGGTCCTGAAGAGGTTAAGAGTGTCTACAGGGTGTTCGGCCATACCTGGGAAAAATTTTAGTGGGAGATTTTAGAGGCCAAAATAAGGGGAAAATCTAGAATACCAATTTCTTGACTGAGGCTTCATTAAAAAGTTATTAAAGAATTAAATTAAAAAATTTCAAATCGTTCTGAAAAAATTATTTTTGGTTACGCGGCTCAATTAAAATCATTTTTAGTGAATACACATACCCCTGAAATCCTACCCACTTTCGAAAAAAAAATTCCTTACCTTAAGGCCAGAAATGCAGCACCGAAATTTTATGCGAATCTTTAAAATGTCATAACTTCTGAACAGATTGGGGGATTTTAATGTTTCAAAAGACAAACAACTCGTATTTTAGTGAAGAATATGTAGACATTCTAAAAATATTGGAAAAGTTGTTCCTTAACACCGTAAAGTGACAAAACCCCCATAAAAATGATCCAATTTTCAAACGACCATAACTCCTACAATAGTGAATGGATTTGATTGAAATTTTTTCCTGAAGTAGAGTTTATGGGTACCTACAAAAAAGTATTAAACAACTTTTTTTTTCAGCGCCAACCAAATTTATTAAAAATAAATGCCTAAATAAGTGCCTAAATTTTTTGGCGAAAAAAATATTTCAGATCGTTCTGGAAAAATTATTTTCTGTTGCAGGGGTCAATTATAATCATTTTCAGTGAATACACATACTCCCAAAATCTTACACATTTTCGAGAAAAAAATTCAGGAAGGTGGAAAAATTTTTCGACGAAAATGAAAAGCTTTAAATCGTTCTGGAAAAATTATTTTCGGTTGTGGGGGTCAATTACAATCATGTTTGGTCATTAGACATACCCTGGAAATCCTACCCACTTTCGAGAAAAAAATTCGAGCAGGTGTGACATTGTTCGACAAAATTAAAAAATTTCAAATGATTCAGGAAAAATTATTTTCGGTTGCGGGGGTCAATTACAATCATTTTTGGTGAGTAAACATACCCCCGAAATTCTACCTACTTTTTCGAAAAAATTCGGTACCCTGTATATGACCAGCAGGAAGCTTTCAGTTGTTCAAACTTGTGCGTTTTTCATTTGATTTCAGTAATCCCTCGATAATGTTCGCGCCGCGGACCTGAACCAGCGAATATTATCGAGGGAGGTGTACTATTCCAGGAATCGTTGACTCTCATCTGTGGTAGGTTTGATCGCATTGCAGAAATAGACAAAAATATTCACTTTTGTTTATAGTACAAGTTCTAAAATTATTCAAAAGTCAAAGTAGTTTCTTTTAAAAATTGCATGATTTTCGTATTGTAGCTTTAAAATAGGAAGCCTGATTTGTTAATAACGTTACACCTTTCAACACATTTATATTTAATTCGAATCGTTTTAGTGAGTTCGACGTTTCTTCTTCTTCACTTTTAAAATAGATTGACTATACAAAAAGCAGCAAAAAATAAATGCTTTGAAGAGAATCCTCCATATTCAAACGATTTGTATACCAAGGTTGAACAAATTTTATTCACGAATAACAAAGAAAAATATTACCAGATAAATCAACGTCGAGGTGAGACGAAAGCTATCCGACGAACGATTAAAAATTTTCGTTCGGTGGTTCGCAAGTAAAATTCGCCAAGCTCCGCGACGAACGGTGGAAAACCGCATGGAGGAGTTCGATATGCCGCCGGTTGCCCATAGTTGGTCACGACTGAAAGGACGATCGTCATTTCGAATGTTAAACAGCGTCGGCTCGGCATTAACGCAGCCACGATTCGATTCAGCCGATCCCCTCGCGGCGTGTATCTAATTTCGCGGTAAAAATCTTATTCGCATCCGGCCGATCAGGCCCGCGTAAAAATCGCTCGGTGATTCTGAATCCGCAGCAAGTCCGTTTGTAATCCTGATTGGCAATCTTCCAATCCCGGTTCACGGTATCCGCGGAATGGATGGCAATGGTAGCCGAAGAGCAGCTCTTGCGTCGAGCCAACCGCGATTGATTTATCTCGATTGCATTTTCTCTACCCTTCGTCCGTGGCTTCAGAGACACAGGCGGCGAAAGGGAGACAGAGAGGGAAGCCCATTCAGCCTTTTTTCACAGTACGAGAACCAACGGATACACGAGCACGCATAGATCAGCCATTTTTTCGACCACGAAACGCGCCAACTACAAACCTGCAATCTAATTATTCTACTCCTTCTATCGTTCTACCCCCCGTGCAACGTCTGCTGCTGGCTAATTAGTGTTATCGAGTTATTTGTAAGCTCGGAAATTATTATTTCTCTCCAAAATATCGGGGTACAAATGAAACTTCCAAGCAGAATTTCGTACATTAGTACTGGCGCTGCTGTGGCGACAAACATACGCACCACAGCTCGATTGCAGTTTCATTTATTATGGCACAAGCTGCATTTAGAAAATATATAAATAAAATCTAAATTGTAGGTGTTCATATACATACATGATTGTGGAAAGAAGAATATTTTTTTATTTTTAAAAATCACATCACAAAATTTAATTTGGAATTGCTAATCGTTCCTATTAATAAATACTCTCAAAGTGCAAAGGGTTAAAGAGGGTGGAAAATAGTTGAAAGTTCATCTTCTAGGTAGCGTGCCTTTTTAATAATTTTTATTATTTCTGTCTTAGTTTCTCGATAACACTGTCCATAAATTTTGAATCTGTCGTTTCTGTCTAAAATTCATTATTGATGCTTTTAAAATATTATATTTATATAAAATTTTATACTTTTTGTAACCCTAGAGGGATCTTCCCGTTCGAATGAAATAAAACATTATCGCGAAAGGAGGATCGATGATGGATTTCTTTGTCGAAAGGAAGCAATCGCGAAATGGTTTCTGCTCGAGACGACGAATGTGTCTTTGAAGTATCGTTGGATACTGACGGCGATCGGTCGATATTCAGCGAAATCGATTTGCGGTCGGAGATCGTGGCTTCGCGATGGCGAATGTCTGTCATTACTCTCTATGTAAACTTTCCAGACCCGTGCTCCGCGCTAAATTACCCGTTTGTCCCGTCTGTTTATCCAGCATCGATCTGCATTCGTTTCTTAGACACTGGCGAGGAACTCGATTGGAATTCGACCTAGTACAGGTGGAGGTGAAATCTCGCCAAAGTCATCGCGCCACGCTTTTCTCCCGCTCGTGACATTTTTAAGGCACGCCAGTCAATTTTATTCCAACACTCATCGATAATATCTTCACTAAACGGGTTTTCGTATATAATAAGAAAAAAAGAAAAATTCAAGCTCGAATAATACACATAGAATCAACTTGAAAATAAATCCAATTGTTCCCAAAACATATTTACAAGAGTTATATACGACGCTTCGAGGCATACGATTTTAAAAGAAAAACAAATTGCAACTCAATACCTTTTAATATAAAAAAGTGGAAAGAAAAGGTTCATTTCGATTATTTAACATAAAATATGTACCAAGTTTTTGAAGTGTGTGGAAAAATATCCCACTATGCTCAAAAGGCTGAGGTGGGATCCACCTAAACTCACAGAACAATACAGTTGTGCCTCAGTAATTTAAAATCGACAAGAAAACTTTCTTTTCGAGTATGTCTGACGCGTATAGAGAGTAGAATGATAAAGTTCTGCTCCGAAGAAAAGGCAGAGGGCAAGAAAAGCCGAAAAGAATCCAATACTCATCGATAATATCTTTACTAAACAAGTTTTCGTATATAATAAGAAAAAAAGAAAATTTCAAGCTCGAATAATACACATAGAATCAACTTGAAAATAAATCCAATTCTTCCCAAAACATATTTACAAGAGTTATATACGACGCTTCGAGGCATACGATTTTAAAAGAAAAACAAATTGCAACTCAATACCTTTTAATATAAAAAAGTGGAAAGAAAAGGTTCATTTCGATTATTTAACATAAAATATGTACCAAGTTTTTGAAGTGTGTGGAAAAATATCCCACTATGCTCAAAAGGCTGAGGTGGGATCCACCTAAACTCACAGAACAATACAGTTGTGCCTCAGTAATTTAAAATCGACAAGAAAACTTTCTTTTCGAGTATGTCTGACGCGTATAGAGAGTAGAATGATAAAGTTCTGCTCCGAAGAAAAGGCAGAGGGCAAGAAAAGCCGAAAAGAATCCAATACTCATCGATAATATCTTTACTAAACAAGTTTTCGTATATAATAAGAAAAAAAGAAAATTTCAAGCTCGAATAATACACATAGAATCAACTTGAAAATAAATCCAATTCTTCCCAAAACATATTTACAAGAGTTACATACGACGCTTCGAGGCACACGATTTTAAAAGAAAACAAACTTGCAACACAATACTTTTTAATATAAAAAAGTGGAAAGAGAAGGTTCACTTCGATTATTTAACATAAAGTATGTACCAAGTTTTTGAAGTGTGTTGAAAAATATCCCACTATGCTCAAAAAGCTGAGGTGGGACCCAGCTAATCTCAAAGAAAAATACAGCTGTGCCTCAGTAATTTAAACTCGCCAAGAAAAATTTCTTTTCGAGTATGTTTGACGCGTATAGAGAGTAGAATAGTAAAGTTCTGCTTCCGAAGAAAGGTCAGAGGGCAAGAAAAGCCGAAAAGAATAGACGGCAGAAGTGCACCGATGCCCGCTGAACGCGAAAGCGCACCCTTTCGCGCGATAAACGTCGCGAGTCGGGACGTATCGATATAATCGCGCGGTATCGAGAATCGGGCCCGCGGCGGAGGTGCGGGGGAATTTATAGATCGGTCGGGGCCATTAGATCGGATGTTTATTCAATGGGTCGCTTTTAAATTGAAACGTCTCTCTCCGTCGACAAAGTCGTTCTCCCCGTCGAGCTGACACACGAAGCCGCTTCTGTTGCATACGAAACTGGCCAGGCATCGTGCGCCACCGAGCTCCACAAGGATACGATCGATAGCGAAACGCGAGGCGAGATCCTTTCAGATGCGATCGCGAGTTCAACCCCGTTGGATCCCGAACACCGAACTACGTTCGTCTTTCGTCGCTAAAAGCAACATTAAAATTATTTCAATCTGGACGCGTTACCGGAAAATTTAAACTGTACCGACCAATCGATCGATTTTTTACCGCCTACGCTTACCAACCGGTAGCCTAGTAATCGGTTGTCATGAAAATGACAAGTGTTATTAGATTTAATTATTCTATAATAACAGGAAGGGAGAAATATACTAAGCACTTTCTATAAGCCAAGCAATATTCTGCATACTGTTTCTTCGAGACTTTGATGCTGAAGAAACACCTTAACGTTGCAAACTCTTCGTCACCTCCTAACTTCGAGAAGAGATGCACCATATTCTACACTCTTTTATTAACATACTTAAATCGCCTTTATAAAATGTAACATTAAATTTATGAAACGCTTATTTTATAATCTTCTATTTTTTAAAGTAGTAAAAATACACATTTCTCTACTTCTGTTCTTTTCTTTTTAACCCCTTACCGTACAATGACGAGTCTGACTCGTGACAGTCAGTATTCTTGATGTCAAGTTTTACACTCTTGAAGCTACTCATTCATCATTAAGTCTTATAAAAAATCCATTCTTTCTCTTGGCCATTCGTTGTACGAACTAATTTAAACAAAATTAAATAGTGTACGTTTGAAAAATCACATTAAATCGTACGTTAAGGGGTTAACGTTTGTATAGAATATATTTCCTAGGTCAACCGCAACCGTTCGGTAAAGGGTTAACGGAGGGATGATCGGTAAGATCGACTCGATATCGATGGAAAAATGAGCACCGTGAGGAATATTATGTTACCGGTTTCTGTCGATCGCAAGAAAGAACGGCATTATGTATACACTGTGTAACCGATTTCCTCGTAGCACGGTAATCAAGTCGCTCCATATAAGCTTTCTGCTATTCGTATTACATTACGGTGTCAGAGAGCGACGCGAAACGGCAGCGATACATTACCGACGCGACGCGCGGCTACGGCGTGTTTCGTTTTTGCCACGCGCGACACACGCCGGCGTCGTTCATCACGGCGATCTTCGTCCTTACCGATGGACGCCCGGGAATCGCTTGCAAATCGCCGGGACGTGTCCGCAGTCGAGCTCCCTCGAATATCGGAACGAGATCATCGCGAGATTAACCCTGAGTAATGGCAGGTTAAGGAGGTCTTCTGGTTTAGAAC
Source organism: Colletes gigas (assembly GCF_013123115.1). Taxonomy (NCBI): domain Eukaryota; kingdom Metazoa; phylum Arthropoda; class Insecta; order Hymenoptera; family Colletidae; genus Colletes; species Colletes gigas. The sequence continues at coordinate 5,313,878 of NW_025106646.1, forward strand.
GCTGAAAAGGAGGCGTTTCTTCCGTGATTTTTCTCCCCAACCCCGTCGATGATAACTTTTACGATCCTCCCCTATACTTGCAACTTTTAACTCGTCGCTCGATTTATAGTAATATTCAAAAGTTATGTCTGCAATTAGGTAAATTCTTTATTTTTCTAAATAGTGAAAATAGGAACTAATAAGAAAATAAATTTAAATTGTCCTTTGAATCTTTCAAACACTGTAAATTAATTATATTTGCATCTGGATGTGCCGTTTCAAGCATTGATAATCTTATGGTAATGGCGGGTTTAGGAGGTCCTCTGGTTTAGAACGCTGAAAAGGAGGCGTTTCTTCCGCGATTTTTCTCCCCAACCCCGTCGATGATAACTTTTACGATCCTCCCCTATTCTTGCAACTTTTAACTCGTCGCTCGATATATAGTAATATTCAAAAGTTATGTCTGCAATTAGGTAAATTCTTTATTTTTCTAAATAGTGAAAATAGGAACTAATAAGAAAATAAATTTAAATAGTCCTTTGAATCTTTCAAACACTGTAAATTAATTATATTTGCATCTGGATGTGCCGTTTCAAGCATTGATAATCTTATGGTAATGGCGGGTTTAGGAGGTCCTCTGGTTTAGAACGCTGAAAAGGAGGCGTTTCTTCCACGATTTTTCTCCCCAATCTCGTCGATAATAATTTTTACAATCATCCCTTATATTTGCAACTTTTAACTCGTCGCTCGATTTATAGTAATATTCAAATTTTATGTCTGTAATTAGGTAAATTCTCTATTTTTCTAAATAGTGAAAATAGGAACTAATAAGAAAATAAATTTAAATTGTCCTTTGAATCTTTCAAACACTGTAAATTAATTATATTTGCATCTGGATGTGCCGTTTCAAGCATTGATAATCTTATGGTAATGACGGGTTAAGGAGGTCCTCTGGTTTGGATCGCTGAAAAGGAGGCGTTTCTTCCGCGATTTTTCTCCCCAACCCCGTCGATGATAACTTTTACGATCCTCCCCTATTCTTGCAACTTTTAACTCGTCGCTCGATATATAGTAATATTCAAAAGTTATGTCTGCAATTAGGTAAATTCTTTATTTTTCTAAATAGTGAAAATAGGAACTAATAAGAAAATAAATTTAAATAGTCCTTTGAATCTTTCAAACACTGTAAATTAATTATATTTGCATCTGGATGTGCCGTTTCAAGCATTGATAATCTTATGGTAATGGCGGGTTTAGGAGGTCCTCTGGTTTAGAACGCTGAAAAGGAGGCGTTTCTTCCGCAATTTTTCTCCCCAACCCCGTCGATGATAACTTTTACGATCCTCCCCTATACTTGCAACTTTTAACTCGTAGCTCAATTTATAGTAACTTTTCAATTTTGGTGTCTACAATTAGGTAAATTCTTTATTTTGCTAAACAGTCAGAATAGGAAGTAATAAGAAAATAATTTAAATTGTTCTTTGAATTTTTCAAATTCTGTAACCTAATTATATTTCACATCTGGCTTTGCTGTTTCAACCATTGATAAACTTATTGGCTTTGAATTTCTCTTTTAAAACACGAGGAAACATATTGTAGGATTTAGCAAAAAGAATTGTATTTTTAACAAATGTACAAATGAAATAATTATATAAACAAATTTGAAACACACCAAGAACATAATCTTTTTACACAAACTAATACCGTATAAGAATCACGTCTGTCTTTCACAACCACTCGTTTCGTTCTCCCTGTTGTCCCTGGTTACCTATTCCTTCTCGAATAAAACGCTTTCAACCCTTTTGCACATAAATTAACATTCAACAAAACTACAGCGTGACACAAATATTCAATACAAATCTACAATATTGACTAACCCAACAATAGTTAAACTTTCTATAAACTATTTAATACCCCCATGTTGAGAGGATTTATTCGATTCGAAATAACGTGTTGGACAGAATCGTCGCCCGGAATTCGACAGTTCTCGTTAGCTGATCTTTAGTATGTCGTTGATGTTTCTCTCTTTAGGAAAACAGATTACAAGGCAAAAGATCGAGAACGCAACGGATTAGCGAGTGGTCCCCGCTTCGTTCATTCGAACACACGATCATCGTGTATAAATTAAGAAATATGCACTTCGATATTGTCTGCGAAATACAAGTCTTCCTGTGTTCGTGCGTGCTGGATACGTCGACGCGTACCAACACCATCGAACGAAACGTATTTCGTTTTATTCGCAACCGGTTCGATAATCCTGTAATCGCGAGACGACTATAATTTACATCATTAGGAGAAAAACGGGCCAGTTTGCATTAAGTGAAAATTAAAATATCAGCGTTTCGGTTCCCCCTTAGGAAGCCATTCGGTCGCACGATTTACAACATTGCAATTTATGGCACGATTAAATTTTTAACGCGATTTCGATCGAACCTGCGTAAAACCGGTTCAATGACAACATTAACGTCTTTTCGTCGATCCGCCACGGATCTTATGGAACACTTATCTGCGGGGCGCAACCAGTTCACTGCATAAGTCGTAATGTCACGCCCAGTGGAAGCCGACGTTGGAATGCATAATGTCGCGTTTCGGTGCTGGTTCGTTTAGCTTCCATCGTGGAACGCTGCTTGGAAGAATTACTTCTCTGATTGGCTGCTTTAAATCGATAGCAATCTTTTCATAGTAACCAATCGAATCCGACCATATAATAGAGACATTCAGTTTCGAAGTCTTCTTTATACACCGTTTCGATCCTGGTTCGTTCAGACTCAGCAATTCCCAAACAAACTTAAAGTCATCGAATTAAACGAGATGGTGGTGAAAAATTAATTTCCAAATTCAAATTATCATGCAGTCATTTTGTTCTTTCAGTTTTACTTTAATCTTCGTTCAGACTCAGCAATTCCCAAACAAACCTAAAGACATTGAATTAAACGAGATGGCGGGGAAAAATTAATTTCCAAATTCAAATTATCATGCAGTCATTTTGTACTTTCAGTTTTACTTTAACCTTCGCCAGAAATAAATATAACAAATTGATTTAAAAGAACTATGTAACGTAAAGGAAAAGATAATTATTGTATCAAGTTTCTAAAGCAAATATAAAGGCATACTAATTTGTAATATTTTAAGAATATTTCATAATTTCATACGCAAAACTATTATTATCAATATTGTGTAAGAAGTTAACAACTGTAGACGTTTATAGCGCATCGTGTAACTTTTGTTGGCTAGAGAAATTTCTTTCTGTTTATTTTTCAAAAAGTTTGCAAAGATTTTGTTGGGCTAAGGTAATGCAACAGAATGATTTAAGCATACAAATTAAACTTATTTATTAAACTTGAAAAAGGTATAACGAAACATGTGATTGCACAATGAACGATACATACTACATAGCGCCGAAAACTCTGTTCTCTTTGGGGCATGCTCAGCGCCATCTGCTGAGTATACAGGGGATAACACGCGCCAGATTCAAAAGCTGAAAATCGCGATTGAAATTCCAACAAGTTTCTCGAGACGCGATTAAAACGTTTCTGTTTGTACGCGAAGAAGCACCGAAGTAAAAGTCGTAGGTAGATTAGTTTCTTTTAACAAAGTTAATTAAACACTCTCCGTTGCGCGAATAAAAGTTTAAGTGCAAGTTTGGAAGAGAAGGCATATAAGTTTGCCTGAAATTGCAACCGGAAACATGCGAGACGTCTTCTGAAATCCACTTACAATATCCACGAAGACCAGTCGTACGAGCGCGGTCGTACGCGTTTTGCACTTTATAAGTTACAACAGTGGCAAAAACATCAATTAACGAGACAGCAAAGTGGTAGTATTAAACCGGATATACGCTAAATCACGGAACGACCAGCGAGCATAAATATCGCGACAATAATTGCTTGTCTTGGGCATTTCCGCAATCGTAAAAACGCGTCATTTACTTTGTCGACAGGGGGTACATAAATATCATATAACTGTAATACATTATTAACGACGGACCTGTATAATTTATTATAATTGAATGAATGCAAAACGCCCCGTCGGTAGAAAATGTTACATAAACTTTACTCATCAAACTTCTGTTATAACCGTTCCATAAACGTTGCAATAAATTTAATCAGGCCAAGGAAATTTCTACAAGATTAACTAATTTTTTAATCGTTAAAAAATAACGAAACAAGACGTTGCCTCTTGGAAGTCAAGTAGACCTCGCTGTTTGGTTTTCCCAAATTTTATATTTATATAATATGTTTCTTTTTTCTATTATCTATTTGGCTTAGGATATAATAACTTCACGATGTTTCACTGTAAAGACGAGGTATATATTTATAATATGTTTCTTTTTTCTATTATCTATTTGGCTTAGGATATAATAACTTCACGATGTTTCACTGTAAAGACGAGGTATATATTTATAATATGTTTCTTTTTTCTATTATCTATTTGGCTTAGGATATAATAACTTCACGATGTTTCACTGTAAAGACGAGAAACGACATTAAAGCTATTATCCCGAAATTATGCGTATTGACAACAGATTAACAATGTTCGTATTCGCACGTGGCTCTTATCTTTTATCCTCTATCTCTTTCTGTCTTTCCCTGGTTCCGCAGGCATGCGCAGTAAGAGAAAGCTTGTGAGAGAAATACACATACATATTGTATAGTGTACAATGTATTTCTCTTACATCTCCCCGCCTCGGAGTGAATAACAAAGGAACTCAATTAACATGGAATTAACTTCGTTACATGAAATATGTTTGATTCTGTTTTTTTATGCCCTGTATCTATTTTAAAAATGACGTTTGATATTTTATCTAAGATTTTAAATGGACCTACTTTTAGTTCGTCTGTTTTTTTCCTATTTAATCTATTACCATTTTCTACATATACTAAGTCACCAATGTTTAGATTGCAGTCTTCTCTATTTCGATCGAAATTTTTTTTATTGTAATTATGAGATTTCAATGTATTTTGAAAAGCTATTTTCCTGTCTTTTTCTAGATCTTCTATTGTTTTGATTTCTTGCAGTTCTTCTGGTAGAATATTGATATCTTTTCCTTCTCTTAAATATTTCGGTGAAAACGTTGTGACAGTGTGTTCAGTTTCGTTATAAATTTTCGTGCATTCTTGTGCTATGTTAGTCCAGGCTCTTTTATTTTTTTCTTCGTTAATTCTACATCTAATTTTGTTTACTAACGTTTGATTTAGTCTTTCGTTTAAACCGTTTGAGAATGGTGCGTTAACAGCTGTAAATATGATTGGTATTTCTTCTTGATTTAGAAACTGTTTAAATTCTTTTGAATTTATTCCAGGGTATTGATCTGATAATATCATTCCTATTTTCTCGTTTTGGGGTATCTGTTTGATTAATTTGATGAAGTCATTTGCGGATTGAGTTTTTGACGGTACAATATATGCGTACCGTGTGAAATGATCTACCAGCAGGTGTAAATATTTTTTTGTAGACCGAGTCCCTCCAAAGCCTCCGATGGTGTCTATTGATACAATTTCGAATGGGCGAGTAGCTGGTCCGAGATGTGACATTTGACCTATTTTAGATTTTGTTCTTGATTTGTTTTTAATGCAAATTTTACAACTGTTGCATATTTTCTTGATGTTGTACGTTAAATTTTTTGCTGTATAGAACGGTTTTATTTTATTTTCCATTTGCTTTATGCCTAAATGACAGTATTTATTGTGTACATTTTCTATTAATTTTAAACTAAACTGTTCAGACAATAGAATTTTATCTCTTTTTTTTATTTTCTTATAGAAAATGTTATTTTTTTCGAGTAATTTTTCCTTTCTTTCTTGTATATTTATATTTGTAGATTGATCGTTTTTTATTTCTTCTAATTTTATTAGGTTTGCTGTTTGTATATGACATTCTTCACTTTTATTGGGTTCCAAAACTGGATTCCTGCTCAGTGCATCTGCTTCTATGTTTGTTTTTCCAGGTGAATAAATGATTTTAAAGTTATATTGTGATAAGTCGTACGTTAGATCTCCTAGTTCTTCATCTGTTCTGGCCTTTATATTTAATTTTTCCAATGGTTTATGGTCCGAAAAAACCGTGAATGATTTATCTGCCAACCAGTGATGCCAATATTTTATAGTATCTCTTATTGCAAGGCATTCTAGGTAAATCGCTTTTTTTCTTTTTTGACTCTCATTCAATTTCCTGGAAAAGTATGCCACTGGTTTTTCTTCTCCGTTTTCTTGTATTTGTTTGAAAATTGCTCCAATACCTTGTAGGCTAGCATCAGTGTATATTTTTATAGATAGTTTGGGATCAAAAATGGCCAGTATAGGTTTTGAGCATAGCAAGCTTTTCATATTTTTAAAACTATTTTGACATTTTTCATCCCAAATAAATTTTTGATTTTTTCGGAGTAGATTATAAAGGGGGTCTAATATTATTGAAAAGTTAGGAATATATTTGTTATAAAAATTAATTTTACCTATAAACTGCCTGACTTGTTTTTGTGTTGTAGGTGTTGGAAAATTCTTTATCGCCGTGAGGTTGTCGTTCAGTGGTGTGACTGAATCGTGCTTAATAATATGGCCTAAGTATTTGACCCAGTCTTGTGCAAATGAGCATTTTGATAGTTTTAGTCTGAATCCTTCTTGTGATATCGCATCTAATAATTGTTTTGTATGACTAATATGCTCTTCAAAAGTTTTGGAGAAAATTAATATATCATCTATATAGTTTACTGCAAACCCGTTTAATTTATATTTTCTAATTATATTGCTTAAAATTCTTTGAAAAATGGCGGGTGATGTTTTTAAGCCAAATGGTAAGCACGTCCATTGGTAATGCCCTTCTTGCGTCACAAACGCTGTTTTTCTTCTGTCTTCAATCCGGAGTGGTATTGACCAGAAAGCTGAATTTATGTCTAATATTGTGAAAAATCTACATCCTCTTGTTTTCACCATTAAGTCCTCAATTATAGGAAATGGCTGTGATTGTGGGACTATAATTTTGTTCAAATCTCGAAAGTCCACGCACAGTCTTGATTTTTTTCCCTCATCTTTTTTGAAAGCTAGTGTCACTGGAGCAGCGAAAGGACTATAGGATTCTTCAATTAATTCTTTTTTTAATAGTTTTATTATTTGTGCTTCTATTTCTTTCTTGTCTTCAATGGTACATCTGTATGGCCTTTTGCAGCAATATTTATCAATTATTAAGTCGATGCGAGCTTCATAATCTTTTACTGTTCCGACGTCATATTTATCTTTTGCAAAAATGTATTTGTATTCGTTTATTAACTTATTAATTATATTATTTTGTTCAACATTTAGGTGATTTGTAATGTTTTGAAAATCATTTGGTTTTACATGTTCGTTGAAATTTATTTGGATTTTTTTATTTGTTTTATGATCCCTTAGGATTTTATCTGTTTTATTTTTATTACCAAATATATTATTAATTTTAGGTTTTTTACCTGTACAATCAGGAATGTTCTCTTCAATTTTCTTTTCTTTTTCGATTTCATTCTCTTTCTGACTAATTTCTAATTTTTCATCCTGTTTTAGTTTAAATTTTTTTATGCAATCTAATCCTATTAAAAATTCATGATCAAAATTTGTTCCTTCTATGACAAAAACATGCGTGGATTTTTCAATATTGAAAATTTTGATTTTTAGTAATATTATACCCAACGTTTCTTTTACACCATTAATCGTTTTCACTTTACTGTGATAATTACTAGACATATGTTTACAATTTATTAACCTGGAGTTGATTATTGATATATTAGCGCCAGGATCATATATTCCTTGTAATTCTAAAGAATCATTGATTTTTATGGGTATTCTGATTAGTGGTGTTAGATCTAGTTTTTTGGATCCATGTTTAAGAATTCTGTTTCAATTAGATTGTTATTTATTGGTTCTTGCTTTTTTTGTTTATCTTCTTGGCTACTTTTAAACCAGCACGAAGATTCGCGATGAAATCGTATACCTTTGTTAGCCTTTTTGCATATTGAGCAAGGTGATTTATTATCTTTGTTGTTATTGTTAAAGCTTGTATTATTATCAATTTTGTCTTTAGGAATTGGTTTTCTTATCAAATGTTCAAAACCCCTGATGTCATTAAATAAATCGGTTGTTGTTTTTATTTTTTCTCTATCTATTCTGTCTGCTATGTAGTTTGGTAATCCTGTGGCGATGAGGTTAACCAGTGTTATTGTGTCTATAGATTTGTTTATTTCTAATAATAATCTTTCTTTTTTCAGAGCATATTCTAACATTGATCCCTGTTTATATCTGTAATTTAATGCATATCTAACAGGTGACCAGCCTTTATTTGAAAAGGTTTCCAACAGACTTTTTCTCCAAATGCTCCATTCAGAGTTTATTGTATTTTTGATTATCATAGAGTTATACCAATCCATAGCGGATTCTTCCATTAACAATCTTAGTATTTCTATTTTATCTATAGCTGTGATTATTTCTAATCTGGTGCATTCACTTTCAAAATTATCTAACCACTGTTGAACGTTTGTGATTTTTCCTGAAAACTTTTCCAACACAAATTTTTCCACTAATTTTAGTTTATTTCTGTGGTTTGACATGTCATCTTTCTTTTTTAAGGTTTCTAATATTTTGATTAAACTTTCTTCTGTAGTTTTATTTTCTTTTATTTTTTCCTCAACTTTCTCCAGAAAGTATCCTTCGAATTGCATATTACTATCATCTATATAAGTTTGTTTTAATCCTTCTGTTAAAGTGATCCAAACTTCTCTTTTATCATGTCTTTTCTTTAACGAGTTTTTCACTTTTGTGATAATAGGATCATTTTTCATAATTTCTTTATGGAGGCTCATTGATTGTAATTCTTCTGGTATACTGTAATTTTCACCAGACGGAGTACCAATTGAGGTTATGGCGTACATACTTGTTTTGGGGTCCTCCGGTTTTGCTTTTATTACAAACGTGAAGCGTAGTTTATCCATTTTTATTTTCATAAACAGCTGACAAAATGTCGTTTTATAATATGTTTCTTTTTTCTATTATCTATTTGGCTTAGGATATAATAACTTCACGATGTTTCACTGTAAAGACGAGGTATATATTTATAATATGTTTCTTTTTTCTATTATCTATTTGGCTTAGGATATAATAACTTCACGATGTTTCACTGTAAAGACGAGGTATATATTTATAATATGTTTCTTTTTTCTATTATCTATTTGGCTTAGGATATAATAACTTCACGATGTTTCACTGTAAAGACGAGAAACGACATTAAAGCTATTATCCCGAAATTATGCGTATTGACAACAGATTAACAATGTTCGTATTCGCACGTGGCTCTTATCTTTTATCCTCTATCTCTTTCTGTCTTTCCCTGGTTCCGCAGGCATGCGCAGTAAGAGAAAGCTTGTGAGAGAAATACACATACATATTGTATAGTGTACAATGTATTTCTCTTACATTTATTTTTCTCATAACTGTATCAACATTTATTCGTACACACTTCAGCAATGTGTTCTACAAGTAAAACTAAGATTAAAATGTAATATAACAAAAAATCCATAAATGCTTTGTTAAGAAGTTATATCAAAAATATGAGATGTAATGTAAACGCTATTGAATATACCTACGTTTCCATTTCAAAGTGACGCCCGGCCTTTGTTGAAACATTTTTGGCATCGACGTACTATTGAATTTATTGTTGACTTCAGTTGGTTGCGATTTTGTCGAAATTCTTTACGTACGATATTGATTTTTGCAATTGATTCACCTCTTGTGCGTATTTCTGTATTGTAAACTTTCTCTTTCAGAGTGCCCCATAAGCAAAGATCTAAAGAGGTAAGATCAAGTGATCTAGGCCCCCCTCGACCAATCCATTGTTGAGAATAGTGTCTATTAAGCCAATTTTTTACACAACGGGCATAATGTACTGAACATCCATCTAATTGTATCCATCTTTTAACAATGGCGGGAGAGCATTTGTTAAAAACGTTGGAAAAGATTCTCCCGTGAACCACTCAAGAAGGAAATAAGGCCCGATTAAGAATTCATTACACATGCCCAACCAAACATTGCATTTGAATTGATGCTGAAATGATCTTTCTCTCGCAGCATATGGATTCCCAGTTGCTCGTACATGATTATTGTGTAAATTAAATATGCTTTCACGTGTATAGGTAGCCTCGTCAGTCCATAGCACTTTTGATTGAAAAACGTTGTCTCTGTTTACAATATTTATGTACCATTCACAAAATTGCATCCTCTTGATGAAGTCACTTGGTAATAAGTTTTGCACATAAGTGTAATAATATGGATACATGTTAGTAGTTTTCAGCATTCTCCAAGTAGAGCTTTCAGATACTTGCAGCTGACAAGAAGCACGACGAATACTTGATGTAGGAAAATTTTCGAAATAATTTTCAATTCTTACAGATCGTTTTGCATATTAAACACTAGTTTTTTAAAAATTAAAATGGATAAATATGTCTATTAAATAATATAATTTTGAAACGAATATTTAAGCAAAAATTATACGTGTCAGATTTGATTCACGACCGCGGTTTAATGGAATAATAAATTTATTTAGAAGATGCGTAACGTGTTTGTCAAGCGCTCGAATCGCGATGCTAATAATTAACAAAATGAAACAGACGGAACGCAACTTTCGCAATTACAAGATTATAGAACCGGTTACGTTCGTGTTTACATAGTTGTATATTTTGACTTTGGTGATATCTAACTTCGTTACATCTTTTTTCTTTTAAATTGAATTCCGATTTACTCGTTCGAATTTATATTTCTCTTAACTTTGTAGCTATCTGTTACGTCGGGAAATTAACATATTGAATTTGTGTAATTGCTCTTCTCGAATTAAACTCGACTTAAATTATCACATTAAAGATCAGATTAATCGGCTAATTGCGTTCTTGAATATTCTGTCGACCCGTATCTATGAGTTATTGGATGTTATTCTAAATTTTTTTTTTCATGTCCGTGCAATTAGAAATATCGTCCCGTTCAAAGATGAGTTCTTTTTTATTTATTGCCATTGTTATATCCGTGAGCGAATGTCGGAGGAACACGAGCAATATTAATAAATCATAATTAGTTACTGTCAGTCTCAATCATGATTACATTGTCTTTTTTCTTTTAATTCAGATTTACGGAAAAATGGGGAACACTCTGTATAAGCCTGCAAACCTGTTAAATTTGATTAAAATCGGTGAACATCGTTGCTGACATTCTCTTTGCGAACGTCCAGTTCAGGATATGGTTGCAAAGAACCGTCTTTCAGTGGTGCGATAGCGCACGGAACGGGTGTTATTAGGCGTCGAACGCAATGCTAGGTGGAATTCCAAGATCCGCTGCGATTAGGGCAACACGTTCCTTTTTCCTGCGGGGTTGCAGCCGTCGACGACCCTGCTTGACATCCACGGGGCCGAATGCTGTAATCGGGGCTTATCGTTTCCGGCGTACTTACAGCAACCGGCTCATTACTCGTGCACTCACGTACACACACGGTACACTTCGGTCGAGTAATTGCTACGCTAGTCAGGAGCACCATGATCTACGTGCTAGTTTACGTTTCGTCGATCGAAACGTTGCACGACCTTTTTCATTTTTCTTTTTGTTTACTTCTTTTTGAAACGATACGTTTTCATCTATCGAAATTCATCGTGGTCGTTAACGCTAGATTCGTATCATTGCACCGGTAAAATTCAACACGAATTACTAAAAAAGACAATACGTACGTCAAAGAACGTTCCATTCAAAGTTATAAATCACGTACTGCAGAAACGATCGAACGTGTAATAACAAAAATAAACATTCTACATGAACGTAATGCCTAACAAGCTTGTATATCAATTTGTGTACAAAGAGGTCGAACAATTATATCGTCCACTTCAATGTTTTCGAAGTTATATTAAAATAATAATGATATTTCTATGCAAACCAAGCTATAAATCACGTATTGCAGAAACGATCGAACGTTTAAATAAAAAAAATAAACATTCTACAAGAACGTGTAACGTCTAATAAGCTTGTATATTAATTTGTGTACAAAGTGGCCGAACAATTATATCGTCCTCTTCAATGTTTTCGAAGTTATATTAATATAATAATGATGTTTCTACTCAAACCAAGCTATAAATCACGTATCGCAGAAACGATCGAACGTTTAAATAAATAAAAATAAACATTCTACATGAACGTAATGTCTAACAAGCTTGTATATCAATTTGTGTACAAAGAGGTCGAACAATTATATCGTTCAAAGTTTTCGAAGTTATATTAAAATACTAATGATGTTTGTTTGAGATCGTTTGTGGAGGTTGTTGTTGAATCTCTGTCGATACTCGTTTTCATCCTTCCGTGCAATTTCTAGAAAATCTTCTATTATACACTCGACAGTAAAACTAATTTACACAGCCCGTATTCAAGTTTGAAATCAATCTCTTACCATCCACAGTTGTTCCACGCCATTCATTTACTGTCTTTTTACTTACTGTTTATGTCATTATTAATCACCGATCCGCCTTAAATCCAGTCACGATCAATCTTAATATCGTACGCGGCCCGTGCACTTTCTCGGATTATTAAGATTAATTTCCTCCGCGGTTGCAAGCCGTATCGCCCATAATTTCGTCCACAGAATCGCCGAACAAAAGTTCCGGCATAACGTCCATTCTACCGACGTGTCGTTAGAGAATCGACATCGCAAAACTAGTTGCAACTGTGCAACCCAATTATCCCGTCATGCACGAGGTATCGTGCGTATTCAAAGTACCCATTCAACCTTTGCAACATTCGCAACAGTCATGGGCTGTTCGATTTTTAACAACAAGCAGATTTCAGATTCTGAATCAGACGCCTAAGATAACTTATTCTCAAAATATTGTACGGGGAGAAAATCATCGAGATAAAGTTCATTTTTATTTCCATGGAAGTCAATTGTGATTGAATCTTAAACAATATTAATTTTTATTCATGGATCTTCCCGTTTGAGGATGACGATTTTTAACATAAAAAATTATAATTATATAGCAAGGGTTATAAAAAGATTTGTTTAGTCACTTTTCAAGGTAGCACAATTTTCATGCAGTCATATTTGTTATTACTCAAATAATTACGTGTATTCTGCATGTCTATACTTTTGAATGGTCATGGTGTTTAAAAAATATATCGATGAATCTCTTTCTTTTATACATATATTAAGCAGGCTTCACCGTGTGAACCAAAATTATTTTTCGATTTTCTCGATTAAAAATTGTATAACTTTCGACTTTATACGACAGTCCACGTACAATAATTTAACTTTGCTATCAAGAACGATGCCCAAATACGTAAAAATTTCCAATGCTATTAATCCATAACTGTAACAAACATTCTCTACCAATTATCGCTGTAAAATGATCAGGCGTTCTTTCATCGTGTGAACCAAAGTTATTTTTCTCATCTCTCGATGTAGTAAATAATTGTATAACTTTTGACTTTACACGACAGACTACGTACAATAATTTAACTTTGCTATCAAGAACGATGCCCAAATACGTAAAAATTTCCAATGCTATTAATCCATAACTGTAACAAACATTCTCTATCAAGTATGTACCGCTATAAAAACGATCGTTCCGAATGGGAATATCCTTTTAATATAACCAATTTTTAATTAGAGGTACCGGTCCCCGTATCGTGAGTCTTGAGATATATTTTCCGACATTTACGATGCTCTATATAAATATGAATTATGCAGTACACTAATCGCGAGAGTAAACAGTCCGGAAACCCGCGTCGCGTATCACAGAAGTTAACTCGAATCTCGCGTGCTCGCGAACGATACGTCTCGCATGAATAATTGCGCCGCAAGGGCGGAAGCTTTAAGTCGTTCGTATTTTTCTGGCGCGCGAAGAAATTTTAGATCGTTCGATAAATTACGCCTCCGTGATTTCTTTTTATTGTAAGAACGTTTCGATGAAGCAGAAGGCGAACGGGGCTCGCATCGACGATGCGTGTCGAGGAAATTCCGTGCTAAACTTTCAACAAAAATATCGTCCGTATTCCTCCGACATTCTCCCACGGATATAACAATTGCAATAAATAAGAAAAAAACTCATCTTTGAACATGACGATATTTCTAATCACACGGATACGAAAAAGAAAATTGAGAATGACATCCAATAACTCATAGGTACGAGTCGACAGAATATTCAAGAACGCAATTACCGATTAATCTGATCTTTAATATGATAATTTAAGTCGAGTTTAATTCGAGAAGAGAAATTACACACATTGAGTATGTTGATTTCCCAACGTAACAAATAGCTACAAAGTTAACAGAAATATAAATTCGAACGAGTAAATCTGAATTACATTTAAAAGAAAAACGACGTAACGAAGAAACTATTTATGATTCTTTGCAAATTCGCTTCGTTGATATAAAAGTCTGAGAAATATATCATCAAAGTCAAAATATACAACTGTGTAAACACGATCGTAACCGGTTCTATAATCTTGTAATTGCGAAAGTTGCATTCCGTCTGTTGCATTTTCTTAATTATTAGCATCGCGATTCGAGCACTTGACAAACACGTTACGCATCTTTTAAATAAATTTACTATTACATAAAAACGTGGTCGTGGATCAAATCTGACACGTATAATTTTTGCTTAAATATTCGTTTCAAAATTATATTTATTAATAGACATGTTAATGCATTTTAATTTTTAATAAACTGCAGTGTTTAATATGCAAAAATATAAGAAATACTTAAAGTAAGATACGAATACAAAGCTCCTCTCAATGCCTCTTGAATCACATAATTATGACGACTTACTTATTAACATTAATCTTCAAATATTACATAATAAAAGAAAAATCACAGATATTATGTTTGTAAGTATGTTAAGTTCAAGATATTTAAGAAATCACTTTCTATTTCATCCTGAAAGTTACCGCACAACGTTTGGATCTCAGAATTGTGTAAATTAGCCATGCAAATTTAGTACGCACTAACACTGATTTAATTGAACAATCATTAGAAAGTCTAAAATTATCCTTGCAACATATTGTAAATTAATTTATTTTGTTAAAATTTTATAAGCGGTAATGATTGACTATATAAACTCCACGTTTGTAGTTCCTTACATATTACATCTTTTGTACTAAAGGGTTTACTCCCGTTAATAAATGAATAATAATAATATCTCACTCGTGATTTATAAATTTTATTCTTTGTTTTATTTTGTTCAATTTAATGTACTAGATATAGAGATGATGTTTCGAAAAAGAAAAAGGACCTCAGAGCAGGCGTTAAATTATTTAATAACACGATTTAATAGGTCTAAAAGATGAGACATGTAAACTTCATCAAATATTTAGTAGACAAACGAGCGGGTGTAGAGTGATTTCATAATTACTGAATTTAATAGGTCAAAAAAGAAAATTTTTAGAATATATTTAAATAAAAGTTTACAGAGCCCAAGTGAAAACCAATTAAGGGGGCAGTCCCATGTGTACGTTGCAAAGTTTAACCATCTTTATTAATTTTTTTAAACTAAATGTTACATCTAACGATATAATTTATTTTCACAATTTACTTAACTATCCTTTGGGAATACAAAATAAATTTTTCAATAATTTTTATTGACTTTTCAAGTTTTTATTACGCCCACACTAAACATGCGTTTAAACACTGGCGTAGGTGATTGCAGCTCTCAAGGTTGAGTAAATCAAACAAAATCGAAAAAATTTTTATTCGGTAGGTTTCTTGTTATCGCCCGTAGCAAAATAATTAATTTGCGTTGAAAATTGGCAAAATGTTAGAAGCTTAAACTAAAAATTACAAAATTTTGTCATTTATTCCGCAAATTTTTTAATAAAAGTATATGATATGATATATTAGTATGTGGAACAACGTGTACAAATTTCAGAGCAATCAAACGTATAGTTTTTGAAATTTCATCCACGCCAGTTAAGAAAATAATATTTCGAGAGTAATATTTCTAATCAATCCCAGCTCCATATAGAATTCCTTCCAGAATGTTTTCACTCAGATAACACAAACGCTAGAATTCCGACTTTTAAAAACAGCAGTTGTCTCTTGACCCTGTCGTAAACCTTTCGAAACAGTAATGTATGTACAAGGTAATTGCCCAAAGCAATAACTCCGGTAATTACCACGAGGTCTATACAATAAATGTTCTACATTCCACAATACGTGACATTTATCTCTCAAAATTTAACAGTACATTCTTAAATATACAGGGAGTTCAGCCACCTTGAAGAAAATTTTAATGGGAAATTCTACAGACCAAAATAAGACGAAAATCAAGAATACCAATTTTTTTATGGAGGCTTTGTTAAAAAGTTATTAACGTTTAAAGTTCCGCTTGTAGAACGGTAATCTGCGAACGAGAACCACTATCGCATGCAAGCAGCTGTTCGGAGATTGCCGTTCAACAGGTAGAACTTTAAACATTAATATCTTTTTAACGAAGCTTTAATCAAGAAATTGGTACTCTTGATTTTCGTCTCATTTTGGTCTCTAAAATCTCCCATTAAAATCACCCAAAAATGAAATAAAAAAAAATTTATTTTTTTGAGATCCTACATGTGACTGCCTCCTTAAATAGGAGTTTACAGAGCCCAAGTAAAAATCAATTAAAGCGCAGAACAAAGCTTGTTAAAGATTATGTAATTCGCGGTACGCGGTTGGAGAGGCAGATTAAGGAAGGTCGGCTAAAGCAGTAAATTAGCAGCTTCGGTGTAACACGATCTTCCGATGGTTGGGAGGATCAAACCCAGGCCCGCAAGAATATTAAGGCAAGCCGCGGAACTTTTAACGCGACCTGGACATTTAATACCCGCCATCGTGTTCGCGGTTTTTTGAAATTCGCGGCATAGCTGACTCGTCCCGCGGATGGTATTCGCCATACCTCATCGAACGTCGCCGGAGAAAAATTGCATGCTTTCTCGCTTCGGTGCTCGGCGATTTCTTTTTCCCCCGGCATCGCGTACTTGTTTCACCGACGATTATCACCGGGGATAGCTTAACCCTTTGCCCGTTTCGCATGAACCGTTACCAACTAGTAACTGCCTAGTTACTGTCCGCGGCACGAATTATGTCCGAACCTATTGGGATGGTAAATCACGCCGGTCGAGGTGTGCGACGATTTTTCAACGTGCGCGATTTACAACGCGAGACTTACTTATTTTCGCAAAAATCAAATTTCAACGCAACACAGCCAATCGACCGACAGAATGATTTAACGCGAACTTGTTTCGATCGAGAACTGCTACACGGTTGGACCGTGTCCGATCAGACTATCCGAAAGGGAAAAAATTCGAACGTTTTTCCCAGGATCTTGGTCTTATTATTTTATTAATTAACGGCTGTGAGTCCTTGGTACTTCCACTCGTAGATTCCTCTCAAGGCTGAATGCGATAGAGCTCGAAATGACGCACAAATCCAATATGCAAGTAAAACAGAAGAATCAAATAAATCTCTGAAATTATTAACGTCGACGAAGATACGATTTAGGGAGTCAAAGCAACCGTAAAAGCGTTCTATGAAATTCTTTCAAAAGTATCGGTGTCTTAGAGCTACCGATGATGTATTTAAGGCACGATTAAAAATACGAATGATTTTGCGAACAGGTGTGTCGTCTTCGAGAAAGAGGAATAATCAGTGTGGAAAATCAACGCGACCCGATAGTCGGATCTCGAGTTTCGCGCGCGGTAATTAAAACTCAGCGATCGGTACTCAATCTGGTCAAAGTGCGTTCATCTTTGTGAAATACGCGGCTCGTTCGTCGCGCCAACGATATTCCCGCCTTATCGGCCGCTTATCGGGTTATGACGGATCGCTGGTAAACGGAGAACTTCGCTTAATGCGCGAATCATTATGCGAACTCGTACGATTTGAAGCACGCGATTAGCGGAAAGTTATGAACAGGGAACCTGTCGAGTCTTCTCCATCCCCGTAATGCTTTCTTAGCGTAATCGAAACCATGGTAATTACGTAAAATGTTGGATCGACCGTCCTTCCATTAACCTCAAAACAGTTATTTTACCTATCGAGTTCTTTATTATTATTCATTTATAAACGGGAATGAACCCTTTAGTACAAAAGATGAAATATGTAACGAACTACAAATGTCGATTTTACATAATCTAACATTATCGCTTATAAAATTTTAACAAAATAAGTTAATACGTTGCAAGGATAATTTTAGACTCTCTAATGATTGTTCAATTAAATCAGTTTTAGTGCGTACTAAATTTGCATGGCTACACAATTCTGAGACTCAAACGTTGTACGGTAACTTTCAGGATGAAATAGAAAGTGATTTCTTAAATATCTTGATGGCACATACAAGGGAAACAATTGAGTGATCGTTGAACACGAAATATGACCTGTGATTAGCTTACTTACAAACATAATATCTGTGATTTTTCTTCTATAATGCATAAGTCTGTTGAGCCGTTCATAATCTCGCGGCAATAAGCACGCGGCCAAATGGCGACACCTATAATAAGATTGAAGATCGTGCGGGGACTCCCGTGGCTTTCGTTCGAGTCGAATCGAGTCGTTTGTTCGAGCCGCATGGTCGGCATTACTGCAATTTATTTATATTAACGTATGTAATATGTAAAGAATAATTAAAGTGGTTGTGCTTAACATTTTAATATTGTCTATATACTTATATGTATATTTATCCAATCAGTTCCTATGCAAGAGAACCTGATATTTTTCAACAAATTCATCATAATTATGTGATTCAAGAAGCATGGGGCACCCACTATGCCTAGCAACAAGACGAAAAAAGTGTTGAACTCCCTCAATGTTGTCGATATATGTTTTGTAATAAGGAAACTAACTTATGCTGCCATATTCTAAAATAGATCTTGTCAAAGCATAATATTGGATTTTGAGTGTATGTATTAGTTTTACTAAAGTATCTGGAAACTCTATGAATAAGTCCCAGAGAGCAAAGACTATGCGAAATAATTTTTAGGTTAGTACGATACCATTTAGAGTATAATTATAAACTATATTATTTTTCTTATTTCTAAGCTTAACTAAATGATACTTATCTAGATTGAGAGACAATTTATTAAATGAATACGAATTCTGAAGCCTGTTAAGGTCATCTTGAATTGATTGAGCACTTTGCTGATTATAAACACATTTATATATCTTAAGATCATCGGCATATAATACAAATTTAGAATGTTGGAATACCTTAGAAGTGTCATTAATACATATTACAAATAGGAAAGGCCCCAAATGTGAACAATGTGGAATACCAGATGTAACATTAATTTCTCTTGAGTAATTATTATTGAATTTAACTATTCGAACTGTATCTGGTAAAAAACTGGTTAGCCAAGAAACCCTGCAGCTGTTTATTCCTAATACGTTTAATTTGAACATTAAGATTGAATGATTAATAGAATCAAAGGCATTAGAAAAGTCTATGAAAACAGTATCAATCTGCATTCCTTTATCCATACAGTTGGTAAAATAATAATGATACTCTCGTCGGTTCTTTCATATCGTTATTGAAAATGGCTCCCAAAATAACTAAAAGTCTACTACACATCGATACAACCTATCGAGTTCTTTGAAATCAAATCGATCCAGTCTTGATATTATCGATATCAATTCTTATCGAAACTAGCTCCCAAAGTAACTAAAATTTTACTACACATATGTACAGTCTACCGAGTTCGCTTAGGATCGAATCGTTCGAGTATCGAAATCGATATCGATCCTGTCGTTAAGATTAATATCTCCGGGACGCCGGTGTCTTCGTGAACTTCTCGAAAGACGAACTGGTTAAAAAGCGATGTCGCCGGACCGATGTTAATTGCCCGACGGTTAATTACTCGACCATAACTCGAGGCTGGTCGTCCGTCGAACGATTAATTAAGAACGTACGTCTCGGTTTGCCGCGAGTGTAGAGGCGTTCGTGTTTCTTTCGTCGGCGGACAGAGACGCAGCCTCGTCTCCGGGCAGGTGCGACAGTCACTGTGAGAAATCGACGAGCGGGAGGAAGAAGGGCGAAGGCCGATCGCAGAAAATACTGCTGAGAGATAGAGTCGGCTTGTAAACAAACGATCCGCGAGATATCGAGCTAAGTGCTTCCTTCGATGGAACGTCGAGGAGAAGATTACTGCTTTTAGGTCGTCCCATAATTAGATGTGCAAAAAAAGGACAATTTTTGGTACTCGAAACAGTCTTTGCAACTAATATACGATATTAGATGGAACGAATCTAATAATTTAGGAAGGTTTGTTTACAAAGAGCTAATAATTTTTTATTGATGATGTTGCGGCGTGAAATAAACATTGGGGTTATTATGATCAAAATTAGCAAAACTAAAGTTATGAAATTATAAATGTTTCGTTTCTATTAAATTCACTGTGCCGAAGATCCGTATCATAAAACCGTTCTAGTGAAAAGGTTAATCGTAAAAATGTAAAAGATTAAGAGATATCTAGCAGGAGTAAGTTTACGAAGCCATTGAAACATTTTTCGCCTTTCAATTCACTTTCCAACGTCAACTGGTAGCATGTTTTAACAGAATTAAAGCGCTTCATAACGTTATTACCTGCTAAGACACAGGTATAGGGAAATTCCCTTTCGTACTAGTGTTATCTGAAAGTGACCACTACTTCGGAGGTTGGCACTTTTTAGAGACCATCCCCTACACAAGATTCAGGTGGGGAACCACCGAATCAGAACGATTCACCCCCATCGTGACACCTCTACACGAAATTATAAATGAACTAAAACGTCCAAGAAAACGACAGATGCAAATATTCGACGATTCACTATTATGAGGGTCGTTCAATGAGTCCTTAGAAAAATCTAAAACCTGGCGCTCGTAGCATCAAAAATGGTTTGTTTCTAATAAGCATCATGACTCACTAGACAACTGTCAAAGTCTCAGTTAAATCCACCACATGATTTCATTTTTATTATCGATTGAAGCAAGGAACTTCCTCTTACATCAAGACAATACACGGGTGCACACCTGTGCAGTTTCGATGCCTAAAAACATGGAATTAACGTTCGAATTATTACAACATCCACTGCATTCACTGGATTTGGCCCCCAGTGACTTTTTTTTATTTCCAAACTTAACAAAATGGCTCGGGGGACAACGGTTCACGTCGAACGAGGAGGTCACCGCCCAAACAGATGCCTATTTTGAGGACCTTCCGAAATCTTACTTTTTAGATGGCTTAAAAAAGTTGCAGGAACGCTTGGAAAAGTGTATAGAGCTAAAATAATTTGTTTTTCTATCTTCTTCTAAGGACTTATTGAACGTCCCTTGCATATTCAATATTCCAAGTAACTCTTACACATTTTCGGCTTCTCAATCAAGTTAAATACAGTTATTGGTTGTTACTGTTAATCAATTGATTGTGATTAGTGTATACCTTCCGTATCCTACAAAGTATTCATTCGTCATTAACACGTTCACTGCCAGATCAAAACCGTATAAAGTCAAAGTGTTAAGTTGACGCGTGAAGTTGAGCATACCTGAAAGATTTCTTTCAACGAATTAAAATTTGCTCAACCTCTCAACAGACGATAACGCGAAGTAACGTAGGTTTTGAAGTCTCGAATTTTCCCTTCTCGATCCAGGAACACGATGTCGGTGCGCGCGTGCGTGCGTGCAAAGAGTACGGCGAGATGATAGGACGATCTGGTAACGAGTCGGCGGCAACGCAAAGCGGACACGATCTCCGATCTACGATCTCGGATCTCGGTAAGAGGCCGACTCGCTAAGCGCGCAAGAACGTGCTGGATCGCTTGGAAACAGCCTCGTCGTCAACGATGACGAGAATGACGACGACGACCAGCGTCGATCGCGATCTTTCGGATCTACATCCGCGTGGATCGCTGAAACGCAACCTCGTTGTCCTAATTGGTAGCGGAGCTTGCATCGTGAATGTACATTTTCGAGAAAATCGACTGTAAAAATTAACGGCGTACGCGAGCAAAATAAGCAGAGTGCAATTTTCTTACGAAATGCTTCCGAGACAACTGAATTCGAAAATTAAGAGTGGATTTACAGAACTCGACAATTTCACTTTAGATTCTATATTTGAAGTTAAAGAACTCGTAAATATTATTCGTTGGCAATTTATGTTAAATTTTATTAAAAGAGTTTTAGTAAAATCTTCGTAACTCTAGTGTTAATCGAGTAGAGTTTGTCTGCCCATAACTGACTGTTTCTACTCGCGCCTACGTTTATTGTAATGTTTGTCGATTTTCTCAAAATTAAAACCTACGTAGGAACAAAAAATGTCAATCTCTTTTCGACTTATTTCTTCGCGCAAGATTACCTATTTAATCAATATTAATACAATCTGTATAACACTCGAAACTAACGATATCGAGAATACAGAGACGTTGAACGATTGGATTCGTTTGTTAAACCAGTCGGCAAACAGAGAATTCGTGTTCCACTTCCGGTTCCTACGAAAAAGAAAATACTACGTACAGCAGCGATTAGTATCGCCGGTTAGGCTGTTACGTTTCCTGCTGGAAGTGTAATACGAGTTAGAAGAATTTATCAAAGTAACGTTACCGACAACAGTTTCAATCAGCATTATGGAATAATGAGGTATGATTAGTTTCTTTCAACGATTACGCAATCGTTCGATACTAACCTTATAATTTTTCCGTGAAAAACTGTTCGATTGCGAAACGCGTATAATTAATTACCGCAAACTACTTAATGCATATGCGTGTGCACGGCAAAGCCATTAATTATGAACAGAATAATTATGGTTTTTTACCGAGGTGTTTAAGGTATCGAGCCGAGTTTGTTTATAGCAGGTGAATGAGTCACTAACTGCACGTGAGCGCACAATAACATGTCGAAGCAGTTTCACCCGGCAGTCGAATGAGATATTCTATTAAGATATAATGCAAAGTGTTAATGATTCGAATCCAAGTAATTATTTCCGCTAGATTTCGCTTGATAATACCACCTTGACACGTATGCTTATCCTTCGTGATACGTAAAACACAATATACCGAACAACATGAAAACTAAACGTAAATCTTACGAGAAAGAAATGCGAAAAAATCGATTCGAATTTTCCGAAGTGGGCCAATGATACGATAAACTAATTTCACATTCTTGTTCTCCACTTGACACGCTTGTACCACCAAATTATTTAAACAATAATGAACCAATGATACGATAAACTAATTTCACGTTCTTGTTCTCCACTTTACACGCTTGTACCACCAAGTTATTTAAACAATATTCACAATGTGAAAATATAAACTATACAAACTTTGAAACAACAGTTTTCAACATTTAATTTATAAAATTTATATGTTGACTTTCCATATAAGTTCGTTGAAAGAATAGGTAAATTTCTATTTGTCTGAAATATCCTTTATATTTATAGATCTATCAAAATAATAAGGCAACGAAACCGACGATTAATTTACTCGATTCGCGCTTATTTGCTTCCGCCCTTGAATTCGTTTGTTCTCGCTTTCGACAGCCCTTAATTAACTGCGCTTTAATTAGCGCGAATCGCGTATTGCTCGTAACGCGTAAACACCGCACGCGCGTAAAATCGTGGCTCGATCGATCGATCGTAGTTTCACTGCCGCGGAGTTTCTTTTCTATGCGCGTGCGAATGCGACTAGAGATTGACTATCTCACCGGAAATTAAGCACCGTGAAACGATCGTATTTCATGCAACAGCTTTTACGACGAAAGGGTTAAGATCACGACTGTCGATGGCGAAACGTGCAATCCTTTTCCAATTCCCCGTTCGTAATCGCATTTCTGTGTTTACCTTTTGTAATTTCCATATCTCCTGCTTCCTTCGCGCCTTATCAAATTTTTATTCAAATAAACAGCCGCGTAATGGAAAATTTCTTACAATGCAATAGGCGTATCACGATGAGAAAAATTACCAGATGAATCTAAAGCATCCTTCCGGGAGAATTTTTTACAAGTTGCTCATTTTCTTTGACGTCTCGATTGCCTCGAAACGTCATCTAAGTTTTAATGTAAACATTTCGATTTTTAGAAATTTCTAGAAACTCGAAGAATTTCATAAATAAAATTTCTAGAGGGTATCATTCTCTTTAATATTTTACATTGAAATATGTGTTATTTGTCGGGTCCAAGTTTTCTTTGCTATGCATGACTCGTAACGATTATTCTTAAAATATCAATATAATTATTCACCCAATAAGATGATCGAAAATAAAATTTTAATTCTGTTTCAGGCTGGAGAGACGACGTTGCTTCGAACGTGTCATCGGTGAGTCGCACGACGAGAACGCGTCGGGAGTCTTCTTTAAACGAAATCATTATCCCCGCGAACCGTTCCGCGGCGAAGTCCTGTTTCCCCCTAGCCGCGAACGAAGTCTCAGTTTATCCCTAGGATGAGTGATTCCCGAGGAAAAAACGGATCCCGGCGGCTGCTCGTTGTATGAAATTCAATGTCGATCGGGGCTGACATCGGCTCTGGGCCTCCGCTGCGATTCGAGGGGAATCTTAAGATCGATCGATCGTGATTTCGAGGAGAGACGCCGCTTAAGGCGAGACGCGAACGCTTGTTCGTCGCTCCTCCGCGGCGCGGAATCGCTGCCTCGAGTTTCTTCGGGATCGTCGGCCTTGTACGGCCGCACCACGACGTGGCAGGTGCAACCTCGACGACCGGTGGGTCTCTTTTTTTCTTTCCATCGCGTTTCTTCGTCCATTCTTGCCGGGCGTCCACCGGTTTTCGTCCCGAGGCTCCGCGAACCTCCACCGGAACAGCTGACCGCGGGCCAACCTTGGCCGACTGATTGCACACGGAATCCCCCTATCGAGTGATCCATCGATCAAACCTGCCCGCAATTGCGTGCCTAGCACTCTGGATTCATCCTCCAAACGAATACTAAGACGTTTAAAATCTGTTGCATTTCTTACAATGATAATATTATTTTCAATTCTATTCTTGCCTATGAGTGGACGTTAGGGTGGTCCTTATTTTTCGACTTTTTATTATTTTCTGACACACCCATCCAGATTGTGACACTTGGTAAAAAAAGTTGTGTGCAAAATTTCAGCGAGATAAGACAACAGGAACACGTGCTGCATTTAAATTATAGTTTTGAAAATTTATGATTTCGCGTTACAGTCGAATGCACTTGTATCATTTTATACAACAGTTATCGACTGATATTTTTTAGTGAAATTACAATTCCTTGTGTCTAAAACAATAACGTGAGTGTGATTTTCATTGTTATATTTAGAATTCTATACAATCCAGCGTCTGGAGTAGAAAAGCATAGCATACAGGGTGTTTGGCCTCACCTGGGAAAAATTTGAATGGGAGATTTTAGAACCCAAAATAAGATGAAAATTAAGAATATCAATTCCTTGACAGAGGCTTCGTTAAAAAAATTTCAAAAAAATTCTGAAAAAATTATTTTTGGTTGCGATGGTCAATTACAATCATTTTTGGTGATTACACATACCCTTGAAATCCTAGCCACTTTCGAGAAAAAAATTCGAGTAGGTACTGATATTATTAGACGAAATTAAAAAATTTCAAATCATACTAAAAAAATTATATTTAGTTACAGGGCTCAATTACAATCATTCTTGATCATTAGACATACCCACGAATTCCTACCCACTTTCGAAAAAAAAATTGAAGAAAAGTGGAGAACATGAAATTATTCGAAAAAATTAAAAAATTTCAAATCTTTTTAAAAAAATTACTTTTAGTTGCAGGGGCCAATTACAACCATTTTTTGTCATTACACATACCCCAGAATTCTTACGTATTTTCGAGAAAAAAATTTGAATCTAAATTAAGAATTTTTGAATAGTAGGAATTTGAATTTAAATTAAGGATTTTTGTTCAATTACGCTAAAATTTGGCATAAATGATTTCTTCATCAAGTGCCACAATCTATGAGGGTGCGTCAAAAGAAAACTAAAAAATAAATGTTAACCCCTGTAGCCAAGGACCACCCCAGTGGACGTCCTCAAAGGGTCATTGATCCTCGAAACTAAAATTTCTTCAAAGAACAATCAAACATGGCGGCACACGGTGCTCACAAACGACAGAAATATCATTTGCCAACCATTGAACATTAATTTATTATTTTTTTATTAAGCATTTGAAATCATATACACTAGTTATGTGCTTTACAATGGCAGAAAAAAAGCATATTTATTTATTAACGGAAAACCCCTATAAAAAATTTACTGGAACAATTAATGGTCACTCCAACAATAGTTTCAGACTTCTCGAGGATCGTTCGGTCGCATTTATATTCGCGCGTACGGCAGTTTGGCAGGAATAATCATTTGTTGCTGTGTTTTCTTTCTCCAACCCTGTACGCGTCTGAGTTTCGAGTTACACGGCTTCCAAGTTATATCGTGGATGGATTCTGTAGTGTGAAGTACCAGAAGACGCGTAATCCCAGTGTTCTGTTACGCGAGACGGCAAGGACATCGTCCTTTTAATCGGCTTATGCTCGAGTTCACGAAGAAACGCTGGATTATGATTTCCCCAGCGAGTAATCATTACCACTTATGCTCGCAGGAACAACAAAATCACAGTGATCCTGGACGGGGACTCTCGACGAATCAACGACTCCGTACGGGTATTATTTAAATATATCACCAAGAGTGTCCAGGCGTCCCCGTAATCGCGATATTTTTCGCTCGTCGGGTAACGAGCGGCGGTCGCTTCGCGGCGAAAAATACTGTAATTTAAATAATCTTGAAATATTACTGCCGGCAAGAAATTAGAGGGACTAGTACGAAATTGGATAATCGAGCGACAAACAAGCTCCGACCAGAATAAAAGAACGCGAGGGAAAATGCCCATATAATATGCATGGAGTCAAGTCGATGTCGCTTAACATTATTTCTGTCGCGAAATCGTGCATACCTGTTTCGAGCAAAAGGCATCGAAAGACTGCGTAAATGTTAAACTTGGAAAATAATTTCAGGTTAAAATTTTAATTGGCGGAAATACTGTTACGAATCTTTCCTCGATAGTAGATAATTTTTGATCCGAGTCCTGTTGTTCTTTGCTCCAGTACATTTTCAGATCTAATCGCAAGGAGAAACCACATTTAACATGGGGGGAAGGCAGAAAATTGATTTCCCTTTCAAATAAACAAGTTGTTGAGCCTTCGAAAGGGTTAACAAGACTCGACGTTAACTAATAAATGATAAAAAGACGTTTGCTCCAAGCCTGAGAAGAGAAGCCATTAAAAATCGTTTTGTTTCCGCTCCGATCGGATTGTCGTGTAATTTAGTAGCCTGTATCGCGGAAGAACGCGACGACGAACAAAATGGGAGACAGTGTTGCGTACCATTAATTGAAAATTTCCTGGACATCGGGCTAACAAATGAAAATTTAAAAAGCCCGCGTAATAACAGGTTCGGTCACGTGCACGGCGCAGATACGGTGGCTCGGCCAACTATTATTACATCAACATAATAATCCCGTCGACTTCGAGAGAACGTCAGCTCCTGATTTTTCAGAGCCCGCGAGGCGGAGTTTCCGGCATTCTACGAGCTCGTAATACGAAAATAATAAGCTGCGTTTTATGGTCGGAAAACGTGCATGCAACGTTAGAAACCGAAGCCTGGAAATTGGCCTGACTTTTTTCTGCCCTTGCCGCCCGACTATCCGTCAATATCCATCAACCAATCTGCTTTTCAATGCTTCTCAAAGCTGAAACGTTCCCGTTCTTTGTTTCTTCTTTCAAACAAAATAAACTCCACGGCTCCAAATTACACGCTTTGCACATTCACGACTTTCGGCCGCGAAACTTTTGAAACTGTCGATGCAAACAAGCAAAGGCAAATCGAGAGACTCGCGAATGCTATCGATAATAATCGATCTCTATAATTGCTTTTCTATAAAATCGATTACAGACGGTATACAGCGTACGTGATATCTAAATCGGTATCGGTCGGATAAAATAAGAAACCAGCTCTGACAGGAGATATCGTTAGATCCGTTGGAAAGTTCCATCGTCTCGCTACATATATCATACTATTAGCCGCTGCGATAGTAAAATACGTCTATCTCAATCTTCGTTATCAACGCAGAGAATTAGTATCTGCAACAATTGAGAATATACCAGCACTGGAATACGATATACTGAAAAATTACTATACTTTGAAAGGGGTGGAAAATCTGGATGCTCGTGGACTTTAGACTGATTCCACGAAGAAAATAATATTAGTAATACCAATTGGATAGTTTTCATAGAAAGTTCAAGCATTGTATATGATTCTATACATTCTATATTTTTACACTCTACGCTGGAAGACTGAATGAAATGCCATGTTCAGGTTTACTCCTCGTTCTAATGGAGCACTTGTGGAGAAGTTAATAAATTTTCTTTCGCTTTTACTTTCATTACGTTCAATGGTATTTTTTGGGATCATCGACATCAATACCAAGCTGGTTATATAAATTCAATTATACCTAAACAATCAAGAGGTTAAAATTGTTGAATAAATCATAATGACCAATCATCTACTGTACAGGGTGTTCGGCCATCCCTGGGAAAAATTTTAATGGAAGATTTTAGAGGCCAAAATAAGACGAAAATCAAGAATATCAATTTCTTGATTGAGTCTTCATTAAAAAATTATTAAAAAATTTCAAATCATTCTGAAAAAATTATTTTTGGCTGCGAGGCACAATTCAATCATCTTTGGTGAATACACATACTCATGAAATCCTACCCACTTTCGAGAAAAAGATTCGAGTAGGTACTGACATTTTTAGACGAAATTAAAAAATTTCAAATCATACTAAAAAAATTATATTTAGTTACAGGGGCTAATTACAATCATTTTCTGTCATTACACATACCCCAGAATTCCTACGTATTTTCGAGAAAAAAATTTCTTACCGAAAATGTAATTTTAGGCCAGAAATGTCACCTCGAAATTATAAAGGAAAAATGCATTTTTTAGAAAAATCGACAGGGTAGGGCCTAAATTTTTCGGCGAAAGAAAAAATTTCAAATCGTTCTGGAAAAATAATTTTCAGATGCAGTGGTTAATTACAATCATTTTTGGTGAATAAACACAACCCCAAAATTCTACACACTTTCGAGAAAAAAATTCAGGAAGGTGTACAAAGTCGACAAAATTAAAAAATTTCTGATCGTTCTGGAAAAATTATTTTTGGTTGCGAGGGTCAATTACAATAATTTTTGGTGAATAGACCTACTCCCGAAATCCTACCCTCTTTCTAGAAAAAAATTCAGTACAGGCGGTACTTTAAACATTAATAACTTTTTAAGGAAGTCTCAATCCACAAATTAGTATTCTTGATTTTCGTCTTATTTCGGCCTGTAGAATCTCCCATTAAAATTTTTCCCAGAGGTAGCCTAACACCCTGAATAAATGTAGAAGATACATCGTCCAAAGACAAAAATACAAGATAACGTCATCTATAAGCTTGATGTCACAGAAACATATAGAAAATACCCTAAAATATCTGAAAGAAACCAACATCTACCATAAAATATAACCACACCAAAAGAAGAGAATCCAACACCAAGTCGTCTAATATGAAAAAAAAAAATTGTTGAGTGAGTCCAATAATGAATATTTTGAAGCATCCTTTCGAGAGTCTACGAACTTCTCCAGAGAGTGAAGTGATTCACATAGAAAGAAAAACGATATACGAGAGCCTGGTCGATAGGAAATTCGACGGTTTTGAGAATCGAACAAGTGCAACGAACCTCGGTCCACGAGTCCGCGCATTTCCAATTACTCCGGGCCGTTACCTGCTTCGTTCGAACGTTTATCGAGAGTACGAACAAACGAGCGCGATTTGTCACTGGAATGAGTTACGCGAGCCAAGTCGAAGGAAACGCAAAGGTATTTCGGCCTTCCGCGCGAAACGCAATCTCGCGCGGTTGAAATCGAAACAGCAAAAAGGAGCGAACGAGGAACAATAATAAAAGAGATAAATCGCGACGGGCGAAACAACATTGGGGGCATTTATAATGCAGCCACGATATCGTGTGTACGCTGTTCGGCGCAATTAAGCAAGGAAATCGAGGAGACTCTGTTCGACGAGTGATTTTAATAGACTCCGGTGCTGCGGCCAGCGATTTTACGCGTATTAGAAACAGCAATTTCTCTGAAAAGAACCTGCTCGAGTACGGTCACGAAATTCATCGAATACTTTTATTGTACTTTTTGTTTAATCAAAATGTAATTGCTAGCTGTAAATATATAGGAACCTATTTAACGTGTAGTTTAAATTTCTGCGTTAATAGAAAATTTTGCACGACATATTCGAAAGAATATTTATTAGAAAAGTAATTGAAAAGTGACTAATAAAATTTTGATCTTAATACTTGTTCTGACAGCGATTGGAAGATTTACAAGCTTTTATATGTCAATGTTGCCTCGAAATTCAATGTTTAAACAAAGTGAAAATGAACAGAGGTGACGTTCCAGGTCAGTTGGTACTTTGTTCCCTTAAATACTACCTACAGAAGCTACCAGTCAGCCAATTCTTTTTAACAAAAGCTAAGGAATAAATTAGACCGCCCGAGGCCAAAAACAATTACACTAAAATTCGTAATCCAAAACAGATTTCAAATTCCTGCCTTTGCACACCTGGCACGATGAAACATAAACGAATGAATGGCGATGGATGATGATAGCTCTCATAAAATCAGTTAACACTAGAATTATCAAAGTGGTAAAAATGACCTATCCGTAATTTCTAATAAAGATTATAAAAAGTATACTGGATTTTTGCAAATTTACCGTGGTTTTCTATAAGAGAACGAATAAACATTTGTTTCCATTGCATTATACATTTCTTCAAGAAGCTATCGTTTTAATTTCTATAGTACAAATAAATACAGTGGGTGTGAAAAGTATTCGTGCAGTGACTAATTGCGACTAAAATGCTGAATAATAATGTTTATTAAACAATATTTTTTAAACAAACATATTACATGTATACTCCAAATTCTATGGAAAAATAATATCAAATAAACAAAAGAAATATTTATATTATTTATCAAGAAAAATGAACAAAATGACAGAAATAAATGGGTAATAAGTATTCTTCCAGTTCTGTTGCCATTATCAAGCGTACAAGTAATTTAAACATTTGTAATAAGAAAGCAACAAATAATTGTAAAATTAATATCTATAATTAGTATTTAGTAGGATTTCCTTTTGATTTTATTATTGCGGCTAGCCTTGATATTGTTTAATAAACATTATTGTTCTACTATTTTAGTCTTAATTACTACGAATACTTTTCACACCCACTGTACATATATTATAATTGTAGTTCGAGAGTTAATCGAGGTTCCGCCGTATAGTTTAACGCGTTGACTGCCAAGCCAAAACTGTACAATTGTTTACGAGACCAACACTTCGATTTCAGACAATACTAAACTGCATAAATTAAATTTGTCTTGCTGAAATTCATGAATCCTATTCAACCTGATGAAAAGTCTCGTCAGCCGTATATGGACGCAGCAGTCAAAGCATTAAAGCCTCGATGTCCGATGTTTCCAGCTCGTAATCTTGTTTCGCCGCGTCGACGAACGGAATCCAGAAACGGAGGAACCGACGAGGAGGCGAACGAGGCGGTTTGCAAAATCACTTACGGTATCCTTGGTACTCGTTAAGCGTCATTAAGCATGATCGAGCCAAAGTCGCGCCTAGTACCGAACCGACCGTACCCCTGAGCAATTGCGATAGAACTCGAGACTCGAACCGGCGAAAAAAGCCAATGGAAGCATTCGAAAGCACCGCCTAGAATGCATCAGGCTCGATATCGAATCTCGATAGCCACGCAGAAGACCGAGGATACGAGTTTTCTCAGGACGGGGCCCCGTAATCTCTATTAATTACTGCCGGCGGCGCATTCGCATAAATCAATCGCGAAACAGAGATAAAGATACGGGCCTCAGGAACGGGAGGGACGGAGAAAAACGTCGATAGAGGAGCAGAGAGGTCGCGGAGATACATGGAAGC
This sequence comes from Colletes gigas, assembly GCF_013123115.1. NCBI lineage: Eukaryota > Metazoa > Arthropoda > Insecta > Hymenoptera > Colletidae > Colletes > Colletes gigas. Next base: position 5,345,880 of record NW_025106646.1, read on the forward strand.
AAAACTAGCTGCATTTTCGTGAGTCATACTCTCCTCGTTAAGCTTGTCTGGCAAGCGGACGGCGAACCCTCTGAATCGATCGTTCTCTCGCTTTGTCTCGTTCCGTTATCGCGAAAAATCGCTGGGAATGCAGAACGCGCGGTTTTAATAAGCGTTACGCCGCAGAAAAAAAAAACCCCCAAGCACCGACGGATATACATGATTTGTCATTTCCATTCGACGAACTTTTTTTTCTGCCTTTCCTCCGTTGCCGTTCTCTTTTCACCGGTCGATTGATCGACGTGGAACGTGGTCGTCGGGAAAAAATAACCGTCGATGGCTGGCTGCCTTCGCGAAGGATTGTCGTTTAATCTGTCGAACGTGTCGACGGAAAACTGAGGCCACGCGCGCCGGTGCTAATTTCCGTTCCTTTTCACTTGTCACGGCTGTCGAGAATTATTCCGACGGGATTCTTTTTTCACGGACTCCTTCTAGATATTATTACACCGTTACTGCTGCCAGCGACTCGAAACGGCTCCGAAAATGATTCTTTCAAATTGCTATATCAAACTTCTGATCGAAACTGTTAAGAACTTCAGTTATACGAACCCAATTACCGGGACGAGCACTTCATATAATCGGGCATGTTTATTTAATATAAATCCACCGATTCTTTCCACTACTTTCACCTTACTGGGACGAGCAGACTTAGCTAACTTAAATGAAACTATGGGAAATTTTAATTTTCGAAATTTTTAATCGGAGCAGATATAACATGACAGGCTCTCTTAGTCACATTTTTCTTCAAATTCAAAAAGGATTTGTCAATCATATTGTAAATCATACTGTTTGTAATTCTTATTCATTTAATTTTTTGTACTGTGTTATACAGGGTGTTCCGTATTTTTCCGTACACACTACAGCAGTGTGTTTTACAAGTAAAACTAAGACTAAAATGTTATATAGCAAAAAATTTATAAATGCTTTGTTAAGATGTTATAACAAAAATATGAACTGTGAAACTCAGTTGAGATATAGGATATTAAAACAAGAAAAAAAATTTATAATAATTCTGATAAAGAAATGTTTAATTTATCCACATAATTCGACGTTAAAAATATTTTTTCGTGCCTCGACTAGCAGTTGATCTCTTTAAACAAACTTTTCATAAATTTCTTTGTTAGTAAATAAAAAAAACACCACATTTCATATTTCTGTCATAGCTTCTTAACAAAGCATTTATGAATTTTTTGTTATACAGGATGTTTGGCCACCAACTTGGGAAAAATTTCAATGGAAGATTCTAGAGGCCAAATAAGACAAAAATCAAGAATACCAATTTGTTGATTGAGGATTCGTTAAAAAGTTATTAACGTTTAAAGTTTCATACCGACTGGAAAATTTTTCGACGAAATTAAAAAAATTCAAATCGTTCTAGAAAAATTATTTTCGGTTGCGAGGATCAATTACAAACATTATTGATTGATACACATATACCCGAATTCCTACACAGGTTTGAGAAAAAAATTCATTACCGAAAATATAATCTGTGGCCAGAAATGTTGCCCTGAAATTTCTCGCGTATGTTTAAAACATCATAACTTTTGAACGGATTGGAGGATTTCAATGTTTCAAAATGCAAACAACGCGTATTTGAGTGAAGAATATGTAGAATTTCTAAAAATATTGGAAAACTTGTTCCTTGACCTCGTAAAGTGAGAAAACCCCCATAAAAATGGTTTACTTTTCAAACAGCTATAACTCCTACAATAGTGAATATATTTCAATGAAACTTTTTTTCTGGCGATGAGCTCATGGATACCTACAAAAATGTATTAGACAACTTTTCTATAAGGCGTCAAACAAAATTACGAAAAATAAAAAATGAATTTTTAAGAAAAATCGACAGGGGTGCTGAAATTTTTCGGCGATAAAAATAATTTCAAATCATTCTGGAAAAATTATTTTTCATTAATGAAATTCAATTACAATCATTTTTGGTCAATATACATACCCCGAAAACCTACTCATTTTCGAGAAAAAAATTCGAGTAGGTGCCTACATTTTTTGTCGAAATTAAAAAATTTCAAATCGTTCTAAAAAAATTGTTTTTGGTTGCAAGGGTCAATTACAATCATTTTTAGTGAATACACGTACCCCAGAAATCCTATGCACTTTCGAGAAAAAATTCATGCAGGTACAGAAATTTTATTAATAATTTTTAACAATAATTTTGTTAATAACTTTTTAAGAAAGCTTCAATCAATCGGTCTTATGTTTACTTGTGAAACACAATGCTGAAGCGTGTACGGAAAAACGCGGAATACCCAATATATAAGAAATACTTGAAGTAGTTAGTTGAGACAACCCTCTAAGAAGCATGTCGTTAATTTTATGAATAAAAATATGAACTTGCATAATATTATTATTTCAAATAAGCATTTCAATTTTCGATTAATTTTCGAAACGAAAACTCAAAGATCGATCGATTTATGAAACATCGATTAAGATTATTTAAATTACTGTTTCAAGTAAATTTTGCCCAAGTTTCTCAAAATGAAATGAAAAAGAGATAGATTCGTAGAAACACTCGAAGTTCACAGACAGTGAAAGCGAACGCGACGAGTCGCGTTAGAAATTCTAACACGGTGGAAAGCGAGATCGCAGGAGCGACCCAAGTGTCTCGTAAAATGATCTCTCGAGACTCGATTGTGCTGACCGTCTAAGTGTTCGTTAAACGACAAATCGATTCGGCCATTCACAAGCCTCTTCCCAGCTCTCCCGCCGCAATTTATCGCCGTAATGAAACTTGGACGGACGAAGGTGCCGGGTGGGGATCCCTCGAAGAAGGAAAAAAGGAAGAAACGGCTACCGGTCATCTGCATGACGAATAAATAGGCTCGCATTACCCGTTCGAACGCGGCAGTTTATATCGGGTGATCGCGAGATACGTTAGGAAGCAGCCCCCGTGAAATCAGTAGTGATTAAAATCATGCACCCTCCCTCTATTTTTTCCTTTTCTCATCTCCTGATCCCATTAGTAAACGTGACACTGTAACGAAGCTAATGCTTGAATTCACACTATCGTCGAACGTCACTACTCACACTGTCAAACAGCTTTCTGTCTAATCTTCCAAGTGGAAAGCATGTCGAAGAACGTTTCGAAATTATCCGACGAGCAGTGTGAAGGTAGCCTACGTAGATGTTCCACGATCAACTATGTTGCGAGAGACGTCATGACGGATAACGGATGACGCTTGTATCTTCGTTCTGATCTTTATACCTTGCACGGCGTGTTCGTGTAACATAATCGCTTCGTAAGTCCGTTAATGTGTCGTGGTACGAGTTATTTTTTTTTTGGGGGGATCCAAAATGACCGAGCTTCAGGACTCTGAAGACTGCAAAGAGAGAACATTTGACGGATTCTGATTAAGAAACTCAATGGCAGCAAGAACGATTTAAGAGAAACTTTTATTCTCTTTGTAATGTCTACCAACGTCCAGTTTAATAATCAACCGAGTTCTGAAGGAATGCAATAGAATTTTTTAATTACCCCGCGTTAGGAAACACTGGTCGAGATTCGTAGACGGATAATTGGATAACGTTATAATGTTTAAAATAAATATTCATGCAAAACTCCAAAGAGAAAGAGAAAATAAAAATAAAATAAATTTCAACATTCACATTTTCACGAGTTGAGAAAAGTCAACCGATATTTTTGAAGGGTTAAACTCGGGGCTCGAAGGAACTGTGACCACCCACGTGTCTCGAACAGTATCAGATTCCTGGCGTTTTCACTTCTCTATTATGGCATCGATCGTAACGTTTCGTATCGATACACCGGTGTGTCCGTCTCAAAGTCCAACTCAAAATCCTCGGCCGAGGACAGGCAAACATTCTCACGAATAAACAGCGAACTTTCACACGACTCGATTTCACAACACCGTTTCGCATACTCCAAAAACCTTCCAGAGATCCCGTCGCAGACAAGATCGGTGATATATTTAGCACCTTTCGACAATGCAGCCGAACACAACACCGGCCATAGACACTCATAGTAACTCCTAGCGAACGCGAGCCGGCTCTGAATGCAAACTATCGCGAAAATTATTTCTTGGCCAAATGAGAACGATTTACTGACGTCTACGGAGCCCAGCTGGTCTGGATATTCTGGGCAGGGTTCAAGGGTTACGGAAAATATCGCGTATCCTTGTTGACTCGCGCAGACGCGGAACACACGTACCCGATTCGCGGCGTTGATAAATTGCGTTGCAAACTGCAGCGCGCTGCACACGACGCGCAATTAGGGATGGTTCAAAACGAACGAAAGACAACCGTCGATAGAAACGTTCGGGGAGGGGGAAAAAATTGTAACATAGATCATTTTCGGTCTAAATAACAGCCTTTGAAAGAAAATGCATCAATTTAATTCAAGAGTCGAGACAATCTTGTATTTTTTTTTATCGAATAAAACATTTCTTTTTGTGAATTTGGAATACTGCAATTCATCAACGATCGACTGTTAATTTTTGTTTGATAATTTTTTTCTGTAGATTAGTGGAAATACTTGAAAAATGATTCGTTTCCAATATTGTATAGGGAGGGAGTAGTCTCGTGTGAGGCCTCAAAAAAATCAATTTTTTTTAGTTCATTTTTTGAAAGTATATATATGTAAGAATGTACTGATAAATTTTGAGAAATAAATGAGAAATAAAAGTATTGTGGATTGTAGAACATTTTTTGTATAGCCCTCACGGTAATTATAATTATCGGAGTCATTACTTCGGGCAATTACCTTGTACAGCCCAGACATTACTATTTCGAAAGATTTATGACAGGGCTAAAAGACATCTGCTATTTTTAACACGTTCACTCCCAGATCAAAACCATATAATAATGTATAAAAGTAAAATTTTGATTTTAAACCATCGTAAGCTACATAACTTGCAATTTATTTCAGTACTTATTTTCGTAACCTTGTTAAAATTCACAAATTCCGTCCAAATTTATTTTCCTCAACATCTTAACTCGAGAATTAATTTTTCTAGTATCACAATGGTAAATCCTGTCACCCATATGTGGATGACATGGCAGTGAAAGTGTTAGAAGTCGAAATTCTAGCGTTTGTGTCATCTGAGTGCCAACATTTTGGAAGGAATTCTATATGGAGCTGGGATTGATTAGTATGATCATGCAAACTTTAAATGCATTTCTCTCGAAACGTTACTTTCCTAACTGGCGTAGATAAAATCTTGAAAACTATACGTTCATCTGCTTTGAAATTTTTACACGTTGTTCCACATACTTATAGTTTTCGCTCGTACCAAAATTATACTTTTATAATAGTATAAATTAAGACTTATGAAGTATATCATATACTTTTATTAAATAGTTGCGGAAAAAAATGACAAAATTTTGCAATTTTTAATTTAAGCTTTCGCCATTTTGCCAATTTTCAACAGTTAATTAATTTGCTACGGGCGATAACAGGAAACCTACCGAATAAAAATATTTTTAATTTTTTTGATTTAGTCAACCTTGAGAGCTGCAATCACCTATGCCAGTCAAAAGTCAATAAAAATGATTGAAAAATTTATTTTGTACTCCCAAAGGATAGCTAAGTAAACCGCGAAAATGAATCATAACGGCACATGTAACATTTCTTTTAAAAGAACTAAGAAAAATGGTTCAATTTTCTATCATTTACATGAGACTATCCCGTTAAAAAAGGTTTGGCGCTTTATTAGAAAGTAATAAATATCCCGATGGAAAAAAAAATTCCCGGAGCCCTGGTTGCGTAACGAGCTGGCTCGATCTCGCTAACAGAGAAATTTTACTGTCTGGCCGGTAAGAATTATTCCTCCTACCCCCACCCCGCCCTCCGGAGGACCGTGTCTAGTTCCCGAGGTTCTCAGTCGGCCCACGCAGCGCCATTAACATCCGAAAGTAAACCTTCTTCCCGTCTACAAATCTCCACCGGTGAAGGGAACCAATTTAGCGACACTCAACCCTGCGCCCAACCCCCCACGCGGGTATCGTTAACCCTGAAGAGAACGCGGGTAACAGAACTCGCCGTCGACTGGGCACGATCGACTCCCACCAGGAAACCGGACAGAATCGTAAAAAGGCCCCGAGACGATGTCGGTTCGTCGTGCACCAATACGTCGTAAGAACGTCCGCACGACCTCCTCTGTGGGCGACCCTACGAGGTTAGAACGCGCGGAGAAAAAGCTTAAAGCGGCTGCCACCGGTCGTTAGGTTGACGTTTACGTTTCGCGTTTAACGAACCACGGCCGAGCAATGTCGTACCCTAACGATCGATAAAGTATAACGTCGTAGAAAGAAAAGAGGCCGTCGAAGCACGCGTCGCCAGCCGAGAAAGGGATGCTGCACCGCATCGTTTTAACCCTCTCCCTCCTGACACACACTAACGGTTCAACGACACTAATTGTCTTCGATTTTAACGCGTATTCGAAGAATTATAGTACCCGTTTGACGCACGTGAAATATTTAGGTGTGGAAACTTAACTGTGTTTAAGATATAAATAATCAGAATGGAACAATTATGAGTTCTGTATACTCGACTATTCATAGGATGCCTCGTAAAATTTAATATTAATCCAGTTCAGAAGTCTTCGTGAAAAATATTTTTTATCCATAAAGGAGGCACAAACGCAGTGGTCTAGATCCTCAAAATACGCGAACTATAATCAACCAAGCCCTGGAAAAATATAGTATAAACAGGTATATGTACTTCTGATGGAGGAAAAGAAATAAATAAGTGCAATATGATTTTCTAAATGTCTCCAAAACTGTCTCCAAAAATACTGGTGAAACAATAGCATGCAAATAACGTGGTGAAAAGAAAAATGTAGTTATGGTGTCCTCGAACTTTGAGAATGGACCATGTCTTTCGATGACTTTATCGTGACTCCGAGGGCTTCAATTACTTTTTCAAAGTGCTCTTTAAGGTCGGTGGATAATCGTGGCCAGGTTCTCAGGCAGAATGGTTTATCGAGCTCGGACTAAGCTTTCGACAGCGCGTAATACCGATGATTGTTCATTAGCGCCAAGCATCCTGAGCTTTAATGCATGTATCGGTACCCGTTCCGAAGGCAGAGTAGCTGTGTTACGCTCGACGTCCATTCGCCAATGGCGACCATTAGCATGGAACCCCACTTCTCTCTGCAGATAGACTAATGATCATGTCACCCGGCTCCTTAATTGCTAATTGATCTTGCGCCTGTACGTCCGCATCCTGCGTCGACTACGCACGCTGCGACATTCATCGACGCGGTTTAAATTGTGAATTTATTTTCAAACTGCAATCTACGTCGCGTTATCGAACGTCCTTAGACGTTAAACGAAGATTTGTTCTTAAATGGGGTTTATACTAATCATGGAACAGAGAGGAAGATTTATTTCTGTAGCAGAATCAGTTGTGGTAACGAGTCGACATAAAATTCTTTAGATTTTCCAGTTCAAATTTAAAATTTATTTTCTTTCAACGAATGTCTTTTCTAGAATGCGTCGAAAAAAAGTTCATGATAAAAATCTATTAATAATAGAAGAGAATTTTATATTCGTATCAGTCGTTAAATATATTCTGGAAAATAGTACGTTTAAAGTAGGAGTTTCTAAGCTTGTATTAATGTTCCTACAATGTTCCTAAATTCTATCAAATGTGAGCTTATTTTGTTGTTCGAAAGCCTCGTAATACAGGGTACACTGAGAATACAATTGTTTTCTCGTTACAATGAGAATCTTTTATTTTTAATTGGCTGTTAATTCTATTAAGATTACGGTTTATATGGCACACGAGTATTCAAATTGAGAAGCGGCAAAGACAGATACCTATCGCCCATTCTCATCCGTACCTTCGTCTTCATGTAGGAGGATTTCCAGTCAAATACCTTCTCGCTATAATTAAAAGGAATCCTCCATCCTACTGCTTCGTAATAGACGCCAATGAAATAATACGCAATTAAACCCTTCATTCGCGACGAATAACATCTCGCTGAATTAAGAAATCTTACCACTCCACAGCGTAGGATAATTACATTTGCATTCAAAACTATGTATTACGAAATTAAAGAAAATAGAAGAATAGAACATTGTCATTTGATTCATTAATGGCAAAATTTTCACTTACATTTTCTGTATTAATAAATTGGCCCTAGAAAATGGTGTTAATTTAAAAACTACTCATTTTGAAAAATAAAATTTAATTTAAAATATTCCACTTTATGATCGTTTATATTTTATGGTAAACTGGCAATCAACGTGTTAAACAAAATTAAATAGTATATGTTTGAAAAATTGCTTGTAATTAAATCGTACGTCGAGAGATCGAAGCTCCTACACCTAGAGAATTATCAAGTAAATATTCCAGTGGAAAGTGGGAATAAAAATGTTGGAATTTCAATCGCGATTTCCAGCTTTTGGATCGGGCGCGTGTTATCTCCTGCATACTCAGCAAATGGCGCTGATTGTGAGCATGCTCCCCCCAAAAAAGAACAGAGTGTTTTTGGTACTATGTAGTACGCATCGTTCATTGTGCAATCACGTGTTTCGTTATACCTTTTTCAAGTTTAATAAATAAGTTTAATTTGTGTGCTTAAATCATTCAGTTTCATTACTTTAACCCAACAAAAAATTACCCACGAATCGAGTAAATGTGAGTCATCACAGTTAAGTTACACACTATAAAATCTAATCTTGCTCGACACAATTTTCACCAAGAAGTAAAACCTAAAAATTCCCAATAACAACGGAGAAATTTCACGTGAGAAGGGGCGTTGAAAAGTGTCCTATGGCTCCCATAGATGTGCGCTTGGGGGCCGTGAGTTTGAAAACCGTTGGATGGCGGGAGACGTTGAGTCTCGCGTTGCGTGAGAACATCCACGTCGATTTCACACGGACTTTCCCTGACTGCGTGACATTTCTCCGGGGTCCTCTCTTTTCTCAGGATATCGCGATCCACAGGACGGGCTGAACTTACGATCGAACCCGAACGATCTTTCTCTGCTCACCTATGCACGATCCAACCGGGCGCCCACGCTGCTTTTCACGGCGTACATTCGATCCGCGATGTAATTACTAATTGTAATACACGCTTACCGAGCCCACTAAATTTATCCACGGCGTTCCCGATACACATGCGAACGACGCGAGACGTCGCGATTAGCTTGCGTTACCCTTCTAACGCTTCAGCAATGCGGATGCGCTTTGTCCCTGCTCGCATGATTAAACGCGCGCTCGGATTTGCGTCATGCCTCGGTTGCATTATTTACCGAAGCAAGGCTGTGTGCATCGGAATAAATATGTAACTGCGTTGTTCGACTTCATTCAGGGCAAGCAGTGATGTTCGGTCACGCGGGAATTGTGGTTCTCTCGACGCACAGTGTAAACCGAAATAAGACGATGTGGGTAAGAAAGCTTCTAAACCTATTATCACGTTCATCGAACGACCATTTTCGATCCTGACATAACAGATCATCGCATTGAATAAACTAGAATTTTAAGACTAATTTCAACAAGATCTTCGAGGCGATGTTAGTTTAGTCTTCTTTTGTCTCGTGGGTCCATTTTATTTATTTATTTACAAGTTTGTACACCCTTTGATATAATACAGTTGCATAATATGTGCAAACATTGATATAACATTAGTGGCATGCTTTTTAAAGGAATATAGAGAACCGCTAAAAGTCCAGACGCTGGCTAAACTGGTTAGCTTGGACAAGGGTACGGTTAATACAATTATTGTATGTATAATGTCGTTTGAATGTTGGAATATGAAATAATTCCATATTTCGAGTAATCCTCGCCGGAGCATTAAATTTAACTAATTGTAAAATTTCGGGACAATTTACATAGTTATTGATGATTTTATAAGCAAACAACATATCGTATATAGTTCTATGTTGCTCAAGCGTAAGAAACCCTAATCCTGACAAAATTCTGTCAAGACAATGCGTAGGAATTTGTGGTGAATTCTTTCAATGCAGTCTATGTGGGTGTGGTAGTAAAGGCTCCAGATAGGGGAACAATATTCAAGGTTTGGAAGAACGAGAGCGTTAAAGAGGATATTTAATGTATTGGGGTTCTTGAAATGTGTTGACATTCTTTTAATGAAGCCAAAAGACCTGGAAGCTAATAATGTTATGAACTTGATATGATTAGCAAACCAAAAGTCTGAAGTGAGTGTAATTCCAAGATCTCTTATGCTAGTAGAATCTTCCAAAAAAGTACCATTGAGTAACGATATATAACGGGGGTTTTCTTACTATGGAAACGCAGAATTTTACTGTATATTCAAACGCAAATGATTGGTCTCGCACCAGTTGTTGAGATTTGTAACGTCTTGCTGCAGCCTGATTGCATTATCAGAGGATTGTGGAGGATTTTGACCCGAATTTGAATTTCATAAAGTTCACGATCGAATTTCTACGTATTTATAGGTAAAGTTTGTTCGATGTTATGCTCGTCGTTATGGTACTGGGCTCGTTTTAAGGTGAGAAAAAAATCTTACAAGAATGTTTAAAGAGTTGTTATAAAGAGAATACTACTTCCACGAATTCACTGTAAAATCAGTCGCAAAAACAATTTTTCAAGGATCGATACAGTTCTTTGAATTTGTAAAATTTTGTAGAATGAGAAGCATCTTTAATTTCTTATCGCGATTGTTAAAATAAAAATGATTTAAAAAATTCAATTCAAAGGTGTAGGATTAAAGACTACGTCCTTTAAAACGAGCCTAGGAAGACTATCGTACTGTCATGCCGTAGGCCCCCATAGAAAATAAGTATTACCCATAGTGATAAGGTTAGTCATAAGCGATACTCGAAGAAGATGACGAACTTGTTGACTCCTTTATGGGGTAAAAACAAATGCGTCATAGACCCAGACCTAACCCGGCTGTACCTAAACCAAAATTATAAAAGCGTACCGCTCCTGGCCCTCCGGGCTCATTTGGACGTTTCATCTTGTAAAGAGTGCATCAGTGTTCAGTCTCCGAATAAACCTTAGAGTATATCCTGATATCTTTGTCCGAGTGCTTGAACCTTTCCCAGTCAAAAATCAACCTAATATTGTGACGCCGCAACTATTTGGACGAGTCTGCAGCTTACGGCATAACAGTACGATAACTTTTGACGAAGTTACAGCCACTGGAAGATCGACAATCTTTCAATGGAGATCAGTGATCCTCTAATTTTGTGGACGAGTGTATTATCGTTATTTATTAAAAACTGGAAACAGGTTTTGTATAAGCCCCAATGGACGTAACAAACACGATTAGCATCGAAGGGCAGATTTAATCCAAATCTACTTTTCGAAACAATTTAAGAGAATAAAATAAAGGAGTTAAGTTTTGATCCTAAGTTGCTTGATCAAACCGTAGATCAAACTGTGAAGCATCTCACGATGATTCAAGTTACTCGAATCCCAATATAAGTATTATTTGGGGACCAATTTAAGGGAACAAAATAGAGGAGTTAAGTTTTGATCCTAACTCATTTGATCAAATCATACATCAAACTGTGAAGTATCTCATGATGATTCAAGTTAGGCGAACTAGATCTTGCTAGAATTCCTTGGATTTATTTCATTAACTGCATTTGGGAGTCAATTTAAGAGACCAAAACGAAGATTCCACGCCGCCAAACGAGGTCAAAGCGAGCTTGTCGAACGAATCGACTCGAAGATTCGGATCGTGATCGTCCGTAACGCGTCCGACGACACGAGGATGCAATGCCATAACGTTGTCGAGCAACGTTAGCATTAAAAACAATCCAATTAAACGCGTGTCCCTCATACCTTGTCCCCGAGGACATAAAATACGAGTAAAACACAAATGAGGAGAAGCGTACAAGCAGATAAGAGCGAGGCAGGAGGAGCCCAAGCACCTGTCGCTGCGAGTTCCTCCACAATGCGGCCGTAAAAGGATCGTGAAAAACCTCTTTCGAAACGGAGAGGAAAAAAAGGGTGGGGTGATCGAGGAGGTACCGAAGGTCAGGATTTACGCGGAGCACGGTTTGATGCGTGCGTGTAGCACGATGGGATCGAACATCGGGCCAGGAACACCTTCATCTGTCCCTGGTGGCCGTTTCCAACCTCCTCCAGCGCCTGCCTACCGTCCACGATACTATCTGCAAGATGAATTGGTCGGTGTACCGAGTGCAAGCGGACTGCAACGATCCGGCAGCGAGGGCACGATGCACCATCTCTTCATTTTTCCGCACGCGGATGGAGGGCCTTCGGGAATTTGCATCGCTCCACGTGTCCGACACGCGACGAGCACCCGATCCAATTTAATTATCCGTCCGAGAAGAAATTAATTACGCCAGTGACGAACACACACCCTCAGCGGTCCACGATTTACGCGAGCGTGCGTTGGCACGCGAAAGATTCGCGAATCTTTAGTTTATTTCGAGACGGAACGTAAAAGCTGGCGCGTACGCGCGTAAAGTTTGAATTTATTATTTGAACCAGGTAAACAACTCCCCGGGACGAGTGTATCGTCCCCGTTGCGTGCATATGGCGGCGCGGATCAGTCGTCAGCCATATTACTGCTCGAACCATCTCCTCCAATCAGACAAATCCCTTTTACGATCGACAGAACGTTCAGCAGAGCGCTTAAAACGTGGCTGCAAATGCGAAGCGACGTTGGTTATAGATTCCCGATAGGCATAGAGGTCTGCTCAATGAACTATCGGAATCAAAAGACCGTGGATCAGAAATTCTTCGCGCGTGTATGGGCACGATGTGCACTCCCGTCTCGGCTATTATATCGCGACCGTGTAATCCACTGTCATCTATATCGAGGCCCTATCGGACGAAATGACAGGCTATAAAGCGAAGACCCGCGAGCGGCTTCCCCGTCGGATTTATCGCGTGCGGATGTCTGGAAGTCCGTAGTAAGCCATGAGGGATATAAGGAGCGCCTAGGATGGGCCCGAGCTACCTCGATTAACCTTCGTTTCTGCTGGTTAGAGGCAATCCGGGGCCCACTATGTGGCAATCACGATCCAGCAACTTTGTAAATTGAAAAAAAGACAGCTGACGTGACGGCTGGTCACGCCGCAATCCATTGCTAAACCGAGGTTTAATGCTAAAACCCTCGAGATGGGAACAGTCATTCGAGACACTACTTTCGAATATAATTAACACGTTCTCGAATTTATTCGGAGACCAGTATAACTCTGATATTATCCTGTGTACACGTACAATGAACGAAACAAATTTGTTATGTGTAGTTTCTAAATAAGAAAAATGTAAACACTTTTTGTTTGTTATATAAAATTACTTGAGTAATAGAAAACGCAAAAATTGTTCGAAGATAAAACTCTCAATGGGCAACGACCATATTCTTCAAGCTATTGCTTTCTACTTAATACAGTGGACCCCTCGATACTGCTCGGAGAGTTTTCAAACGGCCATAACTCCTAAAATAGTCGATGAATTTCATTGAAATTTAGTTTGGAAGTAGAGCTCATGAATACCTCCAAAAAAGTACTAAACAACCTTTCCGTACAGCGGCAAACAAATTTATTAAAAATCAAAAACGAATTTTTAAGAAAAATCGACAGGAAGTAGGTGCCTAAATTTTTCGGCAAAATTAAAAAGTTTGAAATCATTTTGGAAATATTATTTTCAGTTTCAGGGGGCAATTACAATCATTTTTGGTCATTAGACATACCCTCGAAATCCTACGTACTTTCGAGAAAAAAATTCTTTATCGAAAATATACTGTGTGACCAGAAATATTTCCCAGAAATTTCATGCCTATGTTTAAAAAATCATAACTTCTAGACTGATTGAAGGATTTTAACGATTCAAAATTCAAACAATGAAAAAATATATTGGTTGTAAGGTCTATCCGTATGCTTCGTCTGTGATTGATTGTCGTTCTACAGGCGGACCTTTAAACGTTAATAACTTTTTAACGAAGCGTCAATTAACAAATTGGTATTCTTGATTTTCGTCTTATTTTGGCCTCTAAAATCTCTCATTAAAATTTTTCCGAGGGTTGGCCGAACACTGTATAATCTATCACACAAATATTCAAATACCACCATAGTTTTGGCATTACATTATGCATTCTATGCACCCACGAACAAAACAAGTATATTATGTCCCGGTATAGTGTCTAATCTGAAAAAAATCTAAGAACTTTCTATTTGTTTCGTATACGATTACTTAAATAACAGGAAATCCCAAAACTGTCAATTCTAAAGTCACAGGTGTCCGAACACTATGCAAATCAAGCTTGCAGAATAAAAATAACTAGTTTTTAATGGAGGATAAAAATTTTGTGGAATGTCCAGTACGCTCTTTCTTGTTCCAAAGCTTTTCTGTATTCGTCAAACTAGGATAGCCCCTTAAATAAAAGGCACTGCAACCGATGCAAGACGTTCGAAAGCCGTTTCTGTCTCAGCAAATTCGTAACCGTACACAATGATTGCGAAACGGTGAATTATTCTCGCGCTGCAGCATTCATCGCGAGACCATAAAATGCAAGTACGCTCCCATGGACCGGTTGAATGCGCGGAAGCACGAATCCACGAGCCGCGGACAAGCCATGAATTTCGCTAGCCGATACACGCGACAGTAACCAGATGCCCCCGGTGACAACCATTAGCCTAACAATAAGCTCGTGTTGTACCATTGAAATTATTAATCGGCGCAATTAGCGACCGGCTAGTCTCCTACAACCTCTTAGATACGGCGCAACTTTCGATCTCGAGCCATACGACCGAGCCAGCCATTTAAATTATAGTGGTTTTTCGAGAACTTACAGAAAAGATATTTAAAAAATAGCTAAACGTCTCTAGAACACAATCTTTAGGCGATAAAGTTTGATTTGTGAGCTGAGAAATATTCGGTTAAGTTAGTGATAAATAAAACCAAGCCATTTAAATTTTAGTGGTTTTTCAAGAACTTGCAGAAAAGATGTTTAAAAAATAGGTAGACGTCCCTAGTACACAGTCTGTAGGCGATAAAGTTTGATTTGTGAGCAGAGAAATATTTAGTTAAATTAGTGATAAATGAAACCGTGAACAAAGTATGTATCGAAGGCTCGAAGATTTGGACAGCATGGTCGTCAATTAGGTTGCGGTACGTCACGGTTAACGTGTGGGCCGAAAATGATTTCTCGTAAAGTTTGTTTATGGGCTCTGAACACTAGGCGTTTATCGTTTATTAATTGAAACCTGAGATGGCCCGTGTACAACGTGGCTCTCGTTGGCTTGTTACAATGTCAATCTTTTTCCATCTCGCGATGGCCTCGTTACTTTCGTGCCGCAAGTATGGCAGTAAACAGGATGTCGTCGATGTATGAGCACTTAAGGCGAACGGATCGCTCCGATCGACCCGAGGAACCGAAGAGAGAAAGGGACGCACAAGATGACTCGTTACTTTAATCTTTCCACGAGGAGCTTCGTGTCCTTAAATTACAGCCCCGATCAATTTTTAGTTGCCATAATTCGAGGTGTACTGAATCTTAAGTGGCCCTTATCAGGAATTTATAAAAATAAAAGAGTCGAATCTCGCGACAATGACGAGTACGTTCTCTTGGGCTACCGAAGGGTCCTTCGAGTTATTCTACACAAATTATGTATTATAATAATAATGAATTCTTTTTTAAGTATTTCCTGATCCCATAATTAATGTTTCTTGCGAAATATCGAAAGCATTCGATTATTTATAATTGTCCACATTTTTAACACTGTATAATAAACCTGTACTTTGGAAAGAAAAATATCATTTTCTAATTATTGGGAAATACTTATAATTACAAATTCTGAAATTGAAAAGGAAGATTTTCAATTTTTCTAAGTACAGGGTGTCTCACCCGATTTTGACATCTTGATTTTCTCGCTATTGTTACTCGTAACAAAAAATGTTTCAGCGGAGGCTTGAATGGTATCGAGTGGAGCATATTCTGATGTTATTAGTTTTTTCGCGAGTGGACGCGTAAAGGTCATATAAAGGTCAACTTTATTTTTTTAAATGGAATGAGGTATTTTTTAATACATCAATCGATTCAGCTGGACAATCGTTATAAAAAAGTACTAACTATGTAACGTCGAAAAATTAGTAGTTCAGGAGATATTTCAATTTAAATAATTCTAAAACACCATTACTGTTGTACTAAGACGTTGGCGTTTATTTACAGGAATGGTTCAACGTAACGACCATTTACACACGGCATTTTTTAAATCGATCAAGTAATGACTGGTTTACGTTGTTTAATGTATCGGCTGATATTTTACGACATTCAGCGATAATACGCTGCTTCATATCGGCCACTGTAGTTGAAGCTTTAGCATAAACTTTATTCTTTAAATGGCCCCATAAGAAAAAGTCGAGGGGCGTTAAATCAGGTGACCGTGCTGGAAAATGAATGGGACCGCCTCTTCCAATCCAACGATTCGGAAATTGTCGATTTAAAGCATTTCTTGCCACCAAAGAATAATGTGCAGGGCATCCAACTTGCTGCATCCACATTCCTAAACGAACATGTAGCGGCACATCTTCTAATAATGTGGGTAAAATTTCCATTATGAAGTGTTTGTACTTCGGTTCAGTTAGTGATCCATCGATAAAATGTGAACCAATAATATGAGTGTCGATTATGCCAACCCATACGTTCACATTCCATCGATGTTGATGGTCAGTTTCTCTGAAACAATGTGGATTCTGTGCCGACCAGAAATGTGTATTTTTTAAATTAAAATTTCCATTCTTTGTGAACGTCGCTTCGTCTGTAAACATAACTTTTTTAAAAAAATCAGTACTTTGGCCAAAAGCCCATTCGCAGAATTCTAAACGACGATGATAGTCATTATTAGTAAGTTCTTGAACTTTCGATATGTGATATGAGTGAAATTTGTGCCTATGCAGTACACGTACGATACTAGACCGACTAATATTGGATTCTCTTTCCAGCTGACGACAGCTTACAGATGGATTTATTGTCACTGCAGCCAAAATAGCAATTTCATTTGTAGTATTCGTCGCTGTTTTTTTTCGATTAGGTGTCTTACGCGACACATTTCCAGCTTGATGAAAGTGTTTGAAGACATAACTGAAAGTATTACAGGATGGTTGACGTCTACGAGGGAATCTCTCTCCATACAACTGTTTTGCACGCACTGCACTCTTTCCAGCTTCCAAATACGCTGCAACTACATCTACTTTTTCGGCTCTTGAGTACATAATTTTAGAACAAACAGATAGATGTCTAAGAGAAACTAAACTCAAACTCAAGAATGATTGTCATAATCGAATAGTTCTCAAATGTTTACATTTCAACGTTACCGACCTCAGTCAATCGTTTTTGCTAGTCTAACGTTGGTAAACAGAGCTAACGTCTTAGTGCGGTAGTAATGATGCCTTAAGAATTTAAATAATTTAAATTGAAATATCTCCTGAACTACTAATTTTTCGACGTTACATAGTTAGTACTTTTTTATAACGATTGTCCAGCTGAATCGATTGATGTATTAAAAAATACCTCATTCCATTTAAAAAAACAAAGTTGACCTTTATATGACCTTTACGCGTCCACTCACGAAAAAACTAATAACATCAGAATATGCTCCACTCGATACCATTCAAGCCTCCGCTGAAACATTTTTTGTTACGAGTAACAATAGCGAGAAAATCAAGATGTCAAAATCGGGTGAGACACCCTGTATAACAAAAAGTCTGAAAATGACAAATGTATCATTCGACTTCACCAAAAATCATATGTAATCATGGAAATACATATGTTCAATTCATTGACAGAAAAAGGGTCCTTCGAGTTATTCTACTCAAATGATGTATTATAATAATAATGAATTCTTTTTTAAGTATTTCCTGATCCCATAATTAATGATTCTTGCGAAATATCGAATGCATTCGATTATTTATAATTGTCCACATTTTTAACACTGTATAATAAACCTGTACTCTGGAAAGAAAAATATCATTTTCTAATTATTGAGAAACATTTCTATAATTACAAATTCTGAAACTGAAAAGGAAGATTTTACAATTTACCTAAGTATAACAAAAAGTCTGAAAATGACAAATGTATCATTCGACTTCACCAAAAATCATATGGAATCATGGAAATACATACTTTCGATTCATTGACAGAGAACAAATAACTACCCCTCGATAATGTCTCCATATTTGAATACTGAGGAAAATTCTAAAACCGTGGTGGTCGGATTTTCGCGATATACAGGGTGATTCGATAAGCTAGCGAGGCAACTCCCAGCATCAGTGTTCTCTCTATACGGGTATCCGTAAGCCCATGAAAGGAGGAACCAAGTTTTACGATCCTGAATCGGACGAAAGCGAAACGGAGAACAGGTACGCAGAATGAGAGACAAGGAGAGAGGAAAGGTTTACGATGTTGAATCCTGTCTACGATCTCTGATAGAGTCGTGTCTGTCAGTTTGCATGTTCATGCCACGACGTTGACCGATGCCTTCTTCTCCAGCACACCACTGACGTCATCGACGATCTATACTGGGTGGTCCAAACGCACGCAATCGTTGGTCCACCTTGCACAGAAATAAAACTAAGGGAAGATTCTCTCGAATCTTTTGTTGGACAAAACTATTGCTGATTCGGATCAAACTTTTCTAGGCCTACGAGCGGACATATTTAATTTACGGAAAACAATTTTGACAACGTTCCAACGAAAGATTAATTCTTTTCCTTGGATGAATTTACATCGACGAAGAAAATATTGCGAACGAAAACTAAAATTAGAATGTTGGGTTTAGTTCCTGAAAAAGCATCTAATTTTTGAGTCAAGTAAACAATTATATGACATACGCCATCGTATTCCACGATCCTGAAACAATAGCTTTAATCGAACAATTTTATAATGTTTATGAACACTATACTGTAGTTCAAGAATTTTAAACTGATCGACGACTTGTGAGGGACACGCAGAAGCTCTTATTAGGAGAGCAAAAAAGGAAAATGGAGGTTTCGAGTGAAATTGCTTGAAATTGCCGTAATTAGAATACGAATGAAGGATTTTGCATCTTCGCAACTGGTATTCATTCGCATTCTTCTGCGTGACACGCGTAATATAAGATAATAGAGAGGAACGGCAAGTTAGTTAAGTATCATTTCTGGGACGGTAATTTCGGTCTTTCTGAATAATTCAGACCCAATTTCGACGCTACTGAAATTAGTTTTGCAGCTAAGATATATAATTAACAATAATTGCTCGCGTCAAATGCAATAAATGACTCTGTCACAAACGAGATTTCCACTCCTACAACAGTGAAAAATTAATAATGTTAAGAAGAAAGTAAATGTGGGTACAACTGGTTAACATGTAATTGTACACCAAAGAATAAGTAAAAAAGTCGTGTAAAATTTTTGCGTATAATGCTTCGTTCCTGAGAAACTAGACTTTAAAAAATTCAAGAAGAACAAGTAGAAATAGTAAATAATTGGTCAGACATACCAGACAAATCGTATTCATATAATTATTATAATTATATAACCCGTTGTACGATGTAATTGCAATTAACTATTGACATTTGTACTGTTCAATTGTTTAAAATATATTTATATACGTGGTGTTCAGAAAAAATGAATTTGTTATACAAAATATGAAACGTGTGATTTTAATATATGGTTTGTCCCAGTAATTATGGTACAATCGAGATGGATAATGATTCTACGGGAAAAAGTAAGTGAAAAATGTAGAAAGAATTTTTTCATACGAGATTTCGTTCTCGAGTAAATCGAGTTTGAAAATTCATGGGGTACAAGTAGAAATAACAAATAATGGTCAGACGCGCCAGATAAATCGCATTAAATCATATTTAATCATTCGTCGTGTGATTCGATTACAATTAATTTTTCAAGCGTATACTATTCAATTGCTTAAAATGTATTTATGTACGACGTGTTCAGAAAACAAGGATTTGTTGCACAGGATGTAAAATGTGAAAATGTGTGATTTTAGTAAATAGTTTGCCTCAGTAAATAAGACAAAAATGTAGAATACAATCTTCTCGAAAAAATCGAATTTGAAAATTCAAGGATAACAAGTAGAAATAGTGAATAATGGTCAGACGCGTCAGACAAACCACACTCGTACCAAATAAATTTTCAAACACAATTATTTCAATAGCGAAGCGTTGTACGAGAAAACTTTATTAAGCATTTTCGATTCATTTCTTCCCGTAGAATCACCTCGTTGTACCATAATTATTCTCATAGTATTGTATCGATGGGCTTAATCACATGCCGGACAAATTTTCAAATTCATTTGTCCTAAAAATTTGTTCAGACTGTTGTGCTCGACAATATATTTCAAAATAATTGATACGAGCAAATAGTTTTTAATCATTTTTAATTATTCGAAGTTCCCAAAGTACCCAATGAAAGTGTCGAAGCATCCGCATAGCGATAGAAACGTTTCTCACGTATAGAATTCCACAATTCGTTGAAAAGGTCTGTTCAAATATCGCGAAGAGCCGTTCCAACGTAGAAAAAATGCAAATAACGACATAAAATTGCTATGACCAGAGCCGTAACCTCGTCGCAAACGAGAAATAAAGTTTTAAAAGCCTGTCGAAACGACGCAATGAAACGCAAGTATGCGTAACAACACTTCGCGAATCTGGACACCGGGCGTCCCTAACATAACTTGTCAACCACGAAATTAGTTTACTCTGACTCGGCTCACGGGGACACTGTAATCAACGTTTCAGCCGTCTCTTAAACAGCACATTCGCGAGCAATCAAAGGAAACGGTATCGTAAATTTGTAGCCGCGGGGTCGTTCACGGAATCACGGAAATAAACCCCGGAACGAAACGCGCGAAATAGCAGAAAATCCAACGGTGGAATAAAGCGGTCCGCGAGTACGCGTACGTGCATCCACCCCTCGTACAACGCTCGCGGCCCTCGCATAGAGCCGTAACGCATAAAACAAGAGGAGGCTGCGCTGACTTTTACGAGTGCCTCGTTGTTTGTTCGAGGAATTATCGGGCCGAGACTGCGCGTCTTTAATTGCTCGTCCTTTTCTTTGCTACTGCTTCAAATGGCCTCCCCCTCGTCAACGCCGTGGGCGCGAAAGATAATTTAATTAACTCGCCACGGTGAAACCGAGACACTCGATCGCGAAAAAAACAGTCGCGAAAATATTTTATTTTAATCACTCGTTACCATTTTTAGCGTATACGACTTTATTAACATTATGTTTTAGAATGTCGATTGAATCAAATTTTTTAAACCACAAATCCACTGAATGAAAATTTATAAATAACAAATTTCGTTTCCTGAACAAATTGATAAATTTTGTTTCAAAGTACTGAAAGAGGAAAATTAATATTTTTAAATATAATACTGTAATATAACTAATTAAACAAATTTAAATATAATTTAATAAACCTTTCCAGAGACCTCAAAAAATGTACGATTCTAGTTTTCATCGAATACAAACGCACAATGCGGTCGATAGCAATTAACAGAAACGAAATTGCAAAGCGGGGATGATCTATGGATCTTCGAAGAAATTCCTCCTGCGAGGTACATATATTGTAGTTGGATACAGATCTCGCGATCGCTTACACAAACCATGGAATTGATAAATAATAACAGGGGAAGGAATAATCGTCGTGGAGCGTCGAGCAAGTGCACGGCTCTCGGGTAAGAATATCGATGAATGGCAAAAATGGCCCGTTCGAGTTACGACGGATCGATCCGCCATGCTGGGTGTTTGTCCCGATCGAAGGTGATTTTATAAAGGAGACCGCCGTGACGGAAGATATTGTAGAACAAGTTCCCTGTGCCGGCTGGGTGGCCCGTCGTGCATATATGAACAACCAAGACAGTTTCGCTCCCATTGGCTCGTACGTTATGCAACTCGAATTGCATTAAAAATTCGCTATACTGAGTAAATGCTACGAACGAGGGATCGGATATCAGAGACCATTTATTCGATACACGACTATCCTTAAAAATTAATAAAAAACACTTTGGTCTGCTCCATTTTCGAGTAAAAATGTTCAATTTCGCAAAAAAACGCGAATTACAAATTTATCCAGGGAAACTAAAATTACAACTGTTGTACAAAAGAACACGTAGCAAACGTAATATAAAAAGTAAATTTGAATTTAGTAAGTTTTCGTATTTCTTGCGAAATATTTAAATGCATTTATTGCACGAGACAGAAAAAGTATTTAGCATAAAATGTGTAAAAAATCGTATCTCGTTTGAAAATGTTTTCTTGAGTGCATCAAATCCCTGAGAAAGCACTGATCGAGATTACTTATTATTCGCGTTCTCGTTTCGCGCTACTTTTTACGTTTTATTGGAGTTCCCGTTCGGACGAGGCTCGAGCGACTTCTTGTTGCTGCTTGTAGGAAATATTAAATTTTTCGATGCACGCGTATTTGCGCATGTCACGTATTAAGAAACTAGTCTCGTGGAAGGAAATGCGCTCGTCGTGGATGCAGTTATTGAAACCAAAACTTGTTTATAAACCAGTCTTACACTACTCACGTTTCTTTGATCTTAAGTTTCGCTAATGCTTTGTAGGGTTTAAATGCTTTCAATGCCAATTATTGGATGTTCACGGAGTTTCATGAAATCCTTTACTGCAAGCGAGGAAAATGATAACGGCTGTGCATTCCTTTCATTTTATTACTCCTAAACTAAATCCAACTTCTTTCTTTTCTTTTAATTAACTTTCAATTTAGTAATTCTCGTGGGAGTCGCGTAGTTTTGCATGTACATTACAAAATTAGGTTAAAAGAAAGAAAAATTAATTAAACTTGAATGTTACATTTATTTTCAACTTTGTTTCAACATTCCAGTTCTTAAGAACCTGATTTTGAATATCGTAAAACGTAAGGTATCGACTGAAATTGTAGATAAATACTTGTAATTAAATTGTGCCACTCGCCGATGTTCAAAAAAGGAAAGAAGTATCGCGGTGCAATGAAATACAAGCACAGCGGGATTTCGAACTGGACACACTGTTTTAATTTGTCAACCAACGGGACTAATTTTTCGCCAAACTGGACCCTACGTGTCCCACCGATATGAAAGATGTCCGCTGTTAGGCTACTAAAGACGTCCTATTAATCGCACGGTTCGCTGAACATTGATAACTTGCTACCCAGTCAAATACGATCGAAAATTTGAAAAAAAAATTTGTTGTACTTCTTTATATTATATTATCTTTGTTTATTGAATTTTCTTAAAATTTCAAAAAATATTATAGACAAATATAAAAACAAGAAACTGGAAAACTAAGAAAGGAAGCGTATTTTTGAGAAACTCGACTGTTCCTAAACAGGTGTAAGTGGGGTGGTATGATTCTGTATTTCGTCGTGTTATCTGTATCATCTGGTACCTACAGGGTGACTAAAGAACACAATCGCGAGGAATTATTATCGAATCGCGTTCGAGCCTACGCAATCTCTGTGACAATAAAAGTGGACACACCTCGATGGACACGTGTCCAGAGACTCTAGCCGACAGGAATGTCAAAGGCACCCTTCTCTAGTTACCAGTTAGCAACAACAATGATACAGATCAACAAATTTTAAACAATAATTAGTATTAAAAATAGGAAAAAATTGTTCAGCTTCTATAAATATAATACAAGGCACAATTTTATTCAAGTGCAAATTTTGTATACAGGGTGGGAGATTCTAGAGGTCAAATAATTTTAATGGGAAATATAGAATATCAATTTCTTGACTGGGGCTTCATTAAAAAGTTATTAAAAAATTAAGTCAAAAAATTTCAAATCATTCTGAAAAAATTATTTTTGGTTGCAGGGTTCAATTACAATCATTTTTGGTGAGTAGACATACCTCCGAAATCCTGCACATTTTCGAGACAAAAATTCAGTACGGGCGGTACTTTAAACGTTAATAACTTTTTAACGAAGCCTCCATCAACAAATTAGTATTCTTGATTTTCGTCTTATTTTGGCCTCTAGAATCTGCCATTAAAATTTTTCCCAGGGGTGGCCGAACACCCTGTATATTAAAATAAAATATAATTTTTTAAAAATTTATACACAATTTTTCAAAAGTGTACAATTTAATTTCGTTTAAATTTATTTATACAAAAAAATAGTAAATAATAAAAAAAAATCAATGTATACATACACATTATTTATACACAAGAATATGTTGATTTTAATAAATTAGATTTGTGATACTAGGCATCAAGAACGTACGATGTTCGTTGTAAATAATCGTTGATTGCAAAGTGTGAAGAATAACAAAATGAGAATTTGTCAAAACTCACTCACCGATCGCTGTAAAGTTGGACGGTGAGAAAAGCTGTCCTCCGACGAATGAAGACGTCGGATCGGTGTCACGAAGCCCGCGAAGGAAATGTTTAATGGAGATTGCCAGATAACAAACGCAACTCCGCTTCGGTTCGAACACTCTCGGAACATCGCGTGACTTAGCGGAATACTGAAGGCGAATTTGCATGTTGGCCTAAATTGGAAAAGACCTCGGGGGGTGCATCCGACTTTGCACGATGTTCACCAGGTGGGTGTTTATTCGCTACCACGTAGAGAGAAACGCGATACGAGGCGGTGCCGCGTTCTGGCCAGGCGTCGGCGACCATAAAATTTATCTAACAATCTTTCTGTTAATTCCGTTCTATGTCGATCCCATTGACACGGTTAATTCGCTCGCGAATAAATTACCTTTCTAGCTTCTTTGTTTCTTGGACACGCCTTGAAGATATTACGTACCTGAAAAGTAAAAGAAATTGTAAAATGAAAACGAGGAACAAGTAACATTCTAAATTGAATCTTTTTTAGTAGCTAAAAAATCAAAATTCCATATCGAGTATTCGACGTTTCTATTTGGACTCGTTCAAACTTTATTTCAAAGCGAAACTGTGATTTTTGTAATGCTACTAAGTTCGTAAAATTAATGATAATAATAAGTACGGAACTTTGCGAATACGATAACACGGAAAATTAAATCGAAAACTTTGTACTGGAAAGCGAAATATAATAATAAAATTACAAACAATAGTACTAAAATCAACTGTAATAATAAATAGAAAATGTATGTTGTCCTGGAACGTACAGTAATAAAATTCAGATTCATGTAAAAATGTACTTAGAGTAAAATACGTAACTATCGAAGTATTTATTACGTCAGGCACGTAACATAATTATTTTGATAGCTGCAATTTCCATTAGACAATTTAAACGTCGAATAATATGCGCGTTTATTTACTTGCCAGTTTCTTGGTATAATTAATCTCAAGCTACTTAATGCGGTGGATATTCAATAACTACACAAACTCTCTAACCTCACTTTTCACTCTCATCATGCACGCTGTCTCCCGTCTTTCTCCCTCTCTTTTATCTTTAAATCTTTTTCCCTCCATACTGCCAACTTCATCTTCGCGCATTTTTTGCCAACCTGTTTCCCTTTCTCACCGCTCTCATATTATCTCATACGCCCACCATAGAAACCATCACACTTAATTTTTAATATTCATAAAATATACGTTAAGGAAATATAATTAATCCAGTTATATAAATAAAGTTTCATTTAAATTTCACAGTCAGCACTTTACGCACAGCTAGCGATTACTCGACTTTTTGTTGTCATGCAGTTATTGACCGTTAGTGGATTAATCAACTTTTGAATAGCAATGGTTATCGGCCGGTTTTCATTTCGATGAAATGAATATTAAATAAAATTTTAATAATGATAAATCTCAATGAAATTATAGTACTTTGAAAGAAGGGTCGTTTGTGAACAATTACTTTAATATTAAGCGACAGATAAAGTGTTGATATCACCACTTATCGAAAAGAGTTAAACTTTAGTGTATATTTATAGATAGTTAAATAATTGTCACAGGCAAACGGCAATCCATTTAAAGATTTACGATTGTTTTTATTTTTTATTTATCACTAATTTGTAATAACAAGAATGAATTAAAATGACGCTGTATGTACCTTATCCTTCAACATATCCACCATTGTTGGGTATGCTAAGCATAATTAACAAGTTGACCGCGCGTGTTTTGCGTGGTTTGCCCATGGCGCCAACATGAATTTTATTGGTCGCGTTGCCGGCCACCGGTGGCCCCCACGGCGCTGTAGCCAAGTCGAGTGTTGGCCACCGGGGACCCCCACGCTCAACTTCTTAACTCTCTAAAGGTACTTTTTAAAGTAAAATTAGAGGCCTTAGTGGAGATAAAGAGCTCGATTTGTTTATATGATAGAATCGAATCGGGAACATTCAGTATATCAGTCGCTGCAGTACATATAGGATTTGACTACTAATTTCTGTTGATCTGACTCGTAATGATATCATGTCGTTGAATTTGTCTCAACAAATGCTATCATATTATTAACAAAAAATTATATGATTCTATTTAAAAAAATTAACTCGACCTTGAAATCTCCCCCACCACTCTACCTATACAAAAATTATTTATACCACATAATTTGCCCTTTTAAATAAAATAACTTTTGTAAGAACACTTTTTTGATACCTTCAATACTTCATGAGATATTCCACCATTCGTACTTAAACGTAACACCTTGTATTCCTAAGCGTCATATCTTCAATACTAATAAAAATCGGGTGAATACATTGAAGCTTAATAAATTCGTCTTGAAAAGCACTATCGCATGATCCAAAAAAAAAATATATAGTTCCATTTAAAAAACGAAACTTCAACATCATATCTTTTAAATTAATAACATAAAATTTTCGTTTAAGATAAATAGAGATCCCATTTTATCCTGCAATTTACATATAAAATATCGCGACTGTCACACTTTAGCGTGGACACCCTGTAGAGATAAAAACAACTTAAACAAGTTTACAGTTAGACTATTAACGAACAGTCAATGACAAAAACTTACAATTTCCATTCCCTATCGGTGTTTGGCTCGCCGTGCGTCGTTCCATGATGGATTCCGAGGATCGGAAATCCCAAAACGGAACGGAATAAATGCGAAACGACGGGGAGGAGAACGAGTCGAGCTGGTAATTACACGACGTGGCATTCCGCTATTTCGAATCGTCACGAAGACGAACGAAGGGAAAGAAAAGGGACGCGGACTTAATTTATTCCCCGCCAATAATCGTCGGGAATCGGCCGACCGAAATGGATTTCAGGCGAGCCGGACCGACCGATGGAATGTGACACCTGCCCGGTGCGCTTCCCGTCAGGAATCGCGAAACCGGACACCCCTCCAAATCCTGCGTCTTCCGTTTTTACACTTCTGGGCCGCGCGTCAAATACTCGCGGAGGCCACGGGATTCACCGGAGCACCTAATTGTTTGTTTCTTTTCTATCCGTCCCGGCTTCTGGGACCTCTTAAACTGAAATCGTCCACATGACGGACTCAATCCGGGCCCGGAATCCGCGACGAACTAAATGGCACCCGATCGGACCGGTTCGCTTCGATTCGCGCGAGTTACGGGCGGATGCGTTTAATTGCGAGGCGCACGACGTGCCGCGAGTATTAATTGGCCCGTTCGCGACTGATCGCCGAGATCGATCCAAACGAAATTATACCGCTGCCCCGCTCCCCCTCTCTACACCCCGACGCGATCGTAATTGGGATATTTGCGACTCGCGTCGATCGCTCATCGTTTTACGAACCTGCCGCCATCTTTGCACCTAAGCCGCCTGTTTTAAATATTAAATTCGTACGTTGCTGAACAAAATTATGAAACGGTAATAGAATATTTTGTTCTACGTACTAGACATTATTAATTTAAGGGGGCAGTCTTATGTATACTTTGCAAAATTTAACCATATTTATTTAGTTTTTTTAACTAAATGGTACATCTGACACTACAATTCATTTTCGCAATTTACTTAACTATCTTTTGGAAATACAAAATAAATTTGTCAATAATTTTTACTGACTTTTCATGTTTTCATTGCGCCCATAGTAAACATGTGTTTAAACACTGGCGTAGGTTATTGCAGCTCTCAAGGTTCACTAAATCAAAAAATTCAAAAAGATTATTATTCGCTAGGTTTTCTGTTATCGCCCGTAGCAAAATAATTAATTTATGTTGTAAATTGACGAAATGGCGAAAGCTTAAATTCAAAATTGCAAAATTTTGTCATTTTTTCCCGCGACTTTTTAATAATAGTATATGATATACACATTATAAAAATATAATTTTGGTACGGCCAAGATCTATTAGTATTACTTTTCCGTACACACTTCAGCAGTGTGTTCTACAAGTAAAAATCAAACTAAAGTGTTATATAACAAAAAATTCATAAATGTTTTGCTAAAAAGTTATAATAAAAATATGAAATGTGATGTTTTTTCATTTACTAAACAAACAAATTTAATAAAATTTTTGTTTAAAGAGAGCAATTGCTAGTCGAGGCACAAAAAAATATTTTGGACGTAGAATTATGTGGATAAATTAAAGTTTAGTTTCTATCATTTAGCTTGGGCGCTGAAGTATTCTTTCTTCAATGACAACTTTCTGTTGTTATAACTTTTTAAACTATAGTTCAAGTTTATGTTCAGTAAATTGCAAAGAAACAGATTGATTTTATTTTATTATTGATTTTTTTTCTTATTTTAATGCCCTGAATCTCGACCGAGTTTTACAGTTCATATTTTTATTATAACTTCTTAACAAAGCATTTATGGATTTTTTGTTATATAACATTTTAGTCTTAGTTTTACTTGTAGAACATATTGCTAAAATGTGTATGGAAAAATGCGGAACATTCTGTATTCTGAAAATTAAAATTTCCCATAAATATTTGTTTTATTTAATTTAACCAAATCTACACCCTGTAGATGCTTCAAAAAATGAAATAGAGAAAAATTGATTTTTTTAAGGATTCACATGAGACAGCCCCCTGAAAAAATTGATATTGGGTCACATGTGACACACGAGTATTTTAATCATTTCGTCACTGGTTTATTCCATGTTCTCAGCATAACTTACAATTCTTAATTATCGAAGATGTATTTTCATTTTAGCTACAAATTGTTTGTTCTATCGAAGATAGTTTAGTTTATAATTCTCTCTATTATTTTTGTGTGTTACTTTAAAATTTGTTTTAGATTCTTTTCTTGTATTTGAGATAAACTTTATTCATTCTCTTGTTTGTTCTTTGCAATATTCTCCGTGATTAATAATGTTTAAAAAAAAACCATTGTATATTTTTTGACACGTATCCCATACAATAAATACCCATGTTTACGAGACAGTCTGTACAAAACACCAGCGGGTCATAAGTGATCCAACGATACCAGTGGCATAATCGTCATACCAGCCCAAGAATAATACACATATATTAAAATAACGTTATAACAATTCTGTCGAATTAACGATTAATTAAATTGACGAATTTCGCGAACCAGTCGGAAAGATTCTCGTTTTGAAACGTCGAGCGTGGATCGATCATCCCTTAGTTAAACTCCCGCACGTCAGGATTTAC
The DNA here is from genome assembly GCF_013123115.1 of Colletes gigas. Lineage (NCBI taxonomy): Eukaryota > Metazoa > Arthropoda > Insecta > Hymenoptera > Colletidae > Colletes > Colletes gigas. Next base: position 5,375,333 of record NW_025106646.1, read on the forward strand.
GGTCTTGATCGTTTCAGCTGCCGAGAAACCGGTGATCCCCGTTTCTCGTTTTATCCACGCATGAAAAACTAGCAGCGTAGGGCAGGGCCGCGGATTTTCTTCCGGTTTGCTGGCAGCGCTCCGTGTTCCCATAAAGTCCAACTAAGGCGTACGGTGCAATATGCATGCCTGGCCCCGGCCCGTTTCCATGCGTTTCTTCTCGTTAAAGGGCCTCGTAGATCGATCGACTTGGCATGTATGTAGTCACTCGTTGTTATTCTTATCCGCCGTCGTTTCTCCCTTTCCACCGTCTCTTTACGACCGTTTGCTGCTTCGTTTGTTTCTCCGCGCCCGTTTTTCCGTCTAATCCCTCCCCCTCCCCTCCTTCCCCTCTGGATTCATTTTGCTCCAATTGTTTCGCCGTCGAAGCGTTTTACTTTCTTTCCGCCGCGGCCCGAGTTCACAGGCGGTAATCCAATCCGCGCGATAAAGATCTATCCCGTGGAACGTAAAGCTGGGATCGTTCGTTCCCTGGATTGATGTTGAAAAATACCCGCGCCGGGCTTATGTTAATAAACAAGCCTCCATTTATTGTTTCCGCGTTTGTGTTCCCCGCGGACTTCCTTGTAACCATTACGCATAAAATACTCGCGGTGTTAACTAACGCTGCTCGCGGTTTCCTCTCGTCGAACACACCGACTCAACCCCTTTATCTTCCAGCAACTTCGATCTATGGGCTCAGCGTTTATTCGCTACGACCACTCGAACGATAAAATGAGAAATTCGAGTGCATATATTTAGAACTGGAGTACGTTATGGAGTATATTATTTGTTGCGTGGAAAATTTCGTAGGAAGAAGATTATGGCGAATAAGCTCGCGTTTGTTAACACGATCCTCGGCGAACGAAGAAGGCAGAGACCGTGCTCGAGTTTATAATTATTCGCAGCAACGTGCAACTCGTTGGAACTTTTTCAGAGTATCGTGGGTGGAGTGCAATTGCTGCAACATCCGGCGGAGAATGCGGAATAATAAAGAGAGAGACTGGTGGACTACAAAGTTTCGATATTTACGCGCGCATATTCACCCGTGACTCGATCCAATTCTCGCGGACTGCTCCTTTTTCCTTCTTACGGACCCAAATGAATTACTGCTCGGAATTAAAACGTACCGTGCGAACGGTGGAATGCCATTGGCGATAAAGATCGGCTATTTGGTGGGACATTTTTCAAGAAATATTTGAAAACGTTATTTTTTCAAAAAGTGAGCACCACGTTGCAATAAGTAATTTGTAATACTAAGGATCGAATCTCTCAAGTCGTAAAAATCTAATGGTGGAAGCACTAGTACTGAGGTTATAATTTGTATGCTTCTCATAATAATCGAATAAGCTTAGAATAAAAATAAAATAGTTTCTTCGATATAGGTTGTTTACTTTCTATTATTCGCGGGACAGTAATGTTCTTATAGAAATTTCTCGTTCGCTGTATTTGTCGGATCGGCGCGATGGTCCATATTGTAGAAGGCGCGTTACAACTCGGATAATTCGAAACAAGTGTTGCGCCTAATTTACTACTTTACGCGTCCTGAATAAAGTAACCGCGGACGTCGAAACTTTCCCTAACGCGAATACGGCTATTCAAATGCGTTATGCATAATGCATCGGTCAACGGAACCGCGAAACTTTACGAACTACGCGGGAACCAATGTCTCAATTACGGTTGCATTTAATTCAATTCTCTGTTCGCGGATAACCGAGCAAACATATTCGAGCATGTGTTGACAGACGAAAAGATAAGCGAACGGAATAAATTCTGACGGCGCGAATAGTCTTTCGGTACCAGCGGGCCCTGGAATGTTGTCAACGAAGAGAAACTTCAACAAGAAAAAAAACAGAAATGAATATTACGAATTAAATATTATTTGAGAGAAATTTTAAAAATTGCAATTATAAAACGAACGTTCTATAAACTCGATGCTACGTTTCATTAACCCCTTAACGTACGATTTAATTCCAAATAATTTTTCACACGTATACTATTTAATTTTGTTTTTTGTTCGTACAAGAAATGGCCACGAAAAAGAATAGATTTGTTTTACGAATATCTCGTGAATGTTAAAATGTGTTGATTTTAATATACAGGGTGTTCGGCCACCCCTGGGAAAAATGTTAATGGGAGATTCTAGAGGCCAAAATAAGACGAAAATCAAGAATACCAATTTGTTGATTGAGGCTTCGTTAAAAAGTTATTAACGTTCAAAATTCCATACCGACTGGAAAATTTTTCGGCGAAATTAAAAAAATTCAAATCGTTCTGGAAAAATTATTTTCGCTTGCGAGGGTCAATTGCAAATATTTTTTGTCAATAGACATACCCTCGAAATCCTAACCATTTTCGAGAAAAAAATTCCTTACCGAAAATATAATTACAGGCCAGAAATGTCAATCCGAAATTTCATGCATATTTTTAAAACGTCATAACTTCTGAACGGATTGAAGGATTTTAATTTTTCAAAATGCAAATAACGCGTATTTTAGTGAAGAATATGGAGAAATTCTAACAATATTGAAAAAGTTGTTTCTTGACCCCGTAAAGTGAGAAAAGTCACATAAAAATGGCCCAATTTTCAAACGACCATAACTCCTACAATAGTGAATATATTTCAATTAAATTTTAGGAGGAAGTAAAGCTCATGGGTATCTACAAAAAAGTATTAAACAACATTTCCGTACAACTTCAAAAAAGTTTATGAAAAATCAACAGAAGGTAGGCGCCTAAATTCAGCGAAATTGAAAAGTTTCAAATCATTCTGGAAAAATTATTTTCGATTGCAAGAGTCAATTACAATCATTTTTTATGAATGCTACGTACTTTCGAAAAAAAATTCATTATTGAAAATATACTGTGTGGCCGGAAATGTTTCTACAAATTTTTAACGAAGCCTCAATCAACAAATTGGTATTCTTGATTTTCGTCTTATTTTGGCCTCTAGAATCTTTTATTAAAACTTTTCCCAGAGGTGGCCGAACACCCTGTATAAAACTTAATGTCAAGTGAGTAGCCTCGTGATCGTAAAACTTGACATCAAGAGTCAAGAATCAGACTCGTCATTGTACGGTAAGGGGTTAAAAAAAAAGAACAGAAGTAGAGAAATGTGTATTTTTAGTACTTTAAAAAATAGTAGATTATAAAATAAACATTTCATAAATTTAATGTTATATTTTATCAAGACGATTTAAATATGTTTATCTGTATTTTCCAGTTGGTTTTATTTAAAACTGATCAAAGAGTGTAGAATGTGGTGCATTCCTTCTTGAAGGAAGTGACGAAAAGTTTGCAATGTTGAGGTGTTTCTTCAGCATCAAAGTCTCGAAGAAACAGTATGCAGAAGATTGCTTGGCGAGTTGGGTCAAGGAACTTTCCAAGTATCGTAAGTTTAATAGTTTGTTTGGACGATATCGTAAAGCCACCAGCTTGACCGGGGCTGGAAACTCGAACGATTTCTCGCTCGAACGAGCAATATCGCTCATCATCGGCATACTGTCGTCCATCGTCGGCGTCCATAATCTACGAGCGTGAAACGAGAAAGCTGAAACGCGTTATGAAAATGTAGAAATCGTTCCGGAACAGTCGTTCTATCGCGCCCGTATTTATTTCTTTGAATGGACGTAATTTGAATTTTCCGATAGGATTCAATTTAACCGTCGCGAACGTCTCGGTCCGATCAATCCGACCATAAATAACTGTCCGCGAAATGGCGTCGAGATACGGGACAAATTCTGAACATGAATTCGTTTCAATGCGCGTCGCTGGAAAATTGAAATGAAATTTTTAAACGACATTTCTCGCACGGTGACTCAATGTTGCAACGTTAGAAACGCTTTCGATTAACCTTTGTTAACCCCTTTCGAAGCCACGATCGACTTGATAAACATATCTCGAAATTATGTCTGTATAATTTCATCGAGCAGAACGGACGAATAAATGATACACGAGATATTAGATTTTTCAAAATTACTGAAAATATCTGAACAGGAATAATATTGGATAAAAATGTTTGGTTTCTATATTGTATCTCTAAATACTCTTGCATATTTTATAATTTTAATACAACCAATTAGAACCGCAGTTCAACCTTCAACCACCATCTATTAACTGCCAAACGTTCGCCTCTGGAGTCATCCATAAATAAATCTTTATTAACCCTGTCCTGCTTAATTATTCTAATTCAAAACATACTATTCACTCTGGGAGCTTTACTACCTTTCGTGTGACACTATTTTCTCTTTTACATTCGCTGTAATAAATCTACTTTTATTTAACGACTCTCGCATAAATTAGTCTAATATTAGATACAGTCTCTTTCGCGAAGTTTCGACGAACAGTATTTACAAAATTATTTGCACATCGGATGTTCCAAAGTACTTGACTTTTAGATTGTCTGCAGCTAATAAGAAGCTAAAAAAAAAGGGGGAAAAATATACGAAAATTGAATTCACGTGGAATCTAAGATCTGAAATCAGTGTTGCCCGAGGGTCCCGGCGCGTAAATGCGTGCAAGCGTAGTCTCGGAAGTTAATAAGGGGAATATCATTAAATTTATTTATACACCTAGCGTGGTGTAGCGCGGCCTATCTCTGACGTGGCCCTTGATTGTAATACCGTGAGGCCGGCTGATTAAAATCGCCGATACATAGGTGCTCTCGCGAGCATAATAAAATACAGGCAAAGGAAGGCGGAGGGAAGCAAAAGAGCGCATGTGCGAGCTCTGGACGAAGGGGAGAAGGCATTATGCACATCGGTTGCTCCAGCGGTCAGCCCGAAGACCGTGTAGGCGTTCACGTATGATTGCTATGAGTTTATGCTCCCACACTGGCCGTGCGTGATACCGCAGCTGCGTAGAAAACCATTTTCAAATCGAACCGCCTGGATTCTGACGATAACTTAGATCTAGTTCCCTCGAAACTACTTCTATGCATCTTCGATATCGAGAATTTTAGGTTATGGCGTCAAAAAATCCCCTAAAAATGCAGATTTGATGACCAAAATGTTTGGAAAAGTGTTACTTAAACATACGGTTTTTTTTCTTTTTATTTGATAATAAATACAAGTAACTGCTATTTTATTATTATTCACTGAGCCATGTATAATTATATTTATTGCAGCCCAGACCACGGTTTTATAGAACAAACGAAATTCGATTATAACTCCTTAACTATAATTTGCTCGTTCGATGACCTGAATTTTTGGTAAAAAGTTACTTAAACAAACTTTTTTTTTCTTTCTATTCGATAATAAATACAAGTATCTGCTATTTTATTATTATTCACTGAGCCATGTATAATAGTATTTTTTGCAGCCCAGACCACGGTTTTATAGAAGAAATGAAATTCGATTCTGTGACTCCTTAACTATAATTTGCTCGTTGACGTTCGTTTCGTTTTTGTTTCAGACAGGAGAAATTGGTCCGGCGAGCAGCGAATCTGGCATAATCGAGGTGAGTCAATCGACGGTGAAAAACTTGCGGGAGCCATTACGGAACTTTTGCCTGACAATTTGTCCTGATCGTTTTTTGGCTAATCCGAGCGCCAGCGGAGATAGGCCATCACGCGAGGAACACGAGGCTAGTCGCGAGCAAAAAGGTATCAAACGAGCCACGATAATAGCAGAGATTATCATAGAAATTATAGTAAAATGTCCGAGAGGCCATTGGCTATCTGAAACCTGCACGAAGATCGAAAAGTAACCTCGAAAAGGAATCTCCGAGCAGATTCTGAATATGTATGTAGTTTCTTTTCATTTCGAAGGAAGTTGGCAATCTCTCGATTGGTACAAATGCTCGTTGCGAATGCACAGACCGGATTTAATCGCAGAGCCGCGAGATTTATTCGCGCGCTTTTGTAGTCGATCGACAATTTAAAAGTTGGCCTCGTCGCGTTACGGCGTAGCAATTAATAGCTGCTCCCTTACGCATCCTGTATTTTAAATTGATGTGCGCGAGTACCTACCAATCACTATGGCGCAAATAGCATGGAACTGCTGCAATTAATTTTAGAGAACCGGTGGGATTATCGGAGATCATCTCGTACCGAGCCTCGACTATCTGCCGAGCACAGCGTTAAGTGTATTGCGCTGGTAATAAGGGTAAACACCGCAATATACTAGAATCTTGTTGATTCAGTCGGCCATAAACGCCGTCATTTTGTCGAATACAAACTTAAACCGTATCGTGAACATGCTAAATGTAATTTGTTAATTCAAGAATCCTTCCAATTTACAACTATCGAAAAGAATCATTTACCCGGTTTGTTAGTTTCGTTTAACCCATGCATCGTATGTTGTTTTGTGTTTCGCAAGAAAGATGGTATAGCAATTACAGCGAAATTATCAGGCAATTTTTTAAAAGTTTCATGCAAATCTACGTTTCAAATTTGCCTTTCAGATGTCCGCGAGAAATTTACAAAGCTAATAAGGAAATCGATTCTAATTCACGGTAAGAAAGATATACCGACTCGCGTAACGTTAATTATTTTGCGGAATAATGTTATCGTTCATAACGATGAGCAGACCCTAATTAGAATAAGCGAGTTCGCGGTACCGTTAACGCCTTCCTCCCGTTTTAATTAGTACGGATCAATTTCGTCGAGATTTATTGGAAAAATGATGGATTGATTACCTCGTTACGAGACCGGTTGTTTTTAGAGGAGAGAAAACGTCCTGCACCGACAGGCTTCGGCAAATCCAAGGCAAAAAGTGTTCTCTTCTTCCGAGTTATGACTTCGTCTTTAACGAAAACACGGGACCACGAAGAAACCTTCGATTCGAGAGAAAAGTTTACGACGACATTCCGCTCTTTTTTTCCATTGGATAAAAGATCGATCCCCCCAAGAATTCCTGGCCTATTAAAACACCGTCAGCGAGGCCCGAAGAAACTCAACGGACACGAGGAATAAAAAGGGGACGGTAACAACCCGACGCAACGTGCCTCGCTAAACGACTCCGATCTCCTTCATTTAAATACATCTCGGGCTGATCAGCGCGGTAACAAAAGAAGGAACTCGAAGAAATATCCGATCGATGGTTTTACCGCGCTGACGACATACGTCTTCTGTCCGACCAGATGTCTGCCATCGAGGCTTGTCTTCGACAATTCAATAAAGCATTTCTTCCGAGCGGTGTGCCATGTTCCAGCGAGCTCTCCAGGCTCGTTCGCATCTTGTCTAGCCGGGGTACGGCTATGTCCTAGTGAGAAGATCATCGATCATCATTAGCTGTTGCTCTTAGAGCAGCCGCGTCGAGCTCTAGTACCAACATGCCAGCCTGAAATTGTTTAAACTCTTCAGGAACGACTTGCTTCGTACGAACTAAAATTCCAATTGATACCGGAACGAATCCATGACATTTTCTGCTGGGCCATTTTAAACAATTGGAAACTTAGTAGTGTTTATTTCTCTTAACATTTTGCTCTAAGAACTGATTTTTTAGGTAAGTGAAAAGTGTAAATATGGCTGACAGTCAATGTGCTCATTGCTAGTGAAATTGAAATGGATTAAAAGTGGAGAATTGTCGTTTTGTTCGAGTTTCTGCTGGGCCATTTTCCTGTTAAACAATCGGAAACCTAGTAGTGTTTATTTCTCTTAACACTTTGCTCTAAGAACTAATTTTTTAGGTCAGTGAAAAGTGCAAATATGGCTGACAGTGAATGTGTTCACTGCTAGTGAAGTTGTAATGGATTTAAAATGTAGGAACGTCGTTTTGTTCGAGTTGTAAGAAATTTCCATAAAAATTAGCATAACTTTGCTTACGTTTTGGTTCTTACCCAGTGAAATCATCGGATTTTACGTTCCGTTTACTATTAGGGAGAAAGGATCCGTGGGAATACACGATAGCTTAGTTGACAGAGCAACCATTCAGCGAATAGAAGGTCCAGTCCAGCAATTCGATTGGCCAATTTTTCCCTCCCTGCATAGCAACTGGCCGGTTACTATAGTAGGATGAAACTCACCTGGCCGCTCAAAGCCACTTCCCCCACTATCAGCCCCATGAGGCACGATCCCCACTTTTATTCTAGCTTCTGTCTTTGTTTGACGTAGACAAATACCGCGTGTCTGATGATTTACGCGAAAAAACGAGAGATGGAGCAGAGGGTATAGCCGAGTGGTGGGAACAGACCCTCGGTAGCCTTGATTGGCTGGTCCATTTTGTCCCTAGTATAATAAGCTTGGCGAGAGAATTTATTTTCGTTGGAATGCGAATGAGAAAAATGAGAAAAATTTACCCTGAGTAACGTTTAGAAATTTAATTATTCTAAAAACTCTGTACCGATATTCTAAGATCGAGTCTATAATCTAGATCGTCGATTGTGCTCTACAGGATTGCCTAAAAATTCCTCCCCGCCTAATATGTAAAATACCCTAAGATTATTCCAGTTTCTAAAGTCCCCACCATCTATCTAAGCTAAAAACGATACTCAAATAAATCTTTGTCGGATAAGTCAATTTGCTCTCGACGATACAACCGAGTCTTACGTTTAGCGTGAAATATTCTGTGTGAACATAATCATCCCTCTCGCGAAAGAAAATCGTTTCCAAAAAAAATCAATTAAACGAATAAAATAGGAGTGACAAAATGATGTAATAGTTTCGGAGTGTTTAGCAAGTATTTTGTGGTGTTTATATTTAAAATATAACCTCTAGTATTTCTCTATAGCGAAAAATACTGGAGAAGAAATTTTTGAGTTGGTAAAAAATTAACTTATTCCATTAAAGGAAGAAGAGATTAAAAATAGAAGTTATTTCTTTTTCAATAGTGGTAATTCAAATTAAGGGGCTGAAACTATCCTGTAATGTTCCTTTTTACATTCCAAAATTTGTTTCGAAATGCATCGAAGAGAAAGTTTACTATGGGATCCAGTGTTTGATTATTTCTTAAACTGCAAAATTTATCATAAGACATTCATCGTAGACACTTCACAGATGTTAACAACCGTGACAATCATCTGTAAACAAACGAGGAAATCATTGGCCCTCGCATAAATGTGTATGAATTCCGATATCCAACAGCTGGTTAAGTCGACGATAAAACATAAGTTGAGGAAAAGAGACACGTGTGTTTATGCGACGAACATAGCGAAGCGGTCGAAGCCCACGCAGGTTGGCAGGTACGCCGAGCGAAGGACGTAAGAACGCCGTCACGATCTATCGATCAGCCGACGATCCGGAGAAGGTACGCGCGTAAATCGTCCCCTCGATCGATACCTTGGGAACGAAACTGTCGTTGATAGCAGATATCGCCCCCGCTGGCCCGATCTCTTATTTCTCCCGTTATCGGAACAACTGATTTTCACCTGGCTTCACCGAGGTAAAATAATTCAGTAGGTGGGAGTTCGACGACATTCGAAACAAAAATGATCCAACATGGCACTGCTAGAGAAATCTACGAGCGATCGTGAACCTCGAGAGTTGGACAAATTTTATTCTCGAACATCGAACAGAAATGTTTAAATAATCGGTAGATTCTAATTTATAAATTTATAAACAAGATAAAAAAATTTAAAACGTACAGAAAATATTATCGACTAGTCATAGTTTTGTTATATTGGCAGCTATATAATTGCGGATTTGTCAGATGGTTTTAGTTGAATTGTTGGGTATTTGTGTGTATTTGAAACGTCAAACCCATATTGTTGTCTGATAGTTAGTACTTTAATTGTCATTCAGAAAAAACATTTAATCGATCAAAACGAGCATTTTCGTTATATTTTGTTGTATTACTTTCATAAAGGATAAAACGCATCGCAAGATCACAAAAAGTTATTTGCTGTGTATGGTGACGAAGCTTTAAAAGAGTGGTAGTGTTAAAATTGGTTCGCTAAATTTCATTCCGGTGATTTTTCACTCAAAGATAAACAACGTTCAAGTCGTCCAGTTGAAATTGATGACGACCAAATCAAAGCGTTAATCGATTCGGATCGTGGTAGTACAACACGTTAGTATTTTGTGTACAAAACAACTTGGCTACATAAAGAAACTCGATGTATGGGTTCCTCGTGAGCTCAAAGAAATTCACTTAACACAACGCATTAACATCTGCGATTTGCTTATGAAACGTAACGAAAATGATAACTACAGATGAAAAATGTTTACAACAATATCGATCGAAAAATATGGTGGAGCAAGCAAGATGAATCAGCTCAAACGACAACCAAAGTTGATATTCATGTAAAGAAGATTGTGTTATCAGTTTGGTGGGATTACAAAGGAATTGTCTACTTTTACTACGCAAAAAGCGATCAACTCGGATGTGCACGTTCAACAACTAACTAAACTGAATAATGCAATTCAGTAAAAGCGACCAAAATTGGTAAATCGTGAAGGTATTGTGTTCCACTGGGCAAAAATTATTCGAGCTTGTTTGTAGTACCATGTAGTCCTGACCTTGCACCGTCAGATTATCATTTGTTTCGTTCTCTGCAAAACTTCTCGAATGGTAAAAATTTCAATAACGATGATGATATTAAATCACACTTGGTTCAGTTTTTTGCCGTTAAAAAGCAGAACTTTTATGAGCGTGGAATTATAATGTTGCCTGAAAGATAGCAAAAGATCATTGTTAAAAATGGACGGTACGTTACTAAATAAAGTTATTTCGTTGCGTGAAAAAATTGTCTTCTATTTTATTAAAAAAGTCCGCAATTACTTAGTTGCCAAACCAGTAGTATATAGAATACTTTTGGTAGTTTGAAATACCGAAGTATATTAAAAACTATAATTCGTAATATCGTGAAAAATAGGAGCAAACGACCCGTTAACGATGGAGGAGCTGAACCTATATTAATAACAGTTTTCAAGCCGTGGTTCGAACGATGGAACGGATACTCGATACCTGGACGCATCGTACGCGATCCTCGAGTGTCGCGTTGCGTGCAACGGTCCATTAATTATGCAATTAATTACCTCCTAATTACCAGTATCTCCTCTTTAGCCTCTTTCGTCCCGCGGCCTGCCGCTCGCGACCAGGTTCTCGGGTTCCTCCCGACGGGTATGCATGTACCCAGTCGACTTCCTTCCTCGGCGATGGGACGCGAGCACGACGTGACACGCGAGCTTCTCGTCCGCCATGAAGAACTTTAAATCTGCCTACCTGCCAGCTCGCATGCTCGCTCGGCTCTTCGTCTTCTCGCGACTGCGCGTGTTTCAAATGGCACGCGTGTCTGTCGAAGGATTGAGCGGCGTAAAGATGGCAGGTAAAATACCTGACCGCGTCCCTCCATCCTCCTCGGTGCCAACAACCTGCGTTCTACCTTGACATCCTCGACGTGGTTCGCCAGAATTCAATGCAATCTTATGCCACTAACCCCCGGTCTAATCACCGGACGAGTCGGAGCAATTTAGACCGAAAAGAAAATGCTTCGAGTCAAAAAGGTATTAACCCCTTGCCGTACAATGACGAGTCTGAGTCGTTATAAGTTCATGATGTCAAGTTTATTAAGGCTACTTACTTGTCATCAAGTCTTATATATTAAAATCAACACATTTACGAAGTATTCATAAAACAAATCTATTCTTATTCGTGGTCATTCCTCGTACGAACAATTGTAAACGAAATTGAATAGTATACGATTGAAAAATTATTTGAAATTAAATCATATGTTAAGGGGTTAATGAAATGTAGCATCGTTATACCTCAACGTTGTAAACTTTTCGTCATCCCCTAATTTTGAGAAGGGATCCACCACATTCTACGCTCTTTTATTATTTTTAAATAAAAGCAACTGGAAAATACAGATAAACATATTTAAATCGCCTTAATAAAATATAATATTAAATTTATGAAACGCTTATTTTATAATCTTCTATTTTTTAAAGTAGTAAAAATACACATTTCTCTACTTCTGTTCTTTTTTTTTAACCCCTTACCGTACGACTCGTGACAAATTCTTGGTGTCAAGTTTCACAATCATAAGGCTACTCACTCGTCATCAAGTCTTACGTACTAAGATCAACACATTTTAACATTCACGATATATTCGTAAAACAAATCTATTCTTTTTCGTGGCCATTCTTTGTACGAACAATTTTAAACAAAATTAAATAGTATACGTTTGACAAATTATTTGAAATTAAATCGTTCGTCAAGAAGTTAAGGGGTTGCACCTGATGAGCCCCAACGAACGGTATTTTCACGAATTTTTTACAGGAAATGGCCTGTTTACTTGTAATTTCTACAATTTCTTTAAAAAGTTCGTGATGTAACGCCTTAAGTGCCCACGCAAATAATCTTGAAAGCTCTCGAACAGGAAATCCACTGATAGTAATTTCTAGGGACCATCGAGCGTGTTTGATTAATGAATACCTTCGCGTTCATTTTTAACTATCAATCCTTCGCAGTTCGATTTTGAAATTATACAAGTTGCAGTAATTGCCATAGTTTTATCCGTATCTCGGCGTCCATCCCGTCGCATAATAACTCATTTCGAACGGACAGGTAGTAATATCGGTCATAAGAAATATTATCGAGTTAAATGCTAATGATGATGTTCCCTTTCAGCGATATATCAATCGTCCGCGATTTCGTTCGGAACCAGCGTGCGTGTACATATTTAAGTGATGGACTCGAAGAGATATTATCCCGCGTTAATTTGGAGCGGAATATGTGAAGCACGTAATCAAGGCGAGGCAAAACTTGCCACGAAACGGTTCTTAAGTACCCAAGAAGCATTTTAGTACGGCTTTTCATCCTTCGTTCAAATTGCAGACGCAACATTTTCGTCTTTTCGTTTAAAAATACCAATTTTTACTATAAAATCATTTCTATTCTAAGATACTAACAAGATGATAGTAGAAAAGAGCAAACAACATTACTGAGACTCAGACTAGGTCACAAATAAATAACCACTTTCTCGAAAAACATACAAACCCGTTAGTCGAGCATAAATAAAAAATTTTGGATCAAAAGTAATTACTGAGCTTATCGAGAAATAATTAAAAAATCAGTGCATCCCTGAGGATCGTAAACCTGTCGATCAAGCTCCAACAAACCAAGACAAGGCGCTAATAGTTAGACTGCAGATTGACGACTGGGGCTCGAGTTGAAATCAGTTTTATCATTATATGATTTTAATAGAGTATTTTTTATTTCTCATACTTTACATACCGCATATGTTTTGCATATTTCGATTAAATTACTTATGCACAAATACATTGCACATTCGTCTTGCAAGGTTCGTAAATTGAAAGTTGTAATCGCGAGGAACGTTCCGGCAAGAATAATTTACTCGAAATTTACCATCATTTATTACGACACGTTTGTAAACATTGATCGCTAAGAAAATCTCAAACATTTCTTTTCTTCGCTCCTCTTATTCGCGATGTTACGAATCAGATATTTTAATTTTATTATTATCAGTACAGCTTTTCTATGTTTTACTACGAGGAGAAATATCATTTTGAGGCGCTATAACGTTAGTAGTATTTTAAATATTTTCCCAAATATGCTTCCTGTATTGCACAGTTTTGTATTTAAAGTTTACATGATAGAAGTCGTCTAAATCAAAGCTTGGAAGAAACTTTCGTCCTGACAAATGCTCTTTGTAACTTTGTTCGGTTGCTTGTTGATCGTTGGTTAAAACGTTGTCCGACGGTTCTTGTGAGCAAGTTTCTTAAACGTCCATCAGCAGTGGCCGGATACCGGCAACGCCGGTTGCGTGCCAGGGCCAGCAAGATGTCAGACGTAGATTCTAAAACGCAGAACTCTCGGGCGAACCGTGTTGCCAGGGCGTGTGTGCCTCCGAGGTTACGGGTCGTCGGAATGACTTGGAAATCGAGCAGGTATCGCGTGTTTGTTATTTCGCTGGTGCCTCTCCACTGACGTGCAATTATCCAGAGGGATTTTCAGTAGTCGTAATATAATTACGCCCGCATACCAGATATAAGCGATTCGCGTGCACCCATTAACACCGAGGAGGTATCGCGAAGAGGCGCGGTCGGCCATTACCGCGGTGATTTAAAATAACTTGCGCGGAAGAAACAGACGGAAGGTATTTCGTCTCGGGTCAAAGAATTTTTTATTTCGTCCGCGAAATTTTTTATTTCAGGCTCCTAGGCTTCCGCGTTTCTCCTAAATCCTTTCTCGATAACCTCAGATACACCCTATGTCGTTTTCAAAGATTTTAGTACAGCGATATTCACAATTATAACATCATCCGACGCTAAATTACTGGAAAATATACTCTGTTCCTCAACTGTCGCAATGATGCTTTTTATTGAAGGTTGACGATAATCATTACTTTCGAATCCTAGGAATAAATAAACCTTGACACTAAGCAAAGTCTATATTATCGTGTAAATTTTACAATACACTCCTGGACGAAATGATAGCACAAGCGTGGTATCTTTAATTTCTCGTGTTAGGATTGTGCTATCGTGGAAACTCTGAATTATATATACCCTGTATATACAGGGTGTTCGGCCCAAATAAAAGGAAAATCAAGAATATCAATTTCTTGAATGAGGCTTCGTTAAGTTATTAAAAAATTGAATTACAAAATTTTATATCATTCTGAAAAAATTATTGTTAGTTGCAGGGGTCGATTACAATCATTCTTGGTCATTACACATATCCCCGAAATCCTACGCATTTTCGAGAAAAAAATTCATTACCGAAAATATAATTTGTGGCCAGAAATGTTACCTTAAAATTTCATGTATATCTTTAAAACATCATAACTCCTGAACGGATTGGACGATTTTAATGTTTCAAAACGCAAACAACGCGTATTTTGATGAAGAATATGTAGAAATTCCAAGAATATTCAAAAAGTTGGTCCTTAACCCCGTGAAGTGAGAAAAATCCCATACAAATGGTCCAAGTTTTAAACGACCATAACTCCTACAATAGTGAATATATTTCAATGAAATTTGGGGGGGAAAATAGAGCTCATGGGTACCTACAAAAAAGTACTAAATAAAATTTCCGTAAGACGTCAAATAAATTTATTAAAAATGAAAAATGAATTTTTAAAAAAAATCGACAGGGGTAGGTGCTGAAATTTTTCGGCGAAATTGAGAAGTTTCAAATCATTCTGAAAAAATTATTTTCAGTTGCAGCGGTCAATTACAACAATTTTTGGTGAATAGACACACCCCCAAAATCCTACGCACTTTCGAACTAAAAATTCAGGAAGGTGGACAAAGTCGACAAAATTAAAAAATTTCAAATCGTTCTGGAAAAATTATTTTTGGTTGCGTGGGTCAATTACAATAATTTTTGGTGAATAGACATATCCCTGAAATCCTACCCTCTTTCTAGAAATAAAATTCAGTACAGGCGGAACTTTAAACGTTAATAACTTTTTAACGAAGCTTCCATCAATAAATTAGTATTCTTGATTTTCGTCGTATTTTAGCCTCTAAAATCTCCCATTACAATTTTTTCCGGGGATGACCGAACACTCTGTACAGCATACCTTCTACAAATATGTAAACGTAACATAGACTGACCTTACTTCAATAGGTTCTCTTGCAATTAGTTGAAAGAGAAATACATATTCCGACGACATATTCACACTGCCACAGTATTTACAATTTCTTCAGTGTTTTATGAATTGCATCGAGTTATTGTTCAATTGGTGTCTACAGTTTTATCACATTACTATTTTCATAGTGGAGCGTGATAAAAAGCTTAGTGAAAATGAAATTAACACAATTTTAGCTCTGAGGAAACAAAGGCTGCCAATTACTCAAACTGCAAAATAAGTTAGTTGCAGTAGAAAAGTTATATATAATTTGCTAAACGATATAAGTGCATACGGAAAGAAAAATGTACAAGAAGACCAGCAGTATTATCTGAACACGATACACAAGCAATAATACGTGCTGCTTCCAATTCTTGTACTATTGCGAGGGAGATCGTTAAGAAAGCTGGAGTGGAAACAAATGTATAGAATTATAAACCGAAGTAGAATAATGACAAAACCAGCATTAAATATAAGACATAAGGAGGCACGTTTGGTATTTGCAAAGGAACATGTACTTTGGAAAAGAACTTGGAGACCCAGACAAGTGTACACATTATTATCGCGATATCCGTAAACAATCAGTAACAAAAATTCGACATCAAATACATGGAGGTGGAATAATGGTCTGGGCTAGTGTCGAATATAAGGGAAAAACAGACATTGCTTTTGTTCAGGGCACAATAAATAGCGTCAGTTACCTTAGAGTAATAAACAATTTATACATATGCACAACACATTGCTGTTAAACCATACATATTTCAACAAGATAATACTGCAGTATATATTGCCAAAATTGTTAAAGAATATTTTTTAAGGGAGAATGTTATCACTGTTCAATGGCCGGCGTGCTCACTCGACCTTAATATTATCGAGAATTGCTGGGCAATGCGCTCACGAGCAATGTATGTATATATTTATTTATGAAGTGTGCTATCATTTTGTCTGCGTCGGATTATGTCTTTCTCTCCTAACTAAGAAACCTCATTGAATTAATATCAATCTATGTTATGTCTACATATTTGTGGAAGATACGTTTTACATATCACTAAAAATTTTCACGCTAACATAATCCTATCACAAGAAAACAAGGATAGCACGTGTGTGCTATCATTTAATACACTTTTCAAATATCGAATGATGGCTCAATAATTTTGATGCTTTGAAACATTTAGCGCTTCTAAACCTGAATTGCAGACAACAGTTTTTAAGAGTTCTTATCGAGGGGGGTAACGATAATCGTCCACCGTAAAGAGTTTCGGTGCAGAAAAATCGGAAAATTAAATGGCTGTCCGTCGTCGAATGGACCAGGTTGCTTCGTCACCACTCTAGGTTTGCACTTTTGCGCACTTAGGGACTTAAGTGGCCTTCGAGTGTGCGTAGTAAATGGGCGGTACCTGTCCGGGACCGCGAGGCATTATGACTATCGGCTCCTATTAAACCGGAAGCATCGCGCGATTTACTTAGTTACATCGTTCTCCGTTTCCTGAGAGCTATGCGTGCGGTAAAACGGCACTCGCGAACACGAGACCGCCGTCTTCCTCCCGTTCCCCTGTCGCGACGTGGTTTTCGTTCAAACGACTCCCGCCATTTTTACGCAGAACGGAAACATACGTTTCGCGTGTACCCACCGAGCAGCGTCGAAGGTTAGAACGAAAGCAATATCGCCGAGTCCTCGTGCAATTTCAGATTTCGATGGTCTATTTGCTCTGTGCCACGTTGGATTAACGTTGATGGCTTTCCAGAGAGTATTCGCGTTACCAGCAACGATGTTCACCGCTGATAGAAAGATGCCCCGACGCTTCGAGGCAGTTTAATTTAATTACCCGCCGGGGAGATTCGATGTGTCTCGTCTTCTTTCTTTAGTGGATATGGCTCTATGCGTCGCTGGTTATCGAGATTGCGATCTTTCTGCGATATACCGCTTCCCGCACTACCATTTCGATTTTTATCCATCGCGAAATTTAAATTATCCGCCGTTACGCTAATGTGCCCAATTAATAATCGACTGAGTCTCGATGCCAACTCGAATCCTCCTTTTTGGATACGACGCGGGGTAAAAGAACCTAATTACTGTCGTCCTGTACAACCGGCTATGACTTTGCTGAATCATTTTTATTATTTATTCATCGATAACGTGTGTTTCTTTTTATCCGTTTTCATGCAATGTCTCTGCGACGAGAAAGAGGATAATACGACTCTCAAAATCTCTATTTCTGTTTATACTATACGTTTGTTACGAGTTACTACTGGCACTAGCATTAACGAACAATATTTGGCAAATTCACTCTTTCACAGATCAAATTCATTTTGTCATTTTTATGATGATGAATATGATCCTGAAAAAGGATTAATTTGAAAAGCAAAACTTTTATTACTCCAGAAAATAAATCCATAGAAGAACCTGATTTGCAAAAGTGTAAATTTAGAGTGGGGGAAAAATGTGTAATGCGATTACCGGGAGACCCTGCACGTCGCTAAAAATTGTTTCGTGACTGAAATAGTTTGGGAAGCGATGCAGTAACGTGGAGGATTCTAGACTGTAATGCCATGTTCCTGCAAGACCAGTTTGCGTTACAGCTTTCATCTGATATAATAACCCGGCTGTTATCGTTATCGCTCATCCTGCATTGCCGCTTAGACATTTTTCTATGGGATATTATTCCCACGTAACAGTTGCAATAAATTCAAGCGAACGCATGGCGAACGACCGAGGGCATCGTGCAGCGTCTGCACCGGGTTTGGTGCCCGGTTTACGTACCGGTTTCTCCGCACATTAAGACTATCGGGTTCAATTAAACGAACGCGCCCCCGATTTATTACCGCGAAATCGCCTAAATCGCCGCTTAAATAAACTCGACCGACTCCGTATTGGCGTCGCCACGGAGCAGTTAAGATAACCGGTCGGCCATTTGGGGGTTTCTTTTCCTCGAGGCGACCGTTTTCGCGCACGCGCTCGACATCCACCCCTATCGTATATCGATCCATTTAATTAGCTCGCGATCTCGCCCTAGTCGCTGAAACGCAAACCTCTCGTTCCAGCCAACGAACTTGTCGAAACCCTATCGTTCGTCGTTTCGTTATTGCAATTGGACTCTTAGTTTAAGACCACGAGCGACGAGAGCGGCTCCGCCATCGCGAAATCGGCTGCAAGCTGTTCCAACATGGCCGCCGTCAGCGAACTTAACACTTTATGGGGTCTAGCAATTCATTTTCCCTGCATAAAATCATCCATAACATTTATTCAAATCGAACATTTTTCACACCGTGTTTAAATCATGAAGTAGTCGAGGAATATCAATACGTAACCCTGCAACCGACATAATTTTAAAAAACGGTGCGTTTCGATTGAAAAATAAAATGACGAAACATCTTAAAACCCCGGGGAAAAAGTGAAGATGAATTAAAACTGATCGCGAGCAAAACTGTCCAAAGAACGTTGCGTACTGAACTCGAAAGCAGAGCAGCAAGACGCGAAATACCGCGAACGGTTCGAGTTATCTTTCACGTCGATCGTCGTTATCCGCAGAAAAGGGAAGCTGCGATCAGAAACGTACGAGGCAGAATCGTTGCACGCCGACTATCGCGGCTCGTACCAACCACGAGAACTATGGCCGTAGTACCATTCTGGCTTACGCGGAAGAGGAAAAAACACCCTTGTATCCACCGTTGCATTATGTGGTACACACGTGCACTTCGAGCAGGCGCAACGCGCGGTACACGTACTTACGTGTGGGTTCGCGCGTACGGAAGCACGCCTCCGCTTCGTCCGTGCTAAATGAGGGCCGAAGCTAATTAGATGGTCCCGCGGTCGATCCCTTTTCCGTCGCACAATGCGATATAATAATTCGTTCCTCTTTAATTGGCACCGCCCGATCGCTATTCCGGGTTCCAAATCGTAAAGAAAACCGTGCATCCATGTGCAACACAATTTACTAATGCCGAAACAAGAGGACGTTTGATAATACTTTCGTTCGTTGATTATCTATTAGATCGTTTGTGTTTCTATCGTACGTGATTGCTCAAGAAAAGCTGCATCGAATGATGCAACCAAAATTATAGAGTTTCACCTTTAAAAATGTTGGTTGGTGAAATAATGATTGACGAAATCACAATTGTATATTCACAAAACTTTATATACGAAGTAAAACGTGTTCGCTTTAGCTGGTGATAGCAGCACTTGTATAAAGTCTAAATGGTACCAATACAATGTCTATTGTATGATAACACAGATATCGCGATTAGACATATGCTCGAATTTCCATATTCCAACAAAAAAGAAATGCTCTAGCACTTTTAGATGCATCGATGTAACTGCATCCTTTTCTTAAATGAAATTATTCAATTTTCATTGGGCTGTTTGATGCAGATTTGCAAACTCTATAAAGAAGTATGTATTAATGAATTTGTGCCCTAAACCTAATAGTTCATGAGTCACAGCATTTTGAAGTGCAAAATATATTATTACAGTTTTGTAAACTTCAAAGTTACATATATGTCTAACAATTATAAAAAAATGAAGGCAAAATTAAACGAATTGAATGTAATTTTATTTTATGCAACAGCATCTTTTCTTAAATGGAACTCTATAATTTTGATTCGGCTATTCAATGCAGATTTGCAATCTCTACAAAAAAGTGTTAAGGCTTTCATGTCCTGAATCTAATAGTTCAAGAGCTACAGCATTTTAAAGTGCAAAATATATTATTATAATTTTGTAAATTTCTAAGTCACACAACCCTTGAACTATTAGATTCAGGCCATGGAAGCCTTAACACTTTCTTGTAGAGATTGCAAATCTAAATAGCTGAATCAAAATTATAGAGTTCCATTTAACAAAAGATGCCGTTGCATAAAATGAAATTACATTCGATTCGTTTAATTCTGCCTCCATTTTTTTTATATGTCTAACAATTCATGTAGTGTTGATTATGTATTGGATCGCTTGTGTTTCTACCGCACATGATTGCTCGAGAAAAGCAGCATCGAATGATGCAACCAAAATTCTAGACTTTCACCTTTAAAAAGAAATACTTTTGCACTTCTAGGTGCATCGATGTAACTGCATCCTTTTCTTAAATGAAATTATTTAATTTTCATTGGGCTGTTCCATGCAGATCTTCAATCTCTATAAAGAAGTATTAACGAACTCGTGCCCCAAACAGTGTCGATGTTAAGTAACATAAACATGTAAATTAGGATATGTTTACTGTTTTTGTAATGTTGAGTCTCTATGACGGCATGTCGTACACTGTACTACGAACGAAAGAGAAAGGTTACAATACAGAAGTACGTACGAGAGATGATTTAATTGCAAAAATCTATGTCGCATGTGAACAGATTCGACAAAATCGCAATCAACTAAAGTCAACAATAAATTCAATAGTACGTTGATGTCAAAAGAGTCTTAACAAAAGCGGCCATCTTTTTAAAATGGAAACATAGGTATATTCAACAGCATTTATTGTACAGCACATTTCATATTTTTGTCATAACTTCTTAACAATGCATTTATCAAATTTTTGTTCTATAACATTTTAGTCTTATTTTTACTTGTAGTACACACCGCTGAAGTGTGTACAGAAGAATAGGGAACACCCTGTATTATTATAGTTTTGTAAACTTCAAAGTCATATAACCCTTGAACTATTAAATGCAGGACATGGAAGCCTTAATACTTTTTTGTAGTGATTACAAATCTGAATAGCTAAATCAAAATTATAGAGTTCCATTTAAGAAAAGATACCGTTGCATAAAATAAAATTACATTCAATTCGTTTAATTTTGTCTTCATTTTTATTATATATTTAATAGTTCATAGAGATGTAGTATTTCCCCAGTTGCGTATGACACTGTATATTATGAATAGAAATAGGAGTTTCTTGTTTCTCCTATTCGCGTGTACAATTTATTGAGAAAAGAGTCGGTATTCAATTGGTGAACAGTACGCGGACAATGGAATTTCCGGTGCCGACCAACAAGGTCGCGGCTGCTTTCGTTTATTCCTGAAAGGGGGTTTCGCGATAAGGGCTTATCTATCGAGCCACTTCGCTCGGGGAATTCCTGCCAGCGCCCGGTAGCCAATCGCATTAAAGGGGATTTCGATTTCGCGTCGAGGAAGGAGATCGCCGGGCATAAAGCGTCGATTTTATCGTTTCCGATCGTGCCGCGGGGATTCCTACTTTCCCGGTCGATTATTTTTCCTCTTCTACGCGAGTCCACGCTCCCAGAGTTTTTTCGAGGCGTGCAAAGGACGCCAGGAAGTCGCCAATAAATATATAGCTCGCTTTACTTGCACCGTTTCGATTCGAAAAATTGCAAAGAACGGGCTTCCCCTCGGGCAATATTCGCAGCTTCCGGTCGAAAATAAGAAAATGGAACTACAATGCAGCTTAATGTACAATTTTCTTTGCATATTTACTAACCCTGAAGTAAAATCAATATTTAAAAAGTTATAATATATACTAATAATAATAATAAAGCTACAATATTAATCTGAAGATTATATAATTTTGGTTGCACATTTACTCCCGTCTGAAGTTGTGTATTTCAATGTAAGTACAGAGGGCATTTCTCTTTTAATAAATAAATAATAAAGGAATTAATAATATTTTTAAAAATTAGAGTAAATTGTTAAGACTTTGGGTGTGTATCGTTCACATTGAAGTCGTTTTCGAATTTCAAATTTCGATTTTTCCTCGCTACCCACGTAACCCATTGATAACGTAAGCCTGTTCCAAGCGTGTAATTTAGTAGCTCGACGTCCAGGGCGCTTGAATGTATCGTTAACAGTTTCGTTTTGTCGGGGAGGGTGCTCGAAATTATTACAAAACCATGTCCGCGGAACGACGGAGGAAGAGGCTCGTAAAGTGTGCTCGAAATGCTCTCCTATTCATAGTCCTGCAATCTTTGTGCCTTTAAGCCGAGGCTCGTGTGGGTCTGGTTTGAAAAGGTCGCTTAAACCAGTCGGCGGCAATTTACTTCTTGTGTATGTTCCTCGCGATTCCGATAAAGCTTAGTCTTATCAGCTGAAAGTGCTTTCCTTGGAATTCACGCGTGCCGCTGGCGCCAGAGACTCCGTGGCATCCAGACGCTCGAGAGAGCTTCGGTTCTTTTACACGCGTAATGCAGCTATGATAATGAAACTTGTAACTTCTACCGCGAGTACGTTGGATTCTTGTCGGCGAGAGACCGTGTAGAGGCAGATTGAAATTCTAAACGCCGATACGCTTCGCGATGCGCGTAATGCGAGTCCATTGTCGCTGAATTCGTTACTAAATTCGCGACCTAACAACAATACCGCGAATAAGATGCTTTCGCGGAGTTTCGCTCTTAGAGTCGACTGTGGTTTCCGGATCCTCGATTTTAAACAAAATAGAAAACGTTCTAAGCACGATAAGCCCGTTGTGTATACGTATTGTACGTATCAAATATTACTGAGAACGTACGGAAATTCGAAACGATCTATATTTGACTCGGGGGTTTAATAGCTGTTCGATTCACTTTTCGATTTTAGAATTTCCGCCAAAGCACAGTGGGTGGAGCAATATCGCTGTATTTGTTTAGTTATGCCTGATTGGGTGATTCCTTGGTTCAGCCTTTTTTGGGGCGTTGACCAGCATGCTGCAGAGAAAGGGTCAGAAGGGTTGCTGAAACGTTCACCCCTCTGGCAGATCCATAACCCTAAGTGGTAAAATATTCCAATGCTCCAAGCATTGTTTGCAAGAAGAACTTACAGACGGAATTATTCGTTCTAAAGATCATGATCCGGTGAAAGTTCCAGCATGAACAAACAGTTCGAGGGTACATGAAACCCTAAACGGAAAGAGTGCGGGAAAATACTGTATCGAGGAGGAGAAGATTTTCGCAACGAAGCTCATTTCTCCCTGGAGGATCGACAGACACGAACAATAATAGTCGTAAATCAATTGAGCAAAGCATTAGTATGCAACGAGCCCGATATTAAATATCAGTGGCAACTTCCTTTTGAATTGAATCGAAATCCCGTTTCTTCTTACCGGTTAAATAGAGAAACAAATAAATAACCGGGCGTATAAGCAGAAGCACGTTCGTTTGATTGTAGCCCGTAGTAGGTAGCATTTCATAATAATTATCTCGAGAGGTCCGAGGAGGCCTACGCGACCGCAATGGCGGGCCACGGGGATCGTTTTCTCCTCTATAAGGTCGCCTTATTAAGGAAGCTATCATTAAGCCTCCATATCTCACCTATTACCGTTTACTTGGCCATGCCATTGGCTGTTCCGTATCGATGATCAGGATTTTCCATCCGTTCGTTCGCCCAATTACGTCACGTGCATTTACCTGCCGATGCACCTGGCCACGTTTCTTCGTGCAGTGCTTTATTTCTGAGCGCCAGTGCATTTGTCCTCGACCGGTTGTCGAGACTCGAATCTCTGGTAGCAGTAAAGTATAGTTCCTACAGAATATCGGGACAGTTTCAATGTACAGTATTGTCTCTATAGAAGCGACGCTCTCGGGGCTCAACGCTCGGCTATATCGTGGACGAGAAACGATTCTTGATACTTTGTTGACGCCTACTGGAGGCGGCGAGTATAGAAAAGAACAGCGAGCATATGACAAAGAGGGACTGAGCGGCCGAGCATCGCCGAATTTGCTATCGCTTCCTTCGCTTCGGGTCGGCTGTAACGAAACACAGGCGATGTTTATGCGAGCCTATACGAAATCGGTGTTCTAATTCTGACTTCTACCTCTCTTGGTAGAGGTCGCAGAATGAAATACTGATTCTGTATAGGCTCGCGTAAACATCGCCTGTGTTTCGATACAGCCGACGTGGAGTCACTTGAGCGATGCATGCCTTTGATTTCTTATTGCGTTAGTAAATAGGACCTAAATTGTATATCGTATTTGGTGTCATTTTAATCAGAAAAGTGTCACGAATATGTTGATGAAGTTTGAAAAAAGGAAGAACAAAAATAAAGATGAATTTCGTTGTTGATTTAATATTGTATATGTACTAGTTAAATCGTGTCATAACTTCAGTACATATATGTATGTATCGATCGTTTACTGCAATAGTGATATAACCCGAAAAGATATACATAACTTGCGAATTTAAACTGTTTAACCAACTTATTTTACTCTGAGTTGTCTCACGATTTCGGCAAATAAATGATAGGTCAATTAAATTACAATTCCTTTTTTCAGATGAGGATACACTTTAAAGAAAGGTCAAATGTATATTATAATTTATGAAAAACAATAATAAAAATTATGTTGTACTTGATCTTAGTTAAATCAGAAAACTGTCACAGACATGTTAAAAGTTTCAAAACAAGAAAAGGAAAAATAAAAAATTTGTATTATTGCACTAGTGTTGCCTTAGTAATTTGAGCCCGTATCGTATGACAATGTTCGACGACCGACTGTCAAACGCGCCGCTATCTTGGGGAACCGCCCATAGGAAGGCATACTCGCCGATACAGCGAGTGCTTAGTTCTAACGGTACGCAGTGGGGATAAGTAGAGGGGATATGATATTTGCCTATATCGTGGACGAGTTCCGAGCTTATATAGAGAAAATACTGTATATGGCTATAGCCTCGAAACAACACCCCCAAAATGACACGATTCGACCTCACTGATCAATTCATAAGCCTTTGCATTGGGTAGCATTCTTTTTCATTAAAAATACTATTTTTTAATTTCTTGATAAATACATTCACATTAGTCTGAGTTTGGTATAATGTTACTAGTCTGCGAGAGGAGCTAATAAATTCGAGTCTGATAGGTCTTCTCAACGTCACAATGCCTCCCCACCTTTTCCTTCGACATTACGCATGCACGGGACCGGACTTGTGGGACATCGTGCAACGAGAAAGGAAAAAATATTCTCAAGTCCTAGGACGAATCTGTTTCTTATAACTAGACTGCGGATGTTTATGTTAATAAAACATGTCAAAATATGTAAATAACAGGATATACAGGATATAATATATACTGGAATATGCAAAATATATTTAAAACATGTTCAAATAATTTTATTACTTAAACATAATAATAATCAATTACAATTTAAATTACAATATGTTAGAAGTATTTTTTCAATATTGTCAAGAATTAGTCGATAATGTTTATCGCTCAAAATCAAATTATAGATTGAGAACGAACTCTCAACATTATAAGATATGATTGGGGCATATTTGAATTTGCTGAAGTATCATGCTTTAATTGTTTTAGATTCTTTAACAATCATGATAATGATCTCATAAAATTTGTTTCTGTAGAACCTATCTGCCAAGAATACTTTAGAATTACTCGTAGCATCTATGAACATATGATAAATATCGTATATGTACAAACGTTGGATTAGTAGATTGAAATAGATGTTCAAAACTCCATCTAAGCATTAATTTTATGAAAAGAACATATATAACATATGCAGTACGTTTCATATACACATTGCACATGTGCCATAAACAAAATAAAAAATATATTTTTAAGGACCCTTAGCGATGAAACAAACCTCTATTTATGTTTCACTGTTTTATCTATTTCCTAGAAACACATGCATTTGCATAAACATCCGCAATCTACTTATAACATCCATTGCCACCTGCTGTTGACTTACACCCTTTCCTTCAACTACAGTCCATACATTTAAATAGATTCTTAGAATTTCTTCGAAACCTTGTGGATAATATTATACATCTCAAAATGTTTATTTTCTTCAGTTTCTAATAAATATAACACATGCTATCGTTTAGTCCCAGAGCATGGAAGTCGAGATTGTTTCAGAATGGAGGACGACGCGCGAATAAAAGATTCATTGGCTGCCCCGTTAACCTCTCCACTTTAAGACGCAAAGTGACACATCGTACGCGTCGTAAAGGGGTGTCTCTGGAACCTGCAGCCAGGGGAATCCATTGTCGCGAGCGCCTACCAGTTACGGGATTTTATGTAGCTGCGTGAAATACGCGTGTAGAACGACGTTCCAGGCCCTCAGTCTTCCAGCAGAATACCGCCATCTTCTTTATCGAACGATAAATTTTAAGGCGCCTTTTCAAAGACGACGTCAGCCACCTGGAGGATTTATGGCCGATATGGAGCATCGGTAACTGGCTCGAACACCTGTACGACCGCGTTTTGCATCTCCTTTGGATTTGTACAGATTTGTCCCATGCAGAATTGAATATGAAGAGTAGCTTATTGATATGCAAACGTAGAGAAGCTAACCTTAACCTTTGCCTCAACAGCAAGGCTATGAAACTGTAGCTAACAAAACGTAACAATGTTATACACCAGGAAGTCGTAGAATAATGTTCATAATATACCAAACAACTAGGACATTTCAGAGTACTATTCTATTCGAGAGCTTCGGTTAAAGACCGTTTCATCGTATATTAAGGTTCTTCCGAAGGAGAAATCCTAATCCTTGCAACATACGATACGTCCCACCAAAGAAACACAATCAACTTTTTGCAACACAGTTATGTTAGTGACTGTTGCTGTAATTCCTGAAGCTGGCGCTGGAAGAAACACCGTGGAAGGGCCGTATGAAACTTTTAAGGTACGGGTTCGTACAAAGTCTTCATTTCTGCGATAATGCTAGCATTAATTCTCGAGGTAGCACATGGAGAGGTACGTGCTGCTCATAAACGAATAGATTGCCATCTCGAGGTCATTCACATTCCGAAGGAAGCTTCAATTAGTCAGCAATAAGAGTGCAATAAAACTTTAATGCTCCGTCGACAGTCGTCAGCGTGGATTGACCTCGGCACCCAGCGCAACGTCGGAGCATCCATAATGCATCGGATTTCTTCCCTTAATAGGATCAAAAACAAAACGACATTTTGTCCATTTTATGGACCTACTCAGACCTACCCTTCTTCCGTTTTCTGATCGATCGCTTCATCTTCACCAGATCGGATAAATCTGCTAAAAAATATCGTACGCGATTTTAAGGTTGAAATTAAAGGTCACTGACGCTTAACTCGACTTCAACTACTATAGGTGGATTTTGTCCTTCAATAAATTTACGAAATTATCGATGTGGACAACAATCTGATAGAAATGTTCGTGATGAAAGACCTGTACTATTTTTGCATTAAGAAATAATGAAAGAAAATCACCACGTTAAGCAATTCAAACTGTACATAGAAAATTTAGAAATGATCCACCAAGCATAGAAAAAGAAACCATTAAACTATCGTACGCGATTTTAGGGTTGAAATTAGAGGCCACTGCAGCCTAAGATTCGAGTTGAACCACTGTAAGTGGATTTTGTCCTCCAAGAAATTTAATAAAAGTATTTTTAACGGGAAAGGGATGCTACCCAGTGCAAGAAGACGTTCTTAGCTTCTCAGCGAACTAATCGATAAAGATGAACCTTGGATCAGTGTAGATGCACTTTGTCTCTCAAGAAATTTAAAACAAGTATTTCTTTAATGGCAAAGAATACTATCCAATGCAAAAGCTTCCAAATCTTAGAATTGCTAGCTTAATTAATCTATGCTAAAGTGAGGAGAACATCATTTGGCGGTGTTATTTAGAGGCTAACCACGTAAATTAAAACTGTTCTCGTATTCTACAGGAACTCCAACTCTAAGAATCTTCCTTTATTAAACATCTGACCACGGTTCGTACGATAATCAAATTGCAATCGTCTGGTTTCCTCGAAGTTGTTGATCGACCGATGGGCCAAGGATCCGGCCTGTCCAATTGCATTATTCGCATTCTAGGCTTGTAATGGCGTCGTTCGGAGTCCCCGGCGAGCGGAGAAAAAGCACGAGGGGGAAAAAGGTACGCGAATGCCTGCCATATTTCAGAATCAGCGACGGTGGAAGCGGCCGAACGCTATGAGAAGCAAAGGTCGCGGACCACTCGCGAGCCTCTCGTGCAAACCGTAATCCCTTTAACCGTGGAGGACCTGGCATGGCTGACAGACAGTATTTCGCGCCGACAAGCGGGACGGAGTTTGTCATAATTATTGGCGGCGGTGTCAGCGAGCTGCTGCAACTTCTGCCAATGGCGGTGGCTTGCGGAATCTTCGGGCGACCGGTCGGCTAGATCCGCGAATAAATCCCGGGACGAGAAATAGCGCGAGCTGATTAACGACGATTCAGCCCGCGGACCACGAGGATATACCAGCACGGATTAATGTACAATGCCAGGACAACGAAATAACAGCGTCACCGTAAATTGCGCTTTCTTTCCCGTACTCGCGTGCAGGAATGCCGCACGGAGACAAAACGATCCTGAGAGACACATAAATTTCGCCAAAGCGACTGCCACCGCTCAACCAGTGCTTTATGATATTAAGAACCGCCACGGAGAATCATAATCGCGTCGACGTCTCCGACGAGTGTTAAATTGCTGTATTTTTCTCTTCGAGTGTACAGAGTTTTCCAGGGCCACCAAACTCTCAGATAGTCTTCGAAATTAGCAATGATCAGGGATCGAGAACGATTATGGATAACCAAAATAGTATTGTAACCGTTGGCAGGGTAACGGTAAAGTAACTTTCGATTCGAGGTCGGAGTAAAAGGAAACTGTAACGCGAGCGACGAAGAGGAATTCGACGCCTGGTCTGCAGGCCTCTGGAAACGTCTTTCAAACGCTTCGAAACGAACATCCGGTGAAAACGCGATATGTTAGCCCCGGTCTAGGTTCGAGACATCTTACAAGCCTGGAAGTCGTAAACTTCCTACCACCACCAGTCCTTCGTTGCACCACCTGGTGCAGTCGGAAGAAAGAATCTAGGTGCAAGTCAGATTCAGTGATTCGAAGTTAACGTTTTTCTTGCGAACGTGGAATAATTATGTTCGAGGCCAGTGTCTCTTAACGTTGGGCCATTATATTGTTTTTATTTTTTAAGTTTTAGGGCGTAATGTAATTTTGTAAAAGAAAGTCGTATATAATCTTGTTGGAGTGATTTTGAAAGTTTAATGATTAAAGGCTTTACTGTCAAAGTGTTTCAAATTCAAATGGTTCCCAAAAGTTTTGAAACATTTCGATTCAATTTGCAATTTACGAAGTAGTCCTCGCGTTTCTTTTTATCTAAATTTTGTGAGGAATATAACGATATTAAAAAGTTAGAGAATTCGAGTGGAACCAAATCGAGAAATTAGCATTACAAGAATTAATTAATAGCATTAAAAAATGGAATATAACTGTGGCATTTGCTACATATGTAATTTCTCGAAACTTTAAAAGAATAATACACAAATTTCACTGTAGTTACATTTTTTACATAACGACCAAAAAACAGTTTTTTAATACTTCATACAGTGTAATCCTTAAGTATTAATTTGGCGTACTAGAGCACTGACACAGCCATTTGTATGCATTATTTTGGTAGAAGTACGTAGAAATACGCCAATAATAACGTTTAGACGCTTGGAAAGAAGCAAAAACGCAGTTGTTTTACAGAGAAACATGATAAAACTCAGCTACACATAAAATGCTGTCACTTCTATTGAATTAGGAGCATCCGATTGCATTTGTTTTCATACATTGCATAACAATTAGAGAAACGATTAAATCCCTGTTCTAACTGTATTATTGGCGTACTAGTGCAATGACGTATCCATTATTTGGTAAAAAAACAACAATTTTTTAAAACTTCATACAGTGGTCTGCTTTCTGCGATTCCTTAATTATTCTCAGCATTCTTTTAATATTATTATCCAAATTCTCGCCGTTTTTATGGAAAATAATAGCGTTGCTATATGAACCGTGGGATGCCAGGGCAAACAATTTCTTCGTGACCGCGGAGAAGACGCTATTGTGACGCGATAAGCACAGACCGTGGCTGAATTTACGAGCGTCCAGTGCCAGGAATCAATCCTGCCTCATAGTTTAGCGAGATTACACGTTTTGAGCTAGCTTCAGGGAACGAGAGGAAGTTCGCAAACACAGAACCGGGGCTCGGTCGCCATCTTGTCAGGCGTTCCTACGCAGAAACACCCCAGAGCTGCGTTTCGATCATCCTCCGACTATCCTACGACTACGTCGACGGTCTGCTGAAACCCCCTTGTATTTATAAATACGTACGAGGCCGGTTATACCGGTCTGAAACCGTTCGCGTAATACGCGATACATCTTTTTCATTCTTTAATACGCGACACACTGGCGGTGTAACGTTTCATTCAACCAAAGGGTTGCTAAATAATACCGATCGCACCAGTGGCCGGAATCCGATTCTTTCAGGCCCCCGACTCGACGCATTATTTAATCGTTCTTCGACTAATTATAAATCGTTCTGTTTTCGAAATTTAAAAAAGGATAAAACACGATTTGTCAACATCCCCTAAATCACCGACTCCTCCAACGTGCTAATAACCCAGAAGGATCAATGTGACCTTAAACGCTAAATTAAAAAAACAAATTGAGAGCCTAAAATCGATACGGAAATCCATGGTGCGCGTTCGTTTCGTCGTGATAGAGGATCCATGGAATTTATCGATGGCACGACTGCAGCAGTGCCTCGTTACAAATACACACGAGGAATGCTCGGTTTTTGTCATCGAACGAGGGACGAGGGGTGTTATCCGCGGTCCGGGATTCCAGGATATACAGCGTAAAAAATGAAAACGTGCGGAACAAGGTAATTTCCTGAAATGGTCATGCGAGAAGACGATCGTACCGAGGAGCATCCACGTGCCAGATACGACACGCGAGATTCCACCGATACCATATACCGCAGCCGCGCCGGTAATCGCCAAGTTGTTTTCCATAGTTGCTCGCAGCGTATTGGGCAAAAAAATCCTATTACACCGTTCTTCACGATTTCGCCCCGGCCACGGATCCAGCCTGACAGTTTTTTCGTGCCGCGCCGACGATTGGCGCTAATTAATTTACGCGTCGGATTCGACGCGCGTAAAATACCCTCGATCGATGCGCATTACGTGACCGTACTTTATTCCTCGATCGATCAAACTATACACAGTGCCGCGTCCTTAACCGTTTTACTGCCGTTCCGTGGCGAAACCCGACGACATATTGCTCCATTAGGCTCGATTCGATTCAACTCGCCACAAAGTTTGTCGTCGCGCGATCATCGAAATTTATCACAGCGACTGTTTCGCGCGAGTTAAAAACCGTGTTCGATCGTCGTGGACTCGTTGTAACGGAAAGGACTCGTTTAATCGGCGGATCGATCGATGCTCCACACGACGATTGTTTGACGCGGTTTAATTCAAAAGCAAGGCATGTCGGATTTTTGCACCGGCATGCAGAAATCTTGGGCGGCGTAATTAATGATTCTGTGTTCCCCGGCTCATGCACGTCGGGCCCATTAAATTCAAATCAGCCCTGCCCCGTGGAACAGCTGCACCGTACAATAGACAATGTGATTGATTAAAAAAACGTGGGAGCAAGCGTGGACGCGGAGCGTGCTGGAGGCGAATGGCGTCCGGCGCAGAATTGTAGCGGTGCCGCAAGAAGCGTCGGGATGCAGCAACCCGTCCTCTGTTCGACGAGAAGCAACTGCTGCGTATGCGCCCAATTAGAAGGAATCCAGGAGGCAAAGGGACAGGGACGCCTGGACTCTCACGCTGCACGGGGATTCGTATGCGAGTCGCGTGTCCGGTGTCCTGGTGATGTCCTCCGACCTTAAGCCACGCTCACAATGTTCCACGGCCGTTTATTTCAACCCACAGGGTGTCCTCCGATGCTACGAACTCACCTCACTTTGCCAGTGATCGATATAAATTGTGATTTTCAACCCGTGAATTTTCTCTATACGTGTTTGAATACCTATATTAGATTTTGATTGAAAATAACACTGGTCAAATATTAAACTGCGATTTGTATTCTTTATGAAGATTGGGAATCACAGAGAAAACTATTATTTGACTCTAGCTTTTAAAATACAGTTATATTAGAACTAGCTAAAATTCAAAAATAAAGTGAAATAGTGTTCCTAGCTTATGTATTTACGAAATTATCGACGGGAACAACAATTTAAAAGAGCTGTACTATTTTTGCATTAAGAAATAATGAAATAAAATTGCTATGTTAAGCAATTCCAATTGTATATAGAACAAATGATCCACCAAGCATAGAAAAAACGATCATTAAACTAAAGAATTCTTTGTCCCCAAATTAGGTATCACTATTCTAAGATACATAAACAATTCATCTTCTCAACCAAACCTCTCCAATCTTTGACGAGTACAAACTTCCCTAAAACATAGGGCCAAAACTTCGATACCAGAGAATCTCAGCTTTGAAACTGCAAATTGAAACCATTTCCTAACTGTCGACGATGCCTCTTACAGAAGGAAAGAACCCGTTCGATTCACGATAATTGGCTTACGTATTGTTTTCAACTTCTCGAACAAATAAACCCTGATACTGCGTAGAGCTGAAAAGATGACGATCGCCACGGATAGACTGCGGATATTTATGTGAATAAAATATGTCAAAATATACAGGAATATGCAAAATATATTCAAAATATGTTGAAATAATTTTATCACTTAAACATAATAATAACCAATTATAATTTAAATTACAATATGTTACGAAAATTTTTCCAATATTGTCAAGAGTTAGTTGATGACGTTCATTGCTTAACCCTTAAATGGGGCCGCTGCGGTCCTCCTCAAGTTTAAACTAATAATTATTTAATATATGTCAATGTAATTATTTGAAAATTTATGTAATCTTCTATTAGTTCATTATTTTTTAAATGCTTTAACACTTTGACTGCCACGTCACCCTTATGTGGGTGACAGGATTTATCACTATGTTAAAGATGTTGAGGGAAATAAATATGGATAAAATTTGTGAATTTTAACAAGGTTACAAAAATAAGTATTGAAACAAATTTTAGGTTACGTAGCTTACAATGGTCTAAAATCAAAATTTTACTTTTGCAAAATATTATACTGTTTTGATCTGGCAGTGAACGTGTTAAAGGAAAGGTCATTTTCATTTACCAATTTGGTAAAAATCAACATTAAGTAAAATAATTCAGTAGGGACTGAGAGCCCACTTAAGGGTTAAAGTCAATTTATAAGCTGAGAACGAACGTTCAACATTACAAGATGTGATTGTGGTATATTTGAATTTACTAAAATAGCATGCTTTAATTATTTTAGGTTCTTTAATAATCCGGCTTAATAAAATTCATTTACATAGAACCTATCTGTCAAGAATACTTGAAAATTACTGATTAATACCATTCGTATCATCTATGAACTGTTACCATTAATGATTCACAAGATGTATAAATAATGTCTGCCACGACTATTGTATAAGTACAAACGTCGAATTAGTAGACTGAAATAGATGTTCGGAAGCCCATATAAGCATTAATTTTATAAAAAGAAATGCAATGAACATATGTGACATATGCAGTATGTTTCGACATATGTTTTTATACAAAATATGCAAACCATATGCCCCATGCAAAATATGCAAAATAAAATATATATTTTTAAGAACCTTTAGTGATGAAACAAATTTCTATTTAGAAATCTTCCGCAGTCTATCCACGAATCATCTTTTCATCTTTGTGCACGTATAGCCGTGTAAAAATACCTCGATTAATAAAAATTGTCGGCGAAGCAAAAGTGATCCGATAAATTCTGTTAGACGGTGTAAACTGCGTTCGAAACGATGCGATGGCTACCTTTTGAGAGGCAGTGTATCCTCGTCAGGATGACTGACATTACTTTGCCTCATTCTCCGCGTAGCAGCGCGCGCTTTATCGATACGATCGACTAATATCGAGCACCGGTAGTCTTACCGTAAAAGACGATCTATTCGAACGATACCGAGCTGGCGATATCCTAGCCAGGATTCCGCGTAGCTTTCGTAAAAAGCATTCGTCGATAGCGCGGCAGGAATCTTAACGAAACGTCGAACCGAATATTTGGTCGCAGTCCGGGGATACGTGAGCCGCGGAATCGTCGATGGAAACGACCAGGTGCGCATTCGTAAGCGATACTTTCCTCGAATAATCCGTTTAAGTACGCTTGTTACACGTTCTTGGTATCTGGAAGTTTTCGCATTCGCGCCACTTCCTCGCACTGTACTTCTCACCTACGCCAATTCTTCGCGTCGCGAAAATATCTTCTCGCGTCTCCCGTGCCCCGCAATTACCCAACACGACTTTCATACTTAACCCCTGGGCATACGATGTAATTCCATACAATTTTTCAAATGTACATTTAATTCTGTTTGTTCGTAAAAGGAATGGCCACAAAAAAGAACAGATTAGGAATACCTCGCTAATATAAAAACGTGATGATTTTAATGTACGAGACTCGATGATAAGTGTAGCCTCATCATTGTCAAAGTTGGTATCAAGAACTTGTGAGGAGTTAAACTCGTAATTGTAGGATAAAGAGTTAAACTAAACTACATACCCCCATTAAAAATTATGTTTTCAAATGTACGCCACTTAATTCTGTTCAAATTTCTTTGCGCGTGCTCAAAAAAGAATTGTTTTACGAATACCTCCGTGAATGTTAAAACAATGGATGAAATTATATAAAATTACATTCGGCGCACTTAATTTTTCTTTGTGATATATTTATCGTACGAATAAGTGTGTCGAACAAACATTACAGTTGCTCGCGTTAACTTTTAACTTTTTCAATTATCAGGTCTGTCCCATCTTTTTAAGTATAAATTTATACTAGACTTTCGATGTAAACTGTAATCGAGAGGTTCTGGCCGTATGTTGAGAACCACTGCGTGCAGGACAACCTTGTAAGGGACGAGGTAGCGTCTCCGCTCTCTCCGCCAAGGACCTTAAATCATATCGCTCGATATACTCCCTAAACAATAGGTACGTCGGCGATATGGTCCTTTTTGGTGCTCTCAGGCTCGCGCTACAGAAAAATAACCGTACGGTAAGGCACGCCGGAGACAATGGGACCCCGCGGATTATTCCTTTCTTCGAGAAGTACTCCTCCCTTCGGTGCACCCTTTTTCGCCGAGGTGCAGTCCTCTGGTGTGCGGAATAATTGGTGTGCGCGGGTGGCCCGGTAGCGCGTTCATTACGTTGCCAGAGCAACTTGATAAAGAAACAAAAACGAGCAGAAATCGAACCAACGAACGATGAAGAGAGAGGAAAAGCGCGATAAATAACGAAGCATCAGAGATACGGTCTCTATAACGCAACAAACTGCGATAAATAATGAACCTTTCGACTAACCAGCTTCCGTAGCGCGAGAAATTAAGGCATGACCTTTCGTTCTTCAAAATGTAAACTGGAAAATTCCACAAATAAGAATTCATCTACTTCTTAAACAGAATACGATCCACTGACAAACTAATATTTTAAGCAACTGTTCCATAGATTTTCTCCACCCATAGATTAATTCCGTCACAAATAGTGACGATTCTCTACGCGTGAAATGTTATAAATGAATGTATAGGACTAGCGAAAGAAACTTTATGTTAAAATTGTCTCCCTAACCGTTCTACAAAGATCAGAAATTCGTCCTCCGAAACGGTCAGCTTCCCATCGTAGATACTTAAAACAGACACAAATTTTATTTAATGCCTTGCAGACGGTATTCTTCTTTCGTAGATCAACATTCTCGATGGCATTAGTCTGGGAAAGATGGCTGCAGAAACGTACGTTAGCCGTTCCTAGTAAAACAAGTTCATGCATCCGTAATACCGGCGCCCCTGGAAACGAGCAAGAAAAAGAAGTCTCGCATAATACGGTGTCATCATATGGTGGCATCGCCATTGTTCGACCTTTAAACCGTCCTTCGAATATGCAGAATGCACCCTTTGCTCTCCAGCAGGGCTCCTTTAAGTGTAAATGAGGCGGTGACCAAGAGAAGCTGAGCAACGATATTCTGCACGCTCGTCGCTTTTTAAAGATGGTGCCGTCATTGTAATCGAGTTGCTCGACTGCTTCGTAGAGTCAACCATCGATCGAGAGAAACAGTTTGCTCATTGATGGATCTATTGGGTGCGTGCCAAGGTTTCTATGCATTCTCGGCAATCTGTTAAAATTCTTTGTATATAAGGCAACAAACTACTGTCAATCGTTATTCGAAAGTGGCTGCTTTTGTTGAAAATTAATACTTCGTTAACTCATTCATTTTGTGTGCTCCTCTTGTCGTTGATGATTATAATTTGAAAAATGTAAGAAAGAAAAATTGCTAATGTTAATTGAATATAATTGATTAAATAAATTATTTTCTACAAAGTATCACGACTTTTTCATTTATATTAAAACCCATCAAAACTTTTGCACGCATTCAATATTTATCGTCGTCCCAGACTTCTGCTAAAATACTCTTGATGTCCAAAAGTTCTCGTTTCGAATTAAAACTTATAGTATTCAAAAATCCTCCTTTCGGTTAAAATTTTTACTATTCAAAGAACCGAGTTTTGAATTCAAACAGCAAAGTATTGTAATTTCCAAACTTCATTCCAGTAATGGTTACACGACTTTACACGAGTACCAATTTGCATGCTGATATTTATAGCCTTTTGTCGGCCATCGATCTTCTAGAAGGATTGTCGTCCATGGACCGTGCTAGCAACCTTCGGCAGCGCTGTTCTTTTTCCAAGCAGGCTGGAACAAAACGTTTGAAACGAGAGCTTCCGAGACGTTGTAGATGACATCCATACTGGTCAAGTCTGTCCATCATCCTACCACCATCTGAATTCTGATTCAACGTCGAACGATGGACGTGAAAAATAACTATGTCGTCTTGAGCTCTTACGAAGTTCCGCGATAGTTTCACGTTATATGAATTAGCTGACAGGACATCGATCATCGACGGCGCCATTCTTTTTCGATCCCCGCTTTCTCCAAAATAGGAAACGATCTTTCTTTCGTTGTACGTCTCAACTATCCATCATTGTTCGATATTAGATTGAAGATACGCTGTTCTCGCAAAATATTCATTTATGCGACTTCTTCCTGTAACTTCCAATATCCTCATATTCTCAGATTCATTTCTTTTTTGGCAAATCTAAATATGCGTGTTAATCTTTCGTTGAAAATAAATCAACCGTTCAGAGCAGTCTTTTCGTTTAAAGCAATTTTACGTAATTTTGAATAACGTTAAAAACCACGAAAAATTCGTGGAAAGAAATAAAAGTGTCAGAAAAAAAGTTGTTAGTTTCGAGGAAGAGCTCACGGGGGTGGATAGATTTCACGGGAGGGGATCTCGAAAATTACCGGGCTCCATTTTACATTCTATCTCCGGTTCACGGCCAGGCGGATCTCTCGGTTCCACTTTCCTGCGATTATTCCACGTCGCCATCCGGCGGCTGGATCATCGATCATCGGCGGCGGTTCCCGATTCGATCTCTGTGTCACAGGCGGGAAAATACGATCGGCTCGTACGTTATTTGCGGAGCCCCGATAGCGCGACTCGGAAGAGAAGTTAATGCTATGGCCACTTTATCAAGCTGCAATAAGAACGGGGTGCCACGGGATCCGAGAATGCAAGAACCAAGTTCCTGAGTAATTGCTTGAACCGGAGCGACGAGGACGGAGTCAGGGAAACGACGGGATCGAGAAAGACGTTGAAGGAAGACGGACATCTCGCGAGACGAAGGAGAGGACAAGACCGGCTTCCAGAACGAGAACAACCTGGAATCTTTGCGATCTTAAGTGTGCTTAATTAAAGCATCAGCTCCCTTTAGTCTGGAGGCCGGTTTTCATTAGGGCGGTATTCATTCGGCCGATAAGGTGGCGGCTCTCGACGACCACTGAAAATATTACGGCGACCAGTTTTCTTTCGAGACGGCCACATCCTTCTCGGTTCGAATATATTTCCTTCACGACCAAATCTCTCTACAAAAGTGTCATAGTTTCCTGTTTCTCTACTAGAGTACCATCTTAACCCCTAATCAATTCTCAACCGTATACTATTTAATTTCCTTTAAAATTGTTCGTACAAGGAATGGCCACGAATTTAGATTTGTTTTACGAATATCTCGTGAATGTAAAAATGTGTTGATTTTAATATATAAGACTTGATTGTAAAACTTTACATCAAGAACTTGTCTCAAGACAGACATTGTACGGCAAAGGGTTAATGTTTTCAATTTTATTCAAGAAATCGTATTACTTTGCTTTCGAGGGTGAATTCATCGCCTCTTCGCTCGAGGAACTTCAGCGTTCGTTACGCAGCAGCCAATAAATAATATCGAGAACGCGGCCCGGAAAGATGGATGGTTGTCATAAGTTTGCATTTACAAAGTAACGTATACGTTTCCAGTTCGGAGTAGCAGGCGTTATAAATACTCGAGTGTATATCTTCGACTCGGGTCATCAACGTGAGCATTAAGGTCTCGGAATAATTTCTTTGATTTATGGTGAAAAATTCGTTTCTCCCCGATAATGACCGCTTTGGTAAACGTCGTTGAGCTCGCTGGTGCCGCTAAATTGGAAGAGGGGGATTCTCGTGTGTTTTGAAACGAGCGTTTAAGAACGATTACGTCGGCTGGCGCAACCGGCTAAAAAGAAAGCGACACGCTGGCGTTACGGGGACGATTAGAAGGTGTAATAATCGTTCGTTGCCCGATCAAATGTATAATACGAGACTCCCGGACGTGTCCTCGATGTTTACAAATTGCTGATCCAAGTTTATCCGGTATTTTTTGTACCTCGACACGTAAGAACACACGCTGCAGTTGTATTACCAGGTTCGCGTAATTCAACCAGACCTTTTTCTTGCGCGCATTCTTGCTTCAAATTGCACCGCCGAGTCCTGGCTATGAGCCCCGTTATCGAAACAATGTACAATTACGCGCGCAGAATGCCCGATTTTCTGTAAATTAAACTTGCTCGTCGACTGTCCAGTATATTAAACCTTCTTCCAAGGGTGATTTGATACAATTGGTTCTTCCGTAGCTGGACACACGACGATCAACGTTTTTATCCGTGTCATCGAGGAAGACTACTTAAACGGCACCCTCTCGACTCCAAGTAACTGAAATTCCTGAATGATTTTAAAATCTGTAGAATAAACTCACTGTCAGTGTTTCTCACTTTCGTCTGCATTGCGATCGAACGTTACAGAGATACAGATGAGGTTCGAGCTAGTGAACATTAAGGAGGAATCACTGTACCATCGACAGCGAGAACATTTTCTCTCTCGTTTTCATTTTGGTCCGAGTCTACGTTGTTCTTCGACTAACCAGGAGCCAACGAAACAAATTAAAGTGGACGCTGACGTATGGCGAATTAAAAACTCCATTAGAAGCGTTAGGAGGTGGCGGCTGGCGAGGTGAGCGTTTCGCCAAGATCGACGATACGTGAAATCTCGACTTTCACGAAGAGTTGGAGCTTGCGGGACTTAACGCCGGTTAGCTTCCACCCGCGGTGCTCAGCTGGACGCATTTGTCCTGTCAGAGTCCGAAGATATTACGCGGAAACGAGCACGTGGGCGAGGATAATGGGTTAGGGGTGTGATCGCGGCTAGATTTCTAAGCCGGAAGACGAGTCCCTGGCCTCACAATCATTTTCCTTCGTTTGGCCAGGCCACTCGAGAAGTGTCAGGACGGATGAAATAGTGGCGCTCGTGCCACCATGACAGCGCCCATCTGGCCAGCCTTCAGATTCAATTTACAATGCGTACCTTCTCGCTCCGTCGTGCTGGGCTTTGCCTCCTCTGCCCCGCTCCCTGTTACCATCCTCCTCGTAGCAATACCCTTTATTCCACTCGCCACTTCTTACGTCTATTCACCTTTCTTCCTTCAACCAGGCTTTTCCTTCCCTCGCCGCGGGACCCCGCCTCCTACACTTGTCTTGTAAACCACGACTCGGAACATCGCAAAAATCGCGACACCGGGTGACCCAAGATACGCCAAGGAGCTTCGTCTTCCAATGGAATTCAGGAAATCGCTCACCTCCTCCGTGGCCTACCTTCCATCCAACCTTCTCGACTTTCAAACAATCTCTTTTTTATTCTTCGGAACTATCCTGGTAAAGCTTCGCTCGTTTTTACTCAAACTCTAAGAGATAATTAGTGAGCTAGAAGCTTAACAGTAGGATGAAGACATAGTCCAAATTCAACTCTTCGATGGCAGGGCTGAGTCTTTTGAGGAATATTTTTTCGAATAGTTTTTACGAGACTGGTAGCAACGATGTTGGCCTGTACGAGGTAAATTGATTTTCTGGTTTTGAGTATCTAAAATTTCCAAGACTGGGGGTAGCATTTTCCCCTCGTATTATTACGTTGTGGATGCAGTGGGTGTAAAAAGTATTCATACAGTGACTAATTACGACTAAAATGCTCTATAATAATGTTTACTAAATAATATTTCTTAAAAAGATATGTTACATTTATTCCTCAAAGTCTTTAGACCAACAATATCAAATAAACAAAAAAATATTTATATTGTTTACACAAATATCAAGAAAAATGAATGGAATGACAGAAATGAACGCGTAATAAGTATTCGTGCAGTTCTGTTGCCATTATCGAGTGTTCAAGTAATTTAAACATTTATAATAAAAACAATAAGTAATTGTAAAATTAATATTTATAATTAGCATTTAGTAGGGTTGATTTTATTATTGCGGCTAGCCTTCTAGGTATTCGATTAACTAAATTAGATGTGATTTTATTACGAATATTATTTCATTCGAAGATTAAAACATTTTTTAAGTCTGTTTTAAATGAAATTTTATATTTTCGAATTGCTTGTTCCAGATAATTCCAAAAACGCTCAATAGGGTTACTTTGGTGATTGCGGGGGCGTTTTTAAATGTGCTGGCGTATTATATGCAATCCACATTCTTGTATTGTACCTTTTTATTATTATATCTTTTATTATTTTTATTTTGCTCCCTTCTACGGTAGTTTCCTTACTTTTTCGGCCCATGTTCCTACAGTAATAATAAATACTGTCCTGTATGTTTGTGCTACAATTCCAGACAACGTTTCTAAGCCGACTAGCATAAGTAAGCGATATTTTAAACTAATTACGTTGTGTTTACACAATAAAATTTGAATTATAGATGTAACAAACTGTAATTCTATGAATACTTATTACGCATTCACTTCTGTCATTTCGTTCATTTTTCTTGATATTCATAAAAGCAATATGAATATTTCGTTTGTTTATTTGATATTGTTGTTCTACAGACTTTTGGAATACATGTAACATGTTTGTTTAAGAAATATTGTTTAATAAACATTATTATTCAACATTTTAGTCGTAATTAGTCCTTGTACGAATACTTTTTACACCCACTGTATTTTTAATTGCCACTGTTGCTTTGAAATAATAATTTCATTAGATAGTTTCCCGGTCACTGAACAATTTATACACCAGGAAAAGAAGCTCTGCGACGCTTCTTTCAGAATCTAGCGTCTCTTCGATCACTTTCGCCC
This sequence comes from Colletes gigas, assembly GCF_013123115.1. Taxonomy (NCBI): domain Eukaryota; kingdom Metazoa; phylum Arthropoda; class Insecta; order Hymenoptera; family Colletidae; genus Colletes; species Colletes gigas. The sequence continues at coordinate 5,417,142 of NW_025106646.1, forward strand.
TACCATTTTTTGATTTTCTCTTTGTCGACCATTCCATCTTCTCGGCTCATTGATTCCTATTTCTCGATGGTTCTCCTCGGGTCCCAGCATGGCCGATCACGCGCGCTTTTAACGACTTACACGGTCGGAATATATTTCCACATCATGCATCGACGCGAACGCCCGCGACAGACTCCTCTCGCATTCAATATCGTCGCCATTTTAATATCCTGTTTAAATTTCCGCATACTGAGAACTAGCCGAAAAGAAAATAAGTTCGAGCGTCAATACATTACCCAATATTTGTATATTTAAGTTAATTTACAATAATATTGTAAATACAAATAAAATATATTAATGCATCATTATACGAATTAATCGAATTAATCATCCTACTGATGCAGAAATATAATAGACACGCTTAAATCCGATCTTCGAAATTACTAAAAAATTTTTCGAACGTAATTTTAATCAGTCTCATAGTTCGATGCAAGGTCAATTTTATTTTTTTTTTTTACTTTGATAGAAAATAAATATTAACGAAATATCTGATTATTGTAAACATACGGCAAGAAACAGGAATAATTCGCGTTCTCGTTTTGCTCCAAACTACTTTCCACCGAAGGTTCGATACGCATACCAGCTACTTGGTTTGCAACAACAAAAATATTGATTGGTAAATCACGTATGTCAAACATGCGGTCCGGTCCATTAAAGTGATCTCACACGCTCAATCATTGCCCCATCATTATTTTCCCACCTTACACGCTCATTATTAGTGTCGTTAATTTGCTTCAGAACCAGTCGAGTCGCCCAAGAAAGTGCACCGACATTTTCTTCGTCTGGGAATAGATTCGTAAAGAAAAACGAAACGTGTTTATTTATTAATTTATCGTTAAGAACTAAACGCTGCTAAGCACTAGAGTTGGACTAAGAAACGACTTAAAAATCATGATTGTTAAACTATTTTCACACGAATGAATAGACGTTTTTCAATGACCCACGTTAACCGTTTTTCCTTTAGTTTATATCGACTCAAATATGGATTAGTAATTTGTTTTTAAAATTAATTTTAGCTATTCTTTGAACATAAATTTTGCAATTTTAGAGATATTTGCATCGATTGTTTTCCAAGTGTCTGTCTACGCATTGAGAGTCGAAGAACTCTATTCTGAAAATACATTACGCGAGAAATCATGATGAAAGACGTAAAAGGAATGGCCAAAAGATAAGCGAACCGCTCGATAAATGTTCAAAATTTGAATACAATTCTTTTCGAGTGCCTACGAGTTTCTTCTGCATATTGATCAGACTGTAGGTTCTCGAATAATATACACGAGATTGTGTGGGCTTGGTAGACCAACCACGAATGGCTACGTGTGTTATACATGTATCCAATTCCTTCTAAACTATGATCTTTCGACGACCAGCTACTATCTTGTACGTAACACTTTTGTTCCGTACAGAAATACCAGTAGACGATACTTGGTATAATAACGAAGAATTAAGCAGTAATTTTTATCTCTGCAAACCATATAAAAGCAATAGAAAATGAAACAGAAATTGTTCCACAGTCGATACAACTCTTCTACGTTTATATTGAAAGGAATATGATTGTTTACATGTATCTACTAATGCATGTGAAAAAATATTTCGGCGACAATAGAACAAATCAAATTGATATTTTTATAGAAAAGACATCGCCCATTGCCGACTCGATAACACTGTAAACGGTAAAAAAAAGTTTTATAATGTGTGCAAAATCGAGTTAGAACCGCGCCATAACCCCTTCGGTGTACGTATGGGTTCGGAGTATAGCAGTACAGCGTCGGTATGCGTTATACATGTTATAATTCACCCGGAGAAGCCATAACTCACAACACGACCGGCTTCTTCGGTAGACAGTCGACCATGGGCGGAGTTGGCAATGGTTTCTTCTTCCTATTTATTGCGTTCGATGCACCGTGCACGGTACACCGCCACCTCTTACGTGATCCACGACGTTTCCACATACCCGATCGCTATATTGTGGCGCTCGAAAATTTACCTGGAATTTACCGGGAGGCCTAAAGCTACATATTCTAGTACGAGAACACGGTAGGAAGGCACAGTGATCAATACAGTGGTCCCCCGCTAATGTTCGCCACTCTTTACCTCGATATCGTTCGCGGAGTCATCCCCACCAATTACTAAAACTGCTTCGACGAACATGTTATTTGGACTACTAAATACAATTTTTATGTTTTCCAATTTGTAACTATGAAATTGGTTTAATCGCGTTGCTGAGCTTTCTCCAATGAAAATGGTACCAAACAACCATATTTTTTTTTTAATTTCGTTATTTAACGTCGCATCAACCGCTTTGTGGTTTATTAGCGCCACAGGTAGGCCATAGCCTGTTGTATAGTCTTGTCCGTTTTGGGAGATTTTTGGTTGTGCTTTTATCAGGTTGTCTTTCAAGATGGGTTTTATGTTGCTCTCTAGGCGGATTGCGGTGTATTTTCTGCAGTCTAAGATAATGTAGTCCCCGGTTAGCGGCACTTTGCATAGTTCATAGGTTGGTGGTTCTTCTTTATAGAGGAGATATTGGGTGAGTTTAGTGTGTCCTACTATGACTTTTGGGAATACAACTTGGTCGTGTCTTGGTAGGGTGCAGGCGCTACTGTTCTTGTAGAAGTCGTTCTTGACTATATTTTGTGGTGGCTTGGATGAGAATTTCCAGGTTTTATTCCAGTTTTTGTTTATTTTCTTTTTGAATAGAGTGTGGTTTTTTCTCATAGGCTATTGTTGTAATGGTTAGGCGAGTTTGCAGCTTCTTTAGCCACTTTGTCCGTTTTTTCGTTTCTAACAATGCCAGTGTGGGAGAGGACCCAGGTTACTGTAACTGTATTGTTTCTATTTGTTGATTTGATGTAGAATTCTTGGCATTCTTGGATGACTGGGTCATTTGTCCACGGATTCTGAATTAATGAGATGGCGTTTATTGAGTCACAAAAGATAACGAAATTCTTGTTTTGATCTCTGGACGAAAGCACGATAGCGTGTTTAATCGCGTTTAGTTCGCAGTGGAGGATGGTTGTCTTCGGGTGAAGTTTAGCTGAATTTGTTGAGAACAAACATTGCATGCGTATACTTTTAATGACAAATCCAGTGGTCCCCTCCCTTGCAAAGATCAGTACTACCTGAGGAGGCCACTCGTTTATGGCACCCCCTAAGCGTCTCGTTTTTTCCCCGAGTCTAAAGTTCAGTTTTCAGAAAACTGTCAAGCCCAGAACAGTATTTTCGTTTTGTATAACTATTATACATTAATTAAATACATACTTAGGTCGAATCTCTGTTGTATCTATTTAGCAAATAAATATTCAACAGAATTGTTCACTCGATTACCGATGACTGAATATTCGGATCCGTTTGGGGTTTGCTATCCATCTGTTTGAGAATGTTCCTCCTAACTTGTGAAACTGTATTTATAATATGGAAGGGTCAAACAACCATATTGTGCAATACGAAAATCATGTAATTTAAAAGAGAAACTACACACTTTGACTACCGAATGATTTTAAAACCTATAGTAGAAACAAACGAGCATTTTTCTCAACTTCAACGCGACGGAGTCCGACAGAGAAAAGAGTCTATTCCTCGAATAGTGCACCTCCCTCGATAATGTTCGCGTTAGGGAGGGATTAGCGTACTTATTAAAGCGAAAAAAAGCGAAACATAGGGATTATAAATTCCAAATCCACGTCTGGTCGGCAACAGAACCTTTCGGAATCCGAGGTTATTGGCTGGAAGATGATCTAGCGGTTAACCATCCGATCCGGACGGTGAAAATAAGCAAAAAGGAGGAACGATCGAGAGCGGTCGGTTGCAGGGGCAGAAGGGATCGAAGGCTGGAATAGCGCCAAGTCGTATCGATCAATTACGGTGCCCGGCCTTATAAGGCAATTATTAAATCACGCGAACACGTCGTCTTACACACGCGTGTATCGGTAACAAGCGATCGCCGTGTCAGTCAGCCGGAGATTCGCTCGTGATCGTGATATTCTCGTTCGCCGCGACGTCCGGGATGCGTCGGGTAAGAATATCGGTCCAGTGGATCTGGAGATCGAATTCTCCGAGCCGCGAATAAAAGAGAGTCCCCCGATCGGGGCAGAAGGCGCCAGTTTACAGCCCGAGTCCTCTTCGCGTAGGCCACATACGATTAGAGAGATGCACGTGGTCGCTGGGTAATGGATGAGCGGCACGCTGTAGATTAGGCAGATTAGACATTATGCGCGTAGCCCGGTATGCGGCTATCGGCGAAATACGATGGATTATATGGTAATTATCCGCATTTTTCCCCGACGATTGCTTCATCTTCCAGCTTGATACTATTGTCTTACGATGCTTGGGAACGCAATTTACGAGCTGGAAAACTGTAGCGAACAATGCGGCGACATTGTTCCGCTCTCGAGTCCGACGCTATATCTGATTGCCCGTACCGGAACACGGCTTATTGCTCGTCCAGAGTGCAAAGATTCGCGGACGTCGAAGACCAACGGTTCGGGAAACAACCGAAATTCCTTTCCGGGATATTTCGTCCAAATGGAATTTCCTACCCAAATGAAATCACTGTTTCTCTCGAAGATATTAATATTTAGAACCATGATTATTATTTCTTTCAAATATTAGGTTGGGCAAAAAGAATTTCATTATTTTTCACTTAGATGGTTGTAATGACATACAGGGTGTTCAGCCACCCCTGGGAACAATTTTAATGGGAGATTCTAGAGACCAAAATAAGACGAAAATCAAGAATATCAATTTGTTGAGTGAGGCTTCGTTAAAAAGTTATTAAAAAATTAAATTAAAGAATTTCAAATCATTCACGGAAAAATTATTTTCGGTTGCGGGGGACAATTACAATCATTTTTGGTAAATAGACATAACCTCGAAATCCTACGCACTTTCGAGATCAAAATTCTTTACCGAAAATATAATTTTTGGCCAGAAATTTCATGCAAATGTTTAAAATATCATAACTTCTGAACAAATTAGAGGATTTTCATGTTTCAAAAGATAAACAACGTGTATTTCAGTGAAGAATATGTAGAAATTCTAACAATGTTTAAAAAATTGTTCTTTAACCCCGAAAAGTGTGAAACCTCCCATAAAAGTGGTCCATTTTTCAAACAGTCATAACTTCTACAATAGTGAATATATTTCAAATGAAATTTTTATCTGAAGTAGAGCTCATGAGTACCTAAAAAAAGTATAAGACAATGTTTCTATAGGGCGTCAAACAAAATTACTAAAAATCAAAAAAGGATGTTTAAGAATAATCGACAGGAGGTGCTTAAATTTTTCAGCGAAATTGAAAAATTTCAGATCATTCTGGAAAAATTATTTTCGATTGTGGGGATCAATTACAATCACTTTTGGTGAATATATATACCTCCGAATTCCTTCACACTTTCGAGAAAAAAATTCAGGAATGTGGACAAATTTTTCGACAAAATTAGAAAATTTCGAATCGTTCTGTAAAAATTATTTTTGGTTGCGGAGGTCAATTACAATGATTTTTTGTGAATAGACACACCCCCGAAATTCTACGTACTTTCGAGAAAAAAAATCTTTACCGAAAATATACTGTGTGGCCGGAAATGTTTCTATAAGTTTTTAACGAAGTCTCAATCAACAAATTAGTATCCTTGATTTTCGTCTTATTGTGGCCTCTAGAATCTTCCATTAAAAATTTTTCTGGGGGTGACCGAACACCCTGTATATCTTGTAAAGTATTGACCAAATTGAGGCTTGTGATCGTTAGAAAAGTGGGATTCCGTACTAAAAAGAATTCTTTTACAGTTTTTTGGTGGGTCGATTCAGTTGTGAGTTACATGGAGTAAAAGATGGAAGTTAATAAAGGGAAAATTCGATATATTTTACAATTTTGCTTTGATGAATGCGAAAATACAAGCCAGAAGGCTGAAACTGTGATTGATGTTTATGATCCCGATACTGTCACAGCCAATGTCGAAAATGTCGATAAAATCATGGAAATGATCGAAGTAGACCGACGTATTAGCAGTCGTAGCACCACCCAAGAACTAAAAATCGACCACAAAATAGTTTTAAACCATTTGCATAAAGCTGGATTCAAAAAGAAGCTCGATGTTGGGTGCCACACGAATTGATGGATCGAATTTCCATCTGCAAAGCCTTAAATGAAACGAAATTGAATGGCAACAAATTATAAAACAAAATGGTACATATTTGACCCAAGCCGGACAATCTGAACCATGTTAAATAAAGTCTTGAAATAATCGTGAAAATAATGTACTTTTTCCTTAACCTAATATTTCAAAATATCTCAAAATACTTTCTAAATGTATTCCAAACTGAAACAACTATTATGAGAATCAAAGTTGAGATATCAGATTCGGATGCAAAAATATTAGAAACTTTCTTCAACCTCCTCCCCCTTTAAGCATGGAATCTAAAACCCATAAAACCGAGTATCGACTGAATTAGAGAAAATTTGAATATTTCATTCGCAATAGAAGCTAACTGATTGAAAATGGCATTAGTTGTTCGGTCGATAGGAGAATAAGAGCCGTTTGGTTTTCTGAATTGATGCTGCTGGTTAAGAAATAAACTTGAACGGCGTGCCCGCAGAAGCACGTGGTCGGGTATAATGAATGCGTGATTCGCCGCGGATTAGGTAGATTAGCTATTATGCGCATAATTTACGCTGCTGCCGGAGAAATACGACGGATTATATGGTAATTATGCTGCTTTTTTACCGATAGATTACTTAATCTTCGACGCCGGATTCCATTGTTGTTTCTCTGCTACCATGCTCGAACGTTGCATAGAAACGAGGGTGGCAATACCGTTCGTTGAAAATCTATGGAAATCTCTCCTGTTTCACCACAGTTGTTTCTGTATTGGAAAACGAGATGCCATTTCGCTCGACTCGCCGACAACCAGATTTCACGAGCCTCCCTCGCCCGTGATTAATCATTTCCATTCTAACGTCGACCTCGATAAAACTTGTTATATTTCAATATATCGATCTTTCTCTGTATTACAAAATTCTATTTCTAACAAAACTTATGACCTCGTAATTTACAAGGAAACCAGGTGAGTTTATTATTTTGTTCCCTTTAATATTCTGAAACACAGCCATTTTTGTCGATTTCACGTTTATCCTAGTCTTTAGAAAACCAAGTAACGCTTCGAAATTTTCAAAGTCGATTATTTCGAAAACAATGCACAATATGATAAACTGTTCCACGTTTTCGACCTATTTTTGTCAGCCCCTTCCCGATTTTATTACGATTACCGGGACACCCTGTGCACGTCCGTTGCAAATAAGACTCGAGGCGGCTTCTCTCTGTAGATATACCTAACCAGGAACAGATATACACACGCTGTGTGCATAATGCACAAGTATACCGTTCCACGCACCCACATAGGCGAAGAACACGGATGCAGCAACGCTGAGATTTCGCGCCATTAGCCCACGGAGAACGGTGGCGTGTCTGTTTCATGTCTATGTAGCAGATTCTATTTGAAATTACAATTTCAGTTCTATCCCCGACCTCAGTGCGCCTGCACGATCGTTATGATCGCTGCGTATCGAGCTCAAGAGCTCGTACACTCGGTATTTCGCCGTCCGGCTACCCACGAATATCGTCCAATTAACACATTCTAAACCAAACGCGCTACCGACCACCAAAGTAAACAAAATCTAAAAGATACCAATTATTTTCTCCACTAAAATATTTCCGGTCACAAACGACTTAAATTTTGTTTTACTTCTCCCCATCGTCGTTCCCTATAAACACATATTTTTATAGCAACCGTGCAAAGCAATGGAACCTGGATAAAAATATATTTTATAACTAAGTAAACAAAAGCTAGAAGCAATTATTTTCATCACTGAAATGATTCTGATCACAAACGACCTAAATTTTATTTTACTTCTCCCCATCATCGTTCCCTATAAACACATATTTTTATAGCAACCGTGCAAAGCAATGGAACCTGGATAAAAATGTATTTTTTTAACTAAGTAAACAAAAACTAGAAGCAATTATTTTCATCACTGAAATGATTCTGGTCACAAACGACCTAAATTTTATTTTACTTCTCGCCATCATCGCTCTCTATAAACACATATTTTTATGGCAACCGTGCAAAGCAATGAAACCTGGACAGAAATATACTTTTTAACCGCCAAAGTAAATAAAAGACGATAGAAATTGTTTTCTCCACTAAAATGTTTCTGTCACAAAGAATCTAAATTTTATTTTATTTCTCCCCACCTGTAAACACATATTTTTATAGCAACTGAGGAAAGCAACGGTGCCTGGATAGAAATATATTTTTCAATTAGAGAGTTCTAATTACCTTTATGGGGATATAACGTACCGATAGTCGCGTTTCGTTTATTCCAGTTTCATTTTAGGAAACCCGTAGTATTAGTTAAGCGTCATCGTTTGCGATTCTACTCACTGATTCTCATACACGGTGATTCAAAGAATAGAGTACCGATTATGTTCTCAATGTTCTCGGCAGTCTTGGGACAAATTCATCGGCTTCCACCGAGGGCGGCCGATCGGTGATCTTTAATTCATCGGCCCCCGCAATCGTCTCACGATCGGCATGCCCATGATCCTCGCCAACGATCCGGGATGATCCAGGACAAGGATCTACATATGCTGGGAACTACCAATGATCGGCACCGTGTGTTACTCTTATCGTTAAATCTTCTCTAAGACCAATCGACATTCTTCTCAGTTAATTTTACTGGTCGCAAAATTTTTTAGCGCAAGCAGACTCTCAATGGAAGCTTGAGAAACATATCAAACCGTTTTATAAGTATTTACCTATTTTTATCCTCTAAGATCCTCGATCTATTAAGATCTATTAAGATCGAGGATCTTAGAAAAATTTTATGAGTAGCTTTATTTCGTGCACCAATCAATTCGTTGATAAAAATATCGAAAAAATGATTTTCGTTCCTCAAAATAAAAATCATCAAATAGAGCAAAAGCAAGAGTTTATTTTTAATAAAATCGAAGAGATATCAATTGTTGTTATGCCCAAAAATGAACCGATTAGATAAGGAATGGGTTATTCGAATTATATAATTTTGTTTCGAACGAAGTTAACCGATTAAAATTTGACCTTACCATGAACGATAATGATAATTGAATCACATTCTTGCGCGGTTTTGACCTGCAAAAAATACACCCACTCACGGATATGCAAAGGTATGCAAGAAGACAACCACGGTTAATTGCAAGCCTTTTTCAGGGACCTCGAACCATGCTAAGCAATTCCTAATTAATGGTACTCCGGCGATCGAACTATCGGTATACGTATATGGAGAACAAGAATAGTCAGATGGAAAAATAGAGATAATATCTGCCAACAAAGTACCACTACCGATCAGATTTCTCTAAAACTAGCCCCATTATTTGCAGACTAACGTTCGTACCCATTTAAAATATACCTGCTGCTTCTCGTTTGAAAATTATGCGTTGTACACCGAGTCACATTTTTCTAACCAGCGTGGACGATAATTACACACCGACATTGTTTATACGTTCACGTACAATTTTCAACATTGGTTTAAAAATTCTATTTTTAAAACTTAACAAGACTGCAAACCCTTTAATCCAGAGCCTTGGAAGTGGTCTCGCCAGCAGTATCCGGATTAAACAGTTTGCAAATGAAAAGGTGTGAGAAAGTCCAGGCGGCGCGGAATCGATCTAAAAACTCGTTTCGGTTCGCCTGGCGCCAATTACCCGCCATTTTGCATAATCCTCGCCGAGCCACGGAACGCGACAAATAATTTTCTTGCGGCGGTAAAGATTTCCTCCGGGCGTAGCCGCGGCACGTTAATTAGTCTGGTTGCTTTTCGCCATCAGAGACACATCGGTATTCGCGTCGCGCGACTTCCTTCGCAATACACCATTTTTTACCCGAGGCATTTCAATGTACAGCAACTTCCCCTAAGCGTCTCGATGGCGATAGGATCAAGAAAAACGTCGGCAGTTTTGGAAATCTCGATCGTTCACAAAGTTTACAGTAAGCACAAATTATTGAAGCTGATCATAAATGATTCATATATGAATCGAAAAATACACATTTCAATTATATTATATTCGACATAAACATCTTCTTAGCCTGGTAAGCGGACGACTAAAAGAGTTGAAATTAAAATTATATTTTTGAGATGAAGCTGTTTCAAATTAGAAACCTTTTAAAAGCGTGTAAATATAGCACTGGTTTATTTATGGATCGAAAAATACACGCTCCAATTATATTATATTCGACATAAACATCTTCTTAGCCTGGTAAGCGGACGACTAAAATAGTTGAAAATAAAATATAAATTATATCTTTGAGCCGAAGCTATTCCAACTCAGAAACCTTTTGAAAGCGTGTAAATATAGCACTGAATAAAATCTTGTTATTAAATAAGTAGTGAAACCTAAACAACTTTAATTAACTAAAGTATTTTTGTCGCGGACTTAATAAATAAGCCTCCAATTAATGAATGCATCGACATATTTATCGGAAGATAAAATAACTTACACGACCGCTCAACGAAGAATAGTATCACGTATTCGCCTAAGGGTTAAGAGATAACGTTTTCTATTCCGGTGTCTTTCACTGGAGCATGTCGTAGCTTTTCGAAGCAAAAGGTTAATGACTTAATTAGTTAATTAAATTTCGATGCATTACACGCGAAGCTGTGCATTGACGTCTTGTAACGAGTATCTTTCGGATCCATCGAGCCCGAGCTGTCCTTTCTAATTGTATCGTTTAATGACGTAGAAATCTGATCGTGATGACGCTGGGAGATCGAAGGATCGATATTACGTCCAAAGGGGGCTAAAACACTATGATCGGCTGCTCGGAATGCGAGACAAAAAAGAGTCGGCTACTGCTCGCAGCTCTATAGACTTAGGCCGTTCTCCCATCTATTCTACGCCTTCGAAAAACTTAATTCTACAACTTCACAGCAATTTTTAATAAATCGCGAACAGATTACAGTCGAAGAGTCACTTTCATTGCAACGATATTCCTTTGCTTTGCCCTGCTGCTCTACGATGAGTGCACACAGTTGCGCCACCATATTTAACGCCATTAGTGGCGTATTTATCTTTTTAAGGGTTCTAATTCAAAATTCTGATTTTTCAATAGTACAGGGCGTATCATAAATATACCAACCCGTCTATATTTAAATATTTTGACAGATTAGGAAAAGATTATGATGATGCAGCACTTTAGAAAAATTTATAATAATATTTAAGTAAATAAAACGAAAGAATTATAATACTTTAGTGTATATAATTGAAATAGTTATATAAAACCCTAAAACACTTCATTAATATACCAACCTATAACATTTTTATTGTGTTTTCAGGAATTGGATTGTGTTTTCTTTTGTTTGCCTGTCATATGCTTTACTTGGCTTCTTTAAGAGTCCAGTGTGTTATTTAGGTTAACAAAAATTGTAATATATAAGTGTTATGAAGATTGATAAAGCCATAATTGAAGCTTTTCGTATTGAAGGCTTCGTTAAAAAGTTATTAACATTTAAAGTTTCGCCTGTAGAGATACATCCAATGTATTTTTTCATTGTTTGAATTATGAATCGTTAAAATCCTTCAATCCGCCCAGAAGTTATGATTTCTTAAATATACGTATGAAATTTCAGGGAAACAATTCTGGCCACACAGTATATTTTCGATAAAAAATTTTTTTCTCGAAAGTACCTAGAATTCCAGAAGTATGTGTATTCACCAAAAATGATTGCAATTGACCACCAAAACCAAAAATAATTTTTCCAGAACGATTTAAAATTGTTTAATTTTGTCGAAAAATTTGTCCACATACTCGAATTTTTTTCTCGAAAGTGCGTAGGATTTTGAGGGTATATCTGTTCACCAAAAATGATGGTAATTGACCCCTGTAACCGAAAATAATTTTTTCAAAATTATTTAAAACTTCTCAATTCCGCCGAAAAACCGCCCTGTCGATTTTTCTTAAAAATTCGTTTTCCATTTTTCATAAATTTGGTTGACGCGCTACGAAAAAGTTGTTTAGTAATTTTTTGTAGGTACCCATGAGTTCTACTTTAAAAAAAAGTTTCATTGAAATATATTCGCTACTTTAAGAGTTATGGCTGTTTGAAAATTGAACCATTTTTCGGGGGTTTTTCTCATTTTGCGGAGTCAAGCATCAACTTTTTGAATATTTTTTTAATTTCTACATATTCTTGATTAAAATATGCGTCGTTTGCATTTTGAAACTTTAAAATCGTCCAATCCGTTCAGGAGTTATGATGTTTTAAAGATACGCATGAAATTTCGAGGTGACTTTCTAGCCTAAAATTATATTTTCGGTAAGAAATTTTTTTCTCGAAAATACGTAAAAATTCTGGGATATGTGTAATGACAAAAAATGTTTGTAATTGGCCCCTACAACTAAAAATAATTTTTTTAAAACGAGTTGAAATTGTTTAATTTTGTCGAATAATTTCACACGTTCTCCAATTTTTTTTTCGAAAGTGGGTAGGAATTCGTGGGTATGTCTAATGATAAAAAATGATTTTAATTGCCCCCTGTAACTAAACATAATTTTTTTAAAAGGAGTTGAAATTGTTTAATTTTGTCGAATAATTTCAAACCTTCTCCAATTTTTTTCTCGAAAGTAGGTAAGATTTGGAGGGTATGTCTAATCACCAAAAATGATTGTAATTGGCCCCTGTAACTAAATATAATTTTTTTAAAAGGAGTTGAAATTGTTTAATTTTGTCGAATAATTTCAAACCTTCTCCAATTTTTTTCTCGAAAGTAGGTAAGATTTGGAGGGTATGTCTAATGACCAAAAATGATTGTAATTGCCCCCTGTAACTAAGTATAATTTTTTTTAGTATGATTTGAAATTTTTTAATTTCGTCTGAAAATTTCAGTACCTACTCGAATTTTTTTTCACGAAAGTGCGTAGGATTTTGGGGGTATGTGTATTCACCAAAAATGATTGTAATTGACCACCGCAACCAAAAATAATTTTTTCAGAATGATTTGAAATTTGTCTAATTTAATTTTTTAATAACTTTTTAACGAAGCCTCAATCAAGAAATTGATATTCTTGATTTTCGTCTTGTTTTGGCCTCTAGAATCTCCCATTCGAATTTTTCCCTAGCGTGGCTGAACACCCTGTATATAAAATACAGATTAAACAGTATTTCCGTCATTTAAGTTATTAATTACAATAAACTAACGAAACTGCTTTTGAATATTTATTTTTATATTACTATCTAGAAATAGAAAGTATTATTATAGCTTAGTTTATTTGCAAGATATCAAGTTCCTTACATTTTAAGGGTTTGTTATATTTATGATACGCACTGTAGGAGCTTGAATTTAAATTAAGGATTTTTGAACAGTAGGAAGTTGTATCTAAATTAAGGATTTTTGAATTTGAATTAAGTATTTTAAATAGTACAGGTTTGAATTTTAAGGGAAGTCGAGGAACTGCGACGTTTAAATTTAAATTAAAGATTTTAAATAGTACAGGTTTGAATATGAACGGAAGTCGAGGAACTGCGACGTTTAACGCGGTAAATGGTCAAAGTGTGAAGAAATTCCAATGACTTCGGAGAGACGGTGGCTTCCTGGGGCTCGATTACTCAATCCTTCGCAGCTAATTGTAAGTAGTTTTTACTCGCCGACAACGGTAAGTGGCGAATGCCGGCGCCATTAGGTCGCCGTAAGGAAGCTCGAAGGCACGTGCACGGGCTTCTGAAATTCCGCTGAACTTCTCGGAAAGAATGATTCGGTACGCGCGTTTACGCTAATTTACGTTCGCGCGTGACCGTGCGCAACCGCGCTGAATCAGAAGTAGCGTGGTTGAGGTGAAGCTGTCAGTAACACATCACTATAAGACGTGGGATTAATTGTCGTGGGCATGGAACAGACATTATTCGCCATACGTTCGTACCACATCAAAGACACGAGCCATTTTCGAACAGCTAAACGTTATTCAAAATTTTGCAATGTCCTTACTACATATCCATACCATACTGTAATAAAGACTAAACTTTCGCAACAATGTTAAAGTTGGAGCAGAAATTATTTAAAAGTTATGACACCGAAGAAGTCAGAAGCATCGTTTCTGCATTTATTTACTAATAACCACCGTAGAATTTTATTTACCCTCGTTTTCCAAGCGTCTCTCGAAAATGTTTCGTTTATTTTCGTTCGTCGCGAAATTTATGTACGCTGGTCGCGAAAAAAGTATGTTAAGAAGAAGTGATAACTGTGTTTGAACGAAACGATGCCGCGGACAATGCTTCGATAACATCTGGCTTCAGGTAGAACTCGAGTTGCAAGATTCGATATAGGAAGGGCCCGACTGAAACGTAAGCAAGAACGGACGAGAAAACATATTCCCTGATGGAAACAATGCCGCAAAGATAGAAGACAGGCTCGCTCTTCGTGGCTTAGTTTATTACATAGACGACCAAGGAGGATTTCGAGGCTGCAAAAAAATTAAAATAGAGCGAACCATGCGAACAATGGGGTTTCTAGGAATTCCATAAATTAAATAGTAGGCGGTGAAATAACTTGTACCATTGCCTTTGCGGAGGAATGTCTGAAAATCTAATATCTTCCAGATAAAATTAAACGTAGAAAGTACTACGGATGATAAACGCTTTACTGTTGAAAATTTTTTTGAACGTAGAAAATCTTTTTCTGCCCACGAAGGGCGTATCGCACGGACTTGATCGTTGATATTCGTTCCACATTTCGTCCTCGGTTATTCCTCATATTTCGTTTTCCCCGTACGAGGCGGTTTTTCTCGAACATGAAGCTCGTTAGTCTCTAATTAGCTGTGGCTAATTTCTGTAAGGACAACGTTTTGCCAACTGTCCGTATTCGCGTGGAAGAAGAAGAAGAAGAGGAGGTGGTCCCGGAATACGTTCGTTAACTTGCACGTAACGATCGGTCGGGATTATGAGGATTCTGCAAGAAATTCCGCATGCGCAAAAACTCGGGAAGCCTAAATTTGGTCGTGCGCTGGCCCGCGGTGAGCCATAGTATTTTTGATCGCCTGTAATAAGTACCTTATACGTCACGAAGGCTCGTAATTTCGCCACGGAACGGTTCCATCGTCCGCCATTCTCCCGTCGTTTTTCCGCTCCATGTTCGACATCAACAATCAATAAGCGGAATACGTGTTAACGCGTACGTTCCTCTGTGACGTTCGCCTCGGCGCAGGACGCGAATAATAAAATCGAATGACACATGATGACCATATGCGAGGCGATCGATTATTGCGCTCGCTTATTTACTCTTTGGAAGAAACGACACTTTTCCCCTGGCGATTTTTCGAGATATCGGTAATCAGAAGCAATTACGTCGGTCGTACGGATTTACAGCCTTGTCTTTTCCTTCGATCGTACGACATTACTCGATGCGAGACAAATTGAATATTTCAGGCTGCGTACACTTTAATCTCGAAGCGAACGAAACTGAATTCCAGGCAAACTGCGAAGAACGTTCGCTAATTTTTTTAAATTAATATTTCGAAATGAAAGCAACAACTGTCGATCTATTTATATGCTTACGTTGATAAAATTGAAATGACCAGAACAAAGCAAGTGTATACCGAAGGCCGACAATTTTCAAATGTAAATGAATTAAAAACTTGCATTACAACTGAATAGGAAAATTTAGTCCAAACAAAAATTAAAGAATGATAGAATTCTTTACCTAAAAGGATGGTGGAAGTCATGGAAAACAAAAGAAGTTGTACACATTATTAGAAAAGTATACATTAGTATATACAGGCCAAAATAAGACAAAAATCAAGAATACCAATTTGTTATTTGTGGCTTTGTTAGAAAGTTATTAACGTTTAGACCTAACATCCAATGTATTTCTTCGGCCCATTTTTCTGGATTTCTAAAGTCCCATTAATACGCATTGTTTGCATTTTGAAACATTAAAATCCTTCAATCCGTCCAGAAGTTATGATTTTTTAAACATACGCATGAAATTTCGAAGAAACATATCTGGCCACACAGTATATTTTCGGTAAAGAATTTTTTCCCGAAAGTACATAGGATTTCGGGGTTATGTGTAATGACCAAAAATGATTGTGATTAATCCCTATATCTACAAATAATTTTTTTAGAACGATTTGAAATTTTATTTTCTCGCCAAAAAATTTCAGCAGCTACCCCTGTCAAGTTTACTTAAAAATTCGTTATTCATTTCTAATGAATTTGTTTGACGTCCTACGGAAATATTGTTTACTACTTTTTTGTAGGTACCCATGAGCTCTACTTCCATACTAAATTTCATTGGGATACGTTCACTATTGTAGAAGTTATGGATGTTTGAAGATTGGTCCATTTTTATGGGGTTTTTCTCACTTCACGGTGTTAAGGAACAACTTTTCGAATATTGTTAGAATTTCTACATACACTTCACTAAAATACGCGTTATTTGCATTTTGAAACATTAAAACTGTCCAATCCGTTCAGAAGTTATGACGTTTTAAAGATAAATTTTGGAGTGATATTTATGGCCTGAAATTATATTTTTGGTAAGGAATTTTTTTCTCGAAAGTGCGTAGGATTTAGAGGGTATGTGTAATGACTAAAAATGATTGTAACTGATCTCTGCAATCAAAAATAATTTTTTTAGAACGATTTCAAATTTTTGAATTTAATTTTTTAATAACTTTTTAAGGAAACCTCGATCAACAAATTAATATTCTTGATTTTTGTCTTATTTCGTAAAATTTTTTCCAAAGGTGGCCGAACACTCTGTATATTGTTATATAAATTGTGTATACCTTTGTTATATGAAACATACTATAATTGTATTATATGAAATATATGTATACCTTTATCTTTGAAGTGTGCTATCATTTTGTCTGCGTCGGATTGTGCCGTTCTCTCTTAACTAAGAAACCTCGTTAAAGTAATGTCAATCTATGTTACGTCTACATATTTGTGGAAGATACGATTCACATATCACTAAAGATGTTCACGCTAACATAATCCTATCACAAGAAAATAAAGCACGCGTGTGCTATCATTTTGCCTGGGAGAGTAGTCATGCGTGTCCTGAAGCAAATATTAATTTCTGTTGTTAATAAACCTCTAACAGTAAAGTTTCGCTGGCTTCGTCCAAAAATCTCATCAGTATCCAAACGTATATCATCGTTTTATAATGTCATTGAAGACCCTGGTGTTGGAGTAATAGGAAGTTAATAGATTCTTCAGGGTAAGAGGGAACAGATTGTCCGGTCGAGGAAGTAATGGTTAACGGTGTCTATTGACCAATCGATGGAATACGCCGAATGCCACGGTTAGAGTTGGATCAATGGCAGGACGTGGTGGGCGAGGATGGCAGAAACGGTAGCATTTTTCGATCTTCCGTTGGGCGCGTCTTCTCTCCAGGAAGAGCCGCGCCCACGCGCAAGTTCCACCGGTAAATAAGGAGCCGCAGGCCAGCTTTACGCGTCAGTGCAGTGCGTAATTTCCTCTGATACCATTCCAAGTTCTTCTTGTCCCCGGTCGAGCGATCTGGGGCACCGTGCAAGCGGGCACGGAAGACCGCGGAAGGGAAAACACACCATGGGACACGAACGGATAAGACCACGGCCATTGTGTCTCTGCCCACGTGGATGCTAATATTGAATACAAATACGCGCAATAAACCAGACTGCCCTAGCCTGCCCCCTATCTCTTGGCCGCATTGTTTCCACCCCACCTTACGGAGTCCTCGTGACAACTTTTTCCTTCGACGCAGTACCGATTTTCATAGGTCTCTTTGAAGGATGCCATCATACAACTCGTATAGATTTTCGTCTAAAACCACCGATTAAAAAGATTTGAATAGACACAATGTCTAACAATTATGTAAGCAATACCTGAACTACCAAAAAATATACGTTGATGCATCCAAAACAGACCAGGGAGTTGGATTTCCCATCGTCTGCGACAACGCGACCAAAAAAACAACATCTCCCAAAAGCTGCATCAATCTTTACAGCAGAAGCTTACGCAGTTCTTGAAGCCCTTCGTCATACACTAAACAATAACCACGAAAACTCCATTTTTACAAATTCCATGAGCGTAATCGACGGATTGGGAAATACCAACACCACGACCAAACTCGAAATCATAACAAACATTCAACACCTATACACAGACCTTACCAACAACAGCAAAGGTATAACGATTGTCTGGGCCCCATCCCATCAGGAAATCAAGGGCAACGAGGAAGCTGACATTGCAGCTAAAGAAGCAACAATGCTACCATCAAATGGAATCCCAAGACAGGATCCCATATTAAGACCTTGCTGTTGCAATAAATCACGCCACAAAACAAGAATGGTACACATTATGGGTCTCGTCTAAAAAAACAAAAACGCATGAAATAACGCAAGATTTTTATCAACCATTGCCCACCAATAATGTGATGAGGAATGACCGAATAATCATGACAAGGCTACGAACAGGACACTATAAACTCACACACGAGTACCTAATGAAAAGAACCGAACCACCAACAAAATCATAACGACCAACCATATGCTATACGAATGCAGAAGATACAACGTCCAAAGACAAAAATACAAGGTAACATCGTCTATAGCCTTAATGTCATAGAAACATATAAAAAATACTCTGAAATATTTAAAAGAAATCAACATCTACCAAAAAATATAACATGAATAAAAAAAAAAAACATTTGGACGTAGTTATTTTTACTCGGAGTATCGTAAAGTCACTTTTGCATACCTAAAGTTCGAGCAAACCAACCTCGTTAAGAACGAGTCGAGAAGGAAATGCACTCCGGGGGTGAATGGAACGGATACTTGGCTGACTAAAAGAACGCAAGGAGTGCTGTTTATTCAATTAACTATTCAATTAAGGACAGCTTCGACGGGACAACCGTCAAAGGTAATTATCGAAACGTCGGAGTATCTAACTAGAAACGACAAGATGTTATTAGGTCCGGCGTAGAAGAAAAATCGCCAGCCGACGTTTAATAGCGAGATAACCGCTTGGTATTTCAGGCATTCCGCGCGCTCTTCTTGGCCTATCACGTAACAGGGTGCACGATATCCGCAGCCTGTAATCAAATATCGGGTGAACTCTTAAGAAAGGGTAACCGCACGTCGTATCGTTGAAATGTCGTGCTGCACCGATTGACCGCAGAAGGCCGACGAATCTGGTGAATCGCGGTGCAACCAACGGTTTCTTCTCTGTTTCTTTCTTTTCGACGGGTCTCCCTTCTTCTATTTCACTCGACGTGACCCAGTTCGGCTTACAGGTTGCAAACCTGACAGGTGACAAGCTCCTGCGGTTGCCGTCTTTGGTTCCAAATCGATTGGACACCCTTTCACGAAACTTTCAAACATCACCGCGGGGAAAGGCATTCCTCCAAACGCCGAACAACTTTTCAATACTCATTGTTAGATGCCAATTCTCCTCTATCTATCTTATAATAATTATCAATCAAATTTTTATTATTTTCTGTTCTAGAATTCAAATTTTAAAATTGTCATTTAAGAGAACGAACTGCAGAGTGGTACGTAATTTTCATTTTTAAAAAATATAGTTAATATAAAAATTAGAAAAAGTAAAAACAAGTACATTGATGTACGATGTCCATTTGAGACGTTTTTAAATGAAATATCTTATTCTTTTAAAATTGCCATTTAAGAGAACGAACTGCAGAGTGGAACGTAATTTTCATTTTTAAAAAATATAGTTAATATAAAAATTAGAAAAGGTAAAAACAAGTAAAAACGATGTCTATTTAAGGATTTTATAAATGGAATTGCATACCTTTTTACTCCTGTCGATTCTTTGGAATATTCTAAAAAGGTACACGTATTATTAATATTGTGCATGTATAACTGCATACGCGAGGTAACGTAATATCGTCTTAATGCATGCACATAAAAATACACGACTGTTATCGAAACCGCGGGAGTGCTGTTAATTTATTTAATTGCCAGTAGCTTAACTGCATCATAAATTTCTTATATGGACAATTTCTATTAGAAGGCACGTTTGTAGACTCCTAGTTAATTACCCCTTCTGAAAATTGCACCTGTGATTTAAACAGGCAATTCGATACCATTTGGCAGAAACGTACGATGATTTAAAATTCACAGCAAACCTCCGAGGGTAAATTCACGGTTCAGTTTTTTATTCGATCTGTGAAATACTTTTTTTACGTTAACAACAGCTAGAGTACTGGAAAACTTCTGAAAATTTATATTTTAAATTTTAAATAACGGGAAATTTGATATTTTTGAATAGTATTGCCTTTAGAAATTCCAAATACATAAAAATATGATGTTTGAAAATAAATAAGCAAATCGACCATTTCCTTTTTCAATATTTCATATGGTGATTTTTAAATACTGTTGCCATGATCTATGATGAACTGAATTTTTTTCAATGTGGTTTTGCATACAGAACACTCTAAAAATTCATTGATTGCTAGCTACTTGATAAAGAAACAAGTCAATAAATTTTTAACATTGAAAATCTCTATTACAACGAAGGTTTGTATGCTCCAGGTAGTCAACCCTTTTCAACGTCTCGAAATTACACCTGCAATTTTAAACGCTGCTGCATTGATCTACGATAAATCGAATTTTTTCTCGATGTTCTTTCATTTACAGAACGTTTTAAAAATTGACCAACGACAAGATACTTATTAAAGAAACGAGTTGGTAAGTTTCTAACATAATTCGCGTTACGACCAATGTTTGCGTGCTCGTAATTGGTTATCAATTTCGACAACTGGAAAGGTACACCGGCAATTTCAGATAGCAGGTGATTGGATACTTTTGGCCAGAAGCGTTACTCGGTTTAAACGTGCAAATAAACAACGCCAGGAGGGTAAATAAGCGAATCTACGATTTGCAGTTTGAATCGCTTTAGCTGCGCGTAAGAGACGAACGACTTGACATGTAATTTACTGGAAATCGCGTTACGGCTCGCTGGCGACGATGCAGAAACGTTCACGACAGCGAACCGTATCGCGGAGTCATCTAAGCGCGTAATACGTTTTGCCAGGTATAATTAAAAAATTCGCCGACGTTACAGAAGCGACGAACAACGCGACAAGAAGCGTCCTTAAGGTGTTGCGAGCCATTCAACGTCACTCTACCGGCGCAAATGATCCGCCATGGAGAAAATTAATCTCTGGAGCCTCGCTGGTTATTACATTTTACGATATATACGTATACAGCAGTTTATTTAGACGGTTAATCAGCGAATTTACTACGGGCGCTTCGCGAATCTACCGCCCATCTAACAAGCTGCCATTAAAGAAGAAAATTCGCCCAGATTTATCCTTGAATCTCATTGAAATAGTGGAACAATCGTCTTTACTCTTTTTAAAAATCGTATTCTATTCATTTATTTCCCGTCAAATGTTCTTACGTTGCAATAAACAAAACTAAAAAATTAATAGAAAATTGTCGAAAGCGGACTTTTCTAGTAAATTCAACATTTTAGACTTCATTGTAAACTGTGAATATATTAATTCCATTGTAAACAAAAATAATCGAGAATGTTTAAAGAATTAAACGATTCGAATAATTTAATAAAATTAAAGTATTCGAAATGAAACAGAAGATTAATCGCGAGACAGATATTTACAGGGATATCGTTATTTAACTTTGCGTTAACTATCTTGTCGGAATATAATATGGGGCGTAAATTTGCAGGGAGATAGCGGTCGATAGGGACGAATTTGTCTTCTCTTTCACGGAAGTGAATTGCATTTCTTCTCTTACGTATTCCGCGTTTCTTCCCGTGCAGTTTAATGCTACACGAACAACAGTTTCCCGTGTGTCGCATACTTTCGCGTGGCAAACAATACTGCAGTAACTTCTAATTTAACGTGTCATCGTTTATTACACGCTAAGTGTACCCAGCAGTTGCGCTCGCGTTGCTTGCCAGCAAACATATGTTACACTATCAAGAGCATTAATGTCGAACAAGAAGCGACTAAACAGCCAATTAAAAAATTGTCTTCTTAGAGTTCAACGATCCATTCTAAATCTTTAATATTATCCCCAAAACCGAACGAAACAGTTTTTAACGTTAGTTCTAGCCATTAGAGGATCAACTTATCATACATAACAAAATATCGAAAGTGGTTTACTAATTTAACATATTCGCCTGAGCACAGTCAAAGACGTGAGAATTGTATTAATTTCAAATAATCCCGACAAACAAACGAAATTATCTAAAAAAATTATGTTTGTAATGCCCACGTTTATATCAAATATTTTTTCCAACGATGTACATCCTAATTAAAGACCGTATTTTAATGTAACCGTAAACATGGCGGGTTCCAATGAAAACATGTGCGATCAAAGTCGGTAAGATCAGTGTTTTTGCGAACAATCCCATGCTGATTTCACGGTGCTCGCGGATCGTTTGATGGTTTCCGGCGAAACATAACTTTACCCCCAAGGGCTTTTCTAAAGAAGACGCGCAAAGTGACGAGAACAGTCATCGCGTCGCTCGTGCAACTTCTTTGTTTGGGATTTCATCGTGTTCCATTGGGACAACATCAACCCGTTTACACTTCTGTTTTATAAGGGCAACTCGTTTATTACCAACATCTGAAACTCGTGCGGCTCCGTTTCTTCTTCTGCTAGAAAACAACCGACGTACGTGCAGGCACCTAAAGAATCCGCCGTGTCGAAAAGATTACGAATCTATTAGCTTTGTGCATTTCGGTAAATATACTTTTAATTTACTTTTAAAAAGTAATTTTAGTAAATGAATTAGTGGATACCATTTTTATACTGAATAGTAACGCGTAACGATGAATGAATTTACTCTATTTTTACTATTCCTATTTACTGTGAATTGAAAACACGAGATACTATAGAATTCGCGATTTATCTTTTTTTTTTAATAAATAGATATCTTACAAATTTTCTTAACGAAAAAGTAAATCAAAGAGTTTGAACATTGTCGATAGAAGAGTATTCGGACAGAAGGACACGTTTTTTGTTGCAAATTTGTTTCCCAGTTTCCGTAGTACGCGAACCGTACATTCTGGCGGATAGATTTTCGCGGAGAGATACTATTGGCGTCACAAAATTATGTTCGTTACTGCGTTTCGATTGAAGCCGCCTGTAGGAAAAAGGACGAGGTAGATGCAGTCGGTCGAGGGTGAGATAAGCAAAGCTATCTGCACGCTCGGTGCAGAGTATGGAGTTACGAGCGAGTTAGCAGCCGATATGAATGTACGCTGTCTAATAAGGACAGCAGTCTGATTGCAGGAGTGCTTTTGCCACGATACCGCCAACTTGCATTAGCAATTTTTCGTTTCGTCTGCTCCGGGAGCAATTCTTTTCCAATCGTTGCAGGAAGTTCTCGAATGAGGTATCGGTTGTAGGCGCGGAATATTTTCTGCGTCTCGAACAAGGATTAATAGCTCCGAGTAACTGTATAGGGTTCGTACAGGGATCGGGCCACAACACCGTACAACGATTCTTTTTGTTTAGAAACAAATCCAAAAGGCACGAGATAATTTTTCCATGTAACATTAGTGCGAAAAATTTGAAGCTTTATGATTAATTTTACACGCAAAACAAATTATATCGTGCTAAGTTGGGGCGACTTCGTATTTTGATGGCCGAAAAGAATGTTACTGATCGTAAAAAATAAAAGTTATTACCGAAAGATAAAAACAAATCGATGGTTTTGATGTTTCGAAAAAGAAAGGCGCTCATAAATTTTATTTTTTTATAATGTTTCGTTGAAGTGTCGTTGTACGTAGTGTCTTGTAACATTATCGCGGATCAGGACTTAAAGCAAGCTCGATACGGGGTAAAATGGCGGCGTCGAGCTCGAGTTCATGCTATTGCCGACGAGCGGCGCTAGCTGCAATGCAAATAAATGCAACGAGACTCCCGACCATGGACTTCAACACCAGCTGACTGTCGGATGAACGATCAGGACCAAGGATCATGCTCGTAAATCCTGGCTGGACGATGGTCATCGGTATTTTAATTGACCCTCGAGAGTGCTCGTGAGTTCGTCGCGATTTCGTCGTGCGGAGAGAAAGTACAAAAGGGCGGCGTAAGAGAGAGAAAGATGGAGGTCGGACCCATGACCACGGAGAATACGGTGCGTCTCGAGCAGCTGCAGAAACTCGGGAAAATCAATTCGATGGATCACTTGCCGGGGTTAGACTGGCAATTATTAGCGAACACGCGGAAGAGATAATTGGATGTTCGAGAGTTAGTTCGAAAACCTCTGGATTTCTCTGGCAATTTGAATAAACCGAGGCAAGTCACGCTCTCTAGCTCCTGAAAATCGTCTTTCGGAGGATAGAAATCCTATTGTCCTACGATCCTGACTGTTATCGAACTTTTTACAAGTAAATTAGGAAATCATTGAAGTAAGATATCTGGTGAATTTTTGAATCTAACGAAACCCTATGCCTTCGTTACCACAGTTCAAAGTTGAGCGTTCCATTTTACTGGTTTTCCGTTTTGTCTGGGACTTTGATATTAATCTGTGTGTATTTCGAACTTCTCGTGCAGAGAGCCGGTGACTTGAAATTGCAATTGCAACGAATGATATACAAGACAAGAAAAAAGACACTGAATGGTGCTAGTACATCTGAAGACAGTTGTACGAATTTATTGTTAGGAGAATTTCTGGCCTGCTTCACCGACTGGCAATCATGAGTGAACATGTGGAAGAGATAATTGGATGCTCGAGGGATGCCTCGAAACCTTTCGACCGATCGGTTGGAACAATTTAAACAAACCGTAACTGGGGCAGCAGTGTTACGAATGTCGTACAATTTTATATGTTAATAAACACATTGAAGCAACATGCGTATATAAACGTCCACCTCCGATTCCTATGATTTAAAAACTTAACGCGTGAACATTGAATTTGAAAAAACTAGAAAACACTAAAATTATTTATTCTGCTATTTCGAATATATTATTACGTATACCAGTATAAAGTTTTTGTACTTTACGATTGTAAAATTTCCACGGGTAAGAATGGACCCGGAGTTCGTTGGAGAGGGTTGAACGTCGTTTAATCGTCGATATGTAAATGTGTGATGGTACGATCGATTGAGTAAGAAACAGAAGTGGATCAAGGGGAAAAGAAAACTTCTAGAAGCAGCTGCAGAAACTCAACGGCAAATAAACTCGAATGGATCACCACAGACTGGCTGTTATTAGCGAATATGCAGAAGAGATAATTGGACCCTCAGGGAACGCCTAGAGGAATTTTAATATTCTTAGGAAACCAGTTTTAACGAAATCTGCGTTTACGCATCAGCAACCACCGACGGCATGCGCACGAGAAGAAATGTTAGATAGATAAATCTTCCGTGTAGTATTACAGGATCGCAGACTAATACGTTGGGGATATTTATATCGGTGCCCGAAGAAACTGAGCACTGCTTCGTGCAAAGAGATCTTTCGCTCGCGTTATCGCTGAAAACGAAACGAAAACGAACAGACCTTCGTTTCGATTACTTTAATATATGGCTGTTTTCACCAGCCACACCAATTGTACAATTGTAGAAAAGACAGAATACTCTATTAATTTTCCCAATTTTTATTTAACCCTTTGACCGTCACATGAGTTTTCTTGAATTATAAAACAAAATTCTTTTGTAATAATCCCAATGTTCATTATTCGGAAATGAACAAAGAAGCGAACAATTCGAAAAATGTTGAGTGTCTGTCTCTTAAAGGGGATGATTTATAAATAAGAAGATATCCACTGCCTATCATGAAAGTTCTAATAAAATTCATTTTATTGATTTTAATAACAGTTAAAATTCTGCATGAATCCGACATTTTCGAGCAAGAATGGTACGGCAACGATTGCTATTGCCGCATCCGCGGGCCCGAGGACTTTCTCAGCGGATCTCCAATAATTATGCAATGTCTGCGGCGGGGAACATGGATGTTAAGGCATAGCAGTCGATTGGGTCTAATATAATTATTTCTACCGTTACAGTTTATCAGGAGGCATCGAAACGCCGATTAGAATCGTAGCTGAGCGCCAGCTGTGGCGAATAACTGCGATTATTTACTGAACGTGTCAGCAATGAAATCTGCGAGTAATACACCGCCCGACCTCCTCTCTCGCGAATCATTTCCCACAGTTTAAACCGCCATTTCGCTAACGATGCACTTCCCGCGTTTGACGATTCTTTTCTGGTCGCTCGCTTTCCCTTTCTACGTCATTTCGCGAGATAGCGGGCCAGATACGAAATTCACCAGTCAAAATACATTTCAAAACGAAACGTTTTCTAGATTACCATAGTTCGATTTCAGTCGCTTCTATTTTTTATACGAAAGGAAAGACTTTTTACAATTTTATTTCGAGTAAAATTATTTTCATGCAAGGGTAGAAGCATCGAGTGAAAAAGAACCAGCGGTTAGAGAGATAACGGTTAATCATGGCGAAAAGGTATTGCATATAGTGTTGATCACCTTGAATGGACGTTTTCTAGGTGGTCAGTCTATCTAGCTCGCGGCAAACGATTAAAAACGGTCCGATTTCGTCGTAAACTATAGTTTTCTGCCGTTGCGCTCGCACCGAGCTCGCCTTTGCGCGATTTACGACGCCGAAGAGTAGCACGAAACGACCTTGCCGTTTAAGCGACCGGCAATATAATCGAGTACGTATTACGTATCGCGGCCGCGATGGGATATTTTCTATCGGACCCCCCGGTGGTGCGTTCCGACGATAAACAATAAGGCAATCTAACGGTAAGCAGCAAATCCTGGAAAGTGTATTATGAACTTTTGCAGGCGCAGGTGCCGCGGTCGGCAGGTGCGAGCCTGACCTAGCCCAGCGGGGAGGCTCGAGAATCCAGAAGTGGAAAGAGAAATGGCAAATGGAAGGAACGAGACTCTGTCCCGAGAATCGGAGAACAACCATGCTTGGTAAGCAATCGTACAGCCACGATATTCCAAGCTTTCACCCTCCAGCGGAGTCGAGTAAGACCGTAACGCGATTGTAACACACCATTTTTTACAACCGGTCCTGTTCAACGAATTAGGGCCAATTTACTGCGAACATCTAGTCGGGCCAAGACTAAACACCGGGTGTTCCACCGTTCGCGCCATCCATGAAAATTAGATGAATCGAAAACGAGAATGTTTAAAAATATCCAAATTTTCGAGAGGATCATTTTTCCAGAATACATATATATATTGGGCTTCCAAAACATTTCTTTGTGGTTCATGGTCCTTTAACTTTGTTGAACTAATTCTTATTTTAGGGAAACCTCTGTATATTACTCGAAGCTTCGGATGGTGAAGCAAACAGGTAGACAAGGTACAGTTGCAGACAGAATTAAGTGGACAGGTAAAGGAAATAAGTATAAATTAAATTTAACCAAAGTAGTGTAACTATTATGGTATTAAATTTTATATATTATATATCCTTGTGGTGCATAGATTATTTAACGTATAATTGATAATAATTTATATTTACATTTGTGTTGAAATAAGGTACGTTTAACGAAAATGTTGACAGATAATAATACATTCAAAAATATAAAATCAATATTTAGTATGACCACCCTTTACTGCAATAATTGCTTTTAAATATCGTGGAATGCTATTTATCAGACTTTCTATTTATAAGAATTTTTATCAATATTTTCAAACGTCAATCGTAATTATTTAAAGCAATGTGTTCTTGTTCTTGCTTTTCTAATCACACGTTTGAATTCATTATTCCGTCAAACTGTACCAAATCGCCAACTCCATTCCACGAAAAACACCCCCACAACGTTAATTCTCCTCCACCTTTAACAGTTGACATAATGATACAAAACAGTTTTTTAAATTTGTTTTTATCGCTCTATATTATTTTTCTCTAGAATAATACTGGTATATTTATATATTTTTCAGCAAATGCTAAATGTTTCCTCGTGTTGATATTGTTAATGTGCGGCTTACGTTTGGATTTATAGTATGTTAACCTCGTATTCTGCAACCTTCGTCGTACTATTTTCAATGACACACTTAATTTTAACATTTCAACAAATTTTTTGCGCTGGGATTCTTGGATTTTGTCGATATTTACAAGTAATTTGACGATCATCTCTCGCGGTGGTACAACGTTTTGTATAAACTTTTTCGACCACACTTTTAGAAAAACTGTACTTTTTTGCTTTAATGTATTTGGACAATTGGCTATAATCAAATTACGAATCTGATTTGAAAATTCTTTTCTTACTGACATTCTGCTGTTTCCTTACAAATAATCTGCCTTATTGTTTGAGACTACTGCGTGAGAATGAAAAGGATACTTCGCGCTTGTTTACATTTTTTGCGTTATAATAACATCTTGAACGAGTGTTCACTTAATTTCAAATATTTGCTAAATAATCTATGTACCCTTAAAATATATAATATATCAAACTTAAGTGCATAATAGTTATACTACTTTGATTAAATTTAATTTATACCTATTTCCCCTACCTGTCCACTTAATTTTGTCCGCAACTGTATATCCTTGTCAATGTTTTCGAGCACAAGTACTAATAAAACTGACGACAGAGAATTTTAAGAACAGAGCTCTGTATGAAAAAAATCGTTCACGGTTGTTAATATAAAGTGGCTAATAAAATTCGAGAGGAAGTTTAGAATTGAATTACAGCACGGACAGAATGAAACAATCGTAAAACAATTCTAATAATCGTCGCGGTGATTTCATTACGTCGTAGTAATAACCAAAGAGCGCAACACGGTCGAAATGATATACAAGCCGCTGATTAATATTTAAAAACACATTATACGGATACGAATGGCTCTGGACGCAATATTTCTCTGCCTTGGATCTAAAATATAATGCGAGGCACGAACGGTTCGGTCCAAGCAGCGCTCGCGCAATCATCCACCGTTTCATTTGTTCTCCGGCTTGATGTGTACCATTTACCGTGATTTATTAACTTTTATTACTCACACAAAGGACGTTACTTATTTCCTGTAGTCTTATTATTAGCAAGAGATAGATGCACATAAAAGGATGCCGGTTAATACATAAAAGAACTGAAGCACTTAAACATCGAAGCGTGCTATTCCCAATGGTCAGCACCCTAATTACAGATAAACCATTAATTTTACTACGATCTTTAAAAGGCACTTAAACAAGCACGTGTACCGGCGTAATAGAAAATTAATTATCGTGCGTAAATCACTGTTATCTGCGAATGACATGCAGTTTCACAATTGTGTATTCGACGACCGTTTCTCGTCTCGAATTAATCCTTCTGGAGAATTTAATGGCTGTTAGCATAATTTATACAACCCTGCGAGTCGAAGAAAATAACCTCGCAAGAAAATTCTGCGTACGTCTCCGTATGTTTAAGTTTCTTTCTCAGGCCGCTAGAATCGTGAATCAAATAAAAATCGGCAAAAATGGTCCTTTTTAGACAAACTAGATTTGAATTTTAATTTTCGTAATTAAAGTCATAGCAGGGATTGATTAACGAGTTGAAGAAAATAGCCACGCAAGAAAATACTACGTATGTCTCCGTATGCTTAAGTTTCTTTCTCAGTCTGCTTGGAATCGTGAATTAAATAAAAATCGGCAGAAATGGTCCTTTTTAGACAAACTAGATTTTAACTTTAATTTTCGTGATTAGAGTCATAACAGGGATTGGTTATTAAAAAATAGTCGACCAGTGTAATTGGACTCTGATCGTCGTAGAATGGATCTACGAAGCTCTATCTACGATCGATTGGAAAGGAATATTTCGCCAAGTTATGGTCCGCGAACGCGGTGTAACAGAAAACACCGGAAACCGAACGGACACGCCGGTTGCACCATATTCCGATTATATTCCATTATATGGCGGCTCAATGAAGTGGCATGTTGCTGGTCCTTAGCGTAGCCAACTATTTCTCGGCAACGCCACGGGCACCATTGTTTCGCGGCATAATAGAGCGTCGTCTAGAGCCGATGTGCATCCTGCACGTATCCTGCAGGCTCAGTAATGAGCCCACGTTGCTCTCGACACCGACAACCTCGTACCTCGAGACTCCTCGAGATCCGTATCTTGGTGTGTCTGACATTTGACATGCGGCGTGTCGCCTTTCCGACCCTTCTCGTGCGCAGCCGCCTTGCGTCGCCATTTTTTTCCTACGAACTCGCAACAGAAATGCATACCCTCTCGAAACAAACTCGTTTAACCACCACTTTTGATCCTTCCTTTTCCAACTGAGAATTTCCTATAATTATACATTTTTTCTAAATTGCAATTATTTCAGTTTCGAAGACGAAGCTTCCTCGATTCAATTCTCTACGTTCGCGTTAAAAAATTTAGGCCACCATTTCGTCTTTGATATATTTTCTCGACCGTGTACGAACGTTTTATTTTGACTGATGATTTTTTTAATTTCTCTCGTCTGTTCGATTTTGTATTTTTTTAGCGCTGAAACACCAAGTGGCTCGAGTAGTAAAATGTTGCTACATTCTTTTAAGTGTGAAATTAATTAACATTCACGGTACTTTCCACGGACAATAAAACAAATTTACGGAATTAGCCTGGTTTTACAAAAGATCTTGCTCTATGTATCGCTCCTCAATACGACCTCCACGGAATGTGCATACGAGTTTAGCGAGCGATTGCACGCATTTTAGAACCGTGGCTAATTTATAACCGTGCTTGTTTTACTATTAAACGCTATTTGCACGTTTCGTAGTATCGTGCGTTGCATCGAGTATTAAAAAAACTACCAAGAATGAATCTATCACTGTCATGTTCCAAGTAAAGTTCACACTCATTACGGATAATAGAAACGTACAGGTACAAACACGTTGTGATACGGACCCATTAAGCGAACATGATCGATAAATGCAACGTGGTCCTATGAAAATCGTGAATATGCCTACCATGCATTTATCGAACTCGTAAAATAATACGCTTCTACATTTTTTTATCTACTTTTCCTACATTTTCTACACCATTAAGTACCTGTTGAGAGTTCTTTTTTTACATTTTCTATTAGTTTCGTCTGCGTATCGAAAATTTGTGTAAAATAATAAAGTTTCTGAATATTAATTTACAACAAATTTTGTCGTACATAATTTTGCTGTAAATGCAAGCATAAGCGAGGTACCGTACATTTCACACTGTTGATCTATCTACTCTATCTATTCTGTTTTATGAAAATTCGTTCCGTCTTTTTAAACAAACACGGTGGAAAAATTATTTTTAACATTCTCAGAATGTTTTCTTAATTTAAACATCTTCTGACATATCGAAAAGTATTTTGCTTTTGCTAGAACCTTTCTTTCTATTTCCATTTTCGAGTGAGAACTTTAGGGGTCGAATCTTTTAGGGCGATTACATCCCTTAAAATTGAATTATTCTAGCTAAAATGAACACGTGTCATTGTTCAAAACCTTTTTTTTGCCGTACTAAAAAATTGTTTACTTTCGAAACGTTTTTAACACGGAGGAAACGAAATACAGAGAAAAATACGAGTGAAATCTTTGGTTGGAAGTTGGAACCGATACCTGCCGCACGGCAGTTGACCGGTAGGTCGAGTCAGGCCGGCCAACAATATTGCATTATTATTTATTAATTCGGAGCATACGAGATGTGTATCTCTTACGATGCGGTGCTGCACTACCCAGGATCACGACTTTCTTATCTCCGCAGGCAACCAGCGACTCTCAAACCGAACGAAAGACTTTCTACGTCAAAGCAGCGAACGAATCAATTCCAAGTTTCACGGTACCATCGAACAATATTCAATTTTCCCCCAGAAAATTCGACCCAATTTCAAAATTTCAAACTAAAAAAAAATTCAAATCCTTTACGAAATTTTCAATTTAACATTTACTCTGTACTGGGCACACTATTTTTTTAATTTCTCATCCTCTTTACGATAAGTATTTGAAACAAAACAGCTCAAATGTTAAAGATTCGCGAATGACCTTATCTTATCATGTTCCAACGTTTTTTTTTGCACCTACACAAAATTTACACATTTCCACCATTGTGGATGAATCATTCTGTTCATACGTTTTCATGAAAATTAAATTGCCTATTTTTATAATAACCACTGAACGGATTTAAACGTGGAAATTATAATTGTGAATGTAGAATGTTATAAAGAATATTTCATACTGATTGATCCATTCGTAACTGAATGACCAAGAACAAATCACTGAAGTACTTTATTCACCCATCGATTTAATTACCAGTCATTTTTCAAGCGTACATTATTTACCTCATTTGTATCGTACTATCAAATCAAATATTCCCAAATTAAATTTGTAATACATTTGGGAATATTTGATTTGATTGTACGATACAGATGAGGTAAATTACAAGGTATTACAAATTGATATGGTTTTACGGTTGATATGGTACGGTACTGATATGGTATTACAAATTGATATGAAAATATTACAAATTGAATTTGTAATACTTTTATGACTATTTAATTTGATTGTACGATGCAGACGAGGTAAAAAAACGTTTGAAAAATGGCTGGTAATTAAATCGATAGGTGAACAAAGCGATGCCCCAAACGCAAAACGCTCGAGCCACGGTTGCTGGAAGGTTCGAATCTGTAACTGGCTTGGCTGCGTTTGCTATCCAAGAGAGAGAGCAGAAATAGAATCGGTACAGGCGTTCCAACGTAGCCAAGTTACACCACAGGGTACCACTGGATGCCCCATAGGCAGTGTCCACCTACTCGTACCTCGAGGCAGTGCAATCTAGTGGCATCGGTCTGACCTCTCAGTACCAGCGGCTACCGTTCTGTGATTACCATGATAATTCGTTGGCTCGCCCATACTCACTACCAATGCCCCCTGGCACGCCAGATAATATGCAATACCGTCCGATAGAGCAGATTCCGTATTCTTAACGACGACCCACGAGCATATCCGGACCCATTGTTTTCCAGTCTCGACTTCGCCGAAAGCGCGCGTATATCGCGTATATCGTCGGCGAAAAACCGCCGACATGTTCCTGGAACAGACTTTTCAGGCTGCTGTATATGGAGAAAGTTGGGCCCTTTGCGAGCATCCTCCACTATATGCTGTTTCATAGACTAATAGCCTCGAAACGAGACTTCTGGGAATTTAATCGAATAACAGAAAGAAACGGAAACAGAGTAGATTTTACAAATAATAATAGACGCTAAATAATATTGCATTTGAAAACGATTAGACATTCGCGGAGTTTGCTACGATAGAAAATTAATTTATCCGATCTACCGATGCAGCTATTTTCTTCCCACATAAAACGATAGCCAAGGGGATAAAAAATGTCGATGCCAGTCTTTATTAAGTAATAATTCACCAAACCGCTGTATTCCCGATACAAGCATCAATCCACCCAATTACAACACAGCCGCTTCGAACATAAATAAAAGATCGCATCAGACGGTTGCCTTTATCAGGCGAATCCCTGGTTCGCGATAAATCCTGCGCCGCGATTCACCGTCGAATACGCCATTGCGGGTGTTACGCTTGCGCTTTTCGAACCTCCGACACGCTTCTTTCCCACCATTTCTCTTTCCATCGTCCGTATTCTCCAGGAACGTTACGAAATTTCGCGCGGGCCGTCACACACTGGGCCAGATTCGAAATTTAACGGTCGAAACGAATCGAAAACGCGTACAAATGCAAACTTTCCTCACTTTTTCTAAACCGTTACCCTCCGTAAATTTGAAAACGTTTCGCGCTCGAATTTTTTACAAAAATTCTGTCACGGCAGGTTTTCACGCGACGAATCGAAGACTCGTTTGTCGTTGAGAAATGAATGTTAAAATTGACAAAGATACCGAAGAAAAACTAATGGTTCCGATATTGGTCACTTTTATCTAAGCATTAATGTGTTGCTAGTTGTGCCATTAAATAGTTGTGCTGTGGTTAGGGCATCAGTTGGCAATAATCCAGTCCTGCTCCCGACAACCATCACGATAATAGACGATACATATGTATGGCGAGGTACGGGATTCATAAGCGAGCAGGGCATCCCCGGTGCTACTCTGAGCCCATGTCAGGCCCGTTCTCCGCGCTCGTCCTTATGCAGAACAGGGACGATTTCCTCGTGTCTGAATGGCTTGAATAATATACGTTTGAAGTTAATGGTCTCCATTCAAGGCGCCTTCCGTGCCTCCTATATACCTATATATGCCACACGCTACTCACCGACGCGACGGTCCCACATCCTATACGGTTCTCATGTGTCACTCAGGATTGCCGCGTATGTTACTTAAACTGGGCCCCCGTGAGCCAGGAATCGCCTGTTCATTGGAAATATATTAACCTCATGTGCCAAAAACTACTTTCGCTTTTCAACGAAACGGATTCATTTCATTACTAATCTAATCTTAAATTCAGACTCGCTTACTCTTATTATCTTCCTCTATTCAATTAATCAAAATCAAATCTCGTTTTAGGTTCTGAAGAGAATAGACCTGAAGGAAAGGCGCTTAAACGACATCTTCTCGGCTCGAGTTCTATATCAAGAACCTTTTCTCTGGAGTTTACGTTTTCATTTAGCGACTGATCTAGACCTCAATTCTATCGTTCGAGATTCGTGCAAACTTTTCTAACGTCTACATCATGGATAAGGATTCTAAACCTGGATAGCGAGGTCCATGTTGTAAATGGACTCATTACTCTCTCCAGATGTCCTCATGCTCTTATCCCCGGGCTTCTTCTTATCCATAAATTTATCTGAGCGTAAAATCGGACTCCCATGAACCAGGAATCGCCTGTTCATTGGAAATATATTAACCTCATGGGCCAAAAACTACTTTCGCTTTTCAACGAAACGGATTCATTTCATCACTAATCTAATCTTAAATTCAGACTCGCTTACTCTTATTATCTACCTCTATTCAATTAATCAAATTCGAGAAAGGTATCTTGTTTTAGGTTCTGAAGGGAATAGACCTGAAGGAAAGGCGCTTAAACGACACCTTTCTAACTAAAGTTCTATATCAAGGACCTTCTCTCTCGAATCTATGTTTTCAGTTAGCGACTCATCCAGACCCCAATTTTATCGTTCAAGGTTCGTACAAACTTTTCTAACGTCTTCATCGTGAAACCTTCCATCATGGATGAGGATTCTAAACCTGGATAGCGAGGTTCGTATTGTAAATGGACTCATAACTCTCTCCAGATGTCCTCATGCTCTCATCCCCGTGCGTCTTATCCATCAATTTATCTGAGCGTAAAGTCAGTCTACGGAGGTCGTCCGGTTCCTCTGGCCGCGGACACAATCCAGAAAACCTTAAGCAGAAGGCGCGTTTGCATAATCGCGTGTCCCGACGGGTGAGCGGCACTCCGCACTCTTTATCCTAGCCGTAATACCCGTGTCGCCGCCGAGAGTGTCGCTCAAGACGATTCCGACTTTAACTTACTTAGGCGAATGCTTTCGCGTGTGTCTAGCCTACCAACTTTTACGTACAACTCAGACTTCTCTCGCGACCTCGCGATCTCGACCGTGAGAAAGGGCACGACTGTTTCTGCAGAGACACCGCTCCGACAGACCTGCTTCGGTGTTATAATTCTATCACCGGGTCCAGGATATTTTTGCTTGAACGCTTCCGACAGAGGACGACGCATTTCCGTCCCTGCGTCGTGAAAGAAGAATGTCTAAAAACCGTCCGGATTCGTTTCAACAGTCGTTCACAAATTTCTAAGATCGGATTAATAAAAGCAGGTGTTCCTCAGGGCAGTGTCTTGGGACTGATTAGGGTTATCCAACCGATGAGAATTTAGTTTGTAAATTATTAGAACAAAAAAACAAAAATTCGAATGTTTAAATCATCATAACTTCTAAACGGATTGGAGAATTTTAATGTTTCGAAACGCAAACAACGCATATTTTGGTGAAAAATATGTAGAAATTCTAGAAATATTCGACAAATTGTTTCTGAACTCTGTAAAGTGATAAAAACTCCATAAAAATGGTCCAATTTTCAAACGTCCATAACTCCTACAATAGTGAGCGCATCTCATTGAAATTTCGTTTGGAAGTAGAGCTTATAGATACCTACAAAAACTTATTAAACAACATTTCCGTACAGCTTCAAAAAAATTTATGAAAAATCAACAGGAGGTAGGTGCCTACATTTTTGGACGGAAGAAAAAATTTCAAATCGTGCTAAAAAAAATTACTTTGTATTGCAAGGGTAAATTACAATCATTTTTGGTGAATAGACATACCCTCGAAATCATACGCCCTTTCGAGAAAAAAATTCCTAATCGAAAATATAATGCACGGTCAGAAATGTTGCCTGGAAAGTCATATTTTAGTCAAAGTTTGGCGATTACCGAAATACTTATAACCTCAGCCTCAAAACATTACTTTCTAATCCAAAATTATCCAAAATATTGACGTGGACAATGTATTTCAATGATTTTTTATGAGTAAATTACGACGTTCTCACAGAAAGGAGGACGTTAAAAATGACTATTATTCTTCAAGTTCCAAATTTGTTAAAAAAATACTCCAAATGGAAAGCATATACCTAACTCAAGTCCAAAATGAAGAAATGTAATTTATAATCGCATTCGAGGCTTTTTGACGTAATTTTTCTGATGAATATCAAATTTTCTGAACAAACTCTCTAAGACTATTTATTGCAACCAGTCGTCCATTTATTGTTAGTCCGATCGTTAATTAATCGATAAGCAAATGTCGTTTTTGGGAGATGAAATAAAATTTTTGCGACAAAGATACAAGCAGAATGATTTAAAGCGAATGCTGAACTAGCTCAAACGCAAAAGGGAAATCAGTTAAGAATGATGAGCGATTATGCGAACGAGAGTTTACATCAAGATTGACGAATGCCACAGCAACGTCCGAGACTAAATCACTCGGGACATCCAGTCTCATCTGCCTCCGTGGATAGCCTACTATTTACCATTGCCCCGTAGCACGAAAATGAACGGCTTTTCTAATTATCCCCTGTCCACGTTTCCACAGATCACCGGGTAGATACATCTCGTCAGACGAAGGATCGGTTTCCAGCTGGCAGCCCTACCAACGAAAGAAACTGACTTATGCTTCGTTAAACCGCCTATTTACCAATTTCGATCAGGCTGAACGTTTTTCGTCACGCGTTTCCTTTCTTATCGTAGGCATCGCATTGAAACATTATGTCGCCGCGGACCTTGGACCTGGCCCCGCAAAAACTGGCTCGATCCATTCGATGCTGAATCATTTCGTCACTAACCTACAGCGACTAACTTCAACCTTCAATCCGTGACGCGACGTTAAAATGATGTTCAAGGCGACTGTGAACACTTCAACCGATTGGAATATTTTCTATCATAGATGTTTGAAATTTAGGAAAATATTAAATAATATTCAAATAATTAAAATTGGCTAGAGCCACTCAATGCTAAATCGTTTCTAATCTATAGCAAGTAACTTCAATCTTCGCGACGTTAAAGTGATGTCCGACTATGAATACTTCACCAATCTGGAATATCTCCTATCATGGTTGTTCACAGTTTAGGAAAATATTATGAAAAAATAATTAAAATTGGTTCGATTCGTTCGATGCTGACTCGTTAATAATCTATAGCAAGTAACTTCAATCTTCAATCCGTGACGCGACGTTAAAATGATGTTCAAGGCGACCGTGAACACTTCAACCGATTGGAAAATTTTTTATCATAGATGTTCGAAATTTAGGAAAATATTAAATAATATTCAAATAATTAAAATTGGCTAGAGCCATTCAATGCTAAATCGTTTCTAATCTATAGCAAGTAACTTCAATCTTCGCGACGTTAAAATGATGTCCGACTATGAATACTTCACCAATCTGGAATATCTCCTTTCATGGTTGTTCACAGTTTAGGAAAATATTATGAAAAAATAATTAAAATTGGTTCGATCCGTTCGATGCTAAATAGCTTCTAGCCTATAGAGAGTAACTTCAATCTTCGCGATGTTAAAATGATACCCATAACGACTATGAATACTTCATCAAACTGGAATATTTTCTATCATAGTTGTTCACAATTTACAAAAATATAACAAAATAATGCACTAAATAAAACTAATTATAACTGTCGATATTTTCTTCGCGCTTGGAATATTTTGTGCCATGGTTGTTCACAATTAACTAAAAGAAAAAATTTCTTTTTCAAATCATGTTCCACTATCACTTTCCGCGAACAAGAAACGCTGAATGTTCGATAGGAGAATGTCACCATTTTCCGACTTTTCGTCGGTGACGATAATCGTTTGGCGTTTCTGGTGCACTTAGTAAATGAGACTGTGTCGCGAATAGATTGGGTTGCTGGCCGGGGACAGCGTTCAAAGAGGTCTAAATAATGGACGGAAATCGAAGGGGGTAAAGTGTGATGAAAATAAAAGAAGAAGCTCGGACCGTGTTAATGTTTTCCGAAAGCAAAATATAAAAAAGGGGGTTAGGAGTATCGTGTAGGACAGCTGGACGAGAATCGTTCGATCCGGTCGGTCCAGTTTGAAAGAACAAAGATAACAAGGCGTCGCATTCATCGGGCATACACATTCGAGCGTGGAAGAAAAATAAAGATAGCTTCTTCGTGGCTTGATTCGGCCGGCGTCGTGTCTGGTAGCGTGGCAACGGGCGAACAAGAGGAGCAGGGAATGAAAGAAGTCCGCCATGATATATCCCGTGACTCACCCCGAACCCAAGGGAGGGATTGGTATAAAAAAAAAGCGGGGTAGAAAAAGGATCAGGGGAGAAGGAAGGAAGGAAGGAGAAGGCAGAAGGTTGAAGAGAAAACCACTCTTCCCGGCATTTCGCACGGAATCCATGCGAAATTTCTCCACCCCACCCGTAGACGAAATAAACCCAACGAAGGGTGGCTTTTCTGCCCGCCTCCCAGGGACCCCCGGGGGTAGCGAAAGACGATGCTGACTGGCCATCGAGCCAGGGTGTCTGAGCACCGTGCCTCTACCGGATAGGTCGAAGCGTGGTCGAGGGGTTCGCGGAAGGGTGTGGTCGAAGGCAGTAAAATTTATGCTAATCACCGTGGCCTTTAAAGCCCTCGAAAAGCGCACGGGGTTAAAAAGAAGAAGGGTTCCGGCGGCGCGTAGCCTCTCTCTTCCCGGCAGCTCCATCGATTTTTCTCCCTTCTATGAACGTCGCAGATAGTATCGGCCGTGTTGTGTGAGTTCGGGCGGCGTGTGGGTCGGGGAACCAAAGTGGAGAAACGATACGTGTGCGTGCGCGTCAACACGGTCCACGTGACCCACACACCCTCGACAGTTTCCCACCGACCGCGCGCACACAGCCCCGGCGAATGCGTGAAAGCGAGAGGGATGTGCGTGCGGGGCAAAAATATTGCGTGCGTGGCCCGGCCAGTGTCGGACCGACGAAAAACTCGGCCGGGCAAGCAACGAAAAACGCGACGCGAGGACCGTCGATCGTCTTCCGCGGACGTATCGTCGAACCGTCGACCGTGACTGGCGTCCTTCTAGTTCGCCGACCGAACGCCTACGTACGGTTTAAAAACGCGAGATCCCGGTGTTTCCTCGGTGGTGGTGCCCGACGGAGGAGGATCGCGAAACCACTTGACGGTTCGTTGCCTTCGTCGAAGAGAGCTGGGACGAGGATACGGATACGCTGCGCATTCGCACCTGCGTCTTCGCCGCGACCAACGGGAACGCATGTGTCGATATGCCGGATGCACGTGCTGCACCGATCACGACGAGGAGTGAGTAACCACGCACACCCACCAAAGCTGTCGCTCCAAGGACCTTTCGACCACCCCCGATACACCGACCACGAGATATTTCTGGAAATCATCGAGTTCGCGACTTTGCCACGCTTATCGACGGTCTGTGAAACGGTTGCACGTTCTTCGATATTACATCCACGGAGTTGCGCGAGATCGCCCTTCCGCTCGTCGAATCAATTTTTCGCGATACCGATATCGCGGAACAACCGTCTCTAGACGAGGGCAATCTCTACCGCTGCAGCGTATACTTCCAGAAACATCTCACGCGTGTGATTATCGTATTTGCGAATCGGTTCGCCTCGGTGTTCGTGCATGCGAGCAGTTTTTACGATTTGTGCTTTCTCGCAAGCTCCAAGGATTCTGTGATCGTTGCCTTATACACGCTTGCGAGCCATGAGTTCCAAAACTCGACGCGATTCCAGCATCTTTCGCAAAAAAATCTCGTTTTTCAGAATTTTTACACGCGTGCTTTCGTAATTCTTGAAACTTGAACGTTAAAGAGTTTTTTTTTTATTAAAAACTGTACGACTTTTAGGGAATATATAGATATATTTTAAACCTTCGATTAAAAATAATTCGTAAGGGTTGTGCTGTTTAGAGACTCAACCATGATACTACGTTGATGGTTGTTAATTTAAATAAATTAACTTCTAAATGTTACTAGATAAGTTGCACAGATGACTCGTACGGTGTCAAAAAATTGGACTTATGCCCTGTTTGGAACTCGTAACTTTGATTTTTTGTCGTGGAATTGGAATTACGAAGCACAAGCGTTTGAAAATCTGTATAAATTGCAAGTGAATTTATTTAGTGTCCCCCGATCAGCCTACTACGATCGAAATAAACAAAAAATTCGAATAACCGTTTAATAATAAACGACTTTCGATCCGTTGTATGTTCGATAATAAGTAAAATTTGAATTGTAAGCAATTGTCGAGCAATCGATCGGTGGAATATTGCGACCATTTCTGAACTATGCAAACTTGATAATTAATATAATAATCTGTAATTACGCACGGTTACTATAGAAGAAAGAAAGAATTACTGCATGGTTTCATTGATCATTGGGACCGTAAGCTTATTCAAAATGGCGCACACTCCCACTATGTCGCCTAAGTGGCATTCTACCGCACATGGCGCGACATCATGGCTGAAATTTTATTCCAATAATAACCGACGAATAGAAAACCGTTTAACGATTCGTTTGTTACATTAAATACGATCAATTATTCAGGTAATCTTTCGTTCGTGAAATTTAAATTGCAACGTTTATCGACAAAGATAACAAATCGGAAGCTGTTTATTTTTTATTCGTTATTCGAAATATTTACCCACATAAAACACAAAAGATATCTAATTATTAAGTAACAAAGTTCAGAAAACGCATGGAGAGCCTAACAGTTTTAATAATATAACATCTAACATCGCTAACGACCAAACCGATTAGACAAAATTTAACAAACCTGAAATTTAGATTGCAACGTTTATCGACAAACATAATGAATCGGAAGCTGTTTATTTTTTATTCGCTATTCGAAATATTTATCCACATAAAACACAAAAGATATCTAATTATTAAGTAACAAAGTTCAGAAAACGCATGGAGAGCCTAGCAGTTTTAATAATATAACATCTAACATCGCAAACGACCAAACCGATTAAGAATTTAACAAAAGCAACGAAAGAACTTCTCTATGGTGTTTTTCGAACGAAGGACATGTCCTGCAAGAAGAACCGTGAAATTATTCTCGTGCTCCCATTATTCTAGCCAGAGGGAACCAATTCCCGTAGAGGAAACGTTTCTTTGTCCATCGTTAAGGGAACCATCGACAGAAAAACGCACGGAGACCGGCAAGAACATTAAACGGTGTACGTAAAAACGGGTTTAAATGTAATATCGAGCGTATAAGCGAAGCGCGTGGCGGCACGGTACGACGTTCGAGGACAAGGACGAGGACGAAGAGGGCGAAAGATGCACGAACCGTCTACGCGAGCGCGTAGGCGAATAGCACGCGTGCAAATAGTCGCACGCATAATGCACACCGCCTGTGTGGGCCATCCGACGCGGAGTGTCTCGCATTTACAATTCAATTTATATATCGCCCGACGCGTCGCTGGCCGCGAATAAATCCTCGCCGGTGAAAGATACTCGACGCGTTTTCCGCCATTGCGTTCCACACAGCTTTCCTAAAATAGCGTTGCAACCGAGTTCATTACTTTCTTTTTCTACATAAACCCATATCCGCGCCTCAGTAATTTTCAAAATCAAAGAAACTTTTATTTATTTACTCGTGACTTCTTCACGTAGAATCGACCCTTCCGCGATTTCATCGTGATTATCGCGAATCGAGCTATCTTCTCGTCGAAAAATCGAATCGTCCATTGAAATTAGAAACTACTGGTGGGTGGAGGGGGAACGATTATAAAAATCCGTCAGCGTCTCACCTTTCGCGTGGGCGCGTGTATTACGCGATGAACGATCGTAGAAACGTTTCGCGGATCCGTTTTCTCACGCAGATAAAATCTGATGGCGCCGATGCTCACGGCTAACGGAGTATGAGTGCATAAGCTCACGTACGCCGTGTCGCAATTATTGGATGAAATAAGTTAATTAATAATTGATTCGTAGCCGTGCCTTCGACTCGTGCCCCGAATGATCGCGGGTTAATAACACCCTAGCTAGACGAAAGGCAGTAGCAAGCAGAGAGAACTCGATGCTTGGAATTTTAATCGCGCCAATTGCCTGGAGAAAACTTATGGCGTATATGGTATATCGACTTTATCGCGTCCATTTCTCGGCCCGTCAAATGAAAAAGAATATTCCGCGGGACGAACACGCGTGTTTCTTGTTTGACAAAAAGACACGGGAAACGCAAGAGTTAAAACCACCTTGATTTTCAGTCAAGAATTTAATAATGTCGCGAATGTTTGCCTGCGGGATTGCGTTTATTATTTCGGGAAACGGTTAAGCGTCGTTTAATCCTCTATTCGCCAATTAAGCCGACTATTTGCAACATTCGAACATGGCGGATCTTTGTAGTACGCGCGCATATCGCGTAACGGCGTCGTATACACGGAATTACAACCCGTTTATAGGCAGAATGAACTACAATATACGACCTCTGACGAACATTATGTATTAATATCTAACGCACGCCCCGGTAACGTAAATTATTCGCCAGCAGTCGCTCTCTATCACCGAC
This sequence comes from Colletes gigas, assembly GCF_013123115.1. Lineage (NCBI taxonomy): Eukaryota > Metazoa > Arthropoda > Insecta > Hymenoptera > Colletidae > Colletes > Colletes gigas. Next base: position 5,460,129 of record NW_025106646.1, read on the forward strand.
GGCCATTATTTGTGCAGAATCGTTCTTTATCGCGGTCAGATATTGCGCGGCTTAACATATTAATTTTCTTAAGCTTTTACGAAACCTTCCTCTCCTATCCGGACGAATACTTTCACCCTATTCTATGTTTCGAATATGATCGAAACTATACACGGTGGTCCTGGTAATCGTTGAATAACCGGAAGGATGTGGTTCTGCGTGGAAAATATAAAAAAATAAATATATAAATATAAATATATTTATATATTTATATTTATATATTTTTGAGAAAATCAACTGAATGTTATTGTGGCACGCGCGGATTGGAGTAATGTAGTGATATTTTTAACTTACGTATTATTTGATTCCAGAATGACTGACGTGAGTTGAGGGAAACATAATAAACACGTGTATATACATATTTGTTTTGGATTGTTTTCATAGAAATCTTCATTTCAGTTGTAAAAGAAATTACCCCCGAAATGAAAACTTTTTTATAAAATATATCAAATATACAGGGTGTTCGGCCACCTCTGGGAAAAATTTTAATGGGAGATTTTAAAGGCCAAAATAAGACGAAAATCAAGAATATCAATTTCTTGACTAAGGCTTCGTTAAAAAGTTATTAAAAAATTGGATTAAAAAATTTCAGATCATTCATGGAAAAATTATTTCCGGTTGCGGGGGTCAATTACAATCATTTTTGGTCAATACACATACCCTCGAAATACTACGCACTTTCTAGAAACAAATTCTTTAACGAAAATATAATTTCTGGCCAGGAATGCTTCTTCGAAATTTCATGCAAATGTTTAAAATATCATAACTTCTGAACGGATTGAAGGATTTTAATGTTTCAAAAGGCAAATAAAGCGTATTTTAGCGAAGAATAGGTAGAAATTCCAAGAATATTCGAAAAGTTGTTCCTTAACATCGTGAAGTCAGAAAAACCTGATAAAAATGGCCCAATCTTCAAACGTCCATAACTCCTACAATAGTCAACGGATTTCATTTTTAGTCTGGAAGTAGAGCTCATGAATACCTACGCAAAAGTATTAAACAACTTTTCAATACAGCGTACTTCTAAATTCATTAACAATTAAAAACGAATTTTTAAGAAGTAGGTGCCTAAATTTTTCGGTGAAAAAAAAAATTCGAATCGTTCTGGAAAAATTATTTTCGTTTGCGGAGGTCAGTTACAATCATTTTTGGTGAATAGACACACCCCCGAAATCCTACGCACTTTCGAGAACAAAATTCGAGTAGGTGGATTTTGTCGACAAAATTAACAAATTTCAAATCGGTCTGGAAAAATTATGTTTGATTGCAGGAGTCAATTGCAATCATTTTTGGTGAATACACATACTCCCGAAATTCTACGTACTTTCGAGAAAAAAATTCTTTACCGAAAATATACTGTGCGGCTGGAAATGTTTCTATAACTTTTTAACAAAGCCTCCATCAACAAATTAGTGCCCTTGATTTTCGTCTTATTTTGGCTTCTAAAATCTCCCATTAAAATTTTTCCCAGGGGTGGCTGAACACCCTGTATGTACAACACAGTACGACTGCAGTTGACCATTGGAATCAGTAGAAAAAGTAAGTAATGGACAGACGCGCCATGCAGATCTCAGAAACATTCAACTTCGTCTGTCTCGAAAACAAAGCATTCTACGAAACAATTTTATTTTACGTTTTCGACATATTTTTTCACGTAGGATAAATTCACAGGACACCCTATATCGTCGATTCCCCTTGGAATTAACCTTTCCAAGATATTTATAAAAATAAAAATTCATACATGCTCTCCCACGTCGAGTAAACGGAATATTCAAACTATTTTTCTACACGGTACTTTAATTAATACTTAGCATTGTTTCATATCACGTACCATAGTTATCTGTCCGTAAAAGTCTAGCCTAAGGCGACATACATACGTTTGTGGTACTCGTCGATTTGAGTCTAGATTACCGCTTTCAGTGTTATTGCAAAAATAATTCGATTTTAAAAATGTGTGGTTCACACTGTTTATCGTAGAGGTACAATCGAAAACATACAGATTCAAAATAAATTGAAAGTGTAGAATATTTTGTCGTACGAGGCTCTTCTAACCATTAGAATTAGTAGAGAATATAAGTAAATCTATATATTTGTATAGATTATACATTTATTTCATAATAAAAATATCTCTTATTAGTTTGAAACAAACGCTCATAGAGAAAACGCAACTTTGTATCGTAATGCTTATTATTTTTCAAGGTTGATCGTTTGACGCAGAGTTAAGTAAACCTGGGAAAAAAATTATGCAAGAAGAATTGCACTCCGTGCACCTGTGCATCGAATTTGCACGTGTACTCGGCAAACAATAAACGCTCGCATGATCGAACATGTCTCACGTAATAATTGCCGAGTCCGTCGGGACTGTCCGATCGAAACGAGCGGCTCTTTCTGGCTGTCCGCTCCGTTTTCCTCTGAAAAGCACAGTGGTTACCGGTATTCGGGTCTGTCGGAAGCATTTAACGACTGTCCGTTCAAATTACTTACATAGCTAGACGCCGCGAGTATTTCAACTCGTCTGCCTTCATTTTTATACACGCCACGATCCAACGAGCGTGCCGGAAGTCGCGATACAAGTCGAAGGACCATGAAAGAAAACCGGAGAAAAATTCCTAATAGTCGTGTATCACAGTCCGAAGATGATTTCTCGTGAAGCGTTGAGGAGAAACGAACTCAAAACAGAAAAGAAACGACTCGAAAATTAAAAGTTTCCGAATAACTTTTACTTATAAAAGGTAACAGTTTCTTTCAATCCCTGCTTCTAATCGAAGATCGCTATTGGAACGTCGTTTCGCTCGATTTGTTCGGAACAAGTGGCTTAAAAGTATAATTTCAAACTCTATTACTGAAATGTAATTCCAATGTAGATATAACCGAGATTCGAGACAATAACCACACTGGTTTAACCTTTAGACCGATGTTTTCTTAATTACTCTGTTCTGAGTTTCATATATTTCTGTAGTCGCCAGTAATTACTACTAGTTTGAAAATATAGTAGCTTTCGTAATCTAATTATCTGGTTGGCGACTTTCATTTTCGAAAAATAATACTGAAAATAAAAACATGTTTGTTCAACTATTAGAGAAATTAATTTCATTCTTTCGTTTTCTATTATTATAATAGTTTTCATCGTTCGGTAAAAAAATCGTGGCTTTCCATTGTTTTACATCTTTCACTCATGGGCCCTAAGTAATATGGCCCACTGGGTGGCCACACAGGCCCTCGTTGAGAGTTCCTGCTTTAGACAAAGCCTCATTATTTCGTTAATAATTCAATGATTTATAAGGGAACCGTTTGGAGTCCATTTTTTTTTTAACTTCAAGATATTTAAAAAATTAAAAATAAAAATTTTTGGATATTGGCAATACCTTTGTTTGTTATAAAATTTGTTACCGATCAGACGATGCCTGTATAAAGACAAAAATGAAACGATAAACAAAACTGGAATACGTATTTTTAACTGTGAAGCGACAACCGTGACAGTTTTTGTCTTGGGTGCCATAAATTACTAATTTATTGTGATTCTGCTAGCACGGTCGGTCGCGATGCGAAAACGGCGGGAAAATTGAAACGAGTTCCACTGCGAAATTTCGAGACGAGAAATGAAGTCCAGTCGTTTGCTAAAGAGTAATTTCCGGTACATGCACCACCGGCAACACCGCCATCCGATTTTTACGATTTCCAATTAGTCTCGTCGCTTCGCAACTAATTACGAATAAGCCGAGCCTCGACACAGTAAATGTGAATCTATTGGTCGATAAACGCGACGTGACTGGTAGCACCGCAATCGTACCGAGCATAAAACGTCTAAGCCTGATTCATACTTCGAGTCCACGATGCCTGCATTGGCTTCTTCTCATTCTTTTCGATCCATATCTTTACACGTGTACGCTATAAAACGTACACGTTTCGTTTACGTCACAATTCTGCAACAACCATGTTGCATAATTAACCGATCACGATCGGAGATCTTTATCCGTTCGAAAAAGATTTCCAGATTATCGACCATCCCCAAACCTAATCAAAACTCTCTCCAACTCACGATTGAAAAATTTCTACCCTATCCAATACTTGAAAACTATTTCGTTCCTCAAAGAGAAAACATTATTAAGGGGGTATACTAGAAACTTTAAAAAGATTGATTTTTACTATTTTTGTTTTGTATGCACTTCAATTATCTGTAGTCTGTACAATGTTCTATGTTTGAAATATATGTACAAAATCTCGATACAAGTTTTCACCCTTAAGTCCGTTCGCATTTCTCAAGAAAAATATTAAATACTGCCCATTAGACTTGTATCTTTTAGTGAATTTCTTTCAGATTCTTACATGAATAAAATATTTAAATTACCCAAAAGATGACAGAACAAAGTGGCACCTTTATAGGTATAAGTTCTACAGAAAATTGGCAGAGTTTTAATATTTTTGTAAAGAAACGCGAATTTACGAGGCAACCTAATAATATTACACCGTGAAACGTCGAAAGATGTTAGTAACGGTCCTCGGAATTATTGGATTGGGCCTGGTAACGTGTGAATTAAATTCTCGCGGCGTGGAACGTAGAGCTGCCAAAGGAAACTCGTTAATGTCCATCGACAAAAAGCTCGACTGCTCGATCGACCACGCTTCAGATTCCCACGCAAGAAACCAAATGGTTTCTAAGAATGCTCGGCGCGTACGTCGAAATATTTTGAATAATTATCTGCGATTCGGTTAGCCACGTTGTCTCTTGGACTGCGTTACGACAAAGAAGGCTGGCTGAGATGTACCAAAGGACACGTTAAGAAACTCGATTAGAATTCAGCTGGTTGGTGGAGAGGGCTACTTGTTTGAATCTCGTTAATAAGGCAGTCAAGGATATTCCCCTCTTGCAAGGGAGCTGCTACGGATCTCGTTTTCGCTATGGCGTCTGGCACGGCACCTTGGCTCGCACCGATGCTCATTTGCTGTGTGCTTACTGTCCTACCTGACCACTTAAATCACCCCGTCTTCTTGCTTGCTTCTCGGTCGCTGCACCGGCCAGGGGAAGGGTGCAAGAAAAGGCTGATTCAAGGAATGGCTCGAACACCAAGCATACTTAATGCGATCTCCGAGCAGCACCCTTCCTTTCTACCTGCATCGATTTCATTCTGCACGGATTACGTTATTTTTCGCGTTTACTGCTTCCATCTCTACCAGAGATCTCAATATCAGTTCAAACCTGACCGAAATGTATTTCAAATAGTAATTTAAAAATAATCGTATCAAATACTGTTCATTGGTTTTTAATCAATAATGCACTTAAGTTGATCTCAGGTTCTTAATTTGGTCAATAGTAGATTGAAATACTGCTTATTTGAGGAAATAATTGTTTTTCAAATAGCATTTGGAAAAAGTATTGAATAATATTTAGGAATAATCGTAGGTGCAATTGAACAATGTTCAAAATAACAAGACAATTTTAATATCTCTCAAATTGGAACGTCCACGTGAACTTTGACCCCCGTAAATTTTCTCGAAACGTTCGGAAATGTTGTCGAATCGCAATGTTCGTAACTTGTTGGGCCCGGGACAACTATATGAATAACAGTTTGGCATGTTACAAAACAGACACGCGGCTGGTCGGACAGTTATTACTTGCAGAGTACAATGTAATAAATAAGTATGGCGGCAGTCGACTGGTGACATTATAATTACGCGGCATTCAGATGATATACGTGCACGCGCTGAGAAGGAGTCGCCCGCGAAATCGCGCCGACATTGATTTACATCTGTCGGGATCTAGGCCTGCGATCATAGCTCTAGTGAAATTGCAGTGCATCGAGGTTAAATCGCTAGATTACACTACTGTGCCCGCTAGTATCGGATTTACTCCACCATTTTGTTACTCGATAAATCTCCGATCGCGAAGAAATCTTCATAACGTGTGAGAATCTTCAAAAACTATGAAAAATGTTTAAATATTTCAAACTTCCACTGTCCTGATGTGTCTGAGTCACAGAAAAGGTGTTCAGAAGTTTTCATGGGTCAAATGACACATTGATGCCTGTGTGTGTCGAGTAGAATTCACTCCGCCATTTTGTTAGAGGAGACAGTTATGAATACCATGAAAAAGGTTTACAGCTTGAAGATCAACAACCTCAAATAGAGCTAACCTACTCGATAAATTACTTGAACTCTAAAAAAGCTTTCTGCAATGCTGATGAAACTCTGGAGCACTTTCGTCAAAGGCCACTGCTCGAAGCCTCAACCAATACTAATACAAAAAGTCCCTAGATAGCTATTTTGTTGGGGTGTACGAAAGACTCCTAATGTTCGTATATCCGAAACGTAGGAAACTGTCAGAAATATTTTGATCGTGACTTTCCCGTAAGATGTTCGTTGCAAAAAGTGTTAGGCATCTTTATCATTTTGTCCACCAGTGTGATAATGATCTTATCTTTCAAAGTTCATAATGAAAATATTATTTCGTATAGTCTTTGCTCTCTGAGACTTATTCATAGTTTCCAGATGCTTTAGTAAACCTAATACACTCAAAATCCAATATTGTGCTTTGACAAGACCTATTCTAGAATATGGCAGTATAATTTGATCTCCTTATTTCAAAACATATATCGATAACATTGAGAGAGTTCAACACTTTCTTCGTCTTGTTGCTATGTATAGTGGATGTTCCATGCCTCATGAATCACATAATTATGATGACTTACTTATTAACACTAAATATTATGTTTGTAAGTAAGCTAATCAAAGGTCATATTTCGTGTTCAACGATTACTCAATTGTTTCCTTTGTATTGTATGCACCCTCAAGATATTTAAGAAATCACTTTCTATTTTATTCTGAAAGTTACCACACATCGTTTGGATCTAAGATTTGTGTAAATAGAATGATTAGTCATGCAAATTTTGTACACACTAAAACCGATTTAACCATTAAATCATTCGAAAATCTAAAATTATTCTTGCAACGTATTGTAAATTAATTTATTTTGTTAAATTTTATAAGCGATTATGTTTGACTATGTAAAATCCACATCTGTAGTTCCTTACATATTACATCTTTGTACTAAAGGATTTGTTCTCTTTAATAAATGAATAATAATAATGATTCGATGCTTTTCGTTCCAGAATAGCAACAACTGCGAGGAGGGAATACGAGGAGTCTAGTTCAGGGCGTCGCAGGGTGGAAATGGACCAGTGAATGCAGAGGATGATTTGGGCCTTAGTGGTCCTGTGGTGGCTGCGTACGAATCCTACTGGCCTGCTAAGTCCCAAGTTACCCTCTGCGCGCGCTGCGATAAACGAGTCCGAGCAGCTTCGACGATGGACCCACGATTTGTGTTTGCCCGCGTCGAACCGAGAATCGTCGACTAATTCCGCGCGAACTCGCGCCGCGGGTGGTTTTTACAGCCTCCTCGCCCGGAAAAAACGATCCACGACGTTTCCAACGTTCAGCCTGCGAATTTAACTCCAGAGACGAGTTGACTTTCGTGAAATGGGAAGTGAAATCGAAACGAAACAGTGAAGTGTTACGATTGCTTTTCAATCGTCGTCGTCGAGGGGATGCGCAACCGACGGCATCGATCGTGGAAGCTGGAGATTTTCGGTGCATCGAGGGGCGTCGCGACGCGTTGGAAGTGAGTTAACGACGCCTTGCTACTCTTCGAATATTTTTAATTCTAATAACGTTCACGTTAAATTGGTCGCGTCTTTTTTAGAGACAATTTTCCAACATTTATCAATGATAAATTCATAAAAGAAATTAAAAAAATTTGAGTATACAGGCTGTCCCAGGTGACAATGGCTAAACTTCAGTATATTCTATGGAACTAAATAAGAAAAAAATGTTATATAAAGATAGGTTGTTTCAAGTTTTAGTAAAAATAGCCACGTTTAGAAAGTAATTTTCGCCAGTACCATTAATAAATTGTTAGATGCGGAACTATTAACCCCTTACCGTACAATGACGAGTCTGACTCGTGAAAAGTTCTTGATGTCAAGTTGTCATCAAGTCACATATTTTTACATTCACGAGATATTCGTAAAACAAATCTATTCTTATTCTTGACCATTCCTTGTACGAACAAATTTAAACAAAATTAAATAATATACGTATGAAAAATAATTTGGAATTAAATCGTACGTTAAGGGGTTAACTGCCATACTTTGATCTCCAAGATCGTCAAATTTTATTATACGAAAAAGTTAAATATGGAAATTGTCCCGAAATTGTTTGGGCTTTGGTGAATTCCGAGAGAAGAAATATAAAGATTTCGGGTCGGACGTTCGAGGAATAAGTAAAAACGCGTGTAACGGGCAGAGAGGACGCAGTAAAAAATTGATTTTACAGTGCAATACCTCTTCCAAAGTACCGGTGGATCGGTCGGAGAATTCTTAAGTGCTCCAGTTACTCGACAACCACCCGCTATGCGAGCGATGTTCGAGCATATGCTGGCATCGTTCGAGCACGCGGCCGGAAACCATTCTTGTTGCCGATGTGAAGAACGGTATGCGAGAGGAGAGTTAGGTCGCGGTGACGACCGTGTACAACAAGCATTGTGTTTTAACGGACGTACAAATTTAATCGTCCTCCCCACGGAGATACAAAATTCGAATACAGAGTCCCTGTCTCGCTTCGGATGCGAAACGACTCGGAGTCGTGTTATTCGACAAATTGTTACTAGAAATACCGAAGATCCGTGAGATCGAATTCCATTCGTTGCACGAAGTGCATAAGAAAAATTCCCTAGAAAACTTTTACGAATTTCTAACAAGTCCAATACATCAACAGAAAAGGTTAACAAATTTAAAAACGAATAACAGATTTAATTCCACAATATACAGTTGCGTGCAAAAGTTTCCGGCCAACTACATTTTTCACTTTATATTCTAAAAGCGTTACTTAAAAGAATTTTCGTTAATACTAGATAAAGAGATATCGGAAATAAAAAAAATAATACAAAAAATATACGCCGCTTATTATTGTACGTGTACTTATTTATAAAATTAGTAAACTAATCTGTGCAGAAGTTTCCGGCTACGGTCAGAAACTTTTGAACACACTACTTTAAAAATTACGTAACTAAGTAGTTTCAATATAAAGAACAGTATTATATTGCTGCACTATTTCTCTTTATTTGTGATACCCGTTTCTCCAATATTAGCGAAAATTTTTTTAGATATCGCTTTTGAAAGATAATAATAATCTATAAATTTTAGCCGTTTTTTAACATCCCTCTTTTAATTTAGTAAAATGATCGACGAAAATTCCAGAGGACTTTTCCTATGGACGTTATACGTTTTTTGTGCAAAGTCATAATAACAACGTATGAAATCGTGTTATCATAGTTCTAATTGCAACAACGCCCGAAGCATTTCTCCGTTCGCTTATCGAGTCGCGCAGTTCGCGGTTATATAGCCTCGGCCACAAATTTATTAACATCTCGCAGAAATACGGCCTTATTTAAATGCGCACGCACATTTCTGCACGGTGTGGAGAAATATACGATGCTGGGAAGGGCGATTCTCGCACCTTCTCCTTTTTCTGCTTCTTCTTCACCCTCCGTTCGACGCACACATCCGCCAGGTCGTCCGAGCACCTTCACTACCGTGCATAAAATTTAACATTGATCCTCTAAATCACTCGGCCGTAACCGTCTAACCTCCGGACGACTCTCTTCCCCGCTTACCCCGTTTTCCCCGTCGGCCATTTTCCCGACAACAATCTAATTGGATTATTAACTTTATATTATTCAACCCCCTCTCGTAAAACTTTGCGATAAAACATTTACAAGCAAACTTCATATAACATGTTTTTCTTATTTTCACTTCTAAGTTAATCTCCTAAAATATTGCAGTAAGGGGTACTCTATATACGTAAATAGTAATTATTAATTACTGAGACTATTCTAGAATTCCACGAAAATTGGGCAATAAAGATGGAACAACTTTGCCACTCAACTTATCTCAACGTATCTCTAAACAACATACGGACACTATTCAACCCCCAGCCGTAAAACTTCGCGATAAAACATTTACAAACGAATTTCATATAACATGTTTTTCTTATTTTCACTTCTACATTAATCTCCTAAAATATTATAGTAGAGGACACTGTACATACACAGTATGTCGGAAAAATAACGGAACTTTTTAAATTAAAAGAAGAAAATTAGTTATTCTACCAAAATTATTTTTTTTTATTCAAATACATCCCTTCTGCATCAATACACCGCTGGGCACGTTCGACTAGTGCCAGCATAGATTTTTTTATATCATTTTGAGGAATCGCCTCAATGATTCTTGTCACCGTGTCTTGAACTTGTGTAACACTGTCATAAAACGTTTCATGGCCAGTTCGAGTTTTGGGAATAGGAAATAATCACATGAAGATAAGTCCAGCGAATACGGGGGATGTTGGAGCACACAGACCTGTTTTTTTCACCAAAAATTCACGAATAGCGACAGTCCTGTGCGATGGTGCATTATCGTGAAACAAAAACCAACTTCCTGGCGCTCGATATTCGGGCCTCACTCGAACGATTTTTTTCCACAAACGCTCCATAACACCCAAATAATATTCACCATTGACATTTTAACCCTGTGGAACGAATTCCCGAAGTATAATACCTTTAGAATCATAAAAACAGATCAACATTGTCTTCTCTCGTGACTTTTGTAATCGCAATTTTTTCGATTTCGGAGAGTCTGGGGACTTCCACGTTGCACTTTGGCACTTTGTTTGTGGATCGTACTTGAAGCACCAAGTCTCGTCTCCAGTCACAATCGATTCCAGGAATGTGCAGTTCCATCTGGCTGTTTTAATAAGATCCTTGGAATGTTCAACGCGAGCAATCTGTTGGTCCTCATTTAATGCGCGAGGAACAAATCGAGCACAGACTTTCCGTTTATTTAAGTCCTTTGTCAAAATTTCGTGAATCATGTCTTTAGTTGTATTTAATACCTCTGCCATCCATCTCACACTTGAAGTCGCATAGTAGGTAATCATTTCATGTACTTTTTTCCACCAACTCATCGCGATTTTTCTTTCTTGAACGGCCTGGCTTTGGGTCATCTTCCAAAGCATCACGACCGTCCTGGAATCGTTTATACCATTCGAACACACGTGTACGGGATAAACCATCACCATAAACTTTTTTCATCAATTCAAATGTTTCTGTAAAAGTTTTCCCGAGCTTGAAACAAAATTTAATATTTGCTCTTTGTTCCATTGTGTTCCTGCGACGAAGTGACAAAAGGTACTGCGGCTTTAACCGTTATAACTTGACAATCCGTTAGTCGATTCCAATAATGATGCTTTTGTTTTGTAGAGGAAATATACAGCTTTCAGCTTATACATATATTGCTTCAATAGATGGCATTAGCATTTTCATTAAATTTAAAAAGTTCCATTATTTTTCCGACATACTGTGTATGTAATTAGTAGACTGCGGATCTTTATGTAAATTCACATTTTTATTAATAGAATTAATGAAACGGAAGCTTCGCAGAGGGCTGTCTCAACCCCTAAATATAATAATTCGTATCTTGAAGCATTTCTTATATTTTTGCATATTAAATGCATTCTGTAGTTTTTTGAGAATTAAAATTTCCCATAAATGCATAAACATCCACAGTCTAGTAATTAGTAATTATTAATTACTGAGACTATTCTAGAATTCTACGAAAATTGGACAATGAAGATGGAGCAACTTCGCCACTCAACTGATGAATCTCGATTTTCTCAAACGTTGTAGAACGTATCTCTAAACAACATGCGAACGCTATTCAACCCCCTGTCGTAAAATGCGATAAAACATTTACAAGCAAACTTCATATAACATTTTTTTCTTATTTTTACTTCTACGTTAATCTCCTAAAGTATTGCAGTAGGGGGCACTCTATATACGTAATTAGTAATTATTAATCACTAAGACTATTTTAGAATTCTACGAAAATTGGGCAATAAAGATGGAGCAACTTCGCCACTCAACTTATGCTGAAACGTTGCAGAACGTATTTCTAAACTACATACGGACGCCATTTCGCTTCTAACCGCTATTATACGTTTCAGAGATAAGGAATTAATTCGACGGGATGACAATGCAAGAATGTATTCCGATATCGTGCCACCGTGTACATGACTCGACGACGAAACGCCATTGTTTGAGAGAAGCGTATATCTATGCTGTCGATGTCGCGTCCATAAAGAACCGCCGTTTCGTATTGATAGCTTCTAAGGCACGAAAATGCAAACGTGACAATTGGCTATGTGCAGACAACAACGGGCCAAGACAGAAAACATGATCGATCGCGTGTCAAACCTTTCCTCGTGAATCGACTTCTCGAAGAATGCTCGGTAATACGGAACGGAACGCAGAAATTAAGCAACACCCTAATGCTATTTTTGTAACGATCGTCTAAAGCGACACTTCTTGGTTTGGCAGTCAACGTGTTAAGTTTGAAAGAAATTCCAAGTTAAGCGATCGAACGATCATCGATTGTACGCGCAAGATTTTCCTAATGGGAATCGACCGATCGATTATTCGCGAGATCGACGGGGTGAACCGCGATGGCGAGGCAGAAACGGCTGCAACGCCATGTTCAATTCCTCCGCGATAGAAAAGAAACGCACGCCCGGATAGAAGTGGTATTACGCAGGGGAACGAAGTTGTATCATTGTGCCACGGCGCGGGGCGCCGTGCTGCCGGGCACTGTAAATCTCAAGGCCCGTACAACCCGAAGAAATCATTACACTGGGACGCAATATATTGCCGTTAATATAGCGCAGCACGCCCTTTTAAGTTGCAGTCGGTACGCACTCTCGCACCATCCATTTCTTGGTCCGAGCTCTCGGGCCTTCGGTACCTCTATATTTCCAAGTTCATCACTCTGTGCAATCTTCGCGATAAGGCGTTGCACGGTTAATTTTCACTAAAATCTGCACGATTAACTTTCCACCATTCAGTCTGAACCTGAACTCAAACCTGATCTAACAGAAATAGAAAGAGAATCGGCGAAACGAAAGGAACCGACGCACGAAAAGATTAATAATCATGCAATAAGACAAAGTTTTCTTACTTTTTTTAAAGACGATACAAACACGTTTCTGGGATTCTTACGATCGACACGAGTCCAAACACCATATAAATCAGATTATTTTTAACTAATATACAGAGTGTTCCGCATTTTTCCGTACACACTTCAACAGTGTGTTCTACAAACAAAAATAGGATTAAACCGCGATGTTAAGTGTTATGCAGAGTGTTCGGCCACCCCTGGGAAAAATTTTAATGGGAGATTCTAGAGGCCAAAATATTGATGAAAATAATTGAGGCTTCGTTAAAAAGTTATTAAAAAATTAAATTAGAAAAATTTCAAATCGTTCTAAAAAAATTATTTTTGGTTGCGGGGTACAATTACAATCATTTTTGGTGAATATACATACCCCCGAGATCTTACGCACTTTCGAGAAAATAATTTGACTGGATAGACAAATTTTTCGACAAAATTAAAAAATTTCAAATCGTTCTAAAAAAATTATGTTTGGTTGCAAGGGGCAATTACAATCATTTTTGGTCAATAGACATACCCCCGAAAGTTTAACCACTTTCGAAAAAAAAATTCCTTACCAAAAATATAATTTCTGACTAAAAATGGTTCACCGAAATTTCATGCCTACGTTTAAAACATCATAACTTTTGAACGGATTGGACAATTTCAATATTTCAAAATGCAACGACGCGTATTTCAACCAAGAATATGTAGAAATTCCAAAAATATTCGAGAAGTTGTTCCTCGGCCCCGCAAAATGAAAAAAAACCCATAAACATGGTCCAGTTTTCAAACGGCCATAACTTTTACAATAGTGAATATATTTCAATGAAATTTTAGGAGGAAATAAAGCTCATGGGAACCTACAAAAAAGTATTAAACAAATTTTCTATAAGGCATCAAACAAAATTATTAAAAATCAAAACCGAATTTTTAAGAAAACTTGTAGGGTGCCCAAATTCGACGAAAATGAAAAGTTTCATATTATTCTGGAAAAATTATTTTTGGTTGCAAGGGTCAATTACAATCATTTTTGGTAAATAGACATACCCTCGAAATCTTACGCAGTTTCGAAAAAAAAATTCAAATAGGTGGACAAAATGGACAAAATTAAAAAATTTCAAATCATTCTAGAAAAATTATTTTTGGTTACAGGGGTCAATTACAATCATATTTTGACAATAGACATACCCCCGAAATCCTTCGTACTTTCGAGAAAAAAAATTCCTTACCGTATATATATTTTCTGGCTAGGAATGGTTCCCCAAAATTTCATGTGTATGTTTAAAAAATCATAATTTCTCGACGGATTGAAAAATTCAAAATTCAAACAATGAAAAAATACATTGGATGTATACTACAGGCGGAACTTTAAACGTTAATAACTTTTTAACGAAGCCTCAATTAACAAATTGGTATTTTTGATTTTCGACTTATTTTAGTCTCTAGAATCGCCCTTTAAAATTTTTCTCAGAGGTGGCCGAACACCTTGTATAATAAAAAATTCATAAATGCTTTGTTAATAATTTATGACAAAAATATGAAATGTGATGTTTTTTTATTTATTAAACAAACAAATCTACAAAAATTTTGTTTAATGAGAGCAACTGCTAGCCGAGGTACGAAAATATATTTTTAACGTAGAATTATGTGGATAACTTAAACATTTCTTTATCAGAGTTTAGTTTCTATCATTTATGCTGAAGTATTCTTTCTTCGACGATAACTTTTTATTGTCATAAAATTTTGAACCATTGATCAAGTTTATGTTCAGTAAATTGCAAAGAAACTCACGATATCGAATGCTTGCAAAAGCTTGATTTTATTTCATTATAAATTTTGTTTCTTATTCGAATGTCCTGAATCCCAACCGAATTTCACAGTTCATATTTTTATCATATCTTCTTGACAAAGCATTTATGAATTTTTTGTTACATAACACTTTAGTCTTACTTTTACTTGTAGAACACACTGCTAATATGTGTACGGAAAAATGCGTAACATCCTGCATAATATTAACACGTTGACCGCCACATCGCCCACATTTTCAAATAATTTGCAAGAATATTTTATAGTGGAACAATTACATAGTAACAACATACTAAAGTTCGCCGCGAATAGTCACTGTGGTCGTTCGAGGAACGTTGCTTCGTACTTTTGTTCGCGTTTCTGAAATACAGGTTGGACCGCGGAATAATTCAACGGGGCCAATTTGTGGTACTCCCTGCACACAGAGTAGAGCCATAAGGGCTCGTGTATGGACGCGTAGTCTCTCGAGTGCAGAGATTCTTACGTACGCCCGAGGTGTTTACCAAGAAAAAAGGGCAGAATCGCAGTAAATCAGCGCTAATGGCGTTGTAGCTGGATACTGTGAATCGGACGATGAGCAAAACGCTGTAACTAGGGATCTTCCCCGTTATCGATATATCGATATAATATTTAGTGCCGGAAGGAAGTATCGTGGCAGTTATCACGGAACGCCTTCATTCAGTATATCAAATTTAATATTCGTTAAGTGCTATGCTTCTTAAATAGGGGCGTATTAGTGGTACCTTTCTGCCATAAATATAATTTTTCTGAATAACGAGTTCCTGCAATGTCGTAACAGACATAATAGCTTACCCACTTAACAATTTTTAACGATTTCTTGTGAAAATAATACAAATATTCTAACAAGTAATAGTCTAACAAGGAACCATCGCGAACGGTCCGGCTTCGATTTTGATGAAACTTTGTACACTTATAAAGCAGCCAAAAATAATCGACACGTATTTTTTTTTAGCTGCGGTAACTTGAAGTTTTGGCTCGAAACGGCTATCTCGAAAACGGAAAGAGATACAAAAAAATTGTTAATGGGCGAGGTTGATGGTTTCTTATGTACAATAACATGGTGTTAAAAAATTAAAAAAAATACAATTTGTTTATAACAAAAAAAAATTTATTAACTTAATTTTTCATTTTATTGAAATTTTCATAATGACAAAAAATGACGAGCATTTTATTCCAAATCCATTGGTATGCGATTTTTTAAAATTGCCTCCTACAGTTTTGCAGATTTTGATGATTTACATCTTGCGCGCACATCCATTATGGTAGTAGCCGTTCTAACTTTGATTTTAATGAAGCACTGTAGGCTTGCACTAAATTATACAGTAACAAGTAACAAGTAACAATAACAGTAACAAGTTTCTTAACAGCAATGAAAAGATTTTTTTTTATGCCCACCTATGACATTGTGGCAAAGGGGGAGCGATTTATAAATTATAAATACATACAGTGTGTATACCAGGAGATAAAGATACACTTATTATTCTCATGATGTACTTGCTTTAAAATACAAATTGAATAAATAAATATTGTCATTTCTGCGGCTCGCCTATCATGCAGTTTACGCACGTTATCTAAATCTTCACTGTTGTGAAAGCATTCTGTGTAATTTGTATAATAAAAATACGTGTCAAATGAGATTAGTATGTGCATCTGTATCTCTGTTGTTATTAACATTCTTTAAAATCGAGACGGTTTTTGTAATAAACATGATAAAATGGGTATATTGAAATGGAGTTTGTATTATACCTTTTGATAACGTGACATATCGTAAAGTTAATTAAATTGATTGCCCTTGTCATGTGAAAATAATATTTGTTGGTAGATAAGTGGGAGAACATTGTTGGTTATCCATACAGCCGAGGTGCCGATTCTGGGCATTTAAACGTTGCACTTATCCAGCCAATCTTTTGTTGCATATATCCAGCTTTTACTGTATTCGGAAAGATGGTAAATATTAATCCTATTAATGTAATAACTTTACTGTCTGCTGCGTTTGTTGAGTGGAACCAGGGACCCACGCCAATTAATAGCGCAGAAGAAAATTTAAGGGATGTATTATTCGATTTAATTGTAAGAAGTGTCGAAGACACGGCATTCCTGGTTGAACATGAAACGTGTGTTGAAATGGACGGGACGCCTATCGACCAAGAAAATCAGGATGCTGATTTGAACTGGTTGTGGGTAGATGAAGAGGAGGAAAATAGGACACCGAATATTCCAAACATATACGAACAAGACGTTGTATGTCATTCGAATAAGGAATACATCCCATTCGAATATAAAAGGAAAGCTGTGGCGTACTGGAACAGCGGGAAGTCGAAGCGATTAAAATTAGACACCGTACGTTCCAAATTCCGTCACGTGAAATCCGAAAGAATGCTTCGTAAATGGGCTTTACAAGTTGAACAGGGTGGCACAAAAAAGGAAAAGATAAAACGTATTGCAGAGTATACATTTAATAAATTTATGGAAGCTCGGCAGTTAAGAGTAATTGTGCATGAAGTAGATCTACGGCGATGGGCTTTACAAGCGAGGGATATAGAAAATTTACAAACATTTAAAGCCGGATATACTTGGCTATATACTTTTAAAAAGATGTTTAGATTAGTGTCCAGAAAAATTACCAGATTTGTAACCACAAATATGGTAAATCGAGAAGACGATATTCATTTGCAATGCAGCGCATTCGTGAATGAAGTAAAATCATATATAGCCCGAAATGAACCACACAATGTTTACAATTCCGACCAAAGTGGTTTTAATTTGGAATTACATTCAGGGCGCACTTTGGCTGAAGAAGGTATAAAAATCGTAGAAGGAGGTGTTCAATCAGTGTCATCCACCACTCATAGTTACACCATCCAGCCAACCATTTCAGCTGATGGACAATTACTGTCACCATTATTTATTGTACTGAAAGAGAGTACAGGACATTTCGGGCCGATTGTGGAACAACATTTATTTCGCCCTGACAATGTATATCTTGTAGCTTCAAAGTCAGGCAAATTAACTACGGACCATTTCAAGACCTGGTTAAGAGAGATTTACTTTGCAAATACTGGGGCCGCAACAGTTCTAATTCTTGATTCCTGGAGTGGTCACTGTAAGAAGACGGTGAACGAAGTTACTCCCGAGGGCAAAAATGTAAAACTTTTTATAATACCAAAAGGTGGAACAAAGTATGTTCAACCACTGGATGTTTACGGTTTCCGCACTTGGAAAAATTTCGTCCGCCGATTTTCCGATATAGTTCTCGTTTTAAATCACGACATTAATCTCCACGCTAGGAATAATATAATTAAACTTCAATCTCTGGTCCACAATCAATTTTCATCGCCAAGGTTCCAAAATTTTATTAAATACTCCTGGTATAAATCCGGATATATAGATGAAAAGCCAAATGCATTCCAGAATCCTGTTGAGTACTGCTATTCTGTTGAAAATGAGCCAACATGTCATATTTGCGGTGACGTGGCAATAATTAAATGCGCATGGTGTAAGAAATCTTTATGTTTCAGACATTTTTTCGACGAGTACCACTATTTTCGGAACTATATAGAATAATTGTTATACACACTGCATATATTTATAATTTATAAATCGCTCCACCTTTGCCACGATGTCATAGGTGGGCAATAAAAATAATTAATCCTTTCGTTGCTGTTAAGAAACTTGTTACTGTTATTATTACTCGCTACTTATTACTGTATAATTTAGTGCAAGCCTACAGTGCTTCATTAAAATCAAAGTTAGAACGGTTACTACCATAATGAATGTGCGCGCAAGATGTAAATCATCAAAATCTGCAAAACTGTAAGAAGCAATTTTAAAAAATCGCATACCAATGGATTTGGAATAAAATGCTCGTCATTTTTTGTCATTATGAAAATTTCAATAAAATGAAAAATTAAGTTAATAAATTTTTTTTTGTTATAAACAAATTGTATTTTTTTAAATTTTTTAACACAATGTTATTGTACATAAGAAACCATTAACCTCGCCCATTAACAATTTTTTGTATCTCTTTCCGTTTTCGAGATAGCCGTTTCGAGCCAAAACTTCAAGGGGTGGTTTCACCCCTTAAACTCGAGTTACCGCAGCTAAAAAAAAATACGTGTCGATTATTTTTGGCTGCTTTATAAGTGTACAAAGTTTCATCAAAATCGAAGCCGGACCGTTCGCGATGGTTCCTTGTAAGAATTTGACCAAAATGAAAAACTAAAGGACGTGACAAGCAATTTATTGAAAACGTTAATTAAGCAGGAAATACTCACCTCCTTTAATAAATTTTTATCAGTAAACCTGGAAAGCATTATTTAAAAAAATAGAAGTAAATATATTTATGTTATTACAAATTATACGTTCCTCTGCAAAGTTATTTATTATATTGTTGTAATCAATATTCAACGTAAAACTAGATTCAAAAACAATTTCAACAGTTCAATTAACCTCTTAGACACGGCTGAATTTTTTATTCAATTTTTGTATTGTAGCTGTACGACGGAGTTCAATGCGAATTACGCGTAAACATTGAAATGAAGTTTTTTGATAGCACTGTTATAAAATGTTGTGAAGGCAAAAGGAGTGTGAAACAAAACATATGAAAACGATTATTTAATTCAAACGGTGAGCGAGTGAGCCACTATAGTGGCGCGTCGTTCAGAAAGGTGACATCCGCGAAAGCCAGTATTGTGGCGCATCGTGCCTAAGAGGTTAATTGATTACGTGTACGTGGTAATGTTAGGCTAAAAATTATTAAGTTCGAAAAGTAAATATAGTAAAAATAACTATGCGATTTATTTTCAGGTATGACAAATTCAAGAACCAGTGTGAAGTTCGTTGAGGCAGAGTTGGGGTTTCTATGCGGCATGTGCCTTACTTTTATAAATGCAATGCCCTTCGAAATCCCAAAAATGTCCAACGCTTGTCAGCGTCGCTAAAAAACGGGAATGAGATTTCGAAACGAACCGAATTACAAAAGCGAGGATTTTTATTGCGATATAAAATTAAAATTTCCCTCCAGTTCAAAAGAAATTCAACCCTCCAACGACGAGCACAAATGGCTCCATTTACGGTTATTTAAGGAAGGACACAATTTGTTGAAGAACGCCTACTTTACAAGATAAAATTGTTAAAAACACGTATCTTTATATCATTCCTTTTATACCGAATTAAATTATGTAAACGAATGTTTGACACATTTTAAAACAGAATGATACACAAAATTGAAATTGTTTTTTTCAAATATTCGATCATTCTTTCCAAACTTAATTATACGAAATTAATTTTTACATAATAGAATTCAATGTAATAAATGGCACAAAAGGTTCACTATTAAAATAACTCACCAGTTCGAGGTTCACATCCGCCAATCGCAGCCTTGGTATCCTGACGGTGCTTCTGCGTAACGGTGTCGTATAGATGTTTTCATCTCGATTGTCTTCATTATCAAATCGCAATCGAGCCCTTCGCATTTTGTACAGTCTCGAATTTTGATTTCTGCACTTTTATTCGTACTTACACAATTTCACGTCAATCGACTGCAAATATTAAACTTACTTAGCATCGAACGCGATCGAATTATCAAATTTATTTTTCAACAAATCCCACTGTTCTCGATGTATTATACTTTAAGGGGAGATTCTCGTGTAACAGGTTCAAAAAATCGATTTATCATTTCTTGCATAAATCAAAAAAACATTTTACAAATATGCTACAAAAAGTAGTTCATTTTCTTTTCAAACGTTATAAATATTTCAATTCTCCATATTTTCACTTTAAATTGGGTTCTAACTTAAAGAAATTCCTTTTCATTTTGCAGTTAGATAACTGTGAGAAGAAATTACCAAAATTCTACAGTTGATAAATAATAAAATGAATCTATATAAAAAAAGTTTGTTCTACAATTTGAAACTATCTCCTTTTATCCCCCAAAAAGTACAATCAAATATTGACAATAGTTTAAAAAAAAATTTCGCAACGTTTTGTATTTATAATCGATCTTTCGTAACAGAAATTTTGAAACTTATTTTCGCGGATACGCACAAAGAATCGATTCGTTTAATTCGTACCGTGCTTACGATCGTTTGCAATTTAATTACACAACGCGTACGACACAAAGCCACGTGCTATATTTGATAAGTATGCGACAAAAGACGATCACGAATATTTCAAAAGTACAAAATTGCTTTCGAGAACGAGTATAATGTACTACGAACCGGTTTCCGCGTCGATCAACGTTTAACTGATCGACATTGAGCAAGGATCACGAAGACGTCGCTAGGCGTACTCTGTTCGAAAACGTAAACACAACAGGCAGTAACTTGTCGAATCAAAAAAACTTTTGACTGCTTCGAGGAAAGCCAGGCCAAATTCGCTGGCAGTAAATACCTTTCCGTTTTTTCTTCAGAATCACGAACCTTTCAACGGCCACGATAATTTATTTGCGCCAAACAGCGTGTGTCACGTAACTGCGTCGCCTGAATTTTCTTGTAAACTATTTGTCGTATAAATTTTACAGTACGAGATCATTAATGTTCCTTTATATGTATAAAACTGCATATTTCTTTAATACAAATTGAATCGTTTATAACAAATACATATTTTATTGTTGAATGAATTGTACATTGTACGCAAGTTTTATTACGTTGTAAATCCTAAATTATTATTATAATAGTATAGATTTATTTATAAAACATGTATATATCTTAAACCCTTGAAAATTATGCTGAAAATAAAAAATGTTATATTAAAGAATTTTTGAAAATTGAATCTTGAAGTATTGAAGGAGGTAACCTAATTTTAAAGTTTATTTTATAATTACACATGTCGTGTAATTATGTGTTACGTCGACAGGAAGACGGATGGATCTAGAAATGTGTAAAAAATGAAATCACAATGCGTAGCAGCAGATTATTTTATTGTATCAATCTGTTGTTTGTCACGTTCAGTAACGGACTGTGTGGTCCATTATATAGGAAAAATATTTTGTAAGCGTGTATTTATATTCGTGAGAACTCACTTACATATTATAAGACGATCCTGTATCAGAACAAGATCGCTTTCTAAATTACAATATTTAACTACATCATTTAATAACAGCGTGAAACAATTGCCATTCTATGCATTCCTTAAAAAGTTTGATTTTTCTTACACAGATGTACAAGCCGTCTGAGAAGACGAAACTTATGTATTCAAACTTTTGAAATGTTTGAATTATCCATCGATTCCCTAAAAAGTCAACTGTTCGTAGGGAAATGATCGATAATAAAAATATTTTTAAATTTTGAACGCGTCCTTACTTTTTAAACGACAGTTGAACATAAATTTTAATTAAGTTCGTTTAACTAAATTTCGTAAATTTATCGAAAAACTAAATACAGTGAAAACACGATGCAAAATAATCAGTGCAATTGTAGCATTATCTAACTACGTTAGATTATTACTTCATTCTGTCATGTATACGTGGAAGAAAAGAAAATAAATTGCGTGAATATCCGTGTCGCTTTGAAAATCACGAAACAAGAAATTATATAATGAACAAAATGATGCCGACCTGTCTCGACATCCTCAACTTATTCACCATCGTTTTAGTCTAATTAACGCCAAGAGGCCACTTCGGCGAAGGCCTTCTTCATGTCCGATACTTGAGCAGTGTCAACGTCATTGTACTTCCGCTTTCGGCGCCGTTTCCCTGCGCGGATAACAAAAAATTGGTTTATTCGCAACGACATAACCCTTCGAATCTATTAGTTAACTCTAAATCCCTTACGTTTTCTGCAAACAAATAAAAATGATCAAAGGCAACCAAAATTACTTTCATGTCTCAAACTCGAAATTTTTCTAGCTAATTATTTCTTTTGCAAAAAAAAAATGCATCGGTATAATACAATCGATTGCACAAAATAGTAATATTTTTACTATATAAATCGCAAGTCTTGCTCATGAAAGAAAATGAGGTATCTTTGAGAGACAATTTACCTATTTTTCTCGATCTGTTTCTGTACTGATTTCTAATTGGAAAAATAGGGGTTCGTGTTGCGACAACCATCTTTTTTTGGTCAAAGGGTGTCATAATTCTGGTCATTTTCTTTTTGCTTTTCCGCGATTTACACAATCAAATTTTCGTAATCCTCAGAATGGTCGAAGCTTTTAGATTATTTATATTGTAATATTCGCGACTGAGCTAAGGTTATTTTTTGGTTCGCCATTTTGCGCGACCTTCGTTTGCTCGACGAACGACTCGACTACCTAGCAGGTCTTCGACACAGCTCTCGATCGTTCGTAAGGATTAGAAAAATCGGCAATAGACTCTGACGTTAATTCCAATTTGTTACCTGTGGCCACCTTCCACTCATCCTCGTTCTGCGTCTTCTTTGCGCCGTTCGTCGACACCGAGTTCTCCCCCGTTTCCACCGCGACATCTCTGAAAACAAAGAAAACAGTCAACCCTGTCTATCGCGGTAATTCTTGATCCAAGATCCGCGATTCTGCACACAAATATTTCAAATGTGAATCTTTTTTTTTCCTTTGGGTTTTAGGTTTTGGGTTTGGTTATTTTGGGGTAATTCTGTTAAATTTTATGGTACAATTGGGTTTCTTTCAGATAGTTCAAATACAGAACTTCTTCCAACCAACCCGAAACCTCAAAAGGAAAGATAGAATAATTCTATCAAGACTCAGAACCGGACACTCAAGGATTACTCGCCAAACGTGTATCTTCCAAGGATCGAAAACTATTATAATATCGATTTCAATTACGAGGAACCGAAACAGTGTTAGAAATAGTTTTATTTCGGATCCATTTCAATTATAATTATATCTATACTCCTCATATACACCTTTGAATTCTTTTAATTGTTAAAATAAATAAACTCATCGATCTCAAAATAAAAATTCGCTATTTGCCTAATAATTTTTTATGTTTTCTCATTTTTCCATTCTCGATACTCTAACACGATTTATCGGAATTGTTGCGAAATGGAGCACAACAGGACATTTGGTATTCGCGGTAAATATACGATGTGGAAATCGTAAACGGACATTGCCGGAAATAAATAACATGCATATTTGCGTACGCGTTCCGTGATCGTGCATGGAAACACGTTGATCACTTCCGTCGTGCATACGTACAACGTACGTTAACGGGAATTGATCGAACACGCGGGAATATGGACCAAAGTTTAAACTCTGAAAAATCCCATACAAGGCCCGGATACGGCTCGTTGAAAAAAAAAAAAAGAGATCAATTGCCTCTAGTCGTACACTATCGAGCGTAACAGTACGAAGAATTTATTCGGTGCACGTGTTGAAGCTTGCTGCGGAAATGTTGTTGGCCGTAGTCACAACTTATGAATATGCAGCATCACGTGCGTGCATGCAGAATGCACGTGTGTACATCGTCGTTAAGTATGGCTGATCAGTGCAAGAATGCCAGATACCCTTTCAGCGGGGAATTTTCTTTCGATGCGTGTCTTTCGTGAACATCAACCACTCCAACGAACCTAACAAGCCTCTAAAAGTTTCTTCGTATCTCGCGCGAAGAAAATCTTTCTCGATAAGGGCAAACTTTTTCAATACTAAACTCAAATATTTCCTTAAAAATGTACAAATCATCTCTTCAGTTTTCTTTTGGCACCTGATCGAGACTAATCTAAAAAAGATCGTTCGTTTCTGTGGAAGATGAGAAATTCATCCGAGTCTTCAACGGTAAAATCTTCGATTCTGAATCTTCTCAACCGGTTGGGGATGGTTTACAGCGGTATAACCAAATATCTTCTTAAAAATAACTAAGTTGTCAAAAATGTACAATACAAATTATCTCTTCGGTATCCTTTTGGTACCTGATCGAGACTAATCTAAGAAAGATCTCTCTTCGTTTCTGTGGCAGATGGGAGATCCATCCAAGTCTTAGACGTTAAAATCTTCGGTTCTGAATCTTCTCAACCAGTTGGAGATGGTTTGAAGCGGTGTAATGTCAGTTTCTCTGGGGTTTTCGTGCTCAGAAACATACTAGAAAATGAATGAGCAAATACACTGTTTGAAAACTAGGATAGGACTCAATTTTCCATAAGAGAAAACAGACTCAACCGCTTCTCCAGGTATTGACCTCAAAAGCAAACTTATGGGACAACCTAATAGATCCCGCAATTAGAGGGTCAATGCGCCATCAGCAGCGCGATTACTGTTCCAGAAATTCATTCAGGAATTCTCGGTGTGCATTGTCACGACACTGGCAGCAACTCTATAAGATACATGGGTTAGACTAGCCGGCAACACGGTATTAATGAGGCGCCCACGTGCCGACCAATTACTACGCTCGTAACTCTTGTCATTCCAAGGAATGGTAACTGCATCGAGCGACTCGAGCTTTTATTGCATCTTGTACGAAACCTTGAACTTCGTGTAGCGGATATGTACCTCCTCGTATCCCTGTAAACTTCCGCCAAGGCATTAAATGACGGGGAATTCGATGCGAGCGTGGCTCGAATTATTCCGAAAGTAGATATCCCTGAGCGTTCCTCGTCGAATAAACATTCGAGCAGCCATTTTTACACAGTGGCACGACAAACTGATAGAAAAATTCTTTCCACGACGAATCCCTTTCTTTCAAGGAAAAGATGTAATATTCCTGTTCAACAGAATTAAAGTTTGCTGTTAAAAATCGAAAAGTAGCTTTCGACTTTAACGAAACAATTTTGGATATTTCTTTGCCAAAATGGCGAAATAAGTGATATTTTTATTCCGTTGCTATCCTTTCAAATATAATATTCCTGCTTAATAAAATTCTAGTTTGCTGTTAAAAATTGAAGGGTAGCCTTCGACTTTAACGAAACAATTTTGGATATTTCTTTGCCAAAATGGCGAAATAAGTGATATTTTTATTCCGTTGCTATCCTTTCAGATGTAATATTCATGCTTAATAGAATTCTAGTTTGCTGTTAAAAATCGAAGGGTAGCTTTCGACTTTATCGAAACAATTTTGGATACGATCTTTTTCCAAGATGGCGAAATACGTGATATTTTTATTCCGTTGCTATATTTTTAGATCGTGGCCGTTCCTTCCTTGAAAAGCGTCTATAGAATTTAAAAGTTTCGTTTTAGAGGGATATCTGATAATATTATCAGACACCGAAGTAATGTTTACGGTCTGAAGAAGGTAAAGGTACCAGGAGATAGTAGATTTCCATGCATAATGCAAATACTTTGGAGCAAGCAGTATAGCGAACACAGCCGCTGTATCTGGATTATGCCTTCGGGATCGCGGCTATAATGAGTTTAACATGCTTCCGGTTTTCTTTTACTTGTTGCAGCTTCTTTTCTCCTTTCGATGCCTTTTTCCACCACGCGTACATTCGCTGCTTATTTTTAAATTTTAACACCCACATCACGAATAACTGTATTTTTTTTAAATATTGCATTTCCTATTTTACACGACGACAGACGTTTTAAAGCCAAGCAAATCACTTTGATCCCGTTAATTTTGCGAATATAAACAAATCCTGTTGTAAATAAGCAAATAAAAAGTTTTACCATTTGTCTTAAGTGGAAACTACGATCGATTGTGCTTCTTTTACTTGTTGCAGCTCCTTTTCTCCTTTCGATGCCTTTTTCCACCACGCGTACACTCGCTGCTTATTTTTTAATTTTAACACACACATCACGAATAACTGTATTTTTTTTAAATATTTCATTTCCTATTTTACACGACGGCAGACGTTTTAAAGGCAAACAAATCACTTTGATCTCTTTAATTTTACGAATTCAAACAAATCCTGTTGTAAATAAGCAAATAAAAAGTTTTACCATTTGTCTTAAGTGGAAACTACGATCGATTGTGCTTCTTTTATTTGTTGCAGCTCCTTTTCTCCTTTCGATGCCTTTTTCCACCACGCGTACACTCGCTGCTTATTTTTTAATTTTAACACCCACATCACGAATAACTGTATTTTTTTAAAATATTGCATTTCCTATTTTACACGACGACAGACGTTTTAAAGGCAAACAAATCACTCTGATCTCTTTAATTTTACGAATTAAAACAAATCCTGTTGTAGATAAGCAAATAAAAAGTTTTTGCGTTTCTCTTAAGTGGGAATTATAATCGACCGTACTTTAAGAAAATAAAAAAAGAAAAAATCATTTCTTTTTTCAAACTTCTAGCATAGGACACTCCCGTTAAGTATACAAGGTGTCTCAGTATTGATGGTACAACCGGAGAGGAGGTGATTCTACATAAAGAAACAAACTGAAAATAAAGAATAAAATTATATCATTTGAGATTTCGTTGTCCAGAAAATCAACTGTGAATATGCACACGCGCGCATTTAACTATGGCTTAGATAAATAAATTTCGATGCTGGCTTTTATTATGTTTTTTGTACTTCTGTACACTCATGTTGACATGATTTCCTAAGCACGTATCATAATTTTATTTGTTGTCCTAGTATGTTATTATCCTCAATTTTGACTTATCATGGTCCCCATATTTAACACTCTTTGATTTGTATCTATGGGGTCATGTTAAAACAAACGAGTATAAAAAGAATATTTTATGCACTCCTCGATTAAAAGCGAGAATCATTCGGGGAATTAAAGATACAGAATACATTAGAATCCATTAGTTCATGCAAATCTAATTTAGAGAATTGAATATGTAGCACAACGGGCAATTTTTAACAATTTTTGTATGAATTAAGTTAGTTTAATAAGTAAATTACATGCCTTATTTTCATTTCAATCTACTTTAAATCCATAAATAGAGGTAACACAGTACATCGTGTTGATACTAATAATATTGGTGCTATTTGTATCGAAATCAATTAACAATTGATTTTCTCGACAACGAAACCTTAAATGAAAAAATTTTACTCTTTACTTTCGATTTGTTTTTTCATCTAAAATCACGCTCTTTCCACGTGTACCGCCGATGCTGTGACACCCTGTATAATTTGAAACCCGTTGTGGTCGGTACGTTGATGCAAAAATGATGAAAATAATTTTGTACAATCGTTTCGCCCAGTCCGGTATTTAAAAGCATTCCGAATGCTTAAATGTAACTAAGCGGAACGTAATAAAATACAGAACGAAAGAAGTCTCTACCGAAATAACGTACGCTCGGCGCGAAAATTGCTTGGTAATAACGTGGCTATGGCGCCCGACGATATACAGCGCCATTATAAAATTTTTCTGCAATAAGCCATCCCGATTTATCGCGGGCGCGTTTGAATCTTAATCTTTTTCCAATTTGCTGGCGTTACGGAAGGCGATTGCCTCGATCGGTCGGATCCACCGTTGGTCGTTCCGAGCCGGGTAATTACGCGAATGGTCAGGCATGATAACCTGTTTCACGGTAATTAATATACACGTACGGGGCGAGACATTTCTTTTTTTTCCCGAATACGTCGTAATAAAACGCGCGTTGCACGGATATCAAAAATTTATTGGACACCGCCCGGGGGATATATGATTTCCGATTAATATCGCTTTCATTACCGAAAAATACAGAGTGTCGATGAAACAATAAACGTCAACGTTACGGTTGTCGCCGTTTCCACGTTAACGCGCCTCTTTCTACGCTCAACGTTCCACCCTTCGCGTACGATCTATATTAAATCCGCGTTGCGGATCGATCCGCTGAACGGTCGATCGACGTAATAAAAATGCTCGCGGGTTGCTACAATGTCCCGTATTATTCATGTTACTTCGCGGCGGCGGATAGAAATTTATTACGATCGGGGCCCCTCGACCCACTCCGACGCAGGTGAACCAGATGTCTAATAATCTCTTTAATAAATGATTCGGCATCACAATAAATAACATTTAATAAGCACGCTACGTGTGATTTCCTTAGAGTTTGTAAGGCGGTAAGTAACCTGGGCAGCCGGGGGTTAATGTACCTCTGACTGATATTAATAGCTTAATGTATAGCCGCGGTGATCTGCATCGTAAATCGTCATTACTTGCCGTGGTTTACTTCGATTCGCGGGGCTGTTCGTAGGAATCGCAAACGTTATTTACCCAGCCAGATATGCAAAGTGACCGGCTTCTTCGTCGCTGGTGTTATTTATTCAGCGACCGATAACAAATCCCGTTTGAAAAGTTTTAATTACGAGTAAGACCAAAGCCTAATGTACTCGAATACTTCTAACCTATCCACGCACACGCGTTGTAGATACCTTTCCCTTTAATTCTGCTGCAAACTAAATCTCAATGAATGGTATATTCTATCGTAAAACACGTATTTTTATACATAGAAATATATATAGAAATATGTACAAATTCTTTCAACCTAAAATGGTTTTCAAGTCTTCGGCCATTCTATACATTTGAAACGGAAAATGGAAATTCTTAATAAAAATGTGTTTGCTTATACCAGGTATTAGAATAAAAACAAAAAATCAATAATTACAGAAATTATTAGTTTCTTATATAGCCTGAACGTATTATTATTATTGTTAAATAACTTTTACAATTTTGATTATTCTGTAAAAATTGATTCTTAATAAAAATGTGTTTGCTTATAGCGAGTATCAGAATAAAAATAAAATCAATAGTTACAGAAATTATTTGTTTTCTATATAGCCTCAACGTATTATTATAACTTCTATAATTTTGATTATTCTGTATTTAAATGGATATTCTATAAAAATTGATTCTTAATAAAAATGTGTTTGCTTATAGCGGGTATTAGAAGAAAAACAAAAAATCAATAATTACAGACATTATTAGTTTTCTATATAGCCTGAACGTATTAATATAAATTCTACAATTTTGATTACTCTGTATTTAAAAAATTTGTGCATATTCTCCAAAAACAGTTTGAAATGTAAGCAGAAAAAATTCTACCGTAAAATGCCGCGCGGGAAGTCGTTAAAAAGCGAACGGTCGCGCAACGAACCTGTTTGCTAAGTGGCGGGGAGAGAGTTTGGTCACGAAGCGCGGGACTACTGTACGGCCTTGGGTTTTCTCGCGGACGCGGAAGGGAACTAAACGGGTACGCGCGGTAATAAGGAACTGGCGAACGCTGAAAATTAATAAAGGAACGGAGAGGATCGAAACGACCGTGGCGATAGGTGAGCACGGACGCGGCACGCGAACGGCTATCGTCGATAAATTACTGGGCCCGCGATGTTTCCGTGCGACATGAAAGGTCCGTTCGGTGGAAAAGAAGCGTCCCGCAGACGGGAAAGCAAACCTCGCGGCGAGGGCTTCGGATAAAAGTCGCGTGCGACACAGAAGCAGACCGCGACGGTGTTGGCGAGCGTTTGCCGAGTGATGCATTGGTACCGCCAAGTGATATATGCTTATGGGCCATGCGGGGTACTGGACACGCACACGCGAGGCCACGTAACAGATACACACGCGTGTCCAGCTACAGCGTGTTCATTATGTACTCCAACGAATCATAAAGCAAGCAAGGGAAGGGGGAAAAAAGATTAAAATCGCCTAAGAATTTTCCGGGGTTAGAATCTACGCGAATGCATGGGACTCTTCCAATCGATGTAGCTTACAGTGATAAGCAAATCACGCTTCATAGTATTTCCAAAAATATTAACATTGATTTAGATACGCAATATTCTATTACAACCAATAGCCAACGAAAGTCAACATTGTCTCTTCTAAGATCTTATAACGTTTGTTTGCCGAATGATGTTACCAAAATATATTGTGCTTGTTAAATTACGTTATTTACGAACCCCCTTTTTACTGCAGTTTGAAAATCCTCCCAAAGAGGCTGCCCACGAGTCTGCTCAAACTGATTCATAAAGCAAGCAAGGGAAGGGGAAAAAAGATTAAAATTGCCTGAGAATTTTCTGGGACTACAGTGATAAGCAAAACATGCTTCATACCATTTCCAAAAATATTAACATTGATTTAGATACGCAATATTCTATTACAACCAATAGCCAACGAAAGTCAACATTGTCTCTTCTAAGATCTTATAACGTTTGTTTACCGAATGATGTTACCAAAATATATTGTGTTTGTTAAATTACGTTATTTACGAACCGATAGCCACGCTTCTTCAAAAAGTGATTTTTTACCCCGAAAGATCGTATCCCCTTATTGCAATTTGAAAATCCTTCCGAAGAGGCTGTCCACGTGTCTGTTCAAACTGATTCATACGCGCGCATTTGCATTGCGGACGCGTCCCCGTGGAACGACACGACACGTTATACGAACCGTGTTGCATTATTCTAATCAAGACCCTAATACCGGCGTGCTTTTGCTTTTATTCGCACGTGGGCAATGCGGTTCGTTTGTACCCGTAATGAGCGCGATTGGGCGCGCCTCTACGTCGCCGCGATCCGATTCTACGGACGGTTTCGAACGATCTTTTCGTTCAAACAAACGACTCGAGCCGTTTTTCTTTATCTTTTTCCACCGATTATTCCACAGAGCTATAAATTGTAAATTAACCCTTTGACTTACTCGGATCAACTTCCATTCGTGGTGACACAAATTGAATTTACGAAATACACGAGTACAATTTAAACCATAGGCATTTACAAATTTTATAACTACAGATAACCCTCCTATAACACGGTAGATAGGTTCCTAGAAAATGCCGTGTTGTGTGAAACCGTGTTATATGAGACCCAGAGTCAGTATAAAAAGGGTAGTTACGTTCCGAAAATTTATTAAAAACAAATATTTTTTTTTAAATTCTACATAAGCTACTGAATTTTTATTAAAAAATATTATTTTAATTTAACGCGACCTTAATTTAACAAATTATAATTTGTTTACATTTTTCATGTAAAGCCACTATAGTTCATTGTTCCTTCGCGTCATTATTTTAAGGTAATTTAGTTTTTAAATATGTTAAGCAAAAATCATGTTATCCAGTGCTGTAGAAGTATAGTGTTGTACAAAGATTTTCGCAATTTTCTTATCGTATTAAAACGAAACCGTGTTGTAGGAGGGTTCTCGCAATTTATGAATCGTGTTATAGGATACAGTGTTGTAGGAGGGCTACCTGTACTTTCTTATGGAAATTTTTGAAATGCAAAGGTTATACATATAGTGTAATATTTTTCCATAAGTTCTATAAGATCGATCGAATAAAATAATTAGATTAGAAAGTAGAAAAATTAATTTTCAAGTTGAGACATCGAGGGAAATAAATTTGAATAGGATTTGTGAATTTTAACAAACTTACAAAATTAAGTATCGGAACAAATTTTAAATTATGCAGTTTGAAATAGTTTTCGTCCGGCAGTGAACGTGTTAACTCTTTGGGGACGCTGGGATTAAAAGTGTCCCGCCATTTTGATGCACCGTAATGCATGGTGGGACACTTTTAGTCCCAACTCGAAATATTGCAATAGCTGCATGCGCATAGGTTTATATTTCCTCTTATTTACGTGAAGCAGTTGGTAATATCTTTAACAAATGTTACAAATGTATTCACTTGTGTTGGCAACATTCAACATGCCAATACAGGTTTATTGCGGCAATCTTTTTTTATGTTTTTTATGTTTTTACATTATGTGATGCCTTTATTAATAAAAATATACCAATTTTGTTTAATTTAAAATGCAATAAAATTTCTATGCAACATGTGTCTATTTTATTAACTGAAATCCTGTGCCGCAAAGAGTTAAAGCGATTTCCGTTATTTCGTAAATGCGATCAAGGTCAAGGGGTTAAGTATGCGAAATATCGTTTTGTCTCGCGTTATTTGCGAGCGCTTCCGGCCAGGCTCGCACCGAGCGGAATCGGTTCTTCTTCGCGGCACCATTAATCAGCGCTTAGAAATCATTTTTCAGCGCCGGGTCGATTAATTTATCGATATCCGTCGGATCGATTCGTGATCGCTGGATCCGATAAGTCTCGCCGACAGCGGCAAGGAACTCTGATTTACCGGCGACTATCGGTGGTTCACGCTGACAAAAAAAAAAAAAAAAGAAGAAACGTTGAAGAAGAAGGAAGAAGGGAAGAATCGAGGGAGAGGAAGTAGGGTTAGGAAGGCAAGACATGCGTGTAACAAGCGTCGCGGGCATTAATTTAAAATGAGCTCTACGACCCTATGCAAATCGGTCGTGTACAGGAAATCCCAGGAAGCCGCCTTAAGAACGAAACGCTGCCCCTTCTTTCCTCTTCGGCGCGCTGCTTGAAATTATTATCGCGCGTAGGTCATTCCGCGAGCGCCGATAACGCGTTACTCTTCCCTCGTGGCTGCTACCTCTTCCACGGACCGTGAACCTGCACCCCGCGTCACCGATCTCTTCACCGCGTCCGTGAGCCTGGGGGATAAATTATGGCCTAGGTGGACCATTCTCGTCGCCTCGAGTAACCGTGAAGACGATTTCACGCTCCACCCGCTCTCGATAACCGCAAAGATTAATCGACGGCGAATTACGATCATCGAGTTAAAATTTACGAATACGATAAAACGTCCATTATCTCGACTAACGAGGAAATAAATACGAAGGAAATAAAATAATTTTGAAACAAATATCAGAAAGTTATTACTCAAACTTTTCTAAAATTTTAATAGTTTCACCATTCTTTTGCTTGCATTGTTCATAATGCAAATGGAAAATATAATTTTAATTATATGTTTAATTATATGTATCTAGTAGTTTTGTGACAAATACAGATTTTTGAGTATAAACAATATTAGCGTAGATCCTTCTAAACGCATCTAAAATTTCCTGTCAAAGACCTAAATATAAAACGTCCATTATCACAACTAACGAGGAAATAAAATAATTTTGAAACAAATATCTGAAAGTAATTACTCAATCTTTTCTAAAATTTTAATAGTTTCACCATTCTTTTGCTTGTATTATTCATAATGCAAATGGAAAGTGTAATTTTAAATATACGTTCGTATCTAATATTTTTATGGCAAATACAAATTTTTAAACAATATTGGCGTAGAACCTTCTAAACGCATCTAAAATTTCCTGTCAAAGACCTAAATATAAAGTACAAAAACGTTCTAAATATATTGCTCGAAACCTTAAATACATATGAATTTATTTATTATTTTGAACAGCCAAACAATTACCTACAATTATTGTTGAAATATGCATGAGAAGAAACAATAAGTCAATTAAACAAATACATGAGAAATAATGCAGAGATTGATGAATTGAATTCGCAGCATTATTATAACAATTTTCGATTAAAAAAGAACTGGATGATTATGGGTATTGTCTGCATAATGGTTTCCATTATGTTCTCAAAATTTCAAGAACAAGTGTATGATACTCAGGTACCCAAAATGGAAATCGAGATCGAACCAGGTGATTTTTCAATCGGATTTTGCAATTATTCTTTCAGATTTGTTTTGTTTTATGAAAACATTTACAAATCTGAAATAATGAGCGCAAAATCGGATTGAAAAATCAGACGCACAATCCTAGAAAAACGTGTTCGTTTTAACCTCAAAAGATGATACACGCGAAATGCGGTTGATTAAGCAATTTATTAACGATAAAACGTCCAATTCCAATTCCAGATAGAAAAAAAAAATGTAGAAATCTTGGATAGAAAGTACAATTACGATGTAAAATATAACTATGTATGTATTGTCGATTACTTACTCGGACGAAGATAACTTTCTTTTACGATCTCCCACATTGCAGTTTATCTCTAACGATGCTTGATGCTCGACATATTTTTGTAGCCTATACGTACTTGCTTTACATAGATTTTTTGCCACTGCGCTGGCTTGCTCACGACGATTTAATGCTACATACGCGGATGTGTCGGATAACCACGATACGTACACGCCTCCTGGAACAAAAATAGCACGAATTGCTTCTCGTACGAGCAAAGCTGGTACGTCGTATTTTCCAGAAAAGGACGAATAAAAAATTTGTTACGATATACTCACCAAATGGACTAAACAGTTGCGAAATATCGCTATATTTCCACTCTTTCGGGAATGTTATATGAAACACGTGATCTCTGCTAGGGTTTGCTAAACGTGAAAATGTTGTATTAGCAACATTGAATTATAAATCGTATTTGAAAATAGGAAGATTATAATATAAACGAACTTACGATCCTTTCCAACTAGGCTCACATAGGGATAATCTTTTAACCTTGCTATGAGAAGTCTAGAAGAAAAATCGTAAATTACACGTCGATAGTGAACAACATCGATAGCGAATATCGATAGTTAACATACAGTATATCGAAACTCACTTGTTGAGAAAGGGATTGAGAAGTTGTGAATTTGCAAGAACTATTGAAACCTCAGGCTTTTGTAAGGAACCTACGATAATATAAATTATAATAGAGTGAAAAATTTAGAATGTACACGCGGTTTACATAAAATATTCATACTAACCGAGATAATTGCACAATGCAATGAAACATATTCCGGTAATGTATGCGTCGTAACCCGCCTCGTGACATTTATCGGTCGTTGTGGAGTAACTTCTATCACCGATAGAATCCACATCCGGAATGTTAAATGGTGCTTGGCTAACCCTTTTTAGCAGTACGCTCAAATTCGACGATGGTACGTTTTCCTTGAATTGTTGTGATTGGCAAAGTACTTTGGTATCTAAAATTCTATTTACCACAAAAGAATTAAAAATCGTAGTTATTCAAGAAAAATAGTAAAAAATTTCTGTAGATTACCTAGGAAATAAACTATGAACGAGAGACTTAAATTCGAGATAACTCTCCGGTAAAGGTCCAAAAAACTTATGTATTATATGACAGAGATCTAGTAACATGTTGTGTCCAACTATTAATTTCCTCTGAAACAGAAATAGATTAACATTTTTTTCGTTCGATATAAAAAAGAAGCACCGACGGAACTTACAGATTCTGAAATTTTTTTCAAAAGTGCACTTAATCCGATTGCCTCTTTGATCTCTGTTATTTCTTTCTCTCTTCTCAATGTTTCCTTTTGTTCTTCTTCTTCTTTACTCCCCGATCTTTGTACTACGAGACTATATCCGGAACAATCGGATTTACTTTCGACCCTCAATTTGTTTGGCCATCTCACTTTTACTTCTTGATACACGAGTCGTCTAATAAAAGCATTACACTTATCTATCGTCAATTCTTCCGCTTCGGAAGCGATAAACTCGTCTATTCTTGAACTAAAACAATTCGTAATTATATTTTATATGACTTATTCCAATAAACAACATTAACCATTGTACTACCATATTTCTTCAATCTGAGGTCTATCATCGTCCATAATAGGTACCAATTCTGCCACTTCGTCCCTAGCTTTTTGCCTCTCTTCCAATCGCTTTAGCAACTTCTCCTCCTCGCTTGCCGTTAAGTAAGGAATACCAAACATGAAAAGTTTATTAAAATCGAAACCCTGCGTGGCCAAAAATGATATACACGAAGCCTGACACATGAACCTGCAGTCTGGAGCTGCGCGATTCAAGGGACGTGGAAAAATGTAAAAATTGTACGATCGCTGATTATACCTAAAACAACAGGACGGATGATTTACGAACAGTTAAATTTAGAGTGTAAAACCTGTGTTATCTATGCAATTCATTTACGATAATTGTTCAATATTTTTTCAATGTGTTGTTTAATTTAAACAATAGCAAAAAAATAAGAATAAATATGGAACAAACGTACTTTTGTGTTTCCGTATCAAATGTAAAAACAGACAGGCCAAGTTGTACAAGAAGAAAGTCCATGGATCCTGCTCTTAGTTTTGCATAATACTGGGCAGGTGTATCGAAAACCCCAGCATCAGGCCCTGAATTAAGTCCTGTGAATTCTCCATCGATTCCAAGAAACGAAGCAGTTTTCAAAATATCATCCAATTCTGTGAGGACCTCTTGAAAATCTGTGGAAAATTTCTAAACACTTATATGGTCAATTGGTTTATTGATAAGAATATAATAATTGAGTCTCAGAAAAACATTGTCTATCCAAACTATAAAAATTACTCCTTTGTGAAATGTTTACTTCAACAAACACAACACTTGCGAATATTTCTTTGAACTAGGGAAAAGACTACAACCATCAAGGAGACAAGTCGATAATTCTACTTTTATGAATTATCAAAAGATTTAGAAATTACAAAACGTTTGTAGGAAGTGTTTTGAAAACAGTCTGTGTAGTTACAAAGTATAGAAGATATATTGTCTTATTTGGAACAAAGTTCATTCAAAAGATAAAGAAGGAATAGTGTGAGCCAACCATGTAGGAAGAAGATTATAGATATTTTAATGTTTTCTCTCGTTTATCGGAGTTTCTGCATTCAAAGGGAGCAACGTGCGCGTACACAAAACCTCATCGTTGGGAATTGATCACAAAGAAAACGAAATATTATAAGCTCACGGTCATCACGATGTTGAATAGTATAACTTATACGACGGTAATTTTTTCCAATTACTCACTCTGGCGAGTCACTTCCATTTTTTAACCTTATACGTTGTTTATCCACACTCAACCTGTAGCAGACATTTTTGATTTTCTACCCGGAACTGTAATTAGACGCGAAAACTAACGGGACCCACCGATCCCTTACGATCTTTTCATGCCACCATATTTAATCAGTAGATTAGAGCAGAAACTTCATTGACAAAAATTGTTTAGCGATGGAGATGCCATCTATGATACATACGACATACCACAGCCGACTCTAAAACAAACCACATTGAAACGGAGAGTCCGATTTTGCACTAGATAGACAGAGACGCACAAATACTGCGTACTCTTTCTATCGAGTGCTAAATTAGACTCCCGAAATTTTATTGTTGTAAACAGATTAAATAACAGTCACAATAATAATTAAATTTTCTTAGAAGTTAATGTTAAAAATTATAATATGATAAAAATTTTGCGTGCCAAAAATTTTACCAAATATTTAATCTAAACATTAAGAATAAATAAAATTGTATGGCAATATAATTGTAGATAGTATTAATGTAAATAAATTATAACTATATAAATTACTAAAGAGTCAATTGAAACTAATTCGACATAATTTTTGGTTAAGTGTGTATAAATACTATCTATTATTTGTATCGCAAATATTATTTCATCAAAATCATTTCATTGATTGTTATAGAAACAATTTCATACCTTTAGAATATAAACATTCATTGTACACATATTTGTTAGACAAGAAAAACACATGAATTTCTTAAAATAAAATTAAATAACAAAAATTTATATAACGAAAAATAGGATCAGAATTACGTCCATTACAATACAGTAAAAACAGTCATGGATGATCTTGATTCATGTCTCTTCACTTCCCATGCGACTGTGCTTCGTAACCTGCTCTTATATATAAACAAGTGCATACTCACACGACAACTTGTGAGAATATAGAAGATTCACAGGTCCACCTAGCATCAAATTCTTGAATTAAATGTACGTGAATTACATTTGGTAGATAAAATATCAATCGCTTACAACATAGACTGTATCACCGAAGTATACGATGTCGTATACCTGGTCTGTGCTTTTATTCAAAGAATTTAGGGACTGTAAAAAACCTGCTTGCCATTTCAACGTTATTGATTTAGTATGGAATAAGAATTCAACGCCATTCACGGTGAGAAATAAAACTAACTATGCCGAAAGTACCTATTTGAAAGTGATTCAAATCTAAATCGATGCATATTCGACGAGTGTATCTGAATTTTTACAAGAACTTAATACACAATAAAATACTTTTGCGATTGTTACGGTAAATGAAATAGTTTCTGAAGGACGCAGGAAGAAGAACGCAGCCATTAGCTCATATTATTTGCTATGTAATTAATAATTATATTAATTACATAGTAAATAATAATCCCCGGGTCTCACCGCGTGGAGGTTGCTGCGAATGGATACCCACCCTAGCCTCGCCCCAACCACCCTTCCTTTGGCGAGGAATTCGAATACCTATCTAAGGGAGAAGCTATCGAAAAGTTAGAAATGAGCTACAAAAGGACAGTTCTTAAAAGAACTGCTCAATGAAGAGATGAAGAACCTAACAAAATGTCAATACATGTGAGATGATACACATGTTTTCTAAAAACGAAAATTGAAATGTGCAACTGCACGTACGAATTCTGACTGATGAAGAGATCAAAAACCTAACAAAATGTTGATACATGTGAGATAATTCAGCACATGTTTTCTAGAAATGAAATTGGAATGTGCAACTGCACGTACGAATCCTGATTACTAAAGTACCAATATGTACTTTATTATTAATTGTTCCTTCTTAAATAACAAGACACTCGTACAAAACGAAGAAAGGATCCTGAAGATCCAACCAGAAATGTGCAACTGCACGTACGGACCTTGCATATTAGAATACTAATATGTATCTTAATATTAATCATTCCCACTTAAATTTACGCACACGTTTCGGTAATATTTAATAAACGGCAGGAGAACGCTTTTTTATCTTACAATCTATATACATTTGTACTTATATTCTAACGCAATCTGTAGAAACATGAAGAAATATGAGGAAATATTTTCTTCTTGGTGTCTTCATCAATCCCACGATGTTTTTCTAAAACATACACTTATATACAATAAATATAACCGATATAAAACGAAGATATGACAAGATGTTTTCTTCTCGGTGTCTTCGACAATCCCACGATGTAATCCTGAAACAAAAACTCATACCCAATAAATATAACTCATATAAAACAGAGAAACGTGAAAAGATATTTTCTTCTTGGTGTCTTGATTAATCCCACGATGTTTCCCTGAAACATAAATCAGACAATAAATAAAATTGTATGAAATATTTCTCTAAGAGCGATCAAGATGGAATCCGTATACAATTTCCAATTCCATTCTTCAATGATTATATATCCTGTAACAAGAACTTGTTCAAAGAATTAATAGCTGAAATGAAAGTGTATTAATGGACACAGAAAAAAATAATTATGTACCGTCACGATAGACTCATGGTAAGCGATCATAGTAAAAGTGATATTATGAAATTAATGTTTTAACTAAAGCTTTCACGAGTAAAAATTGGTATTAAAAGTTTAAAAACATAAATAATACGTGAAATTGAATGAAAAGTTAAATTCGTCCCAGTGTTAAGATAAATAAGAAATAGATTGAAAATTTTATTCATTTGTTACCATTGATTTTATTTTTCAAGAAAAATATTTTCAAGACGTATACATTGCAATAATTATATTTTACTGTATTGAAAACTAAATTACGTTCATGCAGAAAAAGCAATAACGAACGAAAATGTCGATTCTGCGCGGAAATTAATTCTCAATATGAAATATCGAATTGCAATTTGCATATCCTTTTGATGCAAGCATTCTATTTTCCACCAATTAAAATAATGATCGCGAACAAACTTTGATTTATGCAAAGAATACAGAATATTTATAAAAAATTCGCTATTTATAAATAACAATTGGATTGCAAACGTTATTATATCCCGTAAAAATTACCAACTCTAAGAA
Organism: Colletes gigas; assembly: GCF_013123115.1. Taxonomy (NCBI): domain Eukaryota; kingdom Metazoa; phylum Arthropoda; class Insecta; order Hymenoptera; family Colletidae; genus Colletes; species Colletes gigas. The sequence goes on from NW_025106646.1 coordinate 5,500,426, forward strand.
TGAATAATTAGTGATATAGATATCTATATAGCAATCATAAATTCAATCTACAATAAAATTAATCATAATATAGAATTTTTAAATGCATCACAAATCTGTGATGAAAATACATTCCCATATATTACAGATTTTAACACGTTATGAAGAATAAAACAATTGGTTTATTCACAACAGTGCTTTCAAGCAGTATTTCTTTTGAGAATGAACTCATAATTGGAATAAACGTCCACTCGTCTTAAATTCAAACAACCCGTGAGTGGACCATTCTTTCTTTCGCAACGCTAATTTATAAAATAAAAAGCTATACGCGAATGGTGTTTGTGATTCGTAAAATGAATCACGCAGGGTTCCTTTATTAATTAAATCGCGTGCACCTATATTCAATCATGCGCAACACTAATTTTAATAATGACGTTGAGCCATTCGAGGCTTTGCAGAATCCCAGCTTGCTTCTCGATGATGCTGGTGCAGTGGGCAGCGTTTTGGCCAGCTTTTGGGCATTGAATCGCAACTCTAATTAATAAAAAACGCGACAAGTCAAGATCGCAACGCTAATTTATAATAGAAAAATTCCAAACGCGATTTATAACAATAAAAGCAACCGCAAATTATGATTATTCGCAACGCTACCCTGAAAAGGAAACGCGAAAAATAGGAATTCGCAACTCTACAAGTAAAACGCGATTATTGTATATTCGCAACTCTATCTTTAATGGAAATACATTTATGTTTCGCAACGCTAATGCAAATCGCGTTGTCCAAAAACGCTGGATCAGGTGCTGGCGTCTTCGGATGTAGCTATAAACATACATGCACAAAATAAACTAACTACATCAAGCTACTTCAAACTACAATAGAGTGGCACATATGGGGATGAAGTTAGACGTTTTAAATATCGCAACACTACGGGGCAACAACGCGAAAAATCAACAATCGCAACGCTAATTTATAATAGAAAAATTACAAACGCGATTTATAAGAATAAAATCAACCGCGAATGGTAATTATTCGCAGCACTAATATATCAACGCGATAAATATTTGTTCGCAACTCTACGAGCAAACGCGAACATTGTATATTATTCGCAACTCTAACTTTAATCAGGGGCTATTGGTACATGTGCATAGACATGCACTGGCCACAAAATAAACTAACTACTACTAGTACTACAATTGGGGTAGAATTTGGGCATTGAAAATATCGCAACGCTAAATAAAAAATCGCACGATTAATCAAGATCGCAACGCTAATTTATAGTATGAAAATTGCAAACGCGGTTGATGTCCATTGTATATATAAAAGAGTAAAAAAGCAACGCGAATCGTGATTGTTCGTAACACTACCCTGAAAAGCAAACGCGAAAAATAGTATTTCGCAACTCTACAAGCAATCACGTTTATCAATAATTCGCAACGCTATTTTTAAGCAAACAGTACCAAAGTTTGCAAAAAAATCAATCGCGTATCGTGTCAAGGCGCAACACTACTCTGAAAAGGAAACGCGAAAAACAGTGATTCGCAACTCTACAAGCAAACGCGATTATTGGATATTCGCAACTCTATGTATATCATAACCGCGAGTTATGGGGAGGGATGGTTGGCATGTATGGTGCAATCATGTACCATCAGGTACATGCATACGTGAGCCAGTCAGAAAAATAAACTAACTACAACTACAGACGAGTTAAGTGACAAAGTAGTAATAGGAATGACTTTCCATTCTCATCCGAGGATGAAAATGAAAAGCCATTTGTTGCAGCCCACTCTTGAGACAGTTTGTCAGGGCCTCTTCGGCTCATCGAGAGCCTTTTCTTTCTTCGGCGGTCCTGCCGATGCCTGAAACTTACGAAAGACCGGGCTCGAGATTTTGTGCAATACGTAGTCTTCGAACAATATACGAATTGTTGCAAGAGCATACGTGGTGAATCTCGAGCGGGACGAACGTTTCGAAAGGGACCTAATCACGACCGCGAGCGCGAGAGAGCGACTTTAAGAGTCGCGCGATTCGAGGAGTCGAAAATAAAGCCGAAACAAACAGCACAAGTGCACCGTTTGAATCAGCAAGATTTCTACCCTCGAAATCGTAACTACAGGAACAGAACTGCCACGCGAAAACGCGCCTACCCGAATTACTAATGTGGACAGTCCTGCCCTGACCCTACCTACTTAGGTTTAAACACACACACCAGAGAATAAGTTACCTACCTACCTAACCCTATATTTAAAAAAATGCAAAACTCAGTCTCTCAAACAAACACTCCACGGTCCTCATTCTCAATGTCCGGGCGCGACCTAAACTAGAGAGGACTCCCCGGGGTTCCTCCGACACCCGGACACAACCTCATTCATACTCTAATTGTGTACATACCAGTTTTTGCAGTGGACTGACAAAGCTAGTGCCCATTGCGTACTTTTATTATTTATGTAAAACATTTTAATATATAACTGATATAGTCTTTATTAAAATATACTCTATACATATATGATTATATAAGATCGAAAAGCTAATTCATTATACATTTCACAATATTATTGACGTATATACAATACGAACAATTGCCAAGTAAATAATAACTATAAGTTTAATATTATTATTGTGACTTTTATGAATCTAATATCAAAAAATTCAGTATCTGAATTGTAATAGACTTTTGAAACGATGCACTTCCACATCCTAACCACAAACACACATATGTGGACAGTACATCGTGCACGATACACTAGCATTGTCAGTCGCACAGATAAATTATTATTATAAATGTTACAAACTAAGTAATCGTGCCCCGTTGCCTTCGCTCGTGCAAATAACACTTGGGTATGTGCATGAACTTAGGCAACGAACACGGAAAAGTATCCTGAAAATCCTGACTAGAACAACTGGTTATTAGTAATTAACGAAACGGTATCTATTCTCAATTAAAATGGCTCGACTCGTTATATGTAATATATCAACAACAGAGTACGTTAATATCGAAAGATATTATTATTCAAGAAAAATTTGTGACTGAAATTTAATTGTTCAAAATGTAAGACTTTAATAAAGATTTCATGATAAAATAATTTACTTTGCAAATTGAAATAAATTTGTTAAATTATTATTCAAAATATTCAATTAACCTTGGTCGATTCTGTCGTCAAAGTAAATTTAAAAAAAAATAAAATTAACATGCATGTTCCTTTGAGTTGAAAATTTACCAGTCGCGAAACGCCTTCTTGCACATAAAAAACATCGTATGATGTATTAATTAATAAAACGAATATTTAATAAATATATTAATGATGTAAGATATTTTACTCAATCGTACAATTAATATAATGTTTTCACATTATATTAATTCATATTCTACTCGATTATATAATTCATATAAAGATAATAAACATATTTCATATATTTTATCATAATTGTGTAATAATCATATTGTGTAATATTTATTGATAACATTAAAAAACGCGAGTGCAAGAAGACCCTAGCCTGCACTAAAAAAATATAACTCATGGGTATTTTTCATACCCGCGGTCACTTAACTCGTCAAAAATACCAAGTATACAACTGGTCACCCGTGTTGATTCGGATCTTTCATCCTACAACATGGTTGGGGACCAGAGGAACACAAATAGCATGCGACTCACGAATGATGAACTTGTGCCTCTGGGATGACTGCATAATGATGCTGCTGCTGCCCGGTGGAAGTCATCAAAGCCCCCTGCATGGTCCTGCTATAAAGAATAAGAGAGCAATTATAATCTATTGTTTAAATTATAGAGATTTTTAATTAAAAATTTCAAAGTATAAATTTATACTTACATTGTTTGCTCGTGGAGCATCGCCCAATAGTCCTCTTCGGTGATGCACTGACTCTAATTCCGGTAACGAGGAGTTTAAATTTCAAATTGAAAAAATAATTAATTTGATTGAAAAGTATTAAATTAGATCACCGCGACCGAAGATTGAAATCGGCGAACAAATGATTCTATTATCGCGATTCAGAAAACAGAAAGAGCCACGATGCTCTGGAAATAATTTAATACCGCGTAAGAAACACTGCTTCTATTCTCGCGTTTGACTAACATCGCGAACGACAACGTACTCGGGGTCACTTTGCCCCCAAGAAACAAACTTGTTGCTACGTACAATCACTGAATCTACCGGCCGCATTGCTCGCGGCCAACAAATTACCTGGAAAGAAAAGAGCTGAAAAGAAAGGGACAGGAGACAAGAAACATAACAAGCACACCTGTGCTTTGCCTATCGATTCTCTTTTTTCTTCTTACAAGAGTTCGTCAACAGAAATACTGCCTTACTTCGCACTGCTGTATACATAGTTTAACATGATCAATGTCACAAAGGCGAAATATTCTCAATCAATGAGAATTTCAACGATAAAATATTATCTATGAAAATAATTACGTACAAGTAATTATTCAATTTATAAATATTATATCACTAAATTTCATAGTTAGAGTTGTAAGCATGATTATGTTTACTTCATCGAATGTGAGAATATCCGATAATTTTTATAAATATTCCGAAATTTGCAAAAATTAAAGTTCGTTAATTATTTATGCTTTAATAGCATATCCCAACTACGTGGTTTCTACGTTTTCTTAAACTTGCATCGAAATATACATATATGCAAATTGCAATTACAACAATTCATAAAGAAATATAAACGATCAATTAAATAAATAACACTCGGAAATATTCAATCGCGATCAGAATACAGTTAAATATAAACTATTCCAATTTATCGTCGATATCTACCGACGCCATTTCTGTATACTTCGATATATGTATATCGAAGTGGATAAAAAGTTTGTCAAAGATTTTCATAATTTATCTTAACAATGGCCGATTATAAAATTATGATCATGCTTGCATCGAATAACGTAATAATGAGATAAAAATATATAAATATTGATATGGATATTAATTTTTGTTATAATTGTTTAGAAGTTACCAATATTCCCTCCAAAATTTGTCGACTCGTCTGCCATCTGTTATGGTGTCGTTTACGCGCCAATGAAACTTTCCATGGCGTCGAATTTCAATCCGAGACTGCAACAGAAATGAAATACAAATCATAATTAAACAATATGTAATTGGTAATAATGAAGAAATATTAAAAGGTTAGAAACACGTATGTACCTCGTTGGTCGCGAAACGCTGACACGTCTTGGCAGGTTCCAACAAGTCTTATTTCTTAATTTCGAGTTCCAATAAGAGACTGTAACAGAAACGAAATAACGATGCATTAAAGTACGCAAACGATTATTACAATTAAGTAATGATCAAATCGAAACCGTATTGCAAGAGATCGTAAGTAGTAATACGCGAGTAGTAATAGTGGAAGGATAAACAGGTTAGAAATACGCACCTCGGTCGCGAAACGCCGATACGTCTCGACAAGTCTTGCTATGTTTATTTTCAAAGTATGAATGATGGCCGTCCTCTGTGCTCGGCAACGCTCGCGAATTAGGCGGCGAGGTGGGGGAAGCTCCGATGTCTCGCGAAGCTTGTATTACGAACCCGAGGGACGCCTCAAATAGAAACCGCGGATAGACTGATTTTAGCAAATTATTTACAACTTTAACTAGTCAAGGAAACGCGAATAATTCGTACTTTTCAACTCGTATGTATTTACACGCAACTAGGCTGTGGCCTATCACACTAATTCAGTGAGTTTCTCAACTGACCGCCATCCATGAGAAGAGGCCGCTAAAATCAGTCCGAATTTTCAGGTCGGTATGGCAGTCAGATTCGGCCGCGAAAGTCCATAAGGTGAAAGAGATATATCTCGTCTGTGGTGAAAGGTCTATTCATATGTCTCGTCTGTGGTAAAAAGTATATTCTACATTATTCATTGCGGTAACCATCACATCCTACATTGCCCATTACAGATAAAAACAGTTTCTAGATTAACGATTGCAAATAAGAATAGTTTCCCGCATTACCCACAAATGAATTATTCCCCAAAACGAATTTACCAGAGATTCTAGTAAAATTTTGACTGTCGAAAATAAAGAAAGCATAAAAAAAATGATCACATTTATTTATTATTCACATGGTCAAACGAACGAGCACGAAAAGATCTACTTTTCATCCGAAACTAAGTTTGAGATAAGAGTGCAACATTATGTACAGATGACAGACGTTGAAAATGACTGAATACATCAATTTTATTTGACGCATACAGGATTACAAATAATTTCATGCAGTGAGTGTTCGAAAACCTAATATTAATTCTGCGATTATAATAAATATAAACGGAAATTGTCTGCGTATTATGTCTCCTTTGCTAAACACTTTACTGAATAACATAGTAATCAAACAGTAACTTACTATTCAGGAGCTCGCTTAACATTATCATTGCTTCGAGAAACAGAAATAGCTTAATGAAAAGCACGTTTAAACTTCCGACGAGTTAACAATGGAAGAAGTTTCCAGCATTCACGGGGACCGATGTACATGCCCTTGGATTCTCCTGCTGCACTGATACATACTCAGGATCCATTATGAGGTGTAGGCATGTCGAAATTATCATACATATTGGCTGGCCAGATGCCGACACGAAGATACGCGCCACGGTCCCGAAACGTCCGATTATTTAAACAAACCCGCGCGATACGATCGCGGACTACGGTCACACCCATCTTAGCGCGGCGGGCACCAAGGAATTTTTCGAGGTGAGAGATCTTGCACGAAACAAAATTCTCTTCCATCTTCCACTTAGCATTATTAAGCATCAAGCACTTCCTCGATGAAAATAACTAACCTACTCCGTTCGTTCATACTGGTCTTTTTATCAAAATTTCCGCAACCTTCTGACCAAAAGTTTTCTTAACAAACCATTAAATTCTATGGGGATTTATGTCCGGAATAAATGCAATCGGATAACCGTAGACAGTCAGTAGATTTAAAAGGAAAAGTATGCGCGAAAGTTGGAACACTAAAATAAAATAAATAAATAAATAGATGCCAGAATCCATAATCTTCCGGCTCGCCAGTTGCACGGACGCTTGCGTATCAACATCCTCGCACAATTGCACGCGAAACGCACGCGTGGTCCCGGGCCACCCTCTTGTCAAGGAGGGGGTGGAAAAACGATATCCCTTCGGTGTGCAGCGTGCACGCGCCGAAATTAAATGTCTCGTGCTCGGACATTGCGAGCATTACATGCGTTTCTTTTTCTCTCTCCACGTACAGGGTGGCTGGAAAACCGTAGTACAACCGACCAAGGGCTAATTCTAAGGAAAAAATGTGGTATACAATTTTCTTCATCCAGAAACTTTTCAAGAATCCAGGACTTTTCGTTCTCAACAAAATCGAATTTGATTTACTTATCTACTACTGCTTGTCTGTCAATTTTCAATGTCCACAATATTGATCATCAAACTCACTTTCAAGAGAGATGAAGAGTCAATATTTAGGCAGGCATAATTGATGATCGAATCGTAGGATCTTACTTTCTCCCAGACATCCTAAGTGGAATCAGATGTTTAGTTTACGCGATACGTCGTCTTCATTATTAGAAGAAGCATCTCTAGATATCAGAGCTAGAAATTATTTTTCAACGTGATGGTGCCCCGCCAAATTTCACGAGACTAATTTTAAATTTCTTAAATGGAAAGTATTCGTGCTTGGACAAATTATAATACGTTACAATTTGTTCAGTTATCTTTAATTCGTAGTTGTAAAACAGCAAACTGAGGTAAAAGTAATTTTCAAATTGGATTTTCTCGAAAACAAAGACTGAAAAATTGAATGCTGTTGTACTACGACTTTCCACCCACCCTGTATGTATAGCATATGAATAATAAAGGAGCGAGTAATGGAAGACCGCGACACCCTTGTGTTTGGTTCTTAACCGGGTCGGCGTGCCTCGCCACCACCACTACAATCGAAATCTTTGGCACGCGTGTCGTTCGGTCAATAATTCATGCGTTATTTTCCGCGTTGATTCGCGTTTAAGGCCGTCGATAAATTTTACAAACATGACTCCGCGGCGAATTTATGCCTGCGACGGTTCACAAGGGGGTCCTTCGATATAATTTCAATCGTTCGAGCGTAATTTCGAGCAACAATGTTGTTGCGCGATCCGTAGCGACGGCAACGGACATTTTGCGCCGAGTTTTCTTTCTGGCTAATTTCAATTTCCGCTTTTTAAGTCCTCGTTGGAACGAAGCAGTTATTATTTAAATTACTGGTAAAATTATTCTCGTAATTTTAAGCGAAACGTAGGATCCAATATGTTACGAGAATGATAACGACACATCGGAAGCAAACGGTAATTGGAAAATGAAAGTGTATAGTCACTGACTTGTACGATTGTATTTTGGAGTTTTACGCTTAAGATCAATATTTTATTAACGCGGTAGGTCTAAAGAAAGTTTGGTTTAATTCAAATGGTGCAAAATATGTGGTACTGAGAAATAACAAGATCGCGATAAGAAGCAAACTTTTCACTTGACCCTTTGATATACAATTTAATTTCAAATCATTTTTTAAACGTATACTATTTAATTTTCTTTAAATTTCTTCGTAGAAGGAATGGTCACGACAAAGAATAGATTTGTTTTACGAATACCCCGTGAATATAAAAATGTGTTCATTTTAATATGTAAGATTTGCTGACGATTGAGTAGCCTCATGATTATGAGACTTGACATCAAGAACTTGTAACGAGTCGGGCTCGTTATTATATGGCAAGGGATTAAAACATCAATGAGGTTCCATTTTACGTATAATCTTTCCTTATTTTACTTTTCTTCTTCTTATTTTAAAATCACTTTTATATTTTCTGAGTAAACATCAAATGTTAAATTTGCTTCTATTTTTAGTTATGGTAAAAAAAGTTAACAAAGTACTATCAGTTTGCTCATACAAATTAGAAGTGTAAAAACGTAATAAAAGATTCACTGGTCTTCTAGAAAAGAGGGTTGTTTAACTTATTTGGAACATTTTAATTTGATATACGTAATAAAAGATTCACTGGTCTTCTAGAAAGAAGGTTGTTTAACTTATTTGGAACATTTTAATTTGATATACTTTGACTATATACGTAACACTTTGACGGCCGCTGTCACGTATACGTGACTTTGCGCGCTAGCAGACGTTGGCCACTGTCACGTGTGCGTGATCTACTGTATCAGTCACCATTTCATCATACATTCAACTTATTACGTTTGTTGAGGTTATATTTATAATTCCTTATAATAATATTCCTAGCATCTTTGTGTATCTCACTTTGGTCTACAATATCAGTGGTGACGGACAATGGTCTGCGCGTGATACGTGCGGCCATTAAAGTGTTAAAACTATGTCGGTGAATTTTTACAGAATTTGTATGTATTCCAAAGCTACCCAAATTACGTTAAACTCAAAAGACTCGAGTGTCGCAGGATTAAACCTCTCATAGCGATCAAACCCGTCCACCGTGCAAAATGAAAGTATATAGAGTGTCACTGACTTATACGATTGTATTTTGGAGTTTTACGCTTAAGATCGCATTTTATTAAAGCGTTAAGTCTAGAGAAAATTTGGTTTGATTCAAATAATGCGAAACAAGCGGTGCTGGCAAATAATAAGATCGTCATAAGAAGCGAACTTGTCAATTAAAACATCAATGAGCTTTCATTTTATCAGTTTGCTCATACAAATTGGAAGTGTAAAAACGTAACAAAAAGTCACTGGTTTTTTAGAAAAAAGGTTCTTTAACTTATTTTGAATATTCTAATTTGATATACTTCGACTATATACTTAAAACTATGTCGGTGAATTTTTGCAGAATTTGTATGCATTCCAAACGTACACAAACCACTTCACACTGAAAAGACGAGTGTCGCAGGATTAAACCTCTCATAGCGATCAAACCCGTCAACCGTGCAAAGTGAAGGAGGCTCGGAATAATGAAGAACAAGGCAAAAAATGAAAAAGACCGTACGAGGAGTCCGTGGTCAGAATTCAACGGTCATTCGTCACTCGAAGATACAGATCGCGCCATCTTCTTGGAAGAAAATGCTTGCGAACACAATTAAGCGGCGCGTCGCGATTGACTTCTCCATTGGATTTTGCACGAACCGGCGTCCCTCGTCACCCCCGACGCATTTTTACGCATTCACGTTACGTGGAAATGCCAGAGGACGGTATTAAATAAGTACAAAAAGGTAACAGACTGACAATGAGCGACGTACGTGCCCGCGGGAAGGGAGAAGGCACGGCGCTACGGGGGCGTCTTGATATGCAGACGGCGTGCGTCGCGGCGGCACTGCCGAGCAAAAGACCATCGGGCTTCGGTTACGAAACGATTCTCGAAATACGGGATCGGATAGCGGAATACCAGTAGCCAAGCGCATTCGGCTCGATAAAATTTCAACCGTTCGTGATAGCCGCGGGTCGGAAAGGAAGCGGTACCCTTTGACTGCTTCCACGGAGAATACGAACGTTCCCAGCGCTCTCCAGTGCTCGGAAATCCCGAAACGGTCACCGAAACCATCGCTGTCAACGGGGGTTGAGAGAAACTTAACATTTTTAATTAGTTAATCCTTCAAATCGCTATCTGTTCTGTTTTTTGAAACGCAAGGTTACATTAGTACGGTGACCATATTGGGACAAATCTAGGTTACGTTAGCTTATATTTGTGCAAAAAGTTCTTATTATATTTTTTTCTTATTTTTTATATTACCTTTTTCCCTCTGTTTTTTAAAATGTAAGATCACCTCTTGAGTTATTAGTACGGTGACCAAATTGAGACAAGTCTAGGTTATGTTGGCTTATATTTGTTCAAAAAGTTCTTATTTATTATATTACCTCTTTTCTACTGTTTCTTTGAAGTGCAAGGTCACACTTATTGAGTTATTAGTACGGTGACCATATTGAGACAAATCTAGGTTACGTTAGCTTATATTTGTGCAAAAAGTTCTTATTATAATTTTTCCTAATTTTTCATATTACCTTTTCCCCTCTGTTTTTTAAAATGTATGGTCACCTTTTGAGTTATTAGTACGGTGACCATATTGGGACAAATCTAGGTTATGTTAGCTTATATTTAACATTACTACTTCTATTTAGATGTCGCTGTCTCTGAGGAATAACTAGGAACATGACGAAATTTCGTTCCGTATACTTTTATAGATTGCAGACTATTTAATTCGATAATTTTGTGTTGTTTGAATTAAATTAAATTATTAATATAATACTTAGATTTAGACAATACTAAGTATAATACTAAGATTTGAATTATGATCTAATTTGAATTATTTTAATAGTATAAATGAGATTTCATAATTATATAGCTTTTTAGTATAATTTTAAATAGAATGCTTTATGTTTTTTAAAATTTTCTAAGCTAATGCAGATATTCGTTAAGGTACTCTCTACCATTATGGCATTTAGTATCTAGACCTAGTAACTTTATTCTGTTTTGATCTAAGTGCAAAATAAGACAAAGCGGGACAATTATTTAAAAAAGAGGATAAAACTGAGTTTTGAAAAACTATATAAATCCAATGGACAATTACTTGAAAAGGAGGACTATTCTCTAAACTGAAGGACAGATAATCACCGTAGTTATTAGTGACCACAATTGAATTAGATAACGATGGAAATCTAAATGGAATAGGTACTAGTTAAATTAATAAAGACCAGTATCCTCTAAGAAATCCGAGACTCTACTACGGTGTCTCATTATCTTGGTAACAGTTTGACACTAGAACGATCGACACTTAAGGTGTATTTATTTATATCAAAGGAATTAAAAAGATAGATATTTGAAGAAATGTATAATACAATGGAAATAAATGGATATTCATTTTCCATTGAGAACCACTGTAACTTTGTAAAAATTCAGGCGAGAAAATTTGTTACAAATTTTATTAGAAATTACAAATGGGTCATTTGGACCATTTCGGTAATTCTAGTGTTAAGGAATTAAGTATATTTTATTGACTTCTTTTCGCGTCATGTTACTGGCAAGATACCAAGTAATAAACCACAGATTCCATTTGTTTTCATTTCAAACCACTGCATTTCTACAGAAGAAGTTCGCAGGTTTTAAGTCCGGTAATCTTGGTGGGAAGGGAATTTTATTTTCTCTTCATATCCAACTGGAACCACATTCCTTGGTGACAAGGGGTATCTTCCAAGAGACTTTGCAGTTCATTCTTATGAAAATTATTCCACGACGACGTGTAACTTTCATTTAGAAACAAACTGTATTCATAATGAAATCAGTTATATTAATGTCAAAGGTCGCCCATAACGGAGGTAATTGAACGGCAATTAGTGACCTTGGGCGACCTTGAAAGACCAAAGTCTGTGTTATATATGAGTTACACACTCACGAAAATAAAAAGTTTCATTTAAAACAATCGAAGATTTCTTCTCCCTCATCAAAAGTGGGTCAGTTTAACTTGAAACACTTTGAGAAGCTATAATTTAGGACAGTGATTCTTAACTTGGAGACCACTCTTTGGAGATAAATTTCTGAGGAAAATATTTAATTTTTATCTACGTTGCATGATACCACCATCTCTCCAATGCTTTGACATTACAATATTGGATTGAGACAAGTATTTCGATTCAATGTTCCAACTCACCACTATGTTTTTGAAATTTTTAAAATGCAAACTATTAAGCGTTTCATTAAGACTAAATTGAGATCCAAAGTTCTCTAACAATATCTTTAAAACACGAATTTTTGATCTTGACGAAGTTATAATTAAACGCCGATTGACAACCGTTTCCTGTCTAATATAAATTCTATCGAATATGTAATCGAGAAACTCGATCTCATAATTAACAATTTGCTACAGTTAAAACTAAAAATATCTTTGAGGATTTTGCTTCTTGTAAGATTATCCTCGCCTTGTAGAGAAATCTGTGCAAAAATCCTCTTTGATGCGTTATATCCGAGGAGGTTAAGATTTCCAACACTGGTTAAAAAACTCGTTAATCCAATTAATATTTCAAAATGTTGTTTTGAGATGCATTATGCAGAATTCATTAGCTCCATTAGATTACCAAAAAGAGGTAGGAAAGGTTAAGAACTACCGATTTAGGGGATATTTACGTGCAAAAACTTCAACACTTTGACTACGACTTTAAAACTTTTCACTTTAGAATTAAAACAATTAATTCTCAAGCTGAAACGTTAAGGGAAATTTTAAATAGGATTCATGAATTTTAGGTTACGAAAATAAGTATCGAGACAAATTTGAATTTATGTAGTTTACGATTGTCTGAAGTCAAAGTTTTGGTTTCGTAAAAAATCTAAATTCGTTGCAAATCGCGTGGAATCGTCGAAAAGCGCGTAATGAAGTATTCAACGGGCCAACAGCAAGAAATCGTGTATTCGTTACGCGCGCGGCGATCGAGTACCGCTAGCAAGAAAACAGCGAATCAGATCGATTCGAGCGGGGATATTTGTTCGTGGATCAGATCGTGGTATCGAGTGGGCGTACCGTTCGAGGGTCAGCCAGTCGAGATCTCGGTTTCGCTGTTTAACGAGGATCGGGCCCGTCTGTTAATGAGACTCGATGACCTGGCGGAAATACAAGAACGAGTCCGCCTCGGTGCTGGGGTTTCTTGCATAGAAGAATGATATCGTAAGAAAGCCAAAGCATAACCACACGGACCAAAGTGCAGCCGCAGCACTCGTCGTTCGAGTTCTTTCGACAAGGTGTCGTCGATGACTTTCTTTCTGTTGCGCGACCATTCTGCTCGCGTCGACGTGCGTGGGAGGGAAACTGTCGAAAATGGAACGGAAAATCGCGTGGGATTTACGAGACTATAAACACTCTTTTTACCCTTTCATCTTGAAATTATTATGACGAATGAAAATAAAATTTTCGATAACTTTTTAGAGCAAACTGAAGATATTAAACAATCTTTAATAGGTTCAGAAAGTACATTTTTTGTAATACTTTCTTCTAAAGTTTTGTATAAAAATATTGATTATTGTAGTCATGGTATTATAATTAACGTTAGAAGTTGCCAAAAACGTCATTTTTCTTAAATTACGAAACAATAGCTTCGATTATACGTATGAATTTTCAAGAAAACAGAATGATCTTTTACAAAATGGCGAGTCTCAAAAACTCTGAAGAGAATGTCATTATAATAAATTATCTATGATTTGAATTTGTAATAAAGTATCTATGAAATAAAATAGTTGCATCAATTAAAAACCGTTTAAAAATTAATTTATTTCTTATGTTTTTTAATTTATTCGTTTAAAAAAAATTGTAAAAATTCGTATATACAACGGTCGACAATTTGTGAAAATTTGAAGTATAATGGGATGTATAATTTTGCAAATATCCATAAAGTCATTCTGAAAAACATGGCTTTGAAAAAAATCCGTATAAAGTTGCATTTTTAGTTAAAAAAAATTATATTTTTAAACAATCATTAATTTATTTTTGGCAATAGAGAAAAATGTACAAGATCAATTTTACTTAGTTTCAATGTGGCGGCCAAGGCACCACATACGCCTTAGCCGTTCGAAGCCGCTACAATGTATGGTTGCACACGAGACGATGGTTGCACACGAGACGATGGTTGCACACGAGACGACCAGAGCCGCGTGAGCCGAAAAGCCGTTGTCGTCGTCTCTGACCGTCTTTTGTTTTTGAAGGCCTCTTGGTACGGTGGCGATGATCGTACCAGAGAGTCGAGCGTAACCCGCACCACGAGTCACGTCGTTGTACGACAGCAACAATAAAATTGTGCGGAACGGAACAGAGCGGAGTCATTATCTTCCCGATCCCACATTGGTGACCCCGACGTGATCTCGCCGCGCAAGTAAAGTTTTTTTAAGAAAATTTGGACATTTTTTGTATACGGACAATATTAGTTAGTGTAGAGAAATAAGTGTATAGTGTTAAGAACATAAGGAAAGGACACGGTCTGACAAATAGTAGGCGCGGTGTGTGTGTGCGGTGAAACTATTTTTTTTTTGTGACCAAGACTGGTAAAATGACTGACCCTAACGTTAACGCAGGGACATCCGCGGGTGTGCCGTTGGCAGTTGATCGCGTCGCTGTACGGATACCCGAGTTTTGTCCGGGAGACCCGGAGATGTGGTTTTCAATGGTAGAGAGAAGTTTTGAGGTATCCAATGTAACGTCGGAGACCACGAAATTCGGGTACATTCTCGGCGCGTTAAGTGCGCGACACGCCGCGGAAGTAAGAGACATTATCATGAATCCCCCGGCCGCGGATCCGTACACGACGCTAAAAAATGAGTTCATTCGCCGGCTTAGTGCGTCGCAGGAACAGAAAACGCGGCGGTTATTGGAACACGAGGAAATCGGGGACAGAAAACCGTCCCAATTTCTTCGTCACCTGCGCGGATTGGCCGGTACGGCTTTTTCGGACGGTGTATTGCGGACGCTTTGGATGGGCCGACTACCTGCTAATATGCAGGTGATTTTAGCCACGCAGCGGGACACCCCGCTGGATAAGGTGGCAGAGTTGGCAGACGCTGTTGCGGATACGATGACACCGCGGGTACACGTCACGGAGGCCGCGATTACGAGCGTATCTACATCCTGCCAAATACCCCCGCCGGGCCCGAGCATCGAGGCCATGTTAAACATTAAGATGTCACAATTGGCTCTTTCCTTGAGGCAGGAAATTTCTGCCATCCGTGAATCCTTGGTGGACCAGGGGCAATCTTCCCGTCGCAGGTGGACCCACCGAAATCATCCAAACTCGCGCTACCGCAGACGATCTCTATCGCGATCGCGAGAGCGGCCCGCGGGAGGACAAATGGACCATCAAGGGAAATGCTGGTACCATTGGCGGTTCGGTCCGGCCGCGCAGAGGTGCGTTGCACCGTGCAATTGGAACGCCACGGATCAGGGAAACGACCTGGGGAGTCGTTGATGGCGGCCAGCGACACAAATCCAGCATCACGCCGCCTCTTCATCTTAGACAACAGCTCGAAGACGGAATTTTTAGTGGATACCGGGGCCGATTTGTGCGTTTTTCCGCGCCGCCTGCTAGGCGGATTGCGAGAAAGATCGGAGTACCAGCTGGCGGCGGCGAATGGGAGTGTAATTAACACCTACGGGACAGTGTCGTTAAACCTGCACCTCGGCCTACGACGGGATTTCGTGTGGCGATTCGTGGTTGCGGATGTTACAAAACCCATAATCGGGGTAGACTTTCTCGATCACTTCGATCTTATGGTGGACATCCGCAATCGTCGCCTCGTCGATCGGACAACGTCGTTAACGGTCCGCGGAACACGAGCCGAGGATGAGACGCCGTCGGTGAAGACAGTAGCAGGGACTACCGTTTACCACCAGCTCCTGATGCAGATGCCGGAACTTACACGGCCTAGCGGCACCCCGATGAGGACTACGCACCAAACGGTGCATTACATCGAGACAACCCCTGGACCACCCGTTTCCAGCAAGCCGCGGCGGCTTGCACCGGACCGGCTCAGGGCTGCCCAGAAGGAGTTCGACGCGATGGTGAAGATGGGCATCGCTTGTCCTTCGAAGAGCGCGTGGTCAGCACCCCTTCATATGGTTCCGAAGAAGGGCGAAGAAGCTTGGAGGCCTTGCGGTGACTATAGAGCGTTAAACGCACGGACAATTCCCGACCGATACCCCGTGCGTCACATTGAGGATTTTGCGCAACAACTGAGTGGCAAAAAGGTATTTTCCACAATAGATCTCGTCCGAGCTTATAATCAGATTCCGGTTGCGTCGGAAGACGTCGGAAAAACGGCCATTACAACGCCGTTTGGGCTTTTTGAATTCCCGTACATGTCGTTCGGGTTACGAAATGCCGCGCAAACATTTCAGCGCTTTATCGACGAAATTTTACGCGGTTTCGATTTTTGTTACGCGTATATAGACGACATTTTGGTCGCCTCAGAATCCCAAGCCGATCACCTGCGCCATTTAGAATTATTATTTAAACGATTAAAAGATTATGGCATTGTTGTTAATCCGAATAAATGCACGTTCGGACAGGAAGAAGTTAAATTTCTAGGCTATCGGGTAAATGAAAGCGGCACTCAACCTTTGCCCGGCAAGGTACAAGCCATAAAGTCATTTCCCCTTCCGAAAAACGCGAAGGATTTGAGGCAGTACTTGGGAATGCTTAATTTTTACCGCCGTTTTATCCCAGATGCCGCTCGCTTTCAAGCACCCTTGAACGACCTTCTAGCCGGCAATTTAAAGGGCAAGACCCCGATAGCCTGGACTTCGGAAGCGCGTCAGGCTTTCGAAAATACCAAAAATAGTTTAGCAAACGCAACCCTGCTTTCTCATCCTGCGGTCAACGCTCCATTGTCGGTTACCTGCGATGCTTCTGATTACACCGTAGGAGCTGTTTTACATCAGTGCGTCGGCAACGAACGACAACCATTAGCATTCTTTTCTAAGAAATTAGGATCTGCCGAAAAGAAGTATTCAGCTTACGACCGGGAACTACTTTCTATCTATTTAGCAATAAAACATTTCAAACATATGCTCGAAGGCAGACATTTCACGATTTTTACAGACCATAAACCCATAACTTTCGCTTTCAAACAGAAATTAGATAAATGCTCTCCTCGACAATTCCGATACCTAGATTACATTGCGCAATTCTCTACAGATATTCAACATATTTCCGGTAAAGACAACGTCGTTGCCGATGCACTGTCCAGAGTGGAAACGGTTAACCACTCGATTAATTTCGAAGAATTGGCAAAATCGCAAGCCCAGGATGAGGAGTTGCAGCGGTTGTTGAATAGCGAATCTAGCCTGCAATTACGCAAAGTCTCGTTGCCTGGCACGTCTTCCGAAATTTTTTGCGATATTTCGACTAAGAATGTAAGACCTTATGTCACCCCTCCTTTCCGACGTGCAGTTTTTAATATGTTACATGTATTATCACATCCAGGTATTAACGCGACGATCAAGCTCATAACGCAACGTTATGTTTGGCCGTCGATTAAAAGAGATGTTCGCACGTGGACACGTTGCTGTATACCGTGCCAAAGATCAAAAATTTCCCGTCATGTGACTGCACCATTGGCTACATTTGTTAAACCTTCTGCGCGATTCGAACACATTCATTTAGACATAGTAATTTTACCGGTGTCCGAAGGTTTCAGGTATTGTCTGACCTGTGTAGACAGATATACGCGGTGGCCGGAAGCCTTCCCCATGGTCGATCAGGAGGCCCAAACCGTAGCTCGAACCTTTTATGACGGTTGGGTAGCGCGGTTTGGTGCTCCCGTACGGATTACCACCGATCAGGGTAGGCAGTTCGAATCCAAATTATTTTTTGCGCTGAACAATTTAATTGGATCCACACGCCTTCGCACAACGGCGTATCACCCAGCGGCCAATGGGATGGTAGAGCGTTTTCACCGACAGCTCAAGTCGGCTATAAGGTGCCACGGATCCGACAAGTGGACAGAAATACTTCCGACGGTTCTACTCGGTATTCGTTCCGCCTGGAAAGAAGACCTCGGCGCTACCTCAGCGGAATTAGTTTATGGCGAGCCATTAAGATTACCGGGAGAGTTCTTGTCTTCGCATTCAGCGGAAGGCACAGAAAATGCTTCCGATTTTACTAATAGACTACGCAACCATTTTTCTAAATTGAGTCCCTCTAATGCATCACGCCATTCCGTTAATCGTACATTCGTTTTCAAAGATCTTAGCAGTTCAACACATGTTTTCATCCGAACAGATTCAGCCAAAACTATTTTACAACCCGCTTATGAAGGTCCATACGCCGTAGTGCGCCGAGGCGAAAAAACATTTACAATAAACATTAGAGGTAAGGAAATAAATATATCAATTGAAAGGCTAAAGCCTGCTTATATGCTAGCAGAAAACAGACCGGATCCCGTGAGCATAGAAAATCAGCCGGTCACACAAACAAACGTACCTGACAATGCGCCGGTTATACAGCAACGTGTCACGCGTTCAGGTAGACGCGTACGTTTTCCCGAGCGATTTCAAATTACGCGGTAGTACTTAAGGCTTGCGCATTATTATAATAAGTATCATATACCATTTATTTTTTTCCATCACTTTTATGTACTTTCATGTATTTTTAGGTATTACGTATTATATATTAAACTCCATGTAAATTCCTTTTTTTTTTCAACTCTGTTCAAATACTGTAATGTAAATCTTAGTTAGGATAACGTATTTTATATAATAGAGTAAATGGTAGTGGTAATGTAGTCGGTCAATTTTTCGTAATTGTGCCAATTACTGGCAGGGGGGTAGTGTGGCGGCCAAGGCACCACATACGCCTTAGCCGTTCGAAGCCGCTACAATGTATGGTTGCACACGAGACGATGGTTGCACACGAGACGATGGTTGCACACGAGACGACCAGAGCCGCGTGAGCCGAAAAGCCGTTGTCGTCGTCTCTGACCGTCTTTTGTTTTTGAAGGCCTCTTGGTACGGTGGCGATGATCGTACCAGAGAGTCGAGCGTAACCCGCACCACGAGTCACGTCGTTGTACGACAGCAACAATAAAATTGTGCGGAACGGAACAGAGCGGAGTCATTATCTTCCCGATCCCACATCAAAAAACACATAATCTGGTACTTACTAGATGTTTTCTTCTCAATGAAGGTGTAGAGATTTTACTCAATGAAATGATGATTTTACGATTCTAGGAAAGGGTGGAGAAAATTTGTAATATAAACAAATGTGGATAATTTAAACCCATCTTTCTATAAAAACATTAATCATCGATATTTAATTGAGGATTTTGCAGTAATAAAGAGATATTTCCATTTTTGGTATACATATTTTGTGTTATAATATTACTTTACTAAAAAAATTGTGATCTTTCACGAGATGCTAAAAGAGACTAGCTTAATATTTATGATGGATTCACAGTGGATAACACTTAGCTGAAATGGTAATTAATTTTTAATTGCCTTTTGTTGATTTAATTATAATTATACATAATTTCTTGTATCATTTTAAACCTAACACTTACCTCCGATGCAGAAATTTACTTCTTTTTCTGTAGGCGTGTCTCCCAAAATGTTACGAAATTACTGCTTTAGAGTATGCATTCATGCAGACGGTCAATATATTCAATACTTATATTAGCAGTTTAAATATAAATAATAAAATCACTGAAACGTTCGATCGGCTCTACGAAATAAATTATTTTCCATCGTGGTTGACATTTAAAGTTCATGAATGACCTTTAACCTTTAACCAAGGTACGTATCTTGAAATGCTCGATAAAAGTAATTTTTTACTTACTCCCGAGAGTAAGAAAAGAGTTTAAAAGAAAAATGCTCAAATTTCGTCTAAAAATTGAAGAAAATTCGATAAAAAAATAACAGTAATTTTCATTGTAATAATTATTAAGATCAATTATGGATAGATATTTTTTAAATATGTGTATAAAATTTAAAAAAATACTGCTTTGAGAAAAACAGCTTCAAACTTTCAGAAAATGTAGGAAATTAAATTTCTACTAAATCAACCTAACAACGTAAATTTTCTTTTAATTCTTTTAATTGAAAGAACAAAGTATTGCTGGATGAAAGAAAGATCAGTTCCAAGTTGAAAAGAATATACCATAAGCGAATCATTTAATTTTATTCAGGCACAATAACGAAGTAAGTCATTTTTTCGAGGCCATATGATTCAGTGGATTCACCTTTTAACCCAATTCAATTAGTCTGCTAAATTGAGATTTTACTCGTGTGGATTTTTTACAAAACAAGAGAAAAGTACGAATGTCCCAATTTAGGAAACATATTTGCTCGTTTACATAAAATTAGAATATTTAAAGGGTTAAGTAGTTTAGTATTGATTTGCTTGGATAGAGAATTCCGTCTGGTAAATCTGGAACGAGAATTTTGCCCGCCAAATCCGATATCCGTTAAATGGAGCTGTTATAGAGGAACTGTTATAATATTCTATAGGGTAGAACATTTAAGGCAAGTCAATCGGGTAACTCGTTCATTTTTAAAGATAGACAAAAGTTGTTTCATTTTACGAAGTATAAATTACTTTCCTTAGTTTAAACGTCCCGTTTCCTAGTTTTCTATTTTTTAGTGTTGTGAAATATATAGAGGCCTGTTTTCTACATTTTAAACAAAATTAAAAAACCGTACGTGCGTTTTAGGACTCTAAAAATAGTTTAATTTATATAACTAACTATTTTACACATCGTTCTACTGATTTATAATGTCTTAGATATCTATCAAATCGAATAGTTCTAAGTTCATAATAATAATTGTTTTCTAATGCGCAAAAAAGTGAATTGAACACAATTTAGATCATCTTACATTGATGTGTTCTATCTCTCTTTCTTTAAAAAGTTAAAATGTCCTTAGTGGTGGATGTAAACAAATTGAAGGATAGTTAGATTAAATACTATTGGTTATCAATACATATTAGATAATGACAATATTTATTGAATTCAAGAATGTTAATAGAAGATAATAATAGGATCATTTTCTAGAGAATAATCTTCCTATCAATGCAAAAATGCACTAAAGACTTGGAAACAAAAAAAAGGCAATATTGCAGAGTTAGATACTTCAATTAACCCTTTACACTCCAATGGCGACACATAATATCTACCATAACTCGATTTAGAGTATGTATAGTAACACAACATAATTAACGAAACAAACGAAGAAGTTTCAAATTACAAACATTTATAAATTCTGGGAAAAAGGACAATTTTAAAACTTTTTAAAATGACATAGCAAAATTACTTTCAAGTAGCAAGTTACTTCTATTAAAATGAATTCCTGGAGTGCAAAGGGTTAAAGAAATTATGTGATCCAGCTACTAAACAAATTTGGGACCAAGAAGTATGATTTCTTTGATTTAATGGGAAAAAAATATTCTTCCTGATTTTACATAATATGTATTCATTTTCTTTAATTTTGTCTCGATTATTATTATTAAGTTAAATTGAGTGCTAAACGCTCGTTCTACTACACGAAAAATTATCTCACGTGAACACTCGGGTCTTCTAATTAAGTCATATAACGAAGAATTAACTTTTCAGTCATGGTGTTTCTATATAAATTTCATCCACTGAATATTGTTTCTTTTTTATTTTGTACAATGTGCATTAATTTTATTTAATTTTGTCTCGATTATTAAATCAAATTGAGTACCAAACGCTTGTTCTATTATCTCACGTGAACACTCGTGTCTTCTAATTAATTCATATAACGGAGGATTAACGTTTTCAGTCATGCTGAATATGATTTCTTTTTTATTTTGTACAATGTGCATTAATTTTATTTAATTTTGTCTCGATTATTAAATCAAATTGAGTACGAAACGCTTGTTCTATTATCTCACGTGAACACTCGTGTCTTCTAATTAAGTCATATAACGGAGAATTAACTTTTTCAGTCATGGTGTCTCTATACAAATTTCATTCAGTGTATCAGTATCAGATCGCTGCACGCGGTCCAAGAATTCGATCTGGAGGATCGCGAGCGTGTTCAGCGTCCCGATTAAAGATGATCCAGGCGTTGTTTCGCGAGAGGGGGACGTGCAAAGTGATTGCCAGCAAAATGAACGAAAGCTACGGTGCCCGTGGTGCGAGCCATCGGCGATCCACGCCCCGCTGACTGGACTGTTTTTTATTGCCACCGCGCCCGAAAGATCGACCCAGGCTGGAGGACGATTCTACGTCTTTTACCGGGGAAAACAGGGACGGGGGAAAAGGAAACTGTGACAGGGAAAAGCGAGTCGCGCGGGGCCAAGAGGGAACGGAAAACGGAGTCCAGTCCGCCCGCGGCTGTAAGCTGTGGCAAAGTGGGTGGAGACATGGAGTAAACGTCGGAGTCAGCGCAGCGCCTTTGTAAACGTTATACGCCGGGCCCTGCTATCTCGCGAAAACGGGATATGGACACCGTGTTCCCGATTTTATGCGATTTTTCACGTACGGTAAATCGATCATGAGGTACACTCTCGTCCACGAGTCACCGGGACGGCTCAACGAACGTGGAATAAAAACTAATTAACACTGCGAGCCGGTGCAAATTATAAAATGGAAATTTATTCGTTGCATTAGAAAAGATTTCAATTTAAATATATTATAATTAAAAGTTATTAATCTTATTCAAAATTCATAAATACAAAATTTTTAAATTATTAATTTATCTGTAGCTCACACTGTATATTATGGATTTTATCATAATAAAGTCTGTCAGCCTCTTTTGAAAACGATCGTTCAAGTTAATGATAGAATTCTAGCAACAATTGTTATTTTAATATTTTATTCATTAATACCATTTTAACGCGTTCATATTGACAATTTGCTTCCTCGTATAATTTTACTTATTGCATGTTTATTTTAATTTCGTACGAGAGTTATAAAATTTATAGTAAAGTAGTAACTTAAAATAACTAAATGTAAGAAAGGTAGAATACTAGCAACAATTATTTTTTTATTTGTTTCATTAATAGCATTTTAAATTTTCTGTAACATTTTGCACGAGTCCTTCTTCAATTTTGAACGCATTCATCTTCAAAATTTGCATCCTTGTACAATCTCATTTATTGAATTTTTTAATTATGAATTTAGTGGAATTCAGTATTCCTTTTGATGGCATTCTAAACAGTATAGCATTACTTTCAATTATTATACAAATTGCCTACCACTAATCTTGCAACGTTTTTACTTTTTCTAAAAAATTTATTCTGTATTTTAAAAAGATTTCAGGTTATATGAGTGGCTATATCGAAAGGATAGAAAATCAATGGAGAAGGCTTCGAAGCGTATGTCATGGTTGCACCTAAATTATACATAGAACTGTATGTATTCATGGTATCTTGTAACTCCTACAGTCCAAACAGTTTAGCGATCATTCAAAACAGAATTAAGATATATTTTGATTATATTTTGTTACTCTGTAAATACTACCATATATAGAGTAGTTGTTTTCTAATTTTACTGTCACAATCATGAGACTTCTCGTTCGCTAGACATCATTTTGTTTTAAATATTTCAATTCCACAAATATGTTTCATGTGTGAAAAGTCATAATACTTCCCTTAGCCAATGTATCTAATTATCGATCACACATAATTTAGCAAATGTAATCGAATTACGTCTTATCCGACTCTGTTAGACGGAGTCGAGTCTAGAGAACGCGCTAACCCAAGCTATAAATGACGTCTATGTCGCCTAAGCAGTGTATGGCTGAGATTTGTCATGCAGCAGTATGGCCTGACGGTATCCTTGACCAGTAAACGGTTTCTTTTGTTCAAATTAATCAATTGGTGTTGATAACGATCCGCCATAACTTTTACACTTGGTTTGTAGAACTTACAATAAAATGTTTCGTTTGTTGTTGGTTAGACAGGGTCAATCCATGCTTTCTTGTGTCTATAATTTTCATTAAGAATCCATTGTACACGCAAAAACAGAAATAATTAGGAAGTTTAAAACTATCCTTGCAGGGTATTGTAAATTAATTATTTTGTTAAAATTTTATAAGCAATACAGTTTTCTCTGTGTAATCGATAGTTTGTTTTTCTTACATATTACATCTTTTGTACTAAAGGGTTTTTCTTCCTGTTAATAAGTGAATAATAATAATAATCGGTAAAGATCTGCCGAAGAATCATTCTAATTGCTACCAAAACAGCGATGATGACAGTTTGGTAGTCCATAGTGGTAAAGTATTTTTAAACGTTATTTCAATTAGGTCATTTCTCTACCTACAAAGAAAATTTTTTCTTGTAATGGAGTATTTATTAAACACGTTATCATTGCCTGTATATCAACGATATAATATGAATATGCAATGTTGTGAACGTGAAGAATAAATAACTTAATTTAGTCTCTGAAAAATGATGTATTATTGTGATCATAATAATTTTATAATCGAACAGTAATATATAATTTACAGTACGTCATTTGTTCATTGTTTCTAAATAATGCATACTGTAAATAATTTATTTACCATTTGTGAATAATTTGCTAGTCTACATTCCCAATTTGCACACCGTTTTAGAATTTTTAAAAGGCCGATAACATAATTTAATCTTACCGTTCGTGGAATGACCTATTTCATTTTCAATTTTAAGTGTCTCGTATTCGTTGGAAGTCTCGTAAATACGAACTGTGAGATTGCAGCAATAATTAATCACTCATTGCAAATATTCATGGAAATTCAGCCAGTGACCGATCAAATTCATTTCCCTGTTTCGACAAACATAATTTGACAAGAAAAGGCTTCGTGTCGATAATAGAAAATTTCAATGAGAGCACAAAAAAAATGTTAAATGGTAAATTTTACCAAGTGATTACGAAAGTTCATTTTAAATAACCCTAGAATATCCACGTGTATTTGTAATTGTATTTAGGAAACGTTCGAGTCTTTCTGTATATTTCGTCACAGAAATGACACAATTTTAATACTATCGCTTCAAAAGAATGTTGTTGACAGATAGAAACGTTGAATACGTACAGTTTTAAGTAATATTTTGAAACAGCAAGGACGGTGAATTTTAAATTCCTGCACTCCTGGCAGTTGTCCACGGGATATCGGAAAGAGGAGGATCTCTGGCCGTCTTCGATTCAGTCTTTCCTCTTCCCCTCGTCTCGTAAATCCGTACTCGAAGCTTAGGGAAGCACTTCGAGTGTCTCAAAATGGCGAAAAAGCCAAAAGGACGATGAAATATTCAGTCGAAATTAACAAATTCTTCAATTTGATGCATTGATGATATAGGGGATGTTTGTACTCGTTGAAACAAGTACAAAATTTTGAATAAATACAAATTCAAACATTCATTTTGGAGCTCATAAAACATTTTGCTCTGTACAGTACTTTATATTAGTATATATGTATATGACTTCCACTCATTTCGACCAAAGTTTCAGCACGTTTCCTCATAAGAACATCGAACCATCGTTAAATAATGTAAACATAAATTGATACAACTATTGTATTTTATTTTTTTTAATCATAATGTATTATAAAGAAGGTTACAAATTCGATACTTTAAAATCATGCGATATATAAATAAATTTTAATGACGGTAAACAAATGTTATTTAGGTTTATCAATTGTATGTTCGAATACAAATTTTTCTATTCATTTGGACATGCTTTTGGTGGTAGCTGTTTTGGTGTTAGTGAATCGGTATATCGATCGACTGGTCCGGATGTGGTACTATCTTTTGGAAGTATTATAATAGCGATAATAAATTTAGCACTTGGAATCGAAGATGTTTTGGAGAGGAAGAATGTATTTGAGATAGAGAGTAAGATTGAAATTTTAAGATGGAAAGTAAAAAAGTAA
The DNA here is from genome assembly GCF_013123115.1 of Colletes gigas. Lineage (NCBI taxonomy): Eukaryota > Metazoa > Arthropoda > Insecta > Hymenoptera > Colletidae > Colletes > Colletes gigas. The sequence continues at coordinate 5,526,708 of NW_025106646.1, forward strand.
CACAACTCAACAAATATTAACTTCACAATTGAGAGGAAAAATATTTTCTTTTATATCTCGATTGTGTACTGTTTTGAATATCTGAATCAAAATTTCTGCGGAGTCTACTTAATGTAGTTATATTATTTATTCGAGGAAATGCTATATTGAGATCTCAAATAATTATCTAAGGTATTCAAAGCAATACAAGAACCGTATACAAAGATATATTTAGCAATTATAACTTAAATTTGAAATGCTTCGTCGGTTATTTCGTTTCCGATAGAATGTCGAATTTGGATTTCGAAACACTCGAAATGGACAATCAATTTTATTTTAACTTTTTCGATTGGCGTACATGGTTTTTCTACCTTTAAATAATTGACTGTTTAATTAAGTTAACTCGCATCGTTAGGTACCTTATACTTCGGAGTTCAAATTCGTGAGTTGCAAGCTAATTTCTCACGAACTCAAACTTCGCATATACAGAGTGTTTCAGAAAGTTGGTGTCAAACAAGATATACAGTGCCCATCCAAGCAAGTAAAAACGTCTTACTAAACATTGGTTCATTAATTTCCAAGTTACAAGATGCGTATAACTACGAGGTTTTAATAGTGTTAGGGTTAGGAATATTTTTATTAATAGAAATAATGAAATGAGAGCTTTGTAGAGGGTTACTTTAAGTATTTTTGCATACTAAGTACATTCTGTAGGTTTTTTGAGAATTCAAATTTCCTATAAATGCATAAACATTTGCAGTCTATATAGGATCCATAACGTCTATCGTACAACTACATAAACATTCTCTCTGTACTAGAGCTTTCTTATACAGGGTGTTTCCGAATTGGTGGTACAAGTGGAAAGGTGGTGAATTTACATGGAAAAATAAGTAAAAAATGTAGAGTGACATTTTTTTGTATGAATTTTCATTTTCGAATAAATTGATGTTAATGATTCGTGGAGTACGCAAATACTTGACTGTATTATAGACTAATCTTCGTCACATTTGAGTTTATAAACAGTACCAATGTCATGGCTTGTTATCATATCTGATTCAGACTCTTAAAAATGCATTCGAACATTTAACAACGGAAAATATCCTAGAAAACGTTCACAAAAGTGTAATACGCACGATACAATTATGTTGGCAAAAAACGGACATTTCCAATCATTTTTGAATTTATAAAAAACTTCTCGATCAAAAAGTAATAGCTTTATTTCAATGTTTATCCTTTAGAAAAACTTCTTGATCAAAAAATACTAGCTTTATTTCAATGTTTATCCTTTAGAATCATTTAAACAATCGGAACAGCAATTTAGACTTCGTCATATGCAATAACATTGGTTTATTCGAAAAAGAAGTACGAAAAATGTCACTCTACATTTTTGACTTATTTCTTCATGTAGATTCACCCATTTTTGTACCACCAATTCAGTAACATCCTGTATAACATACTGTTAGACAATAAGCATCCACGGAATAATAAGCATCTCTAAATACTGTCTGTAAAATATATAATAAAAACTCATTTCATTCAAATAATCCAACAATCACAAACTACCGCGTATCTATTTGCAATTTATCGAGTAAATCGTTCGACGAACCAAAAGTTCTGTTTCTCCAAGGATCGAATACCTCTCGAAACGTTTGACTGGCAGCGTATACTCACACCATCTCGGTTCCGGTCAGGAATTAACCAGCAACGTTTCCGTTGGCCTAATCAAGCCTTAGTCGTCCCGAAGGAAACTCCATCTCCATCTCCGTCTCCGGTCTCGTAAAGGCAGATTGCCCTGGCCATAATACCGTGAAAGCAGAAGGACAGCGACTCCGGAATAGATTCGCCAGAAGCGAAACGTAGCCGTCGATCGAGTCGATTCCAGTCGAACGAGAAATTCGTTCGGATCTCCGGGCTTTCCAGAACGACGGACAATCGTGGACCAGCGCAGCGGTTGGAAAAGCCATGGAACCGACGGCCAGCGTCGAGGACGCGGGACGCGGGGGAGGGAGGTTCGTCGGTGGTAGCCGAGATATCAGTATCAACGCGGTGTAATCAGCGAACCACGCCCATCGCCGCTATACTCGCTCCGTTCCGCCCACTACGGCAATTACACCCTCGAGTCACCCACTGGAGGGGAACATTAAACTCCGTTTCCCTCCCCTGGATCGTTTCCCCTGCCCGGTGCTTCCCCGTTCGCCAGTTTCATTTCCTCGCTCGCTCGCTCGCGCGACGGCCTCTCCTCCACTGCTCCCTCGAGCGGACGACCAGCACGCCACTCGAGCGAGACTCCGCCGTGAAACGATCCTCCAACGTTCCCGGCTTTTTCACCCTCTTTTTGCCAGCAGCCCCTTCGACCGGCGATTCGGTGGTTTACGAGTAGGCGCGGTAATGAGAACGATTAACGGGGAGGAACTGTGTGTTCCACCGAGCGGCGTCTTTCGGACGCTTTCTCGCGTTCCTTTTACGGCGATCTTTCTAATCTATTCCAAAAAATATGTTTAGAACACCTTAACGATCGAGTATTTTCTAGAGATCGAAACACGCGATCGTATTAGTTTAAAAAGTAACATTTAAATTGCATTTAAAAATTAAATACAATTTGTTGTATTTTTCTTATTTTCGTATCCGACATATCTAATTTACTTTTGTATTCGCGTAAAATGGAATCTAACTCATTATCTGTGTTGGGGTTTTAGGAGAATAAATTGACTCAGCTCGATATATGTTTTGCTTTTAACGTGTCACGACTCTCTGTATTACAAGAAGTTGAGACATGTGGTTTTATGTCCATTCTTAGCGAATATTCTAGAAGTATGTATCTAGTGCTAATTAGCAGTAACTGATGTCGCGTAATAAGTACGTAGACTTGATTCTTCGTTACCGACACCTTTAGGTAGGTATCTTACATATACGTACATACAACAATCTGTAGTTGAGTTTAAAAAACAAATTGTATCCTTAAATTGTACTTTTAATTGCCGGATCCATTCGCGCCCCCATAATACGGTTTTCTGTCTAACTATTCCAAAAAATATGTTTGTAACCCCTCAACGATCGGGTATTTTCTAAAGATCGAAATACGCGATTCTATTAGTTAAAAAATAACATTTAAATTGCATTTAAAAATTAAATACAATTTGTTATATTTTTCTTATTTTCGTATCTGGCATATCTAATTTACTTTTGTGTTTGCGTAAAATGGAATCTAACTCATTATTTGTAGTTGAGTTTAAAAAACAAATTGTATCCTTAAATTGTATCCTTAATTGCTGGATCCATTTGAGTCCCATAAGCAGTTCTCTTCGTAATGTATCATTCTTCCACGAGAAAAAAGCACAGCGTGTTTACATCCCCACTTCTGTTGCAGCACGCTGACTCACAGGTATTGGTCGAAAATGATGACGAAGATCAGTGACAGCAAATCAGCGGACTGCAGCAAGAGTGGGGATGTAAACACGCTGTGCTTTCTTCTCGTGGAAGGACGATATATGTGTAATTGCTTTGATATGTCTTTTTATTGTACCTGTACTTTCACATAGCCTACAATCGCGACTTAAGTTCTGCAGAATGTAACAAGTTTCAAATCTGATTTTTCAATTTTTGTATCTGGAGATCGTTGCTTACGGAAGTTCACGCTTACAATTATAACTGCTTCACCTGAGTCAATTTCGAGACGTACTTGTTTATCATTTATAGTAACTTTTTCAAATTACCTTTCGCAGTGCCTTTCATGTCCCATACTTATACATAGTATCTCACTTATTTATTTCATTACTTTTGACAAATTAAAATAATTAATAATTTTTAATTGTTACAAATTATATCTCTGCTTAGTGTACATTTTGTAGCTAAATGCTTACCGTTGGAGACGGCATATTAATCAAATACAACACAATTTATTCTCTCCAATGTTTTTGGTCCGTAATATGTTGTTGTCAACTTTTGTAATACAACTTAAATATTTTAAACATATTATGGAATTTTATGGGAAACAGTAAACCCTCCCCTTCCTTTGGTAAAGTCATTGGTCGATACAAAATTTCTTTGATTTTTCATTAAAATATAATTCAACCCTGTTCTCTAAAATATTGACATTTTCAAATCGTTTACCCATTAATAAGTCCTAAAGATTGTTTTCTTTTTATTTATTTTATTTTATGTTGCATACCTCGTTTTGACACATTAGCGACTACATTACATATTGCTCCATTTGTAATTATTGGACAAATTTTGATTTTAAAATAAATCTAATCGGGACTCTTGAATTTTAACTATAAATGTAAGTTCTATAAGACTATATTACACATTGCTCCATTTGTTATTTTTGGAAAAATTTTGATTTTTCACTATGGAGCTAAAAAAATGAATTTTCAAGATTAAATGCCAAAGAAAATAAATCTAATCAGGACTCTTGTATTTTAACTATAAAAGTAAGTTCTATGACGAAATGTGGGTAGTTTCCAGTTATCTAAAAACAAAGTTTCGTTTTCATGGACAATTTGAGGGATTCGGTCAAGCAGTCAACGTATCAATACGTTGTGTTGATGTAAAACCGTGTGCTTGATTGTCTGCACTATTTTAACTGTGCTCAATCTAAAATTATCTTGGAGGAGAGAAATAACAGTGCTCGATTTTGGGAAGATGAATTTACCTCTTTTATAATTGTCGTGGTTCAGACCTCGCGACAGTTATAGAGGGATGCTGTATCTAGATACTCAATGGCACCCCGTGATTTCGAATAGCGAAGTAGAATACGCGTATTACCCTAGAGATGTCGGGAACTAAGGAACTTCTGTTACCCATCTCAGTTGCCATTATGATTCCCCCCTTTCAGAGTCATTCAATTAATGTCCTGATCAATATTTATTTCTCATCCTCCTGCTCTCAATGAATAACATTCTGGTACCAAGTTACGGTAGTTACATTCTGTTAGAAGTATCCTAATCCAATAAATGATAATTTTTATGTCAATATGGAATAACTTAGAATTAATGAATAATAAATGAAAGGTTTCCTTCGAACGATGATGTACTTTGTATTTTGGTAAAGTCTTTAATCATTTGTTGAATTTATGTAACAATTCCACGACAGAACGTAACATACTTTTTTTTTAAATTTTATTACATTTACTATTTTGAAACTTTGAAAATGAAAGAAGAAAATTGCGTATATGGAAGCTACTGTTGTAAGTAAAATTTTGGGATAAAGTCGAGTTTTGTGTTCGTCTCATTTTCATGTAACTTTTAAAATTTAGTAACTTTGATATTCTGTCTTATATTTGAAATTCCAATCCCCAAAACTTTTTAAATTTATGGGAAACACGATTGTGTCTTTTAAAATCTTTATTTGATTCAAATCAGAAGTAATAATCTCAAATGCGTTACACATTACATTTGCAAATAAAAAAATTTGAGTAAAATTCTTTGAAGAGGAAGACGTCAAGAAAAGAAGAGTTTTATTTAGTGACAGGCATTTCAAATTCATATTATTCTCTGAATAATGAAATACAAGTAATAGACGAATCTAATTCATTTGGTAATATCTCGAAGATTCAATAATTACAATATAAATCGATAAAAAACAGAAAATGTAGATATTAATTTCTTTCTTTCTATTTCGATAGAATTTACAAAATGCACAGTAGATTGCTTTAAAATTATGAATTTAAATTCGCCTGCGTCGCCAAGTGTGGCAACATGCGTGACAGTGCGTGGAACAGCCACGACAACAAAACGCAAAATTATTTAAAACGGAATTAGCTCGCTTGCATTTTTTTGTCGTGCTGAAAATGCTGATTTCGCTCAAGTATTCACGAAGTTAGTGAATCAAAGAAATGATTTTTTAAAATCGAACGTGTTTGAAATAGTAATCCACAATCTACTGGATTTAAATGAAATTGAATAACTTGGACTCAGTTTGCACTCAGACTTCCATAAATATTATACCAATTTTTATAGAAATATTTTTCTCATTATTGTCATTTAGTGTCAATAAAAATATAAATTGTAAACAACGTTATCTGCGAAATCAACAAAATAATGCAATTAGTTTACTTTGTTATTAAAAATAGTAGATTTATTGTTCAAGAGTCGAACAAGTTCAATTGGAAATAAACACGTGTAACATTGCAATGAATTAGTATGTTTCAATAATTTAAGATGAATGAAAAAATACTATAATCAAATTAATAATTAGAGAAATAACTTTGAAAGTTACACTGAGTTAAAAGATTCAGATTTATTTTTTCAACCCTTTTCAAGAAGATCTTAAATATGAAAAGAAAAAGGATACACACACTGAATATAAAGAAGGTTTAAATAATGCAAAGGGTTAATAGAAATCGTAGTCATAATCTAGCGAATAATAAGAAAGAAACTAACCGTAACTTCCGTGAGAAATTAAAAATGCGATTCCTTTTAGAGAAAAACGCTTAAATTGCCATTTCACGTACTTACATAACTCTGCATTTAATAAATCAGATCTGTCCCTGTGAATCTCGTTTTGGTATCCTGCTTGATATTAATTCACGAAGCTTTGTAAATTATTTGCTTGACGCTAAACTATTACTACCTGGAGATAAAAATTAATTTATACCAGAATATTAAAGCTTGCAACGATATATTATATACACGATACAACTAGCGGAATATAGAAAAAGGAATATATTTCAAATCGTCGCGTCGTGTCGTTTTAGTAAATAACAGTTACTGAGAAAATATTGCTTATTTAGGTAACATACAGAGAAAATGGAAAAACGTTCTCAAGTAGATAAATCGAAAGAATTGATATGTTCTACTAATCGTGAAAAACAAAAGGGGGATGGAGGGTTGGAAATAGAAGGCGACAGACGTTGGTTACACTAACAGGGGGCATGGCCCGGTGAAATTCGTCGCGCTCTCTCGAGCTACGATTTGTCTGCCCAATTTCACGGCCCTTTTGAGGAAAATGGGAAAATCACCCGGCTCTCGACTGTAGTGCCGAGTGTGGGAAATAGACCACGTTAACCCGCCGTTTATGTTTGTCCCTCTCGTTCCACGCGTGAGCGGGAACTCGTTTGATTTCTGCGCGATCGCTTTTAATTTTACCACGAAATCTATCATCACTGTTGCTGAGACAAACCGATCCTAAAATGAAACGTAAAACTTTTTAAATACGTTCTATACCTTACAACGATAAGAAACTATCACACAATTGGATCTACAAATTTTCTTTTTCGAGCTGTAGTCCTTTGAGTGCATACTAGAATAATTTGTAAGTTTATTCGTTTTCTTTAGTAAATATTTAGTGACAAATATAAAGACAAAAAATTAAGATTATTGTATGATGTAAAGACCACCATATTTAGGGATAAATGTATTTTGATTTCCATTCTTTGCCAAGACAACGACAAGTAATTAATTAAAAATAATGTAGGGTATAAAAGTGACTACCTTTATCCAAGTTTCCAAGTTTAAATTTGTGTAAAAAACAAACAATAAATCCTTTAAAAGACTACATTAGTTTCGAGATATTTGAGAATGTTAGCAAGGAAGAGTTTAAACACTATGATAGTTTATTTGATAAGAAATAGCATTGAAACTCCTAATACGCAACAATATACATATACTGCTTGAAATAATTATGAATCACACAAATAGATATCTTCATTTCTCAGTAACACATTAAACTACTCTTATAAGGAAGCAACAATAATAGCTTCTGTTCAGTCGTCGAGAGAAGAATTTGGTCAATTAACGAGGGAATAGTATATGACACATTTAGCGAGGAAATTTTTTCTATTTTCACTTTATGCCCATACAATCTGTTAAGTTAGAAAATATAAATAAAAAGTGCTATATATTTCATGTTTGTAAAATATTATTAACGACTTTGCTGTTATCTAATATTTAACTCGAGTAAAAAAGAATTCAGTTATAAATAACTTTGGGAGACTCAGATTGAAGAATTTATTTATAGATCTACGGTCAGGTAACATCATCACAACGAATGTTTGACATTTAATTTTAGAAACACTTTCTATATTTAACTATCGTCTAATGACAAAATCATAGAATTCTTGACCACAATGTTAAATTATAATATTTTAAGACAGAAACGCCGAAATAGACGTTCGTTTTAAGACAATTTCAATTCATCGAATTTAATAACAGATATCGTTGATTTATTGATACGTCATATTCATATCTTCGAAGCTATTGCTAAACGACGTCTAAAAACGGACACCGGATACAACAATTTTACGTTTCTATTAATTTCATTTTCATTCTAAAATTTCACCGTTTCGTGACTTATTTCGTGACCAATTACCCTAGGTTCAAGCATTCAGACGACTCTGGAATATTAACGAAATATCCGGTATGATTAAAATATTGTGTATTTCGTACAATATTAGATTTGTTAAATGTGTAACTTGCACTATATGTGCATATAAATATACTGCTCGAAACATTTAGAATTGTATATTCTATCAGGAAACTCGTTACTTACTGTAACTCGAATTACAGTATGTCATAATAATCGCAAAATCAGTACTATCAATTTTATATATTTTTCTTTCACATTAGCATAGCTTTCGTACATAAATATTATATGATTTTCATTCCTCGAACAAAACACTTTCAACCCTTTTGCACATAAATTAACATTCAACAAAACTACAACGCGGCACAAATATTCGATACAAGTCCCCTACAATAACGTAAATTAAATTTGCTCGAAAATGTAAATAGTTGTACATTTACAATTTAAACCAGATATCATACTATTTTACAAAAGTATGGTTCCCAAATCCTATCCAAATATTTTAGATATTACACTCGTTATTCTGAGAGTCTCTGGATTAAAATATAAAAAGGTTGTCTTCCTTTCCTATCACTTCCTCTATTAATATCCGGAGTCCAGTTATAACAGTTAGGGTTTTTGGAATAACAAAGTACATATCGCGATGATTTCGAGGTAAGCTTCCAGACAGTGGAGGAGCATCCGCGATCAGACTATCGATATATTCCGGTTCCGTGTCACTGGCCGTTCCAGAACGGATATCCGCGGCGAGGGATTATTAGTTTTCCGCTTTCAGAGCGGCTCCGGGGTTTTCATCGAGCGGCATAACAGCGACAACAGTACGTCTAGGCCGTACGTTACGCTCTAGGGGAGCCGCTTCTCTGTCCTCCGGTAGGCGTGGTTGAAATCGGGAGATGATTTATCCTTTGCGAAGCGGTAACTGCCGAGATCCTCGGCTAAACGACCGCGGTCCTTCGTGTATTAACCGTAATGCACTCTGCCGTTGCCATTGTGAGCACTGTATATAACTATACCCCAACCATCCTGCTCGGGCTTACAGCCCCTCATCCGTTACTCCTTCTTTTTCTCTGTCTGTCTGTCTGGCCAGGCTGCTTCCTCCTCGTCGACTTGACCTGGCTTCTCGACTTGGACTTTCTGCGGGTATCTCATATTTTTGACACCGTAATTTCCGAGAAAGTTGATCTCAACGAGGCCACGCGGACTAATGCGGGCATAAACAAATAAACCATATAAAACATATACAGAACCGATAAACAAATAAAATAACAGAAGCACCTCTTGTTTACGTATTACGAGCAACTGTTATGCGATGAAAATTATAGTTACAGCCCCTTGTCGGTTACTTCTTTCCTCTTTCACTGGCCGTCTGGTCGGGGTTCCTTCCTCCTTGTCGACTTCCCATATCGCGTTGACCTAACTTTCTGAGGATTTTCGTCGAGATGTTATTTTTAACACACAATTTCTGAGGAAATCGATTTTCATAAGGGAACTTAATACGGGCATAGTAGTAATAATGCTCGTATGGCATACTTTAATATAGACAGTATGAATTTAATTCTATTTACAAAAATGTGTCCTACTTTTTTGCCAATCAAGCCAGTTTTATTCGTTATCTAGTTCCATATTAAATTTAGACAAACGTCTTCGAACATTTACTGGTCATGTTTGAGTGTACATAATATATAATAATAATACAAGTCCTTAATATACAAATTTTTGTAAATATTGAAAAATTAAAATTGAACGATTACAAGAAATTATAAACGTAGCTATACATTAGGTATAAAGGCTAGATATACATATTAATTTTTTTTTAGTTCCATTAATTTTTTACATTTTCGATATTGAAATTATTTCAATTACACATATAAAATATTATTAATACATTTTATTCAATAAAATTATTATGAAAGATTTTATTAACAAAAAGCATTTGTTAACTTAATTTTAAGTAATCGATGTATTATATAATAATTCAAACAGACAAAATAAACATGTGAGAGTACTCTAATTTTGAATTTTGACTAAAAAACGAAAACTAAGATTATACAAAATAAATTCACTAAACTTTTAAATTAGATTTTGTTCGTATTATATTTATATCTCTTCTTTTGTTTTAATTATTGCAGATTGATTATGTACACACGAAGATGGTTCATAATTCTTGTGCAAAATTAACGTGAAACTAGTTAACGAATAGAACTAGCTTGATCAAAAAATTATTAAAAAGTTAGAAAATTTATTTTCACGAGCTTAAAACTACGACTTACTCAATTGCATCTCATCGAAAGCATAATGTGACACTAACGCAATTGTTACTATTTATTTACCATGTGTATAACCATATAAATATTTGCTTATTTCATTCAACTATCACGATTAGGACACATACAAAGTGGATTATTATAATCAACCCAGTAGCCAGTCATATTACAGCAATAAAGTTTGCTGACATTTGGCAACACACGATCTCTGTACAGTACATACGACCAAGATATAATATAGATCCAATTCGTGCAGCTCAAGCGATTATTGACGAAAGTAGTATATTCTTCAATGCCACAGTATTATTATTTTCAAGTTAGGGTAAAAATTCTACCATGTCTTCGAATACAAATTAATCCATGCGTGTCCCGTAGCGAGTATAAAATCGACGAATCCACTGACCTCGTTATTTATTTACGACACCGTAAATTATTTACTTTTGCACCGCTTGCGAGCCTTCGTGAAAGAACCAATCGTCCAATCGTTGAATTAAAATTGTTACCGTGCAAATATCAGGGTATAGAAACGAAATTACAACGACGATACCCCACCCTCGATACATCGAGCTGATGTTTCGTGCACTTTGTACTCCGGTGAATCCCACTCTATTGTGTCCCGTAATTCCCTTTCCCTGTCGCGATATCCTAACCTCAAGTCACTGCACGATTCTGTCCAATCCACTTCCTTCTTTAATGCGCGTGAGATGCATGAACTTATTGACATTCGTATAGTCGTAAATTTTGATCGATTAGGACCCGCATCGGTTATACCTCGTTTCCTTCCGACAAAGAGGACATCGATAGTAGCGAAGTTGAGTCGGTATTTCAAATTCTATAGAATGATTTATGCATAAAAAAAAGAACAGTGTAATTATACGGCAGTATTACTAACGCACATTTACTGTGGTCCGTCTAGTTTTTTAGTTTTTTACCTTTTGTGATTGGAGAATTTACACGTCCCTCTTTTCGTTTTCTTTGTTAATCAATCATTTCTGTTGCAATTTTATTAACTTTGAGATGATATTTATAACGTTGCTATTTTCAAGTACCAACGTATACAGTTCTTAGCATTTTAAGGTAATATGTTCATTGATTAAAATATTTTCAATAGTTTAAAATGAATACGAATAATGTTAAACGGTTTTAATGGATTGTACGTACTCCATCCATTTCGAATATAATTATTACTATTTTAAATACTTAAACAGACACAAAATCAATTGTCGTTGCAATCTCTATTTACGTTTTCGATTCATAAATATTAATATTACCTTTTATTATGTTTATTTATGTATATCTCTATTGCAGACAATAAAATGATGAAGTGCCATTATAAAATTTAACCACAAAGAATTAGAGCCAAAACCAAGAACAAAACAACACGTAAAATGGAATATAAATGCAATGACTGCGAGTAAAGCTTTTCATTTGTAAGACCTAATTACGATGTAAACTACAATGAATATCGTTGACTTAAACACCCAAAACTTAAAAACTCGAACACAGAAATTTCTAAGTAGATATACAGATACAATTATTTCGAGCTCACAAACCTGATCAACGGTTCACTAAACAATCCCACGATGAATCAAGCAATCATACGACAGGGTACAAACTCAATTACACGAGTCACGCCTCCGATAAATTAAATCAAAAGGGGTCTTCCGTCCCAGAGATTGCATCTTGTCGAGGGATTGTATACCGTTATGATTTTTATATCGGTATTATATCAACAAAGCTGTACCGAAACTGACATAATACCGAAGTACTAATACTTTTATAATACTAAAATGAATACCGGTATTATTTCAGTGTTTTGTTCGAGCAAGGGCAAGAGGAACTATTAAAGATTATACTGACGAGTTTTCTATAAGAAAATAATCTTGAAAATTCTAATGCAATCACCCCCTGGCCCCGGATATATTGTTCCAGGCTCGCACGAATCAGAGTTCTGTCGCCATATTTTTCGAACCGCTCCGCTAATCGATTCTCGAGTTGTTTTGACAATTTCGTCGTGGCTGGTTCCACGAAGGGGTGGCGGAGTCGCTTTCGCTTGCCATGTCGACCTCCCAAACGAGATCAGTGTCTCCCATGGGATCGCCTAGACCTGGAAAATTGCACCCCGCGCGACGCAACCGGGGTTCGCCGCGCGTATTTGTCGCAGGCTGTGGCGCGTGCTGGCCCGTCTTTCAAGGGGTCCCATGGCAAAAACGGGGCCCCAGTGAACGCCTCGTAGGCGTGACCCCATATGCCACTTTCGACCATGCAACCTAACCGCTCGTAGGTATGCATTGACGCATTGTGCAGCTAATTTGTCCGGGGGCTTTTGGCCGCCGGCCGATTCAATGCCATGAAACGACGCTCACGAGAATCTTCCGCGGAAACTTTTCGATAGAATTTCTTGGGAAGTGCCAGCAGATGCACTTTCGGATAAGTTAGCTTCTCGTTTCGCCATTCTATCTTGAAACTTGTGTAATCTATTCGAATAAAATGCAGTAGAACCTCGATTAACTAGGTCTCACTGTATGCTTATTGTATGTTCTTCTTTTCAACTATTACGTGTATTTAATATTTAATATTTTTCGTCAGTTTTTAAAACGTAAAGGATTTCTGAACTGCAATTTTAATGCTGGATTACCACCAAAGATTACAGTAATTCTATAACCTAAATCAAAGTGTTCTGAAATAATGGAAAGAAATTTATAAACATGATTTACTGATACCTTATTTTATGTTGTAATAATACCTTTGTAAATGCACTGAAATCTGTTAATACCAAAAATATTATTTATATAAGTGTTAACGAATAGAGTAAAGTGTAGAAGACTGTCTCTTAAAGTCATGATTCAACTTTTCGATATGGAACAATCAGAACAGGCGAATCATTTTAAAACTGAAATTTTACAGTTGAGTTAAACTGCGGAAGAATAATTGTCTGAAAAAATGAACGAGAGAAGCATAATCGAAATAAAAAAAATTATATAATTATCCATAACGGGAGTGCTTTGGTTATTATTATTAATTAAACTTAATACTGAATTATTTGTTCTTTAATGTTAAATGTTACGTAAAGACAACTATGTTTTTTCGATTTTGTTGCAGCTTCCATAGATTGTTCGAAGGATTTCCTGAATAATCGCTTTGGAAATAGAACGTCGTTCGACGAAGACAAGAATAAAACGTAGTCATCGTGAAAGATGAACTCGCCATGACATTCGAACTTCAACCCTTAAACGATAAGGTTCGTTAGTAACTCATGGAGTTCATCGAATCGATACTTCTCGTTTTAAATAATTCCTTCTTTTAACCGCTTTAATTTTATGCCACGGTTACGTGTTTCTAAATTAGAAATATGCTGGAACGACAGGGATTAAATAATTCAGACTTGGGGTCAGCTAACCCCATATTTCGTGAATTTATAATTTCGTTTTTTAGAAGCGAAATTGTTTCTTGGTTACTAAATCCACCAATGAATTAATTAGGACACGAATTAAATAATGAACCTGTTATTTTTACAGACCTAATAGATGCCCGCATAAGGATAAAGAGTTAAAGAGTGACCCGAACAATGAAAATTCGAAAATGAACTGGATACGTAGATTTTACATATTTTATATTTTTTTTTTGTAGCGAATGATGTCGATTAATTTATCATATAATTAATTAACAAGTTAACATTAATATTTGGCTTAAAAAAGAATCAGCACGTGATTTTCTCCGTCGGGGAAAAAGATGGTCGAATTTATCGCAGCTTTTCCATCGCACGATAATTGATTTATTGGCTTTCCGGTTTCATAAGATATCAATTTTATGTAAAAATTGTTCCTCCCTGATAAAAACGAGAAATATCAATTTTTCAACGTTACCCTCACTGCTTCCATCAATCCAATACCTAAGTAATTCATGAAAAGGGAATAACAAGTAGATATTCTGTAGACCGTTGATTATAGAGGCAGAAACGTTGTAATCATTTTGTAACATCTTATTACATTGTCAAGGACTTAAACGACAGACGTAATGTTCTGAAAAACGGATCACTTACCTCTGGGACGATGGGAATTCAAACACACCTTGCGATCAGATGAAACTCCTTATTAGTCTGGCGCGGTTGATCGAAATTGTCCTCCGTAAGTACACCGTGCACGTTTAATTCGCCATAAACGGCGGATGAATAATGAAGATGAGGACTTTGACTATCGCCTTTTGATCCGGTAACGAGTTCCCTTCTGTAATGGTCGTAGCAGCGCAAAATGGAGCTGGGAAACGGTGGCCTGGTGTGTGCATTTAGAAACGAACGATCTTCCATATATGATATTCGCACGATTTATTGCCATCTCGATATACACAAGGTACGCGCAGCCCCCGCTCGCTTTCCGCTCCGTCGCGCAATGTGACGGATCTAGCAGGACAAAAGTCACAGAAATTTTTATTTTCATTGCAGGATATTGGAAAACGTTTAAACCGATCAGAAACGCATCCCCAAATTGATTTTATAAAGTCTAACGATTGTGATACCCGTCCAAAGTTGACCATTCTGTGGGTTTGTTTTATGAGGCGTAATGTATTCACTATAATGAACGTTTCAAAGTCCATTTGTAAGATATTCTTATGCTCTATATCGTATATTTCTTCTTAAAGTATTTTAAGATATAATCAAAAAATATTTAATTATTTTATAGTATTTTTTAAATGTCTTGTACTTTGAGGAAATATTTTCGAATCGTATTAGAGTACCTTAATTTTACGTAGAGCTACAAAATGCAATTGAAGATGTTTTGCAATACGGGATTGTATTGGATGATTTATTACCTGTAGAATGAGATGGATTTTAGGTGCCTCGAGGTACTGAAACTCAAAATATTTAACTTTTTTGTCAAACCTGAGATGTACGAAATATACGACTCAAATGTAAAGAATAATAACATGTTCGTAAAGATTTATTTTGCTAATTAAACAACATATTTTAAGCGAATTATAACTAAACACAAAATACAACTGTACACACTAAGGAAATAAATAAATACTGTGATTTCTTGTTAATGTTTGCTGGCTTGGGTCCGCGCCGCGAACGTTATCGAGGGAGGTATATTATTCCAGGAATTGACTACTTTTATCTCTGTTAGGTTTGGTCGCATTACAAATAAAAGTAAGAAACACTGAGAGTTAGTGCAATACAGAGAAATGTTCAACATTTCTTTAAATGATAATAACATTTTCATGGAATGTAATCTTTTGTTTGTTAATTAAAGAATATATTTTAAGCTATTTATAAGTAGCTAAATATAAAATACAACTGTATGCACTAAGGAATTAAATGAGGATAAAAAGTATGTACTAAGGAGATACGTATATACAGGGTGTTGGGCCACCCCTGGGAAAAATTTTAATGGGAGATTCTAGAGGCTAAAATCAGACGAAAATCAAGGATACTAATTTTTTGATTGAGGCTTAGTTAAAAAGTTATAGAAACATTTCCCACCACACAATATATTTTCGGAAAAGAATTTTTTTTTCGAAAGTACGTAGGATTTCGGAAGAATGTGTATTGACTAAAAATAATTGTAATTGACCTCTGCAACTAAAAATAATTTTTTTAGAATGATTTGAATTTTTTTTTTTTGCCGAAAAATTTCAACTACCCCCTGTCGATTTTTCTTAAAAATTCGTTTTCCATTTTTCATAAATTTGTTTGACGCGCTACGAAAAAGTTGTTTAGTAATTTTTTGTAGGTACCCATGAGCTCTACTTTCTCCCAAAATTTCATTGAAATATATTCACTATTGTAGGAGTTATGGTCGTTTGAAAATTGGACCATTTTTATGGGGTTTTTCTCATTTTACGGGGTCAAGGAACAACTTTTTCAATATTGTTAGAATTTCTACATATTCTTCACCAAAATACGCGTTGTTTGCCGTTTGAAACATTAAAATCGTCCAATCCGTTCAGAAGTTATGACGTTTTAAAGATACGCATGAAATTTCAGGGTTGCATTTCTGGCGTCAGATTAGATTTTCGGTAAGGAATTTTTTTCTCGAAAGTACGTAGGATTTCGGGAGTATGTCTATTCACCAAAAATGATTGTAATTGACACCTGCAACCGAAAATAATTTTTTTCAAATAATTCAAAATTTTTTAATTTAATTTTTTAATAACTTTTTAACGAAGCCTCAATCAAGAAATTGATATTTTTGATTCTTGTCCTATTTTGTGGCCGAACACCCTGCATAGTTACATGTAATAGTTTATTTGAATAGACTATATTTATAGTTATATGCAATAAATATTTTATGATTTATTCGTGTCGGAAACGAAAGACGAAGAAGATGATTATGAAATATTTATTGTATATAACTATTATGCAACTGTGTATAGTCTCTCGTTAATGTTTGCTACATCTTCCCTCGATATTGTTCGCGGAATGATCCCCATAAACTGAAACTGCGTCGACGTGGTGAGTGTTACAAGTCTGGTGATCAAATGTTCATGCATAGGACTAACCAAACATCTTCAAAAACATGAAAAACAAAATTCAAAATAGAGAAAAAGAAATACACGAAGACTGAAAGGATAGACTGATTATGAATTTGTTACTATCAAATTAGTCGTTGCTGTTTTAAAATTGAGCTACCATATAAGAATCATGCAATTTGTAAAAGAAATTTTAGATGTACTTTAATTGCTGAACGAGTTTAGAATCTTTAGAATAAACAAACGTTGAACATTTCTCTCTATTTCACTCACTGTCAGTCTCAGTGTACCATACTTTCGTCTAAAATGCAATCAAAATTAACAGTGATAAGAGTAGATAATTCCTGAAATAGTACATCTCCCTCGAACACTGTATACGTATATAAATTGTTCCTTAATACATTTTATCCGTATTTAATTCATTAGTGCATACGGTTGTATTCTGTGTTTAGTTATAAATCGCTTAAAATATGTTATTTAATTAACAACGCAAATTTTTATGAGCATGTTATTATTATTATATTTGATACTAGTCGATGTCGTATATTTCATACATCTCAGACATGGTTTGACAAAAAGTTAAATATTTTGAGTTTCAGCACCTCGAGGCACCTAAAATTCATCTCATTCTACAGATAATGAATCATCCAATATAATTCCGTATCGTAAAACATCCTCAATTGCATTTTGTAGCTCTACGTAAAGTTAAGGTACTCTAATACGATTC
Source organism: Colletes gigas (assembly GCF_013123115.1). Taxonomy (NCBI): domain Eukaryota; kingdom Metazoa; phylum Arthropoda; class Insecta; order Hymenoptera; family Colletidae; genus Colletes; species Colletes gigas. Next base: position 5,544,447 of record NW_025106646.1, read on the forward strand.
GAAAATATTTTCTGTAAGTACAAGACATTTAAAAAATGTTATAAAATAATTAAATATTTTTTGATTATATCTTAAAATACTTTACGAAAGATATGCGATATAAAACATAAGAATATCTTACAAATGGACTTTGAATCATTATAATGAATATATTACGGCTGCCACATATAACAAATCCATAGAATGGTGAATTTTGAACGGGTGTCACGATCGTTAGGCTCTATAAAATCAATTTGGGGATGCGTTTCTTGTCGTTCTAAACATTTTCCAATATCTTGCGATCGAAATTAAAAGATTCTGTGATTTTTGTCCAACTAGATTGGCGATTTGTCACACTGTGGCGTCGCTGCAATGACCACGATGCAGCTGCGGTAATCGCACGGTCAATCGATAGAACGTCGTCGTAACGTGGTGCTCTCGATGGAGCATCGCTTAATGTAAATTATCTACAAGTACGACCTACGCTCGTATGCCGAATACAGTCCTGTGCCTGGGGTCGGCAACCTACATCTCCCGAAAAAGTCAGATTCGCAAATCCTAAACGCAAAATCATGCCCAATTTGCCACGAAGGCGAAAAGAAAAGCTTGCTTCTTCGTTAACAAAAAATAGAAGGAGCTTTGGTATTGCGTATTCGTAACAACATCTCAGTCAATCGTGTACTGGTTCTTTTCGGGTTAAACCTTTGGGGGATGTTACTGTTTCAAACTACTAGAAAACGAATTTGTGATTTTTTGGGAAAAGAAAAGTGTCGTTGACGATCTTTAAAGTCATGTGGAGAGCCTCATAATTAAACAGAAAGTCACTAAAGCCCAATGGATAATTAATCAGCAAACATTGCGTGTTAAATATTTAAATTTTAAAGAAGCAATGGCAGTTTGAACAACATTTGTTGAAGTCAGGAACTCAGCATGTACTAGGACGTGTTATATTTCTGTAAAATTAAAAGCAAAAATATAAATTCTTCGGAATTTCATCCTAAAAGGTTTTCAAATCTGTGATTTCTGATAGATTTAACATTAATGAATTACAATTTAAACATCGTAAATCCTGCACCTTGAAAAAGAAATCAGTTCTGAGACTACAAATTTTAGAAATCAAACTCATTTACCTAAACTACAAAAAACCAGCAGACAACAAAATATTAATGTCTGTCATAAGTGAATTTAGATTACAAGCAATTTGAAGTTTTTCACGTGAAACTTTGGATCGAAACTTTCGTGCAAAGATTGTGACTAATAGTTTCACAGAAAATACTTTCTTGAATTTATATAAACTTGGTACTTTATGCAAAAAAAGTATCGATGTTTGGAAATAATTGTGCAACTGTCCCCAAACAATAAAGTATACAATGAGCAAAGAACCTAACCAAATGATGATACTTTAAATGCTGCATCTAGCTTCGTTCAACTAGTCACCTATAATTCAGAGATTTTTGCTCAACAAACAGCGTCAAACCTCGTACAAATTGATACGAACTATGACTTCGTGACGTGATGTTGCTTAAATGAAATAAACATCGTTAATAGTTCATTACGTTTTATTATTACTATCTTCATTTATAAACTATGAATTCCGACATGGCCGTTGGCCGCTGTTTGAAAGAAGGTTGCAGACCCCTGGTCTACGCGGTACGCTGTGCCATCACTATTTACATGATTCTCTACGGATACGGTTTATTTACAACTCGTCTCGGGTGCTGTAGAAAATTGGGCGATTTCGAGGCCAACTCGGTATGAAACGCAAGAGCAAACAACGAGGGAAGAATTTCAAGTAACATTGAAAACGATCGGAAAGATGTTTGTTACTTAAGCGTTGCTGAAACTTTTAGTTTGTAGAATTTCTGTTACAAGGAAATCCAGTGAAACCGTGTCCGAGTTTTTAAGTTACAACTATCCGATACGTTACTGTATTACTTCAAAGTATAAGAACGTCAATAAGTTCTTTGAAAAAATGTAAGTTGAGTCGACATAGGTGTAGTTTGTTAAACTTATTTATAGATCAAATAAACTTGCTACTTGAGCAACAAAGTAACTGGAATCGATACTATTGCCATTAACATTCACGACTTTCAGGGCTAACTTCGTATCACAAGTGAGTCTTACAATGTCTTTTTCGATTCTTCCTCGCAGTTCGCCCTCGCGAGTACCATTTAAGAAAACTTCTAACCATCGCTTATCATTGTTAATTCCATCGGTTCCAACGTAAACGATTTTTCACTATACACATGATAACATATCTTCTCTCCGCGCTACGAATTCACTCAGGCTGTTCCCTCAATGTTCTTCTCTGAGCAGTGACGACGATGCATCATAACTAGAATTAGTATAGAAGCGTCCAAAGTGCTGTTTAGCAACTCTATCACATCTCTTACGTTCTACGAAGGCTCTAAAACTTAGAGGCTCCGACAGTCGCCATTCTAATCGCTACAGAGTAGGGATCGTAACCGTAACTCGAAACTGATTAAGTTTCTAACTCAAACAACTTTGGTTTGGATTATTCTTGCGTAACGATACGTGGTAACCTGAATAATCATAGTGCGGGTTACAGTAGCGAATTAAATCCTGAAATTGATCGATCATACTTGAATGCCGTAAAAGTTGTAAAACGATTATTCGCCGGTATAAAATTTATATTGGTATTCAGACGATATTACGATTATAAGAACAACCGAAACTAATTAATTATATGTACAAGGGAATGCATCGAATACCGTCCGTTTGAATATGCGTAGAACGAGTGAATGAATTCTTGTGAAACAAAGGAACTGTTAGTATTTTTCATTTTTAATATTCAGTATTATTCTCGTCGCGAATAACTATTTACATTGAGGTCTGATAAATTTCACCCAGCTATCTATTATCGAGTGACCTTGAACTCGTAGGTCGTTGGAATCGTGTAAACACCCGCTATTTCATTAGGAATAGAAAAGTATAGCACGCCATTTAAAAAAATGAAGATGACCTTAAAATCTTCAAGATCCCCCCACCTGTAAAAAAATTGTTACTGTCACGTTACAGTCCTCCTCAAACCATACAACTTTCGTTGATGAAGTTTTACTGTATCTAAAAAAATAACGGAAATATTCGAGGCGATCAAAGTTATTGCCCCTGTATGAAGATTGAAATGATGCAACCTGTAAGTGTCACACTTTTTCCAAACAAGTTGTTTGTACTATCCTTCCACAAGAAGAAGGCACAGCGTGTTTCCATCCCCACTCCTGCTGCAGTCCGCTGACTCTCTCATCGTCACAGTCATTGGCCGAAGATGGTGACAAAGATCGACAATCGTTATATCGAGACCAAATGAGACAAAATATTTACTAATTGATAGCAGTATTGGCGAGTATTCTCTCTCACTCATAATCAGTCGCAAATTGTCATTGATCAATCGTTATATCGACAATCGTTATATCGAGACCAAATGAGACAAAATATTTACTAATTGGTAGCAGTATTGGAGAGTAGTCTCTCTCACTCACAATCAGTCGCTGTCACTGATCTTCGTCATCGTTTTCGATCAATGGCTGTGATAGTAGGGGAGTCAGCGGATTGCAATAGGAGCGGGAATGTAAACACGCTGTGCCTTCTTTTCGTGGAAGAATAATATGCAATTGTGTTACAGATACTGTGCGTCCTCGAGAATTTGCTTAGCGAGAATGCACAGGATCGAGGGAGTACTTTGTTTGCTCCACTCATTCCCACTTTCGTCATTTCGACCAATAGTGCCAAACTCTAAACGAGAGTGGGGATCCAGGCACCAATGAGATCCGCATTCCTTTCACTAGCCAATTTCTCGCGGACGCAGAATACATACAACGCCACACATAATCTGCTGTGAGCGATCAAAGTTGCATTTCATACTATTTAGAAATGTTCACGGTTATCATAAGTTAACCCAGATTAGACGTTACGATCCCTGCTCCAGAGTGAAAACCATGCAAGCCATTCGTCGACCACAACGATAAACACCATTACCATTCTAAAATGATCGCTATGTTCTTCAACTCGCGTTAAGTTCACAGTTCGAATCGGCAGCGTTCACTACCTGCCAGAAGAGCTGAGCCCACCCCGATGAGACGGCACCGTGAAAGCCCTCAAGCCAACGCCAACCCCGATCCCAACGCCGCTGCTCAGCGGACCTTGCACCTGCCCGCTCAGATTGATGGACGAGTTCACCAGTCCGAGTGCATCGCCAAGGACCGAGGAGGACGCGCCGGAAGCTTGACTGTCGCCAGCAGGCCTGATCCTCGGTGACCTGGCGCACTTCTCCAAGTGATGGTGATGAGACCTGACCGCTAGCCGGCTGACGTGCACCGGAATCGGGACCACGATTCTAGTTCCATTGCCCGAGTGCGGACCAGCCGATCCATTGTGCCTGTTAGAGACTCCAGCGGTCGCCATGCTGGTCGCTCCGGAGCCAATGCCGCCGCCGCTCAAGCCAGCCTTCACTCTCTTCCACTTTGCACGACGATTCTGGAACCAAATCTTCACCTGGACCTCCGATAGCTTCAGAGCGTGCGCGATATGGGACCTCTCGGTGAGGCTAAGATACTTCTTCGCGTGGAATTCTCGTTCCAGCTCCAGCAGCTGCTCTGACGTGAAGGCGGTTCGTCTGCGTCTGGCTTTGTTGTTGCTGGACCCGGTCGCCGAGCTGCTCTGCCCGTTCTCCAACGAACCGCCAGGACTCACGTTGCTGGAAGCGTTGCTGGACATCGCGTCGGCTGCGTCGTGGCCATCGCCAGCGACGCTCAGGCCTCCACTCTCGTCCTCGCTCTCTGCCGAGACACGACCGTTCTCCGATCCTGAAACAAGCGAACGATTCCAAAGTATAATTAACTGAGCCGAATCTAGGTGACGTTACATCTGAGTGCATTATTTTTGGTTAACACGGTCCCTGCTAAGTCTGCTTTTGACTTGCAGCGGTTGTTATTAGGAAAAGTAAAGGAGAGGGTCATGTCCTGGGCCTGTTAGTGGGACTCATCGTTAAGGCAATCCCTGCACGTCCTCCTTTAGACATTAATATGGTTTTATGCTACTCTGTCGCGATAACTTTATAACTGTCGACTCAGCTAATAATGACAATGCATGTAAGGACAGACGCCGCCATTATACTACGTCCAATCAGCTGCCTAGTTCTTCGACCTACCATTAAGGGGCATTACTGTCTAGACTGTCACTTTTTCGGTCTTCTTTGTGATTTTTTTGTAATAATAGGTAGGCTGTTTTGCATTAAGATTTTGCAGATATATTTATTCATCTTATAAGTATGTATAGTATTTTTTTCATCAAAAATTGTGTAAATTTACATTGTAAATGCGTTTTTTAAAACTGGTTTCCATGAAATTTCAAGATCTAGTGGATCAATTGACTTCAACTTTGAAGCGAATATTCAGCAGACACGCCTTTATCGCTGAAACGAAAGATTTAAAAAAATATTGAGTTTTACTATTTTTTTTAATATGCTAAAGACAAAAGATAGGTTAAAAAATAGAAATTCACAAATGCAGAAACTATCGCCGTAGACTAATTGTAAATGTCATTTTTACACCACGTGTACCGAAAACGGTATACACTTAAGGTTCAATAAATCTTGAAAATTTACCTATGTTTTTCTGTTTGTGTACTGAAAATTTATTTGATTATCGCTTTATCTCTTAATGAATACCGAAAACAGTGAACCACATGTGGTACACGCGGTCTAAATTAAAAATTTAACGTATGCCATGGGTAGTACATATGGCATTGAACATGTTAATCGAAGATTATAACTATTTAAACGGAACAACAATTTTATAAATATATTTAACAATATTTTAAGAAAATATTAATATACTAAAATGGTCAGTACAGTCTATCGACCTATTAAGTTTCTTGGAATTTTTTACTATTTTAAACATTTCAAGACAAAAATTGGAAAATCAAATAATTATTTCTCTAAACCCTGTTATTGGTAATTACACAACAGACCAAACACAAATTGTTTAGTTTTCAAGAAACTGATTACAATAAATGTATATTGTACATGTTACATATTTGGTATCTTTTTTATTACTAAAATAAATTAATGTTATAAAATTATACGACACGTAATATTGTTTGCGTTTTAATTTTATTTATTTTTTGAGTTAAAATGTAGAAATAAATGATTATTATGGTACTTCTACTCGGCATTACTACATCCAAAAATTAATTTTCTCCATCTTGGTACTTTCTAATTAATATAATTATCGACCGAATGTGAAAAATAGTTTTTTCCAACACATTTCATTTCTTCTTAACCGTCCGATTACTGGGGCAGTTAACCTATTCGGAACATTAGGGGCGCGTCGCAACTGCTTGAAAATTTTCTACGTTCGATATATTCTATCGGAGTCGGTGCTGCGCTCTGAAAGTCGTTATGAACTTTTAATTTCATAAATCTAGCAGTGAAACGCTGCCCGCTTAGCCATTCCGTTTCAAGTGGCCATAGCTCCTTGCCTTTTATAAAGCACACTTTCGACTCATCCGTTACTCATGAATACGTTAACTGCCGCGTCATTAAGTCACTGAACGGTTACACCGCGGCTCGATGGAAACCGATTAACATCGGTATAGTTAAAGAAGAAAAAGATTTAATATGCGGGACATACGAGCCGTTTCGACCTGGAGCATAATGCTTCTGGATCGAAGTTTCGCTTTGTGCCTCTATTATTTTCCACGTGTGCCTTTCTTTCCCTTCCATTCTCGCTGGCCAGGTGGATGCCGCGCGGTTGCTTTAGACGATGCTGAATAAAGTAACATTATATTACAACTTTAGCCGCTTTCTGTTCATTTCAGTCATCGTCCGGACAGAATATTGGCGCTACTAGCAACGATTTATGAAACGATAATAGTAATCTGAAAAACTTGCTTACGAAACGGTCGCGTGAAAAGCTCAAAATCGATGGAAAACTGCAACTTACCCCTTTGTGTACGATATTGACAGAGCTATTTATAAAACAAAACAAAGAAAATATTGACCAACGTAGTCAAACGCGTCGAAGGAAAGACGACGATAAGCCAGACTCAACAAATATTGTACTCTGGAATCGTTTGAATAACATGTTCGGGAGATCACGATATCGAAAGGAAAGCGTGCGATTCGGTTAGACACGAACCAGACGCGAACAAGTCTAATAATGTCGGACGTGTAACCGTTACGCACTAGCATCTGTGATCAATTATAATCCTCGGACGCGGCGACACGTGTCGAATCTGTCACCTTGTAATCTCTGAAGACTCCGTCTGGTCTGCAACTATAATACATTCAAACTTCATTGACATTGGTTTTTCGCCTCAATTTTTCTGCAAATGATTTTATATATTTAAAAAAATGAATATAAAATATAATAGTTCGATTATTTTTTTTACGAAAAGACAATGTTTGTATCATATTTTGTTTATAGTTGTCTATTTCAATCCTCTGTAGAACAGTCTGAACTAAATTTAATGCAATGGAATAAGGATAAAGAATAGCTACAAAATTTCAAAAAAGTTTCAAAAAATGATATTGGATTTTTTCTTAATTGAAAAGTTTGAAACAAGATTCTAATAACATTTGTTCTCATCATCATCGAAAGAAAAAAAAGGCACAAAACTATTTACAATCTATTCGTGAACGATTCAAAGAACAAAGGAATGATCAAACTCGTGGTGTATTCTACTTCATAATAATTATTTAATTTTCTAGATCTTTCGCAATTGTTATCGAACGATGGATTACCGCAGATGTTGCGCGTACACTTTGCCCAGTCCGCGATATATCCACTGTTTAATTCACAGTTATCGCAACTGCAATTTGGAACCACGCAAATGTTGCCACATCGACGGCTACCCACCCGTGACTTCCCGAGTTTATAGCTTCCCTCTTTTATTCATTTTCGTGTTTACGATTCTTCCGGGTCTTTGACTAAGCGGTACGTAGAGTTCTAAGGTGAACCAGCTGCGTAGGAGTTTGATGCACCCGCTTCTTTATTAATTCAGAGAGTTTCGATTGAATGGGCCATACGCTTCCGCGAGCGAGACGAACTCGCGACGTTCTCGAGAGTCCCTCGGACAAACGTTCGGGCGTTGTCCCCTCGTAGTCTTTACACTTTATGCAGAAATCGAGTTGATCGATCCGCTTGAATAGTATTATTACATTTCTATTCGCTTTCTCCGCTATTAAGGACGTGGTCGAATAGAGTAATCGACAACCCGAACATTTATCCAAAGCTCACGAATTATTAAAGATACTTTTAAGCCTTTCCACTACCAAGTACCCATTTAGATTGTCGGTCGAAAGTCTATAGGTGATTATTATTATTAAACTGTGTATGTTCATGCACGTGAGATATACAAAGAACTCCAATTTTTGTAACGTTTAAACAAAAAAATAGACAACTTGTTTTTAGTCTTTTGTATATTTACCAATAACAGTGTTTGAAATAATATAGTTATTCGATGACTAAAACAAATAGAAAACTCCACGTTTCGACCTATATTTTTAGAATTCCTTCGGGGATTGTTAACAAATCAAAGAAAATGGGCGAAAATATTATATGATGAACCATATGGTTGTTAAATTATAAAAGACTAGATTAAAGTAATGCAGATCATTTTACAAAAAACTAGAAAATGTTAAACATTAAACAATCCCTTCTTTCTAAAAGAAACAAGAGCGATTTTAATGAAATATAAGAAATGTGAATGGTCAGGAGATAAGTGACATTTAAGTAATAGTTTCTTTATGTAATATTTTACACACACATAAGTAATTTTTGTTTCAACCATTTTGCTGCTAAAAATTTAAAAATAACATAGACTAACAGTGTTTTATGTTACTGTAATACCTTGTTAGTCCTTACGAATAGTTATTTAAATCTTCCTGATCTCAGTTTTAATCCCCCAGACAGAACGTGATCTTTAATTTCTAACTCTTTGCGGTTCTATGTCAACCTAGACTCAACATCATATTTAATTCCAACCCCTTCGACATAGAATCTTGTAACTACTTTTATATCTGTCTTCTCTTAATATCCTGACTCTGTGCAAATCATCTGATAATTATTTCATCACTATTTGTGCTACTGTAGAACCTCGATTATCCAAACCCCCATTAATCGAACGGTATAGCCTAAGAAGTAAGGATAATCTCGTTAAGAATTATGTTTGCTTTTCTGTTGTGCTTCTTCGCCAGTCTACAGAAGTACAGATAAAAATATTACAATTGAATGGTTACATACCGATGAGGTAAATTACATGAGTGATAATATAGTTATGGAACTAGTCAATGAATGGAACAAATGTAATGAAAATGAAAACAATGCAGAAGAAGAAGAGAAGAGAAATATTTAAAATATTTTATAACGTTAACAAAAATCACTGAAATAACAGCTGAAATATATTAGAATACTAGAATCAATATTGAATAAAATTGTTTTTGAATAAAATCATATATATATATAATTACAATAAATGGTCTTCTTTCATAATGACTGCGTCATGTTTTGGTTTGAGTGATCAAGATTTAACTATATAATATATGGTATAGTCAGAATTTTAACTAAAACTTGAATATAATTATTCTATATTTACAAGAAACATATAAAGATTGTGTTCACCAACCGAAATATGCAAGATCTACTGAAATGAAATTTTTACATAAGATATTGAAAAAATACTGTGTTATTTTATTAAACAATATTGTCTCAGTGATCTTCTGGAAACTGACGTAAAGTGCTGTAGCAAGAGAATTTAATTTACCATGAATTTCATAAGATTCTATTATCTACTACTAGAGATAATGATATGATCGATGAAACATTCTAATACCGTATCATGGTCTGTAGGAAAGATAAATAAATGATCAGAGCATAAGTAACATTCGAGCGGTAGTGTATGGTCTCAGGAAACACTTTTACACGACGATATCAGACTCTTGAAACCTTTGTTTAACTGCTTTACTGTTGAGGATTTAGGAATAACGAAGTGCAATAACTAATAGTTTCTCCTATCTCTACTACACTTCCTAGATCCACACACTAAAGAATTTTTAAATCATTGTTTTTGTACCAGAGTTGGGCAGAAAGGAATTATTGTACGATTGAAAAATGAAAAACTGTAATTTTTATTAGAACTAGTAACGTATATTATGACTCTAAAGTGACATACTCATTGTTTACATTTTTTAAATTCAATTTAATCTCATTGCAAATCAATTATTTTAAAGCAGTAGTGTGGCCCATAAGCAATTTGTAAAATATCTGGTTTACAATTTCTCAAACGCGAGTAAATATAGTTGGCTGTGTGTGTTTATTCAATTTTAAATTTGTACTCTATTGCAAGTGTTTACCGATAGTCCAGTATACCTTTCTCAGAAACCAAATGTAATTTAAGTTATTATAACTACTATTCTATAGTAATATATATATATATATAGTTATAATAACTCAAATTACTTTTGGTTTCTGAGAAAGCTATACTGAACCATTGGTAAACACTTATAATAAAGTATAATTTGGAAATTTAAAAAACACACACATCCAACTATATTTACTCTTGTTTGAGATTGTAAACCAGTTGTTCGTATATTGTTATATGTACATATATATTTCGTAATTATTTCATTCTTGAAATAAAACTATTGTCTTCCCAATTCATGAAGTAATAATTGCGGATTTAAAATAATGAAATAATACATGTGTTTGAAAAATGTATAATTTCGAGATTCGTTAGAACATCAAACGACAAATCTCCTTGCATTACTAAAATACATTATCATAAAATATATTCATCAGTATTTTGCATATTCAGGCATGCATATTTGCAAATTCGTACACATGATTTCATAATTCCTATAAATCAGAAACACAGAGGACGAACAACAAGTGCCCACGCAAACTTTGCAGTCACGCTCTGCGAGCTAAGTATAAACAATCATAATCAATAACCCCTCGATTACATGGGTATCGTAATCGAACAATCATCGGTTTATCCAAGTACCGTTCATCGTTTAAAATCCGCAACGCTCCCAGAAAGAGACATTTATAGAGCAACTTCGAGCAAGTTCATTGCAAGCTAGTTGAACGCAAATAAAAAAAAAACTTGAAAATTTTGTATCTAAAGCATGAACGAACTACGACAATCTATAGGATTCCAAACTTCGAGCGTTTGTAGAAATTTGTGCTTACAATGTAAACGTTATCGAACGCACGTTTTTGAACTCGAAGAAGTTCAAGCGACAGACATTAATTCTTCAAGCTCCAGAGTTCGGAAAGTTCACGTATAGTCGTACAATTCTTGCAGAATCAGGGGTTGATGAACCCAAGTTTTCGCACGGTTAGAGCCTTCTTCGTTTCCAAAGTTACGTCGTATCCGCGATTATTAGGAAATCTGCATCGTCGAATGATCTCTCGAGACCACTGTCGAGCGAAAGATTGGCGATCCGCCAAATTGGAGTTCGATCCGGTTTCTGCACCCGTCGGAATGGCGCGCTCTATCCAGACCTATGCGTCTTCGTGATATATTCCTGTCCAACGGACGTTTTGAAAAATGGAAACAGATGTATTCTCTCGGCGAATAGATCTCTTTTCGCGATCATATTCGAAGATCCCGACTCTGGCCAAGAGAATATGCTAAATACAAACTACATAAATTAGGAGTAACAACCACCTATAGTCCATCGAAACAGACGAAACTAGCGTTCACACCTTTTTGCATTACGGCAGATTATGCACCCCTCAAAACCATTTAATTTTTATCTGAAACATTTTCCGATATCATCGACACTTTTGAAGATATTTGAATGAATAGAGTTCGTGAGACATATTGTATAAAAAATAAATGAATAGCTTCAAAAGGAAAACAGATATTTTTATTTTTATTTTTCTAAAATAAACGTGGTTTAAACGTTCAAAGTAGCTATCGATAGATTTTTGAAACTATTAACTCAATAGTTACAGCTTTTTCTAATTACAGAATTGATTTTAGTGCTTTGATAAACACTTTTACTTTGAGATATCCCTATAGAAAAGAATTGTACGGGTTTAGTTTTCGTCAAATATTTTTTCCACTGTTTTACTTAAGTTTCGAAAACCTTCTGAGAATGAGTACAGTGGTGACGTGAACACTATTTTGTATGGACCTGTATTGTGTTAACATTCCTTAAAAGATTGTTGTAATCAACAACCTCTGGATTTTTCTAAATTCTCCAATAAGTAGAATTTAAATATGCGATAAGTCGTTTGACAACATTTTTTAAATCGGACCTATACGTTTATAGGCATGCATTGTTATTTGTTGGTTACTTCTAACTAGAAATTTTAACGTTACCTATTATTATATAAATTATATACACGTAGTGTGAACAAAAACTTCTGAAGGGGGCCCGCATATGTGGCTGACACATCGTGGTACAACATTGTCTCGTTTCTTGCACCTGTCCAGCTGCTATCATTTTCACCTATTCCTTTTTTAAATACAAATTATTAAACTTGTACCAAGACAACATGAAAAATTAACGTAAATCGTGTGTTAAAAATTTGAATGCAAGTTTTAATAAGACTGGGTTTATGATGGAGACGTGACTTCTTCGCTATTTTAAAAATTAAAAGTTTTACTGTATTTTGAATAAGTCTAAAAAACTCTCACTTGAGACATTTTGATCGTATAATTTCATAAACTACACATAAGTCAACTAAACATTACACTACATAAATAAATAAGATCAATTACTTGTTTAAAAAAAAATTTAATTTTGTCAACAAGCCATTTGAGTCAATTAATTTATTTATTTGATAACAACAACACAATTTCGTGTTTAAAATTCTCAATTTATACATGTAAAAAAAAATTAATTTTTAATATCTAAATAATTTTTTAATATCTCATAAATTAACACCTTTTACCATTAATGTTCATAAATTATAGGCTTCCAGCTGTACCTCGCCCCTTTCGTTATTTATTTACAACTTTATTTTATTATACATTTCCATTCTTTCCCATATTATTTTATAACAAGTGCAACCAAAACGATGAATACAATAAAAAAATCAAAAATATTATGGTTGGGGAAAATAAAATATCCCTAATAAGAGATATGAAAAAAAGTTTATAACAAAAGGTGCATCTTTTCTTCAAGTCTACAAAACTGTGTGCAAATAATTACTAAAAATCCCTTTTTTCGAATTACATTCACAAAGTATTCTTATAATTGAGTTTTTACAATTCGTAAACTTGTGCAAAAATACTGTTCCAAAACATTTGCACAATTTATGTGATCTATTCAAGAAACTGCATTTCACGTTCTGCCAATATTTTAAATCCATAGATATTATACATCAATAATTCGCACATATGGAGTTATGTGGGTTACATAGACACGGTCATATTTATTGGAGAATATTTATTTATTTAGTAATCTATCGCCGTCGAACTAATTTGACGAGTTATATTAGAGCTCGGTTGTTAATAAAAATTAAACGAAATTTCAGTCGAAGGAAAGGTCAATATATTTCACCAATGAATATTTCATTTTGAGACATCTAAATTTATTTCATGAAAAGTCACTGTCTACGTTATACAAGTTCCTTAATAAATTTTAATACTGTCGAATCGTTACGGATAAATGTCCGGAGAAATGATTTTTAATTTGGAGCCCATGTACTTTGAATTTATGCAAAGAATCATTAAATATTTATTTTTGTTGAATATATTATATTTAAAAATATTAATTTTACCCTTTCAGTGCTCTGACATGGAATCACAAGCTTTCTTTGCAAAGTTTAAAACGTTGATGGAAGTGTTAGGTACCAAATGTTAATGCAATTTTATTAGATAATAGATAGTAATCATTTTTATCTAACATAAACTCTTATTTAATAGAAGAGTTTTTGAAGAAATTTAGCGAATTACTGATTTATAACAAAACTAAAGAGGAATTAATTTAACTAATATTCTAAAACGTTATTTTAAAAAATGGATCACGAAGAAAAAAAAATCTTTACTCTGCACTTTTAAGGAGTTTTATTAATCCCCAAAGTTTGTTTTCATAATTTATTTGCACCATTTATATACTTTTCTAAATGTTCTGCAGATTATGTAATTTTCTTATTAAACATTGATGAAGCTTGAAAGGTTATATATTTTTGGGGAACTTTTAAAACGTTTCAGAAAGTTGTAATATCAACTGGGATAGATACAGAAGATCTCAAGTGGGGTGAACTAATAAAAAATTGCGAATGAAGTTTGAAATTTCACTTATAGAAATAGAAATATTAAAGTTTTAATAGTTGGTCAACATGTTCAACAGATACTTTTGAGGCGATTTTTAGAAGAAAAAAAAGTGATACTATTTTTTTTTATTGTACGTAATTGCAAAATTAAAGCATTACCAAATACATAGACAGCTAGAATTGCACATTTGTAAACAGAATTAAAATAGTTTAGAATGCTTCTCCCTAAACATATTTGTAGAAACAATTTTAATTTTTCATCTTAAGTAACTATGTACAATAAAAAAATGGTTCAATTAAATGTTATTCAGTTTGATAAGGGCAATCCAAACAACAAAAGATTAATACCATCTTCAGTTGTCCCTAAAGAATTTGTAATACATGGAAAAATTAGCCCCAATAGACCATTTAATTAAAGAAGGAAATAAATAAAGTCGATGTTTTCGTTGGTTTTTTAGAAAAGAGCTTGGAACACATTATTTGGACACAGTTTAAGAAACTGTCTTAGATCGAGCAAATCCCTCACTAGGTCGGGCTATTAACAAATATCGATTAATCGAAGGGTCCAACTCTGACCGTGCTGCAAGGGGACATTCGTTTTTTTTCGCTAGAATTTGGGTTTTACTTGCGAAGAGCGACGCAAAGAGATCCTCCCTTGTCGTGTCGTCCGCCATTGGGGTCCGTGATGGGTAATGAATAAGAAAAAAATCGAGAACCACAGAATCTGCGAGAAAAGCGAAAATTTTATGAAGACAAATTGCTTCGTTTCGTGCTGTCCCTTGTAGGTGAAAAACGTTACGAATTAAAAAAGTTTTGGTTGCATAATAATTACGAAATCTGATTTTTCCTTCCCCCGTTACGATCTTAAAAGTTCACTGTTAAAGCAAAACTATGAATTTGTCGATTATCTTACACACAGTCAGCAATAAAATACAAAATAAAGTACTAATGTTACTTTTGTTGAATTGTTATGGATTAGTAGAGAATGTTTAAAAAGGCCACATTCACAAAAATTGGATACTAAAAGAGGATATTCCATTTTCTTCTCTTTTATAAATGTTCAAAAATTTTAATTCGATTTAATAATTCGACAACGATCATTTTTACTTTTTACGAATAATATTTCAATAAGAAGATATGTACGAAATTTTAGGGTTTAAGTTTTGAATATTAAAACTTACTTTTTTTTATTTTACACACCTTATATTGGAACCACCAGTTTAAATTCTGCTTACGTAACTGTTAAATTATAAATGATATTAAACAATCTTTCGAATGAAAGTTGTACTGCTTTCTAGGGCTTGCAAATTAATAGGAGAATATGTTTAAAAATAAATAGATTATTTAATCATTTAATAACTTATGTTTATATAGCTCTTAATTTATAAAAGATGTTGAACAAAATTGCAAGTAAAAGTCATACTTTTCCTAGATGTCTGCACATCAACAAAATTCTTTGAAAAATTTTGAATTTTATTTGCAACTCCATTCTAAGATCTGTATTTGAAATATTTTACAATTAATAATAGCCTTTATAAATTAAAATTTACATAAAGATAAATAAAGTGGTATGAGGGGTGGCTTCTTCTTTAAGAATGAAAACAGAGGAAATTTTTATTCTCGAATAACAAACAAAAATGGTGGATTCTCTCTATACAAATTCGACTGCAAAATCTAATTTACAAATGAATTAAATGTGCATAGAAGTTTACATATTAATCTAAAATTTGTATTCGTTATTCGTGAACAATCCAACTCTGGTTGAAAAGTAGCAACAACGAAGTAAACATAGTTCTTGGATCAACTCAGGGGAAGATTTGTGTCAAATTTAAATAAAACCGGTGTCTGATAGTTTCCAGTAATTTCCTGTCTCTGCTTCGTGTAGGGTTTGACGCAATTAAAGGTAACAATTATAGAAACCGCGGAAGAACGTGACGGTTTCTCTCTGTCGGTGTCGCGAGTCGATAGATGTTATTTCTGGACCTGTTACATACATAAATTTTCAATTGCTGCCATTAACTGTCTTTCAGACGGTCTCGAGTCTGACGTCATGTGAACCTTCGATCGAGACGGTTAGCTATTATTTAGCCGCTTTGCCACCAAATAAGCAGTGCTACTTAATGAGCAGACAGTATTCGCTGGATTAAACACAGAATATTTCTATTATTTATGTGTACAACAATTTTTTGTCAATTGTAAAATCATAGAGCAGATCAATGTTGGATTAAATTTACGCTAGCGAAAATTTTCATCGTAATTAAATACAAATTAAGTGATTACAAATTTAATGCTGTGAGAATATCTGCAGTTTTAATATTTTAATATGTTTCATCCATTTGTTAGTAGATCTGGGTTGACCTAAATACGGTATGTGATTTGAAATATTATTTCATAAGGATGTCGATGTCAATTTATAAAGTTGAAGTTAAGGAAAAATAGAATATGAAACAAAATGTCCATTTAAAAGGTTTTGTAACAATAGGTGCAAATAAACCATGCAACGAATAACGATTTATGTTTTAACATTGGTGACTTTATAGAGTACACTATGTATTAATTACCACATTTATCACACTCGTTACTAATATAGTTTTAGTTTGCATTATTTAATTTTATTTTTATTAGGAGTGACCAAGGCTAGAATTTCTGATTTTGAGAAAACTTAAAAAATGACTAGGAATAATGTTGTTACTTTTTTCACTCCTGGCTAATTTATTGTTTTTATTATATTTTAAAATTTGCAGCTCAAATTTAATATATTGCAATAAGTTTTTCATAGAAACTCAGTTTTTTGTGATTAGTCGAAGCGGAACCTCTTACCCCATCGCGGGGCGAGTTGTTATTGTTCTGGGGTACATTGTTACTAAGAAATAAGTGTTACTTTCTAATGAGACATTTCATTCTCTGATGAAGCAAAACACAATTTTATTAATAAGGTTTGTTTATTAACTTTGTATAGTCGCAAATATACAGGGTGTTCGGCCACTCCTGAGAAATATTTTAATGGGAGATTTCAGAGACCAAAATAAGTCGAAAATCAAGAATACCAATTTGTTGATCGAGGCTTCGTTAACAAGTTATTAACGTTTAAAGTTACGCCTGTAGAATGGCAATCTGCGAACAACTGCGTGTATACGATATGGTGGACGTGGTTCTCACTCAGCATTTTTGTAAGTGAGAACCACTAACAGCTATTCGCAAATTGCCGTTCTACAGGTGGAACTTTAAACGTTAATAACTGTTAAACGAAGCCTCAATCAACAAATTGATATTTTTGATTTTCATCTTATTTTGGCCTCTACAATCCCCCATTAAAATTTTTCCCAGGGATGGCCGAACACCCTGTATATGTCGGAGAAACAACATCATCGAAAATTATTCGTGGGCCATTTCTTTCGAGTAATCACGGGTGACTAATTATTTGTCTCGTAATTCGTTTCATATTATTTAAAATTTTCAACTAATTAACGATTAACTATTAATTCAAACAAACTTTATTAAAATGAAAAACTAATCAACGAAAACTGATGAGTCCTTTATAGGAATTATTTAACTTTTACATCACGCGTCTTTATCGTCCAGAAACCCTTTTTATTCTGTTCTTTTTTTCGTATATTTCTTTTTTTAAACGTTCTGGTATCCAGACAACCAACTTGACTACCTTCAAAGGCCACATCCAAACGTCAACGCCAACCAGTCACATATTTGCATTTTCGACATTTTTCACATCGATTAAATTTAAGTATCGATTAAAGCCAATATAATTTTATTCATACAGCGTGAAGTGACACGAATGAAATTTTCCAATGGTTTACGACATATAGTTGAAAGAAAAAAATATGCTATCTTTGGCGTAAACATGAATGTAATACAATAAAAACAATAATCTAATATAATGACAAATGAATAACAACTTTACTTAAACCTAATACATATAAATAAGTTGTTAAACAAACCTATTTCTTATAACCTACTGTGGCTTCTTCTTCGGCTTGTAACTTTTTAATAAACCTGAGAAGAGTCATATGATTAGTGAATCATATGATATGATCAGAGATAGTGCCTCTTTCCGTTTCCGTTTATATGTTGCATGCTAAAACGCAACAGGAATTATTTTTACATTTATAAAAGATACATTTGGAGTAAGCTGTTACGATAACAACCGAATCGTCGGAACAACTAGCCTCAATTTTTATATGTGGCAATGTTTGCAAATATTTCGATTATATATTCAAATATTCCAATAAATGCTATTACAACATGTCCTAAATGTTATTTGATTTATAACGATAGAACAATAAACGATATTGACATTAAATAATTGAATACATCAAAAACATAATGAATGTGAAATATTTACTTACCTGATACGTGGCTACCTTTTGTGTAAAATTACAAAATTCATTGTCGCGGACGCTATTAAAATGTTTGACAGCGTGACGTGATCAGTTTATGTTTTCAAAATAATCGAAAGGATTATCTTTTTTCATCTTAAAGATATAACCGTCGGAACAACTTACCCCCGGAACTTCTAGCCCCAGTCTCCCCCACTTCATTTTGTATTAAAAAGAATATACACTGCCTCTTAAAAGTTAAAAGCACCCTCTAATTTTTCCAGTCACCGTAAAATTGACTAAACAAACGCAGTTTCAATGAATTTATTTAAACCTTCCGATTTTTAACTAGTTTTGATCTTCTACAGGAATATACAAGTTGGTATTTATTCCGCACAAACTGAAAATAATATAAAGAAAAATAAACTTGAAAACCTAACATCGAAAAATAAAATTACTGTACTAAAAAATTTAATTGGATCACATAATGAAAACGAGAAATAAACTCACATGGATTTGAATCGTACATGTACTTATTAATTAGTCACGTTTGTCTTCAATTTACTTCAATAATTTTACAGTTTTATAAATTTAATTTGCATTTTGTGTTCTGTACCTTTTTTTACATTTTTCTAAATTTGTGAATCCAAATATAATTACAATTTATCACTTCCTCTCCTCTACATGAATGTAATACAATATGTACACGTAAAACATTCTTGAAAAAAGTATAAAATTCAGACATCATGTTCACTGTTATATTGAAAAAATTAACTACAATTTCATCAAAGTTATTCATCTTGCTTTTCAGTTCAGTTAATTCAGAAATGAAGTATTTTTAACAGAGCATGTATAAATCAATTTTAAATCCAAATTAATCATCGCACAATTTAGGTTAGAATAAGTTAGGTCTGGGTTAGATCAATATTAACCTGATTGTAGGTTAAAGAATTTCAAATTGAGTTCCATGGATTTTCAATTATAAATCAATCTGAAAATAGCACGATTTCTGTTACAGCCTGTTTAGATATAAGTCAAGAAATATACATAAAGTTTAATTGAATCTATATTCAGAAATGAAGTATTTTTAACGGAGCATATACAAGTCAATTTTAAATCCAAATTAATCATCGCACGATTTAGGTTAAAATAAGTTAGGTCTGGGTTAGATCAATATTAACCTAATTGTAGGTTAAAGAATTTCAAATTGGGTTCCATAGATTTTCAATTATAAATCAATCTGAAAATAGCACGATTTCCGTTACAGCCTGTTTAGATATAAGTCAATAAATATATATAAAGTTTAATTGAATCTATATTCAGAAATGAAGTATTTTTAACGGAGCATATACAAGTCAATTTTAAATCCAAATTAATCATCGCACGATTTAGGTTAAAATAAGTTAGGTCTGGGTTAGATCAATATTAACCTGATTGTAGGTTAAAGAATTTCAAATTGGGTTCCATAGATTTTCAATTATAAATCAATCTGAAAATAGCACGATTTCTGTTGCAGCCTGTTTAGATATAAGTTAAGAAATATGCATAAAGTTTAATTGAACGTATGGTTTCGAAAAATCACGATATCAAATTAGTAAAGTGTAGAGCACGCTGTTAATTAAATCTATCAAGCTCTGATTCGATCTTCCATCTCCATCCGGTGCGATAATAATTAATTCATTATATCAATCCATGGAGAATAGCCATTACGTGGTTACCTTCGCGCACGCCTTTGATTAATGAGTTCTCCACGGTGCTATAATTTCTTGGAAAGTCCGAACGACGTCTGTGGCACAGTTCCGAATTTCATTCACACTATTAGGAAAGTCGGTTCATTAAGTAATTTCATTTAGTCTGCGATCGATCCGTCATTCATTTACGTCTTATTCGGAAATGAACTGGCGCATCAGTTGAGCCATTATTAAAACTGACGTTAAGGAATATTATTTGATTAGATCTCAACCGTTTATTAAATCTCCTCGCCCGGATTCACATTGGTATCAATTTGTGTCTTATTTTCTTGTTGACCGTTTGAAACTTCTCTCGTCGACATCGATATTAAAATTTCAGACCCAGGTCATGACCTATGTTCGTATGTAAAGTAACAAACTCATCGATTTTATTCGCCTTCGAGGGTAGAGATTGTTATTGCGAACGACACGGTTTCGACAGTTCGATATGAATTTTATATCCTGATTCTTTTTAGATATACTCAGTTTTATACATGAAATCATTTTATAATTCATTATTTCGTGTTTCGATTTATTCACAGGCTACTGTGAATTTTTTTAGCGAAAAACGTCGAACTTGCGAAGTAGGAGATATCATTCGTCAGAAATACGTTGGCTGATCGGATTTGAAAGTAGTAATGCAATCGATGATACGAGGACAGTGGCAATAATTACAGACAATTCGACGCCAGACAAATATTTACTTGCATCACGGAAATTAATGCAAATAAAGGAAACGCTAATTACACGTCAGACAGTATTCCCAAATTGCTACGAGCCGTTGAGAGCGGTTCGGTGGTTGCGTCGGGCGATCTCCAATTTTAGAATTCTCGGTTTGAATACGAAATCGGAACTAAAGCGTGTTCGCGAAATAATCGATCATCACAATGAAAACGATTAGAAAATTTTTACTATATTTAGGCTTACGTTGATATAAAATTTAAGTTCATCCTATGGTACAGGATTTTAACCTTAAATAGAAAAATACTTTTCACTGAAGATCTAAAGAAACTAATTCCCCGAGGTGAGCTGTTAACGAAAAAAAATTTGGATAGGATTCGTGAATTTGTAGTTTTCAATTTCCTGGAATCAAAATTTAAGTTCACCTTATGGAACAGGAATTTAATCTTAAATAGACAAATATTTTTCACGAAAGATCTAAAAAAATTAATTCTTAAGTTGAATTGTCAATGAAAATAAATTCATAAATTTGCAGTTTCCAATTTTCTAGAACCAAAATTTTGGCTCCATAGAAAATATCATGTAGACAACGTATATTTTTTAGTATTTTTAATTACTAAGAAAAATCATCTATATATACGTTGTCAAAAATTATATCTAGTTTTAGAAATGACGCTTGTGGCCATCGAGACTTGAATGAAAAAAGAGTGTTACACATGTTACATATACTAAATTTCGCTAATGACATCGTTTCAATATTAAAAAATCTTAAAAGTATTATAGCTTGTATAACTTGTTTAAATACTTCTTCGAACTTCTGTAAATATAGTTTCTATCTTCATCAACTGTAATCTGTGGTATAGTTACACTCTCATTTATTGTTTTTCTTTTCATTCTTGTAAACGCAAATCAAATATTAGATCTAATTATCTTTAGATTTCCATTTTGTTTTTGAGTACACTCATATGTAGCCATTGCAGGACTGTTACAGCATTGGATAAGAGTAAAACTCGATGCTATTGATTGCGTATGCATAACCGTTTCAAAGAACCATTCTTGGTGATAATCACATATTTATAATAAATATTTGGCTACCATTAAAAATGTGTAACTTCCCTTCGTTTCTGTGTCTTTTGCCAATGTTAAAATCATTCATTTATTTCTTTTACGTTATTATATTCGTTATTATTTGCGTAAAATAATTATTTATTTAATTGTGTATTTTAAGAAAACCATTGTCAGTTGAAGAAAAGTATTAGTTCACTTATGAGAAACAATTTATTTGGTAATTAATCACAATGGAAACAATTTTTAGTATCGAGTTACTGTTAAAACAAGCCAATTCTCTTCTAAAAACTAATTGTCTCATTCTGTTAAAAAAAATCAATTAATAAATTTTCAAAATAAAATTTAAAAACACATTCTTATATAGCTCTAACTTTTTTGAACATCTCAAATTTCTCACTCAATTAATCTACTTGATTCTGCTATTTTTCTGAATTGTATCAGGTTATTAAAAGTTTATTACACGATAGAACTGAGAGTTGAATATTTTTTATCAGAAGAATTCTTAAAAATATTGAAAAGTACTATTACTAATTGATAACAAAATTCTTAAGAGACAGTTAGTTTGTAAAAAGTTTGAAAACTCAGACGCCTAGTTTAAACAAAGTAGAACAAACTTTTCAAACTATGCGTGAAACGATATGTCCGTATCAATGAATTAAAATTGAAAACTATAACTACACATAGAGCTGTTGAGTATTCAAAGAATCCACACCTAACTCAAATAGTAGAATATTTTGAGCTACCGGAACAACAGAGAACGCTCGGTTCGGTCAATAACTTATTCACAAAATTTGTTTTTGGTCATTTTGACGCTATACTACTATTCAACATATCTGGTGTGGTACACCATTGCAATTGAAGAATTTACTAGCAACGAATTTATGGTCATTTGTACGTTCCTTTTCTCTAACTAAAAAGACAGATATGCTGGATTTGTATCGTTATATATTTTTCAGAGAGATGACAAATCCACCAACGAATAAAAATCTTCTTTTTATGATATATTATAATCGAGATCGTACCTAATTTGGGTCACATGGTAACAATGGAATACGAGGCCCTTCACCCGAAAAATGTTTGAAGAAAAACCTAAGTAAATAGACCAACCACTTTTGCTATGTCTGCCCAATATCTAACAGTGTGAACATAATTAACAAAAAACTGAAAAGGTAGAAAAATTAATGTGGGATCGGGAAGATAATGACTCCGCTCTGTTCCGTTCCGCACAATTGTATAGTTGCTGTCGTACAACGACGTGACTCGTGGTGCGGGTTACGCTCGACTCTCTGGTACGATCATCGCCACCGTACCAAGAGGCCTTCAAAAACAAAAGACGGTCAGAGACGACGACAACGGCTTTTCGGCTCACGCGGCTCTGGTCGTCTCGTGTGCAACCATCGTCTCGTGTGCAACCATCGTCTCGTGTGCAACCATACATTGTAGCGGCTTCGAACGGCTAAGGCGTATGTGGTGCCTTGGCCGCCACACTACCCCCCTGCCAGTAATTGGCACAATTACGAAAAATTGACCGACTACATTACCACTACCATTTACTCTATTATATAAAATACGTTATCCTAACTAAGATTTACATTACAGTATTTGAACAGAGTTGAAAAAAAAAGGAATTTACATGGAGTTTAATATATAATACGTAATACCTAAAAATACATGAAAGTACATAAAAGTGATGGATAAAAATAAATGGTATATGATACTTATTATAATAATGCGCAAGCCTTAAGTACTACCGCGTAATTTGAAATCGCTCGGGAAAACGTACGCGTCTACCTGAACGCGTGACACGTTGCTGTATAACCGGCGCATTGTCAGGTACGTTTGTTTGTGTGACCGGCTGATTTTCTATGCTCACGGGATCCGGTCTGTTTTCTGCTAGCATATAAGCAGGCTTTAGCCTTTCAATTGATATATTTATTTCCTTACCTCTAATGTTTATTGTAAATGTTTTTTCGCCTCGGCGCACTACGGCGTATGGACCTTCATAAGCGGGTTGTAAAATAGTTTTGGCTGAATCTGTTCGGATGAAAACATGTGTTGAACTGCTAAGATCTTTGAAAACGAATGTACGATTAACGGAATGGCGTGATGCATTAGAGGGACTCAATTTAGAAAAATGGTTGCGTAGTCTATTAGTAAAATCGGAAGCATTTTCTGTGCCTTCCGCTGAATGCGAAGACAAGAACTCTCCCGGTAATCTTAATGGCTCGCCATAAACTAATTCCGCTGAGGTAGCGCCGAGGTCTTCTTTCCAGGCGGAACGAATACCGAGTAGAACCGTCGGAAGTATTTCTGTCCACTTGTCGGATCCGTGGCACCTTATAGCCGACTTGAGCTGTCGGTGAAAACGCTCTACCATCCCATTGGCCGCTGGGTGATACGCCGTTGTGCGAAGGCGTGTGGATCCAATTAAATTGTTCAGCGCAAAAAATAATTTGGATTCGAACTGCCTACCCTGATCGGTGGTAATCCGTACGGGAGCACCAAACCGCGCTACCCAACCGTCATAAAAGGTTCGAGCTACGGTTTGGGCCTCCTGATCGACCATGGGGAAGGCTTCCGGCCACCGCGTATATCTGTCTACACAGGTCAGACAATACCTGAAACCTTCGGACACCGGTAAAATTACTATGTCTAAATGAATGTGTTCGAATCGCGCAGAAGGTTTAACAAATGTAGCCAATGGTGCAGTCACATGACGGGAAATTTTTGATCTTTGGCACGGTATACAGCAACGTGTCCACGTGCGAACATCTCTTTTAATCGACGGCCAAACATAACGTTGCGTTATGAGCTTGATCGTCGCGTTAATACCTGGATGTGATAATACATGTAACATATTAAAAACTGCGCGTCGGAAAGGAGGGGTGACATAAGGTCTTACATTCTTAGTCGAAATATCGCAAAAAATTTCGGAAGACGTGCCAGGCAACGAGACTTTGCGTAATCGCAGGCTAGATTCGCTATTCAACAACCGCTGCAACTCCTCATCCTGGGCTTGCGATTTTGCCAATTCTTCGAAATTAATCGAGTGGTTAACCGTTTCCACTCTGGACAGTGCATCGGCAACGACGTTGTCTTTACCGGAAATATGTTGAATATCTGTAGAGAATTGCGCAATGTAATCTAGGTATCGGAATTGTCGAGGAGAGCATTTATCTAATTTCTGTTTGAAAGCGAAAGTTATGGGTTTATGGTCTGTAAAAATCGTGAAATGTCTGCCTTCGAGCATATGTTTGAAATGTTTTATTGCTAAATAGATAGAAAGTAGTTCCCGGTCGTAAGCTGAATACTTCTTTTCGGCAGATCCTAATTTCTTAGAAAAGAATGCTAATGGTTGTCGTTCGTTGCCGACGCACTGATGTAAAACAGCTCCTACGGTGTAATCAGAAGCATCGCAGGTAACCGACAATGGAGCGTTGACCGCAGGATGAGAAAGCAGGGTTGCGTTTGCTAAACTATTTTTGGTATTTTCAAAAGCCTGACGCGCTTCCGAAGTCCAGGCTATCGAGGTCTTGCCCTTTAAATTGCCGGCTAGAAGGTCGTTCAAGGGTGCTTGAAAGCGAGCGGCATCTGGGATAAAACGGCGGTAAAAATTAAGCATTCCCAAGTACTGCCTCAAATCCTTCGCGTTTTTCGGAAGGGGAAATGACTTTATGGCTTGTACCTTGCCGGGCAAAGGTTGAGTGCCGCTTTCATTTACCCGATAGCCTAGAAATTTAACTTCTTCCTGCCCGAACGTGCATTTATTCGGATTAACAACAATGCCATAATCTTTTAATCGTTTAAATAATAATTCTAAATGGCGCAGGTGATCGGCTTGGGATTCTGAGGCGACCAAAATGTCGTCTATATACGCGTAACAAAAATCGAAACCGCGTAAAATTTCGTCGATAAAGCGCTGAAATGTTTGCGCGGCATTTCGTAACCCGAACGACATGTACGGGAATTCAAAAAGCCCAAACGGCGTTGTAATGGCCGTTTTTCCGACGTCTTCCGATGCAACCGGAATCTGATTATAAGCTCGGACGAGATCTATTGTGGAAAATACCTTTTTGCCACTCAGTTGTTGCGCAAAATCCTCAATGTGACGCACGGGGTATCGGTCGGGAATTGTCCGTGCGTTTAACGCTCTATAGTCACCGCAAGGCCTCCAAGCTTCTTCGCCCTTCTTCGGAACCATATGAAGGGGTGCTGACCACGCGCTCTTCGAAGGACAAGCGATGCCCATCTTCACCATCGCGTCGAACTCCTTCTGGGCAGCCCTGAGCCGGTCCGGTGCAAGCCGCCGCGGCTTGCTGGAAACGGGTGGTCCAGGGGTTGTCTCGATGTAATGCACCGTTTGGTGCGTAGTCCTCATCGGGGTGCCGCTAGGCCGTGTAAGTTCCGGCATCTGCATCAGGAGCTGGTGGTAAACGGTAGTCCCTGCTACTGTCTTCACCGACGGCGTTTCATCCTCGGCTCGTGTTCCGCGGACCGTTAACGACGTGGTCCGATCGACGAGGCGACGATTGCGGATGTCCACCATAAGATCGAAGTGATCGAGAAAGTCTACCCCGATTATGGGTTTTGTAACATCCGCAACCACGAATCGCCACACGAAATCCCGTCGTAGGCCGAGGTGCAGGTTTAACGACACTGTCCCGTAGGTGTTAATTACACTCCCATTCGCCGCCGCCAGCTGGTACTCCGATCTTTCTCGCAATCCGCCTAGCAGGCGGCGCGGAAAAACGCACAAATCGGCCCCGGTATCCACTAAAAATTCCGTCTTCGAGCTGTTGTCTAAGATGAAGAGGCGGCGTGATGCTGGATTTGTGTCGCTGGCCGCCATCAACGACTCCCCAGGTCGTTTCCCTGATCCGTGGCGTTCCAATTGCACGGTGCAACGCACCTCTGCGCGGCCGGACCGAACCGCCAATGGTACCAGCATTTCCCTTGATGGTCCATTTGTCCTCCCGCGGGCCGCTCTCGCGATCGCGATAGAGATCGTCTGCGGTAGCGCGAGTTTGGATGATTTCGGTGGGTCCACCTGCGACGGGAAGATTGCCCCTGGTCCACCAAGGATTCACGGATGGCAGAAATTTCCTGCCTCAAGGAAAGAGCCAATTGTGACATCTTAATGTTTAACATGGCCTCGATGCTCGGGCCCGGCGGGGGTATTTGGCAGGATGCAGACACGCCCGTAATCGCGGCCTCCGTGACGTGTACCCGCGGTGTCATCGTATCCGCAACAGCGTCTGCCAACTCTGCCACCTTATCCAGCGGGGTGTCCCGCTGCGTGGCTAAAATCACCTGCATATTAGCAGGTAGTCGGCCCATCCAAAGCGTCCGCAATACACCGTCCGAAAAAGCCGTACCGGCCAATCCGCGCAGGTGACGAAGAAATTGAGACGGTTTTCTGTCCCCGATTTCCTCGTGTTCCAATAACCGCCGCGTTTTCTGTTCCTGCGACGCACTAAGCCGGCGAATGAACTCATTTTTTAGCGTCGTGTACGGATCCGCGGCCGGGGGATTCATGATAATGTCTCTTACTTCCGCGGCGTGTCGCGCACTTAACGCGCCGAGAATGTACCCGAATTTCGTGGTCTCCGACGTTACATTGGATACCTCAAAACTTCTCTCTACCATTGAAAACCACATCTCCGGGTCTCCCGGACAAAACTCGGGTATCCGTACAGCGACGCGATCAACTGCCAACGGCACACCCGCGGATGTCCCTGCGTTAACGTTAGGGTCAGTCATTTTACCAGTCTTGGTCACAAAAGATTAATTTCACCGCACACACACACCGCGCCTACTATTTGTCAGACCGTGTCCTTTCCTTATGTTCTTAACACTATACACTTATTTCTCTACACTAACTAATATTGTCCGTATACAAAAAATGTCCAAATTTTCTTAAAAAAACTTTACTTGCGCGGCGAGATCACGTCGGGGTCACCAATGTGGGATCGGGAAGATAATGACTCCGCTCTGTTCCGTTCCGCACAATTGTATAGTTGCTGTCGTACAACGACGTGACTCGTGGTGCGGGTTACGCTCGACTCTCTGGTACGATCATCGCCACCGTACCAAGAGGCCTTCAAAAACAAAAGACGGTCAGAGACGACGACAACGGCTTTTCGGCTCACGCGGCTCTGGTCGTCTCGTGTGCAACCATCGTCTCGTGTGCAACCATCGTCTCGTGTGCAACCATACATTGTAGCGGCTTCGAACGGCTAAGGCGTATGTGGTGCCTTGGCCGCCACATTAATATTTAAATTTCGGATTATGATAGACGAACTGATTTTTAAATATTGGATATTGAGATAAAAATACAACTGAAAATAGTTCTGTATAACCAATGTGTGGAAAACATTGTATTTTTAAGAAATAATAGGTACAATGTAAAAGTAGTTAAATTAATATTTTTTTATTAATTGTAATAAATAAAATACTTGATAAAGTTTCTTTTATTTTTGTATTTTTATTCTCATATATGAAGGTAGTAGTACACATATGTATTTGTTGCAAATAATATTCATGTCAGCCAATACGATACGATTTAACAAAATGTCATCTATTTTCGATTTTGATTGGGAAATCACAAATCATAGAAATTAATTGGTCATGTTTGCCCATAAACAAGTTTCAACAAATGTTTAAAATAATCTATAATGTATCCCTTTTCTAATTAAAATTAAATAAAATCAATTAAAGGAATAGTTTCTCTCGAATAATTTCTTGAAACAGTACTCTTTATTTACTAAGCAAAACGCGGTAACTCATTAAATTTTGTATAAAATGCTGAATAAAAATTTGTGACAGTACTCCAAATATGTACAAATACGTATGCAAAATAAAAGTTACATAAGTTTAATAGTTCTCTCTTAATTAATTTCTAAATATCATCCCCTTAAGACTCCACGTATGTAGAAAGAATTAAATGTACTATCTACAGTGACTGTCACTTAAAATCGTTCACCCAGCGGTTTAGCCGATATTTTTTCAATAAAACATGAAAATTGTACTAAATTATTGAAACTCGTATAGAGGCATAGTGTAATGTTTCTTTATTTGATACATAACAACAATAGAAAAAAACCTTCAGTAGTACTCAGTAAATAAAATAAAATTTGAGGTTGCGTATGAAATTTAGCTGTCAGTAAAAATTGTACACTGTTGGTAACATTGGAAATCCAGTGAATCCCCAATTGCTTTTTGTCTAACAATGCTTACCAACGATTGAATCCAGCTGATTTAGCAGCATTCTCATTGTTATATGTGTTGTTCTGCCGAAAAATCAATAAAAAAGACTCTACTTCGATTAATAATTTTACTAATTGCATTATAACTTCTTTTGTTTTTATAGTGATAAATAACTAATTCACGCTCTGCTAATGTAGTTTGTTGCATTTTAAGTCTTTTTTATTAATTTTTAGGCAGAACAGCGCATATAACAATCAGAATGCTGCGAAATCAGCTAGATTCAATCGTTGCTAAGCATTGTAAGACAAAAAGCAATTGGGGATTCACCGGATGTTACCAACAGTGTACGATTTTTACTGACAGCTAAATTTCATACGCAACCTCAAATTTTATTTAATTTACTGAGTACAAAAGGTTTCAAATAAAGAAACATTACACTATATGCCTCTATACGAGTTTCAATAATTTAGTACAATTTTCATGTTTTACTGAAAAAATATCGACTGAAACGCTAGGTGTACGATTTTAAGTGACAGTCACTGTATTTCTCGCTATTGTATTATGTCAATTTGGAGGTCTAAAATGAAACGATTGAAATTATTACCGTAAGTAAAGTAACATTGTATCGAAAGAAGGCGAAGGAACAAATCGTTCGACCAGCGAACGACGATTCAGTGGAACGTTTCCGATCGTCGAGGGGGCCAAGAATAGAGAGAGGGCAGACGTCTCGATCGGCGTGTTCGTCGTAACGATCGGCACACCGGTTCGGCACGGTGCGTCATAAATGACCGATGACAGATTCCTCGAAGCCATTTCGTTGCGCATACGAAATCGCCTCGGTCGGCGGTACATCAATAAAAAGTGATCGGCCACGAATAAATGCGCGCGACTTCGTCGATCCGCCCGTTCGCCCCGCCGCCTTCGGAAATACGTGATCAGCGAGTTTTCGACTTTCCATCTTCGATGAACATCACCCCTTCCCCCCTTCTCGTATTCAAACCTCCGTCGCGATCCTATATTCTATTTCTATCATTAATAAAATTCGAGATTCGAACGGTGTCCGCTTTTCGGTTTCGAAAAGCAAATAGTGCAACCGACAACCTTGGATAATTCAACGCTTCAGACATGTTGATGGTATAAAAAAATACATGCTAGCAATGAATAGCAACAGAATTTTCTAATTGCTCCAATAAATTTTAACACTGTCTTCCTCTTCTGTCAGAATCTTAATAATGTATGTTTATACTATAAAAAAAGGTTATTAGTATAAAAAAGAATGGTGATTTTTCAATTGTATCGGTGACGAGTGCAATATAATTTTTTAATTGCTCAAGAAATTTTGAAAATTGTCTGTTAATATCTTAATATTAAAATCTGTTATTAGAGGCCTGTAAATTAATAGGAGAAATTGATAAAAGACGAAATTTAATTCTTGTCCTCTTCCATTTTTGAAAAATTTTGATCTTTCGTCGAAAAAGAGTTATCTACGTCGGTTAGAATGTGGCTGTTTACATTACATATATTTAAATGATGATCAATGAAAATAATGAAAGAAAAACATTGCATGTTTAATAATAATTGAACAGAATTGAATCCAAATTTTACTGGTTAGCTCATCGTAATATTTAACATTTAATATTTATTTTGATGTTCCAAACCCGGAACTCGTTATTATCAAAATTAATACGTGATTGTGCTTCCAAAGTGAACATTTTGAACGTATGGGCTTGTTTCTGGCAAATATTAATATTTTTATTAACCCTTGCTTTTAATTTTGAAGAATTGATTTCTAATGTTTACATAAAATATTACAATGTAACAATTTGACATAACCAAATGAGAAGAAATATTACCTGAATAGTTATTAGCGTATAAGAGATCAGGATTAAAATAGATAAAAATGGTTGACATACATAAAATCATAACACGTCCGTGTAAGTAAATATAATAAGTACTTCAAATTGAAAGAATATTTAAGCAAGTATTCGTTACGTCTTTAAAAGGTCAGGTAAGTTGACACAATAAGATTGATCGATGAAATTGAAAACAATTCTGGGGAAACTGTGCATCTATTATTAATTAAGATCGAACTGGATGGAAACAACAGTGATACCAATATCAGATATTGCATGTGTGAAAAGTAATGAATTATAACATTTCAATACTGCTGTGTTGCTCTGTTCGACCAATGAACAATAACTATTTAATTTATAAAAATCGTTGACTTCTCAAAGGAAAAGATAAAGCGATTCATGTGTAATTTTATATTGTAAAAGATAATTTTGATCGTCAGAGGCGTTTCTTGATTGATCGTAGAAAGTAAGATAATTTTAAGAGAATAAATTTATTCATCAGAATAGAATAGTAATGTCGTAAATAATCTTATTTAGTAAAAATAGTAACAATTTTAAATATCGGTTAAATGGAAATTTTGTTCAATTTATTTAGAAGAACAATTATTTAATTTCTTATTCGTGTTCGTCGAATTATAAATTTTCATGATATTAACACGATAAATCTTCAGTTATTTAAAAAGCCTATCAAAATGTTAACAAACGATGAAATAATCTTTTTCAAAAATTCAGATCACTAAATTTGAATTTCCTTCAAACGATTGTCTTCAACTATCTGCTCTACTCTTCGAGAAATTATCTAATTTGAAAATTACACAAAGAAAATTGATTGGTATATAAGTTAGGGATCTATACTATTTATACCAACATAGCGGCGTAGAAATTTACCTGTTTAATCGAGGTTCTACTGTACTATATTATATCTCGTCATCAGCTAATTCGTGTCACGTGTACGAGTGAACCGTTGCGTTCAGTGAAATTGATGATTCTTAGAAAATGATCAGTCATCTGATATATGTAAACATATATAAATTCAGTCGCATAATCTTTACAACGATGGAAATTAAATGAAGATAAATTTTTTTCCGTGGGAAAATCAATGAAAAACTTTTTAAATAGAATTATAAATATGAAAAGAAGTTCTATGCAACCGTAAAATAAAGCTATAGTACTTTTTTTTATAAAAGTACACATCACACTACTCAAAAAACTTGAAATATCCAAAAACTTGAAAATGTTTTGTTAAGTAACAATTATATTACAACCAATTTAATTCCTTTTTCTGGAAGAAAAAATACAATTATATACATATCCGTTGAATATATATTTTATTCATGTATTTATGAATTGTATATTTTCATATTTTTGTATTTTATAATTTTATATATTTTTTTAATTTATCATAACATAAACTATTAATGTGAGCCTTGTATTATTTTTTCACGATTCAATTTAGTTCAAATTTTTGTCATTTCATCCCCTATTTTTTATACGGCATATTTCTTTATTTAATTATACTTTTCTAAAAAATTTGTCAGTATGTCTGAAGAAAGAAGGCATGCTCAGACCACACGAAGATTTTATAATTTATTATTATTTTAGGATTTTGGATTTGCTTGGACATGTTTTCATTATACAAAAAACAAATATACGAATTAGTTTCTCCAAAACAAAGATTCAAACGGGTACTGATCCATGACATCTATCGATCTTTTGGTGCATGAGGAACATTTATTGATAATTTTAATGCATACTTCCATGTTAAGATATTGATAATAAATTTTCGAAACATCCTTGAACAGAAATAATAGAATATGATATAATCTACAGAATAAGACAATAAGCCTTACAATACAATAGGATGAGTATAAGCAACAGCATGTATATTTCATATTGTGTAAAAGAGATGTAAAATAGATAAGATACAAACTGTAACAAATTAAGTGAGAATTAAGCTACTTTAAGTCCAACGAAAATTATTTATAAATAATTCGTACTACACCCCTAAACCTCTACTGTTTATATTTTATACTGAATGCAGAACGAGTATCGTAACTGGGCCAGACTATAGTTCTGCTCTAAGAAAAAAATCGTAGAAGAAAATTTTATATTGTTTAATGACCCTTATTATCCTATGATACGACTCTTTTCCCGAGTTCACCGATGCACAGGTTAAGTACAATTACACTTTTCTTAATAGGACCTCCTGATTTTTTTACATTAATCGTCGACAAGTCATCGACCACTTAATAATTTAAAAGATATTTCATTTTGTTTTAACTTCAGAAATTTTAAAAATTTCAAAATGTATATATCTTTTCAATTGTAAAGAATAGGAGAATAAAAGACAATCAAAAATTTTGATTTAATGAGAAAATAAAATTTCAAAAAATTAACTTTCTCCTATTCTCAAATTCCTTTATTAAGACTATTGGTTTCTCGAACACACTGTTCCCTTATTAAGAATTTATTTATACTTCCTCCCTATTCTGAAGATCGAATTATCCTTTTACGCATGTTTAAACCTAAAATTATCTTTTAATTTTATTAGTCATCTCTTTCTATTTTTCTCAAATACATTTAGATGTTTCGACTAGAAGGACCCCAGTTGTTCGTCTTCGATTTAATCGAACTTTCGTACACAGGCAATCGACGGCCCATAAAAGGACTCCATCCGTTCCTGGGCTACTCGAATTCATTATGGCGGAATCATTTGACGAATTCGAAAAATTGCCTCGCCCGTCGCGTCGAACGCCGCCTGGGAGGGGAGAAATGTATTCGATAAATTATCGCCACCATCGAGCAAAGTTTCGAACGACGTCCTTGCGTTCGAGGAACAAGGGTCCTTCGTCGAAGGGTCGTCGGGCGTTTGAAATTCGGTCAGGATTTGCCGAGTACCGTATCACGTATTTGGACGCGTATGCGAAAGGAATTTCCCAGGCGTGTGCGTGTCTGCAAGCTTGCGAGATTCGACTTTCGGGGCAGGCATAATTTATGCAAGCTACCGTGTATCTCGAACTCTTTGCCGGCTTCCAGCGTGGCGACTACGATCGCAGCCGAGGACACGCTCCTGGAATTCATAATCGTTCATTGCAATTTTTTTTCGATCCGTGCCTCTCGGATAACACGAGCGTTTGGTTTTTCCGTCGATCGTGCAAACACTCACTGGTCGAAATATAAAATAAAAGAAGCTTCTTTAACTCTTTGCGGCATAGGATTTCAGATAACAATTGCACTGAAATTTTATTGCGCTTTAAATTAAACAAAATTGGTATATTTTTATTAAGAAAGGTACCACATAATGTAAAAACATAAAATAATAAACCTTCCGCTTGCAACAATTGATGAACCTGTATTGGCATGTTGAATGTTGCCAACACAAGTGAATACATTTGTAACATTTGTTGAAGATATTACCAACTGCTTTACGTAAATAAGACAAAATATAAACCTATGCGCATGCAGGCTATTGCAATATTTCGAAGTGGAACTAAAAATGCACCACCATGCATTACGGTGCATCAAAAAGGTGAGACTCTTTTATTCCCAACGTGCCCCAAAGAGTTAATGCGTTGATTGCCAGGCCCCTCGAATTGTCCAAGAAAAAAAAAGTTTGTTTTTGACAATTGGAAACTGGCATACTCATAGTTTGTCATAGAACATATTTTTGTAGCCTCGTTAAAATTCGAAATTTTTATCTAGATTCATTTTCTATAATATTTATAGTATAATCTTACGAATTAATTTTTTTAGCTCCCCGGTAGAAAATGTCACCTTTATATGGATGACGAGGCAATCGATATGTTAAGGACTGCTGTATTAATTTTTATATTGTGAATTGATTTTCATTATCAATAAGCGTAGTACGTTTAAAGTTTCTTCATCAAATGATCTACTAATTTCATACCAAGACTAGAATACGGTGAGAATGTTTCGCATCAAACAGGTTTGGAACCTTTAGTGGCTTTCTTCCAGAACGCAGTGGATATATTGTGCGTCCTCGAGAAGTTGGCTAGTGAAAGGAATGCGGGTCTGATTAGTGCCTAGATTCCCACTCTAGTTTAGACAAAAGTGGGGATGGGTGGAGCAAACGAAGTACTTCCTTGTCCCTATGCCGTCCCGCTAAGCAACTTCTCGAGGACGCGCAATAGCCACCAATAGAAGAAACCAAACTATTTTAAACAGAATTCAGATTAGCCATACAAGGATTACTCACGAATACCTCTTGAAAGACATTCCTTACTGTGATAAATTCCACTGCCTTCTAACTCTTTAACACCTACTGTTTTGTTTACAAAAGTATGGAAACTCCAGAAAAGGATTCAACATTGTCAACAAAAATACTACTCTATGAATTCATACAAACACCGATAATTAATGATCCGCGTCACTAATGACATTTATAGAAAGATTTCCCAAATTGGACCACTTTTCACGTTTTCTTAAATCCAGGACACATTTTATTCGCAATAAAAATAACGATTTGAAACAATAAACTATTTCAAATACTTTATTATTTTTACTTTAGAAATAACATGAAAAAGGTAACTGTATTTCGTGTGAAATATAAATAAATTATTTGAGTCAATTTACATAAACAAAATAACAATTTAACGTAAGAAGTTGTGGCGAAATTATTTATTATTTTATTCGAACAGATAATAAATTACATTTCATTTATTAAATTTAAAATTCGTTAGTTACTTCAGAAATTATTTGAATATTTTGTTTTCGAGTAAAAAAGTAAAATAAAAAATTTCGTTTGGAAGTCAAATAACAAAATAATTTAGAGAATTATTATTTGATTATACAAAGTTATCTAGTCAAATCAAATAAAATATTACTTGAACAATCATTTTTAAAATGTGAAATCACTGTCTTTAACGATCATTGTTAAAATTATAATATTTCTAACAAACAAATCGAAAAAATAATCATCGATTATCGCTTAATATTTATTAAACAGCAGAGTGAAAAAAAAATTTTCTATAAGTCAATTTTACATCAATTTATTTCGAAATAGTAAAAAAGTAGTCCAGCTTTAGAAACTGGTTCCTTAATTTAATTTAAAAATTTGTAACAAGCAATACTAGATTTATTTCGTACATTATTTTCTAGATTTTAATAAATCATTGGATTACAAATGAAACTATATTAAACTAATGTTTCCCTGTCAAGCATAATGGACGGCGAAGGTTTCCATTAAGGCATTTTGTTAGACAATTAGAGCTCCTTTTTAAATTTCACGTAAATATTTACTTTTTCATAGCCGAAACAAAGTTAAATTATATACAGGGTGTTCGGCCACCTCTAGCAAAAATTTTAATGAGCGATAGTAGAGGCCAAAATAAGACGAAAATCAAGAATACCAATTTGTTGATGGAAGCTTCGTTAAAAAGTTATTAACGTTTAAAGTGCCGCCCTTACTGAATTTTTTTCTCGAAAATGCGCAAGATTTCGGGGGTATGTCTATTCACCAAAAATGACTGTAATTGAACCCTACAACCGAAAATAATTTTTCCACAACGATTTGCAATTTTTTAATTTTCTCGATTAATTTCACACCTTCTCTATTTTTTTTCTCGAAAGTGGGCAGGATTTCGTGGGTACGTCTAATGACAAAAACTGATTGTAATTGACCCCCGCAACCGAAAATAATTTTTCCACAACGATTTGCAATTTTTTTTCTCCGTTGTAAAAATTTAGGCACCTAATTGGATTTTCGGTAAGGAATTTTTTTCTCGAAAGCGCGTACGATTTCGGAGGTATGTGTAATGATAAAAAAATGATTGTAATTGATCCCCGCAACCGAAAATAATTTTTTTAGAACGATTTGAAAAATTTTTTTTCGCCGAAAAATTTCACCACCTACTCGATTTTTTTTCTCGAAAGTAGATAGGATTTCGGAGGTATGTGTACTCGCCAAAAATGATTGTAGTTGACCCCCGCAACCGAAAATAATTTTTCCAGAACGATTTGAAATTTTTGAATTTAATTGTTAATAACTTTTTAACGAAGCTTCCATCAACAAATTAGTATTCTTGATTTTCGTCTTATTTTGGCCTCTACTATAGCTCATTAAAATTTTTGCTAGAGGTGGCCGAACACCCTGTATACGTAGATTCTAAATTTTGTATTAGATTAGAGCTTTATAGGACACAGGTTGTACACTCTGTTTAAAGCCTTGTAGTCTATTTTATCGCTAGCATTTCCGTCAATTAACTAGCCTATACTTAACTTGTTTATCAAATATACTACAAAAGAAGAATCGTACAACTTGCGAATTAGAAAATTATTAATACCTAGCTGGTATCGTCACGTGTATTTATAATACTTTGACGATAGAATTCTCAAAAATTAATTTAAACTACGTGTTTCTTTTTTCTGTAGAATTATAAAAGATCTTTAATACTGTAAAACCTTTTATATTATTGTCCATGTGCATATCATACAAGTTACATCACATTTATAATTATAATTTAAAGATAGTATTCTGACACTTTTATCTTTAATATTGATAATCATTTTTTTATGTACATTTACCAATCTGATTGTAACTTACAGAGACTTTGAATGGATTAGTATATAAATACTATTAGTTATTAGTATTTCGTAATTATTACTTGTATTCAAAATAGACCGATTCTTTTATAATATCTATCTTCTCTTGTTGCTTGTTAAAAATAATATTATAACTGGTTTTTAGAACATAATGGACTATCTGTTTGCACCTAATTCAGATCAACTCTAGCGCTATTGTGTGACGAAATACTACAACTAGTATGAAATTAAAATATGTCCTGTTAGTGTGATTAAGCCTGTTACACAGCCTGAAGGTCACTGGAGTTATTTTATCGGAATAACTTCACATTGATTATACCTATATATAAATTTGTATTGGATTTAGGATTGTGCAAATAGCTAACGAAGACCTTAAATATGTCCCGTTCTTAAATATACGAATGAGTCCAGGATGGGTCCTTCGATTTTCGTAATTTAAGAAAACGATCGATAACAGTTCCAAGGAACCACCCGGAATAACAAGAACGAGAAAATTACTAATTGAAAATCTTTATTTGCAGAAAAGATAGATGCTCGGAAACGTAGAATTACGAATAATCAGTCATTTTAATTTCCTAATTTTACCATTCTGGGACACTGCTTCTCCGATTCGAAAAATTGTTTCTAAACAGTTTCATGAAGTTATTTCATCGTATTGCCAGAAAATACTCAGAATGTATACTTTTTGATAAGTTGGATGAGATTTTTGAACGATACTGCAGTTTAAATTATTTGTTGGAACATTTTGAGTTCAATATTGATGAAGTATTAATCCAGGAAGTCAGTGTTATTTTATTTTTATTCAAGATGATATTAGTAATTGTGACTTAAATTTAACTTAAAAATCTAAAAAAAATCTGAAAAATTGCTACTGAGTAAAGGAAGAAAAGAAAATTTTACGTTAGAGGACTGGTCGACCGTAGGGGTACCCCCAAGTAGAGCTCGCTAGTCAGTCGCGGAGAATTCCCGTGCTTGTGTATTACTATCGAAACAGTTTTATAAAACATCTCTTCTTTGCTAACTTTGTAATTTCGCTGTATGGTTTATTAGAGCTGAATAAATTACATTTTATATTACTATCGGACCACAAATAGAATAACTAGATGTTTATAACATATAAGGAGCTTCGATTTAACTTAATGATCCGAACATTTGGTGTAGTTTCTTTTTTAATATTAAAAAAACAGGTTGCATTCGTCGATGTCTGCGAGTTTCATAAGATAATATCATTCCATAATTGATCTTTAATAAATTTTTCATTGGCTATGTAGCACACATTAACTTAGATAAAGACTGATTACGAAGATGAACAAATCTTGTAGGATTAAACGACTTTTAATATTGTTTGCTTTTTAATTTAATTTAATTCTTAGGCAAAAATACAAAACGAAATGGCTGCTATAAATCTTTTTGTTTAATTTTACTGCATTTGATAACTTGGCACTTTTGAATAAAAATAATTTTTTTTTAACGGAAGAATTATTAGTTATATGTATATTAACCGAATGTAGAAATTGAACAATACAAAAATAAATGTAAGATCAATAATACAAATGATTATTTATAGTGAAGACGATATTCTATTTTTCCTTAACCGTCCAATTACCGAAACGGTTACCTTAGTTTACGTTTAAAAATTCAGAACTCCCTTTCCGTTGGATCGAAGCGTTAAATCTGAAGCACCGGTTAAAATAGCAAGAACGTCTCGGCTCTGTAGTCTCTGCCCTAATAAGTATCTTTATGTAATTAATGACTGCCACCACGATACGATTTCGTCAGTGCTAGAAATAATTAAAACGATCGCTCCCGCATCCTGTTAACGCTAACAGCCGTCAGACGTCAAGCTATAGCGTAGAACTCGCGCGTGCTTCGAATATAAAATTACCAATGGCCGTAAGTTAATAGCGGAATATAAATAAATTGGTATTTCACGATCCCGTTCGCGTGACAATGCACTGCCGTTAATGAACCGGTAACAATTGAAAATGACGTTCAAATTCCGATCGCTAACGCGGTGTCCCAGAAATAATACAATTTCCGCGTTTAATGAAAACTAATATTAAAAGTCTCGTGGACTAAAAATCTTTCTTGCACGTTTCTGTATATTATAGAATGCAACAAACTACTACGCTTGGCAAATAAAAATTTTGTCCAGTGTCAGTCATGCATTTTACTGACCGAAATGTGGATTATACATACACTGCGGAGCATAACTATAGCACCACTAATATTTTTAACATTTCCAACCTGTAAGAAAATAATTTGAAACAACCAATTATATGGTATGAAAAAGCATTGTAAATAATGGATTTTAGGTGAAATTCATTGAAGTTGTCTACTTATATGTCAAGATTTAATCGATAAACGTTTGACGATCGGTGCAAAACAATAGAACCAGTTCATTTTTAACGCACTTCAAGGGTTTCTGTTGGAATTTTTTTAGTAAACCCGGGAATTCTTAGTTAATTAATACAATGCCACGTGGCAGCTACCTTAATGAACAAGAGCAACGTGCAATTTCAGCGTACAGAGAGCAAAAAATGGGGATACGTGAAATCGCACGTAAACTCGGGCGATCTCATAAAGTTGTACTGAATTTTTTACGCGATCCTACTAAGTATGGGAAAAATAAGAAAGGGGGACCTAAGAAGAAGTTATCCCCTCGTACTGAAAGGCAAATTGCTAAAGTTGCGAGCAATACGTTAAAAAGCTGTAAACAAATTGTGAAGGAATGTGATCTCGGCGTTTCTCGTTGGACTGTCCAACGTGTCCTTAAACATAATTCAAACATTATAAGACAAAAAATGATGTCTGCACCTACACTTCTGAAACGTCACAAAATAGCCAGGCTTGAATACGCACGAAAAAACATGAGCAGAAATTGGAATAATGTAAGTTAAGTTTAAACATTCATAAATCGAGATTTTAGCTTCATATTCAATATTCCTTATTTAACTTAGGTTATTTTCTCTGACGAAAAAAAATTCAATTTGGACGGTCCAGATGGATTTAATTTATATTGGAGGGACCTTCGTAAAGAACAAAAATACTTTTCGAAACGTAATTTCGGTGGAGGGACACTTATCGTGTGGGGTGCATTCTGCTCCTGTGGCAAGCTCAGATTAGCTTTTCCAACTACACGAATGAATAGTGCGGAGTATATTAGAATACTCGAAAATCATTTATTGCCTTTTATTCATGCAAACAGTCAACATTTCATGGACTTATCAACAAGATAATACTCCAATCCATAAAAGCCGACAAACCACAGCATGGTTTGAAACGTTTGATGTCAATGTATTGAAATGGCCTGCATGCTCTCCAGACCAAAATCCAAATGAAAACCTATGGGGTATCATGGTACGGCATATTTATGGAAATAATCGACAATTTTCGAACATTTCGGAGCTAAAAACAACAGTTATTGAAGCGTGGAATCAAATTAGTGAAGAAACCTCGAAAAAACTCATTACAAGTATGAACAATCGTATTTTTGAATTAATACATAAAAAAGGAGGTCCTACTCATTATTGAAACTGCTCACTTTAATAAACTGAATTAGAAATTTAACACTTTATAGCCATTTAACCTTATTATTACGTTCCAAATACATTGGCGCTATAGTTATGCACCATTGCAATATTTCATTTATTATCATACTTCATGTTAAATAAATGTTATTTTTGTATTTTTTCCATTAATTATAATTTTTTTCTAGTCCTTTTCACGTGGCATTATTAACATTTAGAAATCATTAGTTACAACTACAAAACTCTTGAAAATTATAGTGGTGCTATAGTTATGCTCCACAGTGTATAAAGTATGACACTATAGATCGAGCATCGATGTTCGTTGATTTAAAAAAACTGTATTATTTCTCCAACGCGATGCGATATAGCCTAACTTGAGGAAAGAAAGGAACTGTTACACTTTTTACTTTTTTAATTTGTAGCTCAAGTAGATAGTCATCGAGATCTATCTAGAGTAGAGATGGACAAGTTGCGACCAGCAGCGTGCCAATTCGGCCATTTTATCAAGTTTTCTAATTCTTTTTTGTTTGAACAATATAAATTAAATTCACTCGAAAATATAAATAGATGTTCACTTACAATTTAAGTCAGAGGATGTCATACTATTTTACAGAAGTACGATTCCCAACTCTCATCCAAATATTTTAAATATTACATACTTTCCACAATTATGTATATCAACAACTATATTACAATATTAAAGTGATTATATTTACGTGCTAAATAAATCACAAAAAAGGAACGAAATCGAGAGTATATTAATAAATCTCTTCTTCTCTAAAATCTCTATTCTTATATTCTTTAGAAATAAAATTTTATTTATGTCATTCATTCTAGTGTACTTAATAGGAAGACCTGAATGCTTCGTTTCGAAGAAAAAATTAAAATTGCCTAAATAGAAAACGAAATTGCTATATGTATATCAAACGCCACTGCAGTAATTAGGTAAACGTATCTCATCAATGAAGGAGTAAACCTCATGTCATTCGTTCTAGTTACTAGAAAGGCTCGAATGCTTCGTTTCAAGGAAGAAATTAAAATTGTCTAAATAGAAAACGAAATTGCTATATATCAAACTGCACTGCCCCAATCAGGTAAATAAAGTACCTCATCGGGAAAGGATTAAATCTTATCAGAATACTATATCGTGAAAGTCAGATTTCAAGAAATTATTACAGAACGAAAGTGGAGAATAAAACTGTGTCAGCTGAAAGACTGTGGACTATTTGGACCAAAGGCTTACCATGGCGGGATTTGGAAAGATCGTGAGCTGGTGAAGCTGGCGAGTCGATGCTGCCGTCGTCCTCGCTATCGGTGAAGCTGGTCGAACCACGATGATTCGAGGTGCGTTGGCAACCGGTTGGATATGCTGCGCCCTGAAGATGATTTGGTCCAGGGCCCAGATGCTGGGACAATCGGCTCTGATAGAGATCCTGGTGAGACGGATAGCTGGCAGAGGTATGCGCGGGCAACATTGGGACACCGGAAGTCCCGCCGTTGCCATACATCCGCATTGGTAGCCATGCACCGTACAGACCAAGCGGCACGCTGAAACCTAGGGAGCAAGGATACGTAAAATAACTGCTCGATTATGTTGAAACCACCGCTTATGGCGTGTTAAATTTTATACGTGACAATATAGTTTCGAGGATAATTAAATGGAAAACTTTTATTTGAAAAATTAAACGGATGCAATGCTCATTCTAACACTTTGACTGCTATGCCACTCAAATATGGGTGACAGAACTCTTCACTCTGAAACTAAAACAAATGCTTCCCGAGTTGAAATGTTAAAGAACATGAATAAAATTCATCAATTTTACAGAGGTTACAAAAATAAGTATTGAGACAAATTTTAAGTTGTGTAGCTTACAGTTATCTAAAATCAAAGTTTCTCGTACAAAATTTTAAGGTTGCAATCTAACAATCAATAAACCAGTAGTTTTTAATTCAGGGACTACAGACCCCAGGTGGGTGATAGATTTTTGCCCACGAACTTGTATATAGAAATATTAAATTTGTATTTTCTTCGCACATTTTATGCCTCAAATATCAATGTTTTGACGTTACGACAGCTGCTAGAGTAAAATAACTTAAGTCCACCATTATATTTTCTACAACGAAATTACAATACAAGCTTTCTTAGCAAAACTGGTGTATTTTAATGTATTTGCAAACTTTCAAATGTAAGAGCTCAAATCCAAAATTGAACTTAAATCCGTAATCTTAAGTTGCCAAATATAAATTCTATTAAAGATCGACACTTGGTAGATAAACTCGTTTATGTTAGAACCAAAAATTTGCTAGAATTAGAGTTAAAATTAAATACAAAAGTTATTTGACCAAAATGGCTAAAGCAATTATAAATTGAACCTACTTAACTCGTATCAAATAAAAACGTGTGAATTCGGCATGGTATTGTTTCAATAAAGTCTGGTTAATTCATCATAAAAATCTATTGATGATTTGCAGCGTTTACCAAAAATTTAATCATAATTCTTTGCTCCACATTACGTTTCATTTTTCATTTTTACTCAAGTTTAATTGTACAATAATTGGAACGATTAGCAATGTTTACTTTTTGCATGTTGATAGAAGGGAAATTAAGCTACAGAGAGAGCGAACGTAATTTTTTATATTATTACTAATAAAAATGGGCAAAAGTCTCAAAACTTTATTGTCATATCTTGTTTGTTCCAATACATTTCACGTTTTTTTTCGTTTCATGTTTATAGTGACTACATTACAAGCATACTGCTTACCTTATTTAGTAAACAATTGTCGCTAAAGACAATTACAAGATCGTCTACTCAAATTATCTTATTCGAACACACAATACTCGATATATTAAAAGTTCCAACATATAAAATTAATATAGTACCGTTACTAATTTCATTCTACGATTTATTCACATTCGATTGAAGTTCCATTAATAAGGGAACTCGAGTTAAATTTCTTTTTTAAAATACAAAAATAAGTAATAAAAGTTCAACATTTTTATTTGTATATCATAAGCGATATGAGACCAAATTTTATGTACCTTGACAAACACATTTATCCATACACACAGCTGCTACAAAAATAAGTATGATAGAATGTAAGAGTGATTATATGTCCTAGGTAATAAAATAATATGACGTTATTATCGTATTATTATGTAAGAATTTAATTATATTCGATTGAAATTATAATGTGAAAGTAACGTAACTATAACTGTTTATTTACTTCCTATACATTTGTTCATTAGTTTCTACTGTTAAATTTAAAATAAATACAGAGCGGAATCAAATACTGTATATCTCACATCTAATTAAATTGTTACTATACAAAAATAACATATTAGACGTGCCCAAGTATTTGAAAATACAAGCCAGTCAAGCTAAGCTTAAATTGTTTAAATTAAATCAAGTAAAGTATTTGATTGCATAAACAATCTTGATTATCCAAGCAAACTTGTTTATTTAAAAAAACTTAATTATGTATTCTTACTTAATTATAAAAGTATATCTCAATAATAAAGTTCACTAGAAAGAAGTCATACTTTGTCAAGAATAATAATAATTCTAGAAATTTAAGGGAAACTGCAATTATTATTGTTATTTATTCGCCTAAATAACTTGCAGTAGTTTAATATTTGATTAAATTGCTCAATTTAGT
Organism: Colletes gigas; assembly: GCF_013123115.1. NCBI lineage: Eukaryota > Metazoa > Arthropoda > Insecta > Hymenoptera > Colletidae > Colletes > Colletes gigas. The sequence goes on from NW_025106646.1 coordinate 5,589,298, forward strand.
AAAAGTTAAAAAATGCTTAAAAATATTTAATTTCCTTGAGTTTAGAAAGGGTAAAAATCTTAATACTTATTATTTCAAAATTGTTTCTAAAAGATGGAACTTGAATGCAATCAAGTTGTTCAAACATTTGAACATATAGAATTTTGTTAAGTTTGATAACAAGTTTAAGGTACGTGGATAATCAAGTACTTAATTTGGTCTAAAAAAATGAGTCTTGTCTTGATTTTTACGTACGCGAACAGCTCTATGATATGTACCATAAAAATTTGTCGCGTTCCATATGCATCGATAAAACACTACTATGCAAAGATCATAAGTTGCTGACGAATCAAATCAGCTGTACCACCTCCAGATACATGGTTTGCCATTATTGGCTAAGTCCATTGCATTCGCGAGTATATTACGAGATGAAAGTCACATAGAAGAAACCAGTGTGGTCGCTAGAAATCAGAAGGTGGGGATTTCTAGAGGGGATTAGGCGGAGTGTATGACCTATTCACAACGCATAATACTACACTCTATAGACCACACATTGGATACAATAAAACTAGCAGATAACAGACACCAGAAAACATATACGTGCTGATTATTATGAAAGTGGTCTAAGTCACCAAAAACTTTGAGATTTTCATCACTATATTTCATTATTATGATAGAATTTTTGACAAGTTTTTTTATAAACTATATAAATGTGGTAAAAAATTATATCAATCGAACCTAAAATGTACATAGTACGCATAAAACAATAAACTATTTCAACATGTCCACTGTTTTCAAGCATTTTTGGCATTAATAACTACGATACGGCTTCTAATATTACCTATTAATTTTATTTACTTACTAGACTAAAACACTAAAATAAATGAATATTACGTAGCTTCTTGTTCGATTTTATTCTGCCCAATAACTAGGTCAATGTGCCTACAGTTATTACTGCAAAGTGATCTTCGAGACTCCAATTGTTAGGACAAGTCAATGTTTTTAATAATAGATATCAGATCTATTTATTCCAATCAATAAAATGTAGAAACGAGATACTCAAATACAAGTAAACAAATCAAACATAAAAGCACTTATTTTTCCTCAACCGTCTGATTATTGGGACAGTTACTCTACTTAAAAAAGGAATGAGAATTTACCTTTGCATTGTAGTTCAATTTTTTATACTAATTGCATATTTATTATCGAAACTTTGTATGATGTTTTACACGCACATCAAGACATTTGTGATAATTTTTGACTTTCAGTTAAATTGTTGAGTTTTCGTAGTATATGCACGGTCATTCAGCGAATGAAAAGCCCCCTTATTGAGAAAATATGAAAAGATCAATTTATTAACTATTGAATGAAATATATATATATATAAATATATATATAATATATGTATATATATACCTCAACAGGTGGTCACAGTATGAGTTTAGATCCTGTCGCAATCTCAAAGTGACGTAATAACGAAGATGACATTTAGTGAAGTTTGATTGAAGCGGAATTCATTTTGCACCGAAAGTAGGGCGAGCACGGATAAAATTATACGTACTCACTACATCCGGTGATTAGGATATCTATAGAAATGGTACTTAGAGAAAATCTTCGCCATTAATTTATGCGTTATGAATGTTTAAATCTTATAAATTCAGAACTTGACGAGCATTTTAAATTTTCACTCGCATTCGTTGGTTATTGAAAAACATTTAATACGATGCACAGTGTAGTTAGTATCGCGTAGATTACAAGTTGAAAGATAGCAGCTGGTTATAACGTTATGTAATGTTCTTGCATATTAGGTCAACCGGAAAGTTTTAGTCATTTACCATATAATTATTTTAAATACGCAAGGAAAGTGGTTATTTTGCTATCGAAATGGGGAAGAAATTTGTTAACGTTAATGGAAATTACATTGTAAATTAGATATTGATAATCGCTATAAAAATGTATTATTTTCTTTTACTTAAAAAATGGAACTTTCCGGTGGATCTAATAATACATCGTTTATGTAATATTCGGTTTTCGTTTAGCCCAATTTTGTTGAAGTTTGTGTTGAAACTTTGAAATGAAACTTAAGTATCATTTCGGACGATTGAACGGAAAGTGTATTATAATTTCTGATGAAACGAATTTAATGATAGGTGGATTAATTAACTGCAGTTTGATATAAATTAATCTATAAATTAAAATAATGGAAGTTCAAGAATGATACTACCAACACTGATACACTATCATACATATACACATTGTGGCCATCAAAATCATTAAAATTTATACAATCTTCAGTACAATATTATTGCTGATGCATACATATGTATATTTGTTTTGAATTTTATAAATGACTCCTAACTATTAAAAGTGACTCTCAATTGTATAAATATCCAGTGCAGATTTATAATGTGTGAGTTAGTATATCATCGTTGAATCCTTTATAATACAAATTATATGTATTTGGCTCACAGAACAAGTTATACTATTAAATTTGAATATGTTGATTTTAATTAGTTTCTACTAATTTTAAATCATTTTAAGCGTACAGGAATTAAATTTAAAAAAGAACCACCAAATTATAATTAAATAACTACTGATTTTTATGACATATAATGACGTTATTCGTGGTATATAGTAATTATTAAGTAAAAAACCCACAATAAGGAAAGAAACATTCAATATCAATGAAAGATATTTTAATAAACTTTAGATTAAAAGAAGATGACAGATGCTGAGCAGTTAATCTTATCTTTCAGGTGTTTTGTTATTGAAAAATATATACTCGTAAACATGAATAGTATGCAATCGACAAGATATCGAACCATGAGTAAAAATAAAAATAAAAGCCATGCTAAAAATTTTAATAGATCAAACTATGTGATTGACTGTCATACACTAATCAAAATTATCAAACTTACTACTGACGTCGAACTAACTTCGCCGGATATACTGTTACGATTATCGATACCACCATAACTGTATATAGCAACTACCACTGTCAGTATCATTACCATGCATCAAGATCAATGTTACCAAATTCTGCTAAAATATACAATCTGTACTCAACATTGTTCCTTAAAGTGTGACAGTATTGTAAAAGCCGTTTGAAAATTAATTTCCATTCGTTTTAGAACACAAGAAATAAACCAACCAGGAGGTAGTGCGCTCGCCGCCGCAGTCGCCAGGTAGTGTCTCTGATAAAGATACTCTCTGTCTCGATCAGAGTCCTCTTCGTTCTCGTTCGTCCGTTCTTCCTGCGTGGCTGGATCGCAGTTTCCTTTCTGTGGCCCGCAATTCCCAATCAAGCTCTCGATCGTGAAGGGTTTGGGAGTCGGTCGACGCGCCAATTTCGATTCAGCGATCGAGGATTCGAGCTCGTCGCTCGCGGACCCGACGTCGAGTTCCGTTTCCTCTATGTTGGAACCCATTTCTCTTCCTCGATTCAGATCTTAAATTCTGATCGAACCTATCGTTTCATGATTCTCCGTGTTTCCGTATCGAGAGTTCCTCCAATGTCACGATCACCAAATACCAATAAAAGACTCCTTGCAAATTGTTCAGAGTTACTAATACGATTCTTCCAACAGATCACACTTCACAAGCAACGGAAAGATTGCGTTTACTTTACTTTTCTGAGATCTGTTGTTGTAAATTACCAGCACTTTCACGTGACAGCGTCGATGACAATTGTCTAATTCCGAATTCTACTTATATCTAAGTCTTGCACTATAAAGTGTGACAACTCTATTACAAGATACTTTTAGAATTCATTGAAATGCATATCGTTTGGCTCGTTGAACTTACTGGCTACGAGTGTTTGCTAGAGTCTCTGCTAGTACGTGCTTACTGTAGCAATTACCGGTATAATTGCAAAATATTTTCAGTCAGATGTCACCTTTAAAAATACCACGTTAGAAATCGTGAAAATTCTTTCTGTATCATGTCACGAAATTGCGATTTACGAATGCTCGAATAATATGAAACTACTTTACGCGGTATCTAATTACGCAACTTTTCTACAATGTCCAGGTTGAAACGGCAAGTCCAACAAAAAGTAGCAATAAATGCTGTCAGTTGCATAATACACGAAACTGACTCGTTAACTTTCACGCCAAGAAATCACTCGTTCCTGAACGCCACCTGTTTACAAATACCGATTCTACAATTCACAAATTATCCCCTTATTCACAGTTCCAGCGTTTACAGAGCAACCCTCTCAGTCTTAAGATAGAGGATGCTCTATTCTCAAGTACCTACATAAAGATTGCTCCAATTTCTCAAGAACCAAAACTGCACCTTGACGTGTACCAAAACTTCGATGTTTATGCCGACAAACCGGCAACTATAATGTCTTCTTTTTCTACTTATGTGTTCATAAATTCAGTAGCAATGCACAAAACAGCGTGTATCCTGTTCCTTCAGTTCGAAGGAGTGATTGTTCACAGACATGGATACAGCTGTATCGACGAATGCGATTAGAGGCATATGCACCGAGTACATTCGTGCGTATCGATAAGCCTCGACACGTGTACGTTCTCCACTTGCACCACAAAACATGCGACAATCACCGAATGCACAAAATTCTCCGAAATCCAGGTTCCGGAACGCACCTCGATCCTCGGCTCGGCCGATCAAACTACAATGTGTCGAATCGCGGCGCTCGCGATCTCCATACTGAATCGCTGATCCGCGATCGTTGCCATGTCGACCGAGCGCATACGTAATCGAAACGAGAGAAAGAGAGAGACAGAGAGAGAAAGAGATAGTGAGAAAGAGAGCGAGGAGAGGAAAGAAAAACCACGTGCAACGACGACTGGATCGGGCACGAGTCGACGGGCAACTGGCGGCCGCGGGCGAGCCGCATTTCAATCGCTGGGCCGTGGTTGCAACGCGCCGACTCGCGGCGGCGTGGCAGCTGGCGTGGCCGCGTAACCGCACGGACGCGGTTCACACGCGAACCTCATTGGTCGCGGCACGAGCCAACTGCGTCGCCTGGGCGCGCCTACCGATCCATGGACCGCCATCTTGCTGCTCCGGGCGCCGCTTTTGTCCTTACTCGCTCGCGAGTTCTCGCGATCCGCGAGCGCGATCGCGCACGGACGCGAGCTTCTGGCAAATCTCACCATAGACGTCCAGTCCCACCCACACCGTCGTCTATTCTTCCGTTAATTGCTGCCTCTGACGGCCAATGTATCCCCGTACTCGTACTTCTTTCGATAAGTCGTGTTACTTGAATTGTGCTCGAAACCACTTGACCAATCTGTTATTTCACCTGACTCGAAATATCCCTTCAAGTTGTATTTGATGTGCAAACTTTGAACGAGGTTCGAGGGATCAACGAGCTGACGAATTCGTGGTATTGAAAAATAATTATTAAATTTATAGAAATGTGTGACAATGGGAAGAGCCAAATTAAGTTGATTCGAAGCAGCAAATCAGGTTTTTAATAGCATTAGGTAATTGATCATATTTATTTAAACTATAATAAAATACAAAATAAATGAAAAATAGGATGGTTTTCTATTCTATTTTGCCTTTTCTATTGTTTTATTGATTCTATCCCAACTATTTTATATTATCATGGTATTTAAATATTACCCAGGATATAATTCACATGTGAATTTTGTATTTTGCCTGTCATCAGTATAATTTTTATACCACTTTGTCGATCTAATATTCCTCGTTTCTTGCTAAGAAGTTTGGTAGAAAAATATATTCTTCTTCTTCTTTGGTATTCTTTTACGTCGCATCGACATCTGGGTCATTAGCGACGATTAACGGTGCTGCTACTCACATTTGTATCGTTAAATTTTGTGCAATAGATTTGAGTCGCTCTCGAATTTGAAAATATTCCTTATGTGATCCTTAGATGTTAAGGCCTGTAACTGACCTGATGCCATAAACTCTGCATTCATACAAAATGTGGTTTGTTGTCAATGGTGTATTTCTACAGGAGCTGCAGTTTGGTGGGTCTCTTTGATGGGTGGTGTTGTTTTTTTTTAAATGTAGTCTTTACTAGAAAAATATATCATCGAAGTACATTTACCTAAATTAATTCTATACTATAGATTTTTACCTTTCGTTTGGAAAATTGTACACTTCAATAAATAACTGCGATACTTTACAAATAGTGAAAATAATTTCAAGTAGAATCACAGGTATTGTATTTTCTGGAACACGTTAAAATCGTGGAAAGGCCCGAAGGCCTGCATGGCGGATGCTCGCCGTTAAGCGAGCACGATCGCGATGACGTCGAGCGGATTGACACCGAGATGGGTACATCATTATCCTACGAGTGGATTGGCTCGCGCCAAGATCGGCCGGATAAACGCGCTCGTTAAGGACCTGGTCGTGCGGGGGTGGCACGGTGAGTAACCTAATGGGAAACACGTTCCGCGCCAGCATTCGCGGACGAACGATAAAAATACAAGAGACGCGGTTGGTGGGCTTATGGTAACGCGCATCGCGCTGAAAGCGACCTGGCTCGTTAACGCTGATCGCTTTGCATACTCATTATAACGTAAATACACCCACGCAAGCGTGTGCACATGCGTCCGATAATGCGTCGATTATATACAAGGAAAGCTGATCTGCTCGATATAGCTCGTACATTGGACGAGATTTTGGTGGAACGTTGATTCGACGATTAGAACACACATGCGATCAAACTAGCGATCGGTGATTACGATTGCTATGTAATCACTGGTCGGTATAATCATTGCAATTAGTGAATAACCCAGGCATGTATGTAGTGTTAAAAATATTTTTACGATATTGAAACGTTTAACACTGAGAACTACCAAAGCAGTCAAAATGACCCATTCGTAATATTTCTAATATGTATAAAATTTATTCGACTGAATTTTTGAAAATTTACTGTAATTTTCTATAAGAGAATGAATAAACGCTTATTTCCATTGCAATATATATTCTTTCACGTATCTATCGTTTTAATTTCTTTGGTATAAATAAGTACACTATATTTGTCGGTAGTTCTAGTGTTAAACAGATTTAACACCCCTAAATTTTTTCTTGTGGGGAGCATTGAGAAATAATGTGTATGGCAATGCACCAACAACTCTGGAAGATACAAAGCAGCGAATTATTGCAGCGTGTAGTACTATAATAGACGCTTCAATCATAAGAAGTGCAAGGGACGCAACAGTTTAAAGACTACAACGTTGCATCGCTGCAGATGGCCGACATTTTGAACATGTTTCGTCAAAATAGTCAAATATCTCAAAAACGATAAGTTTCAGGACGAATGTATTTATTAATTTTATACTCAGAATACGCCAATCTGTTGAGATCGAACATACAAAATTCGACTTTAAAAAAAACAAAACCTCTATATTTCTTCTACACCTCCACTTGCAATAATACCACTTATACCAATATATACTTTCCTAAACCCTATAACTTTTATTGTAATATTTCCTTTACAGTTTATAACTTACAATTTATAATTTATAATTAAGTTATATTTTATTGTTTATCTATAAGCACTGTTCGCTACCGCAATTGTAAAGATATTATATTTTCTTTTATGCACTAATGGGTTTTTAGTGCATAAAATAATTTATAAATTACAAATAAATAAATAAATTTCCTCATATTGCTTAAAATAATCGAGGTATTTAAGTGAGTAGAGTTCAAGTCAAGTTCTAAATATTCTGTTGTGGTCAATGTTCCTTTATCGAACAGTCAGTCGTTATGCTTAAAGCATTATCGTTAATTAGCACGTATACGTAAAAAACAGCATATTGTGCGGCACAGTCGTTTGTAATTATTACTGTATTATATATTGACTGGTGTCAACCCTGACAACCGCGCATATCGCGACAAGGTCTTCGTATTCGTTTAAACTAAACGTTAATTAGTGTCTTATCGCTAAAAGATAGACGTGCATATTGTAACAGCGTATTTGCGATTGTACAATTTCAAATGTCAATTAGTGGCTCTCTGCTGAAAACATATTTCGCTTCAATTACGGAACATTTATAAATTATTCATATTTTACCCAAATGGCACGTTCACGTACTTCCACAAAATTAATTGGTGAAACGAAAATTTTTCTGAAATATCCACTCTTAGTTCATTTATTACAATTCTAACTAATTCTTGAGTAATCACTGACAAATGGTCGAATAGTCGTTATCGTATTTTTAAACCTTGAGGCAGGATCAAGTTTCGAGTGAATTTGGACATACATTAATAATGAATCATTATTTGCCAAGAATGATTGAAAATAATTGTTCAGTTATTTTTATTGAAATCAGCCCGGTATTAAACGTTAATAAGAATATTAAAAGTCTTCCAAGGTTGAATGAACGACGTGAATGAATAATTTTAAACGGAATCACGGAGCGAAAGAAGAAGCGATGGCTCGTTATTTCGTCACGGATCAAGTGACAAAAAAAAAGGGACGCGAGAGGATCCAACTACTTGCTCGCGCATAATTTTTCTGGATCGTCATAAAGAACCTCGTGGCAGGTTACACCCATGCGTCGTTTGTCCTGTTTGTAGGCGTTACCAAGCTGGCTAATCGGTACATCACGCTAATAGTGACGCTATTTCGGCACTCGTTAACGAGACGCGGCTCTAATTGAGCCTTACAGAATCTAAAGTTAAATGGCTGGTCGTTATCCAAAGCGCGTGGCCATGTATTCTCGAGCTCGTTGCGTCTTAGCAAACTTTCGCAAACGCCCGATCCACCATCGGAAGTCGATTTCCCTTTCTTCGTGAATTGATGCAACTTCCATTCGCACTTTTCACTTTCGAGATTGATCACAAGACTGTTGAAACTGACTTAAACGCGTTCAATAATTTAATCGAGTGGTGAGTGTTGGGGTTATTCAGTACAAAACTTATGTTTACTTGAATGAGTCGAAAAGACATTTAATACAGAATATATAATTAATGTAGATAACAAATTGGTACATCACATAGCACTTCAATGTCTATACTCAGAATGAACGGCACGATGGTGCGCGACGAATGGGCATCATGGCCGCGGAAACAAAAGAAAAACGCAGGCCTAATGCCTGATCTCTATGATTGTTTAACTCCATTACTTGTGGACTGAACAATCCTTCAGTGAGTAATTTAATAACTTATTGCATATGGACGCTAAAATATAATCGAGTAATTGAATGGAACGATTTTTCTGATACTCACTAGCAATTAACTAAACTTATCTGAACGCATTTCTTTTGTCGAGATCGTTAGTATCCAAAATGGTCACGTTGGAATGTATCTTCTGGGGACTTCCACGTTGCACCTTGGCGCTTTGTTTGTGGATCATACTTGAAGCACCAAGTCTCGTCTCCAGTCACAATCGATTCCAGGAATGTGCAGTTCCGTCTGGCTGTTTTAATAAGGTCCTTGCGTAGTTCAACGCGAGCAATCGGTTGGTCCTCATTCAATGCATGAGGGACAAATCGACACAGACTTTCCGTTTGTTTAAGTCCTTTGTCAAAATTTCGTGAATAATTTCTTTAGTCGTATTTAATACCTCTGCCATCCATCTCACACTTGAAGTCGCATCGTAGGTAATCATTACACGCACTTTTTCCACCAACTCATCGCGATTTTTCTTTTTTGGCCGGCCTGGCTTTGGATCATCTTCCAAAGCATCACGACCGCCCTGAAATCGTTTATACCATTCGAACACACGTGTACGGGATAAACAATTATCACCATAAACTTTTTTCATCAATTCAAATGTTCCTGTAAAAGTTTTCCCGAGCTTGAAACAAAATTTAATATTTGCTCTTTGTTCCAATGTGTTTCTGCTACGAAGTGACAAAAGGTACTGCCACTTTAACCGTTATAACATGACAATCCGTTAGTCAATTCCAATAATGATGCCTTTGTTTTGTAGAGGAAATATACAGCTTTCAGGTTACATATTGTTTCAATAGATGGCATTAGCAGTTTTCATTAAATTTAAAAAGTTCCGTTATTTTTCCAACATATTGTGTACTATCTTAACAATCATAGAACATTTGATAGATGAAAACAAACGTTTTCTTACAGAACCTATAATTAGGACATTGATGAGTACGTGAAAAAATAAATATAAACAACTTTGAAAAAATCATTTCTTGTTTACTGCAATGTGAATTATAACTTATCAGGATATTAGATAAAAATTATTGTTAATCATAATTATGATTTTACATTATGTTGCTGAACTACAGTAAACTGCATAACATATTTTCAAGAGTTTCGTAGAATCATTTTACATTTTACTATTGATTAGTTTTTCATAATTTGATATTCGTGTCATTAGTTATAAATGAAATGTTTTATTATGTAATCACACCTGAAGAGGTTTCAAGAATATATAAGTCGAAACATTGAGTTTAAAACCGTTTTAAGTCATTTAACAAATTAGAAAAATACACTGACAAGTCCAATAATTATACATTCCAAAAATCTGTGATTGATTAATATACAACGTAACAACAGGTCATTTATTCAAAAAAAGATTTGTCAATAGTTTCGATAATGTTGTATACGATAAATGTATACTGAATGTATTATTTTTATATTTAGTATATGTTTTGTATAAATACGCATATTTTTCGTGCACAAATGTATATCTCTAGACTAATTATTACCATACATTTTTACTGTGAATGTTTCGTCAAATTTACCGCATATATTAACGCTGACTTTTTAATAAGTTAAGCATAAAAGCTGCTCTCACATTCAATGCTATAACTTTCTTATAATCAGAAAGTAACAAAACTTGGACACGATATCAATAAAAGATGTATTACAAACAGTTTAGTAAGAGATTGCTGTTAATTCTTTCTACATTTAACAAGTGTATATCGTATCAGAGACGTCACTAACTATGTATAATCCAATTGTCAATTTCAATCACGCGAGAACACGTTCCTTAAGGGGCCATTCTACCTTGTAGGCATGAAAAATACGTGTTTCTTTGTGATTTTTTTTTGCGAGTTAATAAAGAGCGATTAATTCCGGATTTTGTAGATACATTTATTATACAGGGTGTTCGGCCACCTCTAGCAAAAATTTTAATGAGCGATAGTAGAGGCCAAAATAAGACAAAAATCAAGAATACTAATTTGTTGGTGGAAGCTTCGTTAAAAAATTATTAACGTTTAAAGTACCGCTCTTACTGAATTTTTTTCTCGAAAATGCGCAAGATTTCGGGGGTATGTCTATTCACTAAAAATGACTGTAATTGACCCTACAACCGAAAATAATTTTTCCACAACGATTTGCAATTTTTTAATTTTCTCGAATAATTTCACACCTTCTCTATTTTTTTTCTCGAAAGTGAGCAGGATTTCGTGGGTATGTCTAATGACAAAATCTGATTGTAATTGACCCCCGCAACCGAAAATAATTTTTCCACAACGATTTGCAATTTTTTTTCTCCATTGAAAAAAGGCACCTAATTGGATTTTCAGTAAGAAATTTTTTTCTCGAAAGTGCGTACGATTTCGGAGGTATGTGTAATGATAAAAAATGATTGTAATTGATCCCCGCAACCGAAAATAATTTTTTTAAAACGATTTGAAAAATTTTTTTTCGCCGAAAAATTTCAGCACCTACTCGATTTTTTTTCTCGAAAGTAGATAGGATTTCGGAGGTATGTGTACTCACCAAAAATGATTGTAGTTGACCCCCGCAACCGAAAATAATTTTTCCAGAACGATTTGAAATTTTTGAATTTAATTGTTAATAACTTTTTAACGAAGCTTCCATCAACAAATTAGTATTCTTGATTTTCGTCTTATTTTGGCCTCTACTATCGGTCATTAAAATTTTTGCTAGAGGTGACCGAACACCCTTAATATTTAGCTATATTTACGAATTTTTGCAACGCATAATATCTATTGATTACGCTGTTTTTGTTGATCATCAAACAACAGTTTTTACGAACGGCACCCGACTGCGTACGTGATATCTTGCGAACAAGTTATTCGAAATCCTAAAACCAACGATATTCTTAATATAGATGAGTGTGGTTATAGCATGAACTAGGATCTTTTCAAAAAAACAAAAAATGGCAAAATGGCAGCTATTTTACGAAAAAATACTGAATATTTTCATATATTTGGTTGCTTTTTTGTTAATAAAAGAAAAAGTATTGCATATATCGCAATTATCCTAGTTCATGCTATAGGGAGACCAGTTCTGAAGATACTGTATAAATTTGATGTTGATATCTTGAATAGTTTTTTAGTTATCACGCACGCAGTGCCGAAAGATGTAGTTTCGAGAAAAACAACTTTAAGGTTTCACATCTAGTTGTTATACCTACGCGCGGTACATTTCAGCAGGCTATAACTTCGTTAGGTTTCCGAATTTCAATTTAATATTTGGTAGACATATTTTCGAGACTACATACTAAAGGAAAATGCAAAAAAAAAATATCGATTTTTTTAATCCCACAAGGTAGAAGGGCCCCTTAATTCACACATGTTCCAGTAGTCTTCAATCATTACGGATATAGTACTTTGCAACATGTTGCTAGTGAAAGTTTATCGTGCGGGGAAATAGCCTTGACGAAAGTTATTCGAGTAACGACGAAAAACGGAAACGAGTATCGACCGAATCCGCTTGCGGATACGGAGCTTGACAAAGTAGCGCTTAACGGGTTGTAAAAGCGAGATGAAAGTGTCGAGAATAAAAATAAAAAAAGCCTGTTTTCTTCCGCGGAAGAACGTAATTAATACAACCTGCCACTGAAACTCTACAAATAAATTTTGTCGCTTGGGACTATGTCGATTCTCTTTAAATAAAATATAATAATTTATTTTTACTTCACGAAAAACTATTACAATAGCGAAAAATTAAAGAAAAAATTTTCGTTAAGCTTTTTACAGAAGAACACACTATAGTTCATCAGATTTTGACTATTTGAAATACAAATTATTTTTTTAGGTAATGTGTGGGAGTAAAGTAGGCGCAACGAAATTTTCCAACCATGTTTACGTATTGTTTTTAAAGATCCTTTACTATATGTGAAAAATCACTTTGATTCTATTGAATGATCCTGGACATATTACATCTATTCATTCTGGTAGATTTTTCAATTGACCATAACATACAGGGTGTTTGGCCACCTCTGGGAAAAATTTTAATGGGAGATTCTAGAAGCAAAAATAAGACGAAAATCAAGAAAACAATGTATTTTTTCGGCCCATTTTTCTGGGGCTCTAGAGCTCATTATCGTTAGAATCATTAAAATCCTTCAATCCGTTTAGAAGTTATGACGTTTTGAAGATACGCATGAAATTTCGGGGTAGCATTTCTGGCCTCACATTAGATTTTCGGTAAGGAATTTTTTTCTCGAAAATGCGTAGAATTTCAGGAGTATGTGTAATGACGAAAAATGATTGTAATCGACTCCTGCAATCGAAGATAATTTTTTTAGAACGATTTAAAATTTTTTAAATTTGCCGTAAAATTTCAGCACATACTCGACTTTTTTTTCTCGAACGTGCGTAGGATTTTGGGGGTATATCTATTCACCAAAAATGATTGTAATTGACCCCCGCAACCGAAAATAATTTTTTCCAAATGATTTGAAATTTTTTAATGTAAAAAATTAATTTAAGTTAAAATTTTTCCCAGAGGTGGCCGAACACCCTGTATATCAAACGTAACTAGTTTCATTGCTTAGTCGCAATTAAAAATACAAAAACGACCTCTACGGGGATGTAAACCATGGAACGTCTTCGTGCAATTATGTTTCGCTAAAGTTAGTTACTAAATGTTTTAGAAAAGTATCAATATAAGATGAAGGAAGTTTTGTTCCGTAAACCAGTGTGGAACCCATATTTGTTTGATGCAATCCCCATTTTTTTCGAATGCTTAGGAATGGGTTTAAAATTTCTAAAATCCTCTATACCGATAAATTTCATTTTTCTCATCAATTTGAGATCATCGAATGGCATGGGCTGACTTGATATTATCAAGCGAGAGATTTGGTTTATAAAAGAGTTGTAGAAAATGTGTTTACCTTAAATTACCTTATTACTAGACTGCGGGTGTTTATGCAAATGTATATATTCCTAGGAAATAGATAAAAGAGTGAAACCTAAATAGAAGTTTGTTTCATCACTAGAGCTTCTTAAAAATATATTTTTTATTTTGCATATTTTGTATATGGCATATGTTTTACATACCTTTTATAAAAACATATGTCATATATATTTATTGCATTTTTTTTTATAAATTTAATGCTTATATGGGCTTCCGAATATTTATTTCAGTTTACTAATTCAACGTTTGTGTATGATAGTCATGGCAGAAATATCAACATAACTATTTATATATCTCGTGTTTACCTATAGTGCATTATTAATGGTAACAGTTCCTAAATGCTACGGATAGTATTAATACTATTAATCAGTTATTCTGAAGTATTCTTGGCAGATAGGTTCAACGGAAACGAATTTTATGAGATCATCTTCAGCAAATTCAAATATGCCCCAATCACATCTTGTAATGTTGAGCGTTCGTTCTCAATCTATAAATTGACTTTGAGCGATAAACATAATCATAACTCTTGACAATATTGAAAAAATACTTCTAACATATTCTAATTTAAATTATAATTGATTATTATTATGTTTAAGTAATAAAATTATTTGAACATATTTTGAGTATATTTTGCATATTCCTGTATATTTTGGCATATTATTTGACATATGTCACTTACATATTTTAACATATTTTATTGACATAAACATCCGCAGTCTACTTATTACCTTCCTCGGTTGCGTTACATTCTTTGGTCCGCACTGTGTAGAATCTCACTCCTCCGGTAGCCACAGCGCAAGTGGAAGAAGCGCAAGGAGATTCAGACACGAATACTCAGACGGTCTTAAATCTTGTCTCGCGAAGCGAGCTGCTGGGCCTCTCTTTATTTTGTCCCGCGAAGGCGTCGTTGCGCGACTCGTGAGCCTTCGTTACGCACGTGTGAACGGAAACGTCGACTCTTAAACGCTTCGGTTCTTAAGCGCGCCACGACGCTCACCGCCAGCATGAGTTTTAATTGCCTGTCGTTTCGTAGTCCAAGGAAAAACGGTGTACAGTAATATTCATAATCATTAGAGCAACTAGTTTGTACGTGCAAACAAACGTACTTAATTCGTTGATTTATCTTTCTGAACAAATAAACGCGAACATTTTCAACATTTACGGTTTTTCGCTTGTCATAATCGTATAGGTCAGACACGTTGAATACAATACATGGCACCCTTGACCTTGTTATTTTTTCTTTTTATTAATAAAAAATGACAAATTGAAACATTACGATTCGATACATTTCTTTAATTTCTAATGTGACAACTGTTCAAAATTTCATACAAAATCTTTGTCAAATATTTTAGAAAAATAGTAAAACGTTTGTGAAGATATTTTGTTTAATACACAAGTTAACATTTGCTTGAACCTGTTTGCGTGGAAATGGTATAATATAACAGAACACTGACTGAAAATTATGTGCAAGTGTATTAATTTGGAGAAAACAAATAAATTATTATATTTCAAGTACATTTTCTGACTTTCACTTCCTTTAAAGTTAACGAAAATTGATTGTGCAAGAATTGTTAAAATTATAAATAAAAAAAAGAAATGAATGAATAAAATCTTAATACTTATAACGAACATTGTTATATATTCATTTAAGATAAAAAAAGAAACCAGTTTTAAATTTAACGAATAATAGTGATATATTGATGATGAAATCCACAAGTAATCGCAGTGAACAGTTACTAAACAAAATTTTAAAAGACTACTCTTTATTACATATTTCTATTTCTTGGATATAAAATTATTAAATCATGTAATAGGTAACTGAAATAAATGTTAAAATATTTACAAACTATACCGCATGTGTTCAATGACTTTTCTTTCTTCCTCTTACCTCTTTAGGACAATTTGTCCTCTTCGTGTTTCTCTTCCGCCTCTCCGCTTTTAAGCACTTCTTTTTCTTCTTTCTTGCATTTTATGGGCTTCCACACATGTTTCTGGCTCGAAGTGATTTACAACGAGACGTTATTCCAAATATAAGAGAAATGAAGTTGTTAATACGTAATACGTGCTGTCAGGAAAAGAAACCATTTTCGTTTGAAAATTAAATAGCAGGGATGAATTACTATCTTTAGTTAAGTTTTATGAGAACATAACTGTTTAAAAGGGCACTACTATATGCAATATAATTTGTCCTTACAATTTAATTTCTAATGAAAATGGTTTCTTTTTCTGACTACACATATTACATGTTAACAATTTCTTTATATATATAACAAAATGAAGTTATTGATATGCATATAGGTATATATATATTTTCATATATGTATATGATTTTATATATATATATGAAGGAAACATCAAATACATACAAAAACATGTTTTATTTATATTTTTCTTATATTTTGTAATTTTGAAGTATATGATGTCGTTTGAAACAATTCCTAGTGGAACTATAAATTTGTAAATTCTAAAAACGTTTTTAATTCAAACACTTTGCAATTTCAAAATTAAATCTCCTTTTATTTTGACGTTGCAAAGTGTTTAAATTAAAACCGTTTTTGGAATTTATAAATTTATTGTTCCAATGAGAATTGTTTCAAATGACAACACATAATATTGAATAGGAGATTCTAGAGGCCAAAATAAGGCGGAAATCAAGAATACCAATTGGTTAAAGTTCCGAACCTTCTCGAATTTTTTTCTCGA
The DNA here is from genome assembly GCF_013123115.1 of Colletes gigas. NCBI lineage: Eukaryota > Metazoa > Arthropoda > Insecta > Hymenoptera > Colletidae > Colletes > Colletes gigas. The sequence continues at coordinate 5,606,014 of NW_025106646.1, forward strand.
AAGTGCGTAGGATTTCGGGGGTGTGTCTATCCACCAAAAATGATTGTAACTAACCCCCTCACCCGAAAATAATTTTTTCAAAATGATTTCAAACTTTTTAATTTCGCCGAAAAAAGGCACCTACCTCCCGTCGATTTTTCTTAAAAATTCGTTTTTGATTTTTATTAATTTTGTTTGACGTCCTACAAAAATGTTGTCTAATACTTTTTTGTAACTACCCATGAGCTCTACTTCCAGATTAAATTTTAATGAGATACACTTACTATTCTAGGAGTTATGGTCGTTTGAAAATTGAACCATTTTTGTGGGGTTTTTCTCCCTTTACGGGGTTAAGAAACAACTTTTCAAATAGTCTTAGAATTTCTACATATTCTACACTAAAATACGCGTTATTTGCATTTTGAAACATTAAAATTCTTCAATCCGTTCAGAAGTTATGACGTTTTGAACGTACACATGAATTTCCAGTAGAACATTTCATGGCCAGACATTATATTTTCGGTAATGAATTTTTTTCTCGAAAGTGTGTAGGATTTCGAGGGTATGTCTATTCACCAAAAATGATGGTAATTGACTGCCGGAACCGAAAATAATTTTTCAAGAGTGATTTGAAATTTTTTAATTTAATTTTTTAATAACTTTTTAACGAAACCTCTAGCAAGAAATTGATATTCTTGATTTTCGTCTTATTTTGACCTCTAGAATCTCTCATTAAAATTTTTTCCAAGAGTGAACGAACAGCCTGTATAATGTATAAAGCTTAATTCCATAATAGTTATACTATTTCGATTAAATTTAATTTCTACTTATTTCCTTTACCTGTCCAATTAATTCTGTCCGCGACTGTACATTCGTATCGCTGCATTTGGCTGAAAATTTCTTGTCCAGGAGTTGTATTGTCGCATTCCTGAACAGAATCCTATCGACTCTGATTGTCATCCCCGTTCCATTCTCTGGGACCCAACGATTCTTCTGTTCATAACCCGTCCAATCCTGGTTCCGCGAAGAAGCACGAGTCCGCTTCGGCTTCAGCGAACGGAAGACACTCAAATCCATCAACGGAAGAGGAACGTAACGCCTGACGAGGCTCGGTTCTTCGTTCCGTCAAAAGGGACAAGGCGTTGCGCCTGCGTTTCTAAAGATAGCACCTTCTCTAACCGCGGAAGGGGAGGAGGGTAGACGAGGATGGAAAGGAGGGTCTAGAATTCGCGATTGGCGGCGCAGCGTAACTCGCGTACAAACGCGACGGCGTGAAGGGGTGCGTGCGTGAGGGTGAAAGCCAGAAATCGATGGTTAGCAAATTGGTGGGCGTCGTGAAAACCGAGACGGCGCGCTCGCTGTGCCCCTGGTAATGGATTAACCGGCGCCCCCTGCGTGCTGGCCCTCCGACGAACAAATTGCACACGGCGAACAGGAGGAGGCGCCATACCTGTCGCGAAACCTAATCTACCTTCGTGTCGCCACGCGAGCATTAGGAATCGTGCGCGAACCGAACCACCGGGAGTCTATAATCGTTGGGGTTTCCGTCCCCGTGTGTCATGACACGGAACATTACCGGTGAACGGTGAACAAACTTATCGCGTTTGCTCAAACGTTGCGAGATAATAGTGCCTCGTACACGTTCTTTCTGCGAGAAAAGCGTCAAGATTTTCTTCCAAAAACTCGAAAGGACCTCAAAGAAGTCGTATTGTAAGAAATGTATATGTGTTTGAGTTAGGTCTGGGTTATCGTTGACGTCGATGGAAGTATTTAGGTTTAGGTCGAAATGCGTTCGGGGGTCTGCTCCTCGAACGAAGTAAAAGGAGTCCTTCCTATCAATGACCTCATTTGTTTATAATATGTACGAGGTATGTGAATTAAGTAATGAGACTGTCAACATTTGAGACGTGGGATTTGGAGAGACGGTAGGTGAACGTGTGATACGTGTTCGATACAAGTTTGTACCCGCTAGAGTCATTTGGTTGTCCGTAGCAATTGTTTTCGTAAAACAGTTCTTTCTAGTGCGTTCTAAAAATGAGTCAAAAGTCATGTTGATTTGTTTTTTTCGATAGCCAGGGAATCGTCCACAAACAGTTTGTGCCTCCAGGCCAAACGGTCAATCAACACTTTTACCGAGAGCTTCTAGAAAAACTTCGAAAAAGGGTCATGCGTGTGAGGCCAAACATCAAGAACAACTGGGTGTTGCATCACGACAATGCGCCTTGTCACACAGCAATTTCAGTAAATAAGTTTTTGGCCAGTAAAAACATTCCTGTGGCTCCTCAGCCTCCTTATTCGCCTGACTTGAGTCCTTTTTTTCCTCTTCCCGAGATTGAAAAATCACCTCAAGGGACGTCATTTTGGGGCACTTGAAAACATTGAAGCGACTGTAACCGACCAGCTGAAGGCTATACCAGTATTTGAGTTACAACACTGCTATGAGGATTGGAAGAATCGTCTCCAGCGCTGTGTGGCTTCCCAAGGAAGTTATTTTGAGGGAGATAATATTGAATTGTAATTCAATTTGAATAAAAAAATTTTTTAAAATCAGTCTCATTACTTAATTTACACACCTCGTATATGTGTTTAGGCCGAGGAGGCGTTACCGTTGCCGTCGATGGAAGTATTTAGGTTTAGGCCGAAATGCGTTCGGGGGTCTGCTCCTCGTACGAAGTAAAAGGAGTCCTTCGTATCAATGACCTCATTTGTTTATAATATGTAGATAGAAATTGAGAGGGTTCGACTTCGACAGCAGAAAGTCACTCTACATCGAACTCTGGTCGAAAGTAATCACATGGTTTTTACGCTTACGTTTTCATGTTTCTTTAAGGTTATTTTATGTTAAATAGTTATAGTAATATTAAATAATATAGTTTATATAGTTACGTTAAAACTGCCCGAATATTTGAATCTGACCACACGCCTGTGACCATCCCTGACATCCTTACGATAAACATCCTTAAACAGAAGTTAGCGAGAAAATCTGCAAGAGGAAATTGGAGATAAATTTTTGTGGGTACTTTTGTTAATCTTTAACACTTTGAAACATTTTCTTCTCAATGGGCCTGCTAGTGGGCTCCATGAGTGAGGCAACTCTAGCAAAGCCTGCTTTAGATGCCAGGACACTCAATGGTCAGTCGAAGAGCGTATGTATAGAAATGAGAGAAATGGGAAATCGGTCGAATACTTGTGAGAGAGTGTAGCCCTCTGCTGGCGTGTACGGGAAGTATCGCCACAAATCATTTCAATCGACTTTCATTTCTAATAAAAAGAATGGCACGTACGAATACTTTTTTGAATATGTTTATAATAATATCTAACAAGTCTTGCACATGTTTGAACACAAAAAGAAAATTGTGTTTTAAGTATGAGAGACTTGGCGTACTAAATGTAGATAGAATGACTTCACTCAATAATTATATATTTTCATGTGTTTTCTGAAAATGGATGCCACCAAAGACTACTCCGAATCTGACCAACAATAAAATGCAATGTATATTATTATTAATATATTGCCAATGTTTCCAATAATATTGCAATTTTATTAATTATCTCGGTAAACATTTTCAGTCGCCAATTAAAAATTTGTTTTTAAACGTTCGTAGAACTATTAGAGCGACAGCGGAAATATACAGGCATAGATGATGGTCATAATACAAATGGTGGTTATAGAAACAGAGAATGCGTTTTATTAGTCGTGCAATAAAATAGACAGATAATTGTATAAGTACAGTTATAATTAAATCAATCCATCTCAATTATTTTACTAAGCAATTCTTATTACGATTCAATGGTAGATGCGTTCTTTTACACATGTTCATCCTTGCTCTATACTTATCGTCGGTGGATAACATACTACAACACTCGATATGATAAATCTTCTTCGTTGCATCCTTTTCACAGTCGAGTGCGGATGTTCTTATAATTCATGGTCGCGTTTACTCGCGCAAAAATTCCCCTTCGCGCGATCAAAGACTAAGAGAGCGCACGCGCGACCGTGGAGCGCGAAAAAAAGGATGTCGGTTTAAATTATGGCGGGTAACTTTGTTCGCGAGAACGTTAAACGGGCCCCGATGGTTTAAATCACGTTAATCGTACGGGACACGACTAAACGGGTGCTATCTTGGGAGGAAGCCCGAGGTCGAGAAGTGGCGAGCGTCCTCGACGCTAAATGGGACATGCTTTCAATTATGCGTGAAATGAAGGCGGTGATGCGTGCGCCGGCTTGCCGACAGCCAGCATGAACGCGCGTATGGCGCATCGTGAGTGTAGGTGTCTTTGTAGGAAGCTCGGAACGGCCATTGCACGATTCTGAATAATCGTCGGAACGAACGTAATCGGTTTTTAATTGCGTCCCGAAATCCATTGCGATTTACGAAACATGATTTTCAATGTTAAATTTAATTAAACCATTTCATTAATATAACAAGTGAAGTAATGGCTTTGGAGATATGAAAAGCCAATGCAGTCCGAAGGATCCATTTTTGAGTAATTTTATTAATAATTATGGAGGAAATATTTAATTATTTTATCAAATGTTTATGAAATTAAATATAATATCAAATTTGAGTAAAGTAGATAGTGTGGTTTTTAATGCATAGATTATTATTCCATATAATACTATTTTTATAAACATTCATATTTTAAATTAAATTTAATTTCGCAAACATTTGGTTTTCTTGATTATATAGAGAGTGAAAAATAGTAATAGATGAAACGATAATTTTTCGAGTTCTCCAGCTCCGAGCGATACTAAGAAATAAAATTACAATAATAGTGACAGTATCAAGAACAATGTAATTAACAGTAACAATACTGTTCAATAGACAATACTGTTCCGTTGGTGTTTGTGTTTTGACCTTTTCCTGTTTACGAAAGGTTGAAGTAGTCCCGTTTAGCACTCTAAATTCTAGAAACGTATTCTGGGAGGTTAATTTAAGTCTTACTGTATGTATTTGAAAGTATTACCCGGCTTCGACAATGGCAAGTTGTATTCAACCGGTACCGTTTATTTGACATCAAAATCCTAGGAATTTCTGTTCATTAACAGCAATAGTCAGAAGTCGTAAAATCATTTGCAAAGTAATGAATAGTAGAGTGAAATCTTGATTTTAATAATGGAAAACTCTGTTTCCAACTGGATCAATTATAAGCATTTTTAGATAGCATTAGTATCTAAAAATGGAGTTGTTTTCCAGCTTCATTAAAATGTTTTACTCACCCACTTGCCCTGTCTGATGTTTACTTATTTTGTATATAGCAAAAATTTCTCTACAGAAAATTGTCAAAGACCATCGAGAAAATAAATATACACGTGTATGAATTTGTTAACAAAAAGAAAACGAAGAATTACACATAATAAAAAATATTTAAATCACTCTAAAGATGACAAAACGTCATAGAAAAAAACGACACATATATCATTTATTTGGTAAATTTTATATAAAATTTATAATGTTCCATAATTTTATAAAGAAATTCGAACAAATTTATTAGACAACTCAATTAACAAAATAAGACAGAGAATTGTCCACCCCTGTACTGATTGTCAGTTAAACGGAGTAAACAATATATAAATAATTATTTAACAGACTTTAGACTGCAGATACCCCATTCCTGCACTGGATTATAACTATGGTTAACGATATGTAATTTATGAAGAGACTTTCGATTTTTTATAGACGCTATTTTACGGACCTTCGGATTTAACGGATATCCCCCCTCTCCTAGTTAGTGCGTTAAATCAAGATTTTACTGTGTGACACCATATACACGTACCTACACTTTCCAGCTACAATGGATAGAGACAGCATGGAAAGCGAGGAAGCTCGTCGTGGTTAACGTTCGAGGTGTATGGTAATCACGAACGCGATTGATTAGCCGACAAAGTCGAGCCGACAAATTAGAGGAATGCCATCTACGTTCCTGCTCGACTCCCCCTCGTCAAACCACATATGCATACTCGCTTCTGTTCGTGGACGAGGTGGAAAGATTATCTGATTTGACGTGTGTGTACGGTGACGTCTCTGTCACGTATGTAGGCGTTTCTGTGCCTTCTGTGACACGTTTTAAGGGGAACGATTTTATTTCGAAGGTATTTTCACTTTTTTTAATGTTCTCCACTTACCTCTCGATGTACGAAGTTTTTTAACGAAGTTAACATTTACAGAAACGTTTCAAGTTGGGGTAATCTAAATAACAGCGGAGATAATAATAATATTCCATAGACCTGCGTACAGAGATGGTCAGATGTCTGGCTTGACATTGATTTAATTTTTGTCTCAAAAATTGTACATATTGTATATTAAATTAAAATGCGTTTTCTCTAAATTAGAGTATGTATTTATATTATTACATCGATCGAATTCAATATAAAATACTGGAAAATTATATACATGAATTTTGTAACCCTAAATATGAAATTTGTAATTCATCACATTGACGAGTTTTCTAAATCTAATGTTAAATACAGATTTCTGATAACGAATAAAAGATAAACAACATTCGACCCGTTATTTAAAAATAAAAAATGAAATTATTACACGTTGTTCGAATAAAAGATTGTATTAATAACTATTAAATAAAATAAACGCTAAGAACAAAACTTTACACAGTGTTTTTATTCGTAACTTATTTTTCAAATATTTTGTTCATTTCTTGTTCTACGACCATTCTTAAGTGCAAAATAACCTTGAAATTAATCATAAAGGAAAGATACAGTGTCTAAGAAAGAATATTAGAAAGCAATATTATTCAAATACATATGTAATATCAAGCCAAACTTACAAACTGATATAAAATTATTTACTTTTACTATTTCTATTTCATGATTTTTATTTTCGTAAATTAAAATCGTTCGAAACAATTCACATAATGCTATTGTGCTTCTTGTTGTTCTAACAATACGTGTATCATGTACGAAGAGTCGTACTAATGAACCAAAAACTAAAATCACGTGCCCAAAGTGGACCAGAAATCTCGAATCTCACGAATAAGTTAATGACGAAGCGGAAGTGCGAGAACACCCACTGTAATGACCGCGTTTACTCGAACGACCGCAGCTGGTCCAGCCAGCTAATTAATTTTTTCTCATCAAAGGCTATCAGAGTGACAAGAAGGAATGCATATAAGTACGCGTACACGGCGCGTCGTCGGTGCACTTCAAAGCGATCGGCGGCCACATTCGGATGCAAGAGACAAACCGAGAAACTCAGCGTCGCTAAGAGTCGAAGACATAAACTTTATACGAGACAATCTTCCACATCGTCGTACGGTGGGCCAAACGGCGATTCCAGTTAATCGAATTTAATATTTACCAGAAGCTGTTTCCCATATCGCTTTATTGCAATTATTGAATTCCATATAGCTGATTTTGAAAATTTATTCTATACACCCTCCTTATTGCCCAAACTTTCTTTTCGTCGAACGTGTTTTAACATTATTAGTAAAATTAAAAATGGAATTTCTTCATATTTATAAGTGTTTGTTTTAATTTTTGACTTGTCCCCTTTTGTAGTTCGTCTTAATCTTTAAATATTGATTTGTATATATTTTTACATTTATAATTTAAGTTATTATTTAAATCTAGACAAATCAAAAATTAAGAGAAGAAGAGTCTTTTCTTTTTTAATTAACTAAATAATAATTATTATGGGTCGAATACAAAATAAGTAAGAGGAAGAAGAACGATAGGGAAGAGCCAAAACTCGTGTAAAAATAGCACGATGAATATCCGGGCAGTTCGAAACAAGCCTAAATACGTCTCGAAAATATTCTATGGCGTAACGGGCGAATGGTACAAAGGATTCGGCGGAAACGTCGAGTATACGACTGAATCCTACAAATAATCCCGTCGAAGCGTCGCCACGCTTCGATGGACACATAAATGCCGGGCTCGTTCGAGCATGAGTTACTTGTGTCTCGAATCGCCCACGCCGATCTCAGTGTTTCACCGTTATCAAAAAGAAATTTGACAGGGGATGAAGCGACAAATCAGAGAAGCCATTACGTCGTAAAGATTTTACGGTTTCCTACACTCAAAATTGTTTACAACAAAACGATGATCGTAAAAACACAGAAGCATAAAATAAAGCTTTCTAAATAATGATGTTTACAGGTGGTGTACGAAAGACGTGAAATTTATTTTCAACAAAGTAAACTATGTGAAAATGGAAAGACATGTAAAATATTTTCAGTAACTAGGAAAAGAAGGCATGATCAGATAATTTAAAAGTTATTTATAACATTATAAATATTGATTTCTCGACCCTTATTTAATAAGGCTTTTTGCTTCATTTAACGAGTACTGTTTACTTTAAAAGTTATGAACCTTTTTTCCATCACTCTGCAGATTTCATCACGTTAACAAATATGTTAACCTAATGCAAAATATGATGTTCTTTGATTTAAAAGTAAATGAACGTATAGCAAAGTGCTATCGCTAGCCCCAATATCGGTTTCTATAAGGGGGCAGTATTATTTAGTAATACAAAGTCACGCGCGTTTCAGTTGAACGAAAATGCATGCGCATTAGGCGAGCGCGGGGAATGGGGAAGGAATAGGGAATCCATGAAAGTATCAAGATGCAAAGGGTATAAAATATATTTGAAAGTTAAATACGAGTCAAGTGGCGCCCTGGCAGGGTGTAACTAAACGCGAAGTAGTCGGGGCCCCTTCCCACTTTTGTATTCATTGTGTTTCGTCGCTTTTGGCACTCTTTCTTTGCTTTGTATATCATGCTCGAGAATGTTTTGTCATAACAAGTTTTAAATCTTAAAATCTTCATTCACAAATGTATTAAACTTCTTCACCAATAGCACTTTCTCTTTTTATGGAAAAATACTAATGGAATAATGAACAACAAATTTCAATTAATTTGCAACAGTACAAGTAATTAGCGTTTATACAAATTCGTCTCAACACTTTTGTTTGTTCGCCAGCAGAGAGTCTAGTTCTTTATTTATATATATGACTTTTAATTTAAAACGTTTTAATCTTTTTAACAGTTTTTATGGTCCACTATCAATAATCACACGTTGTGTACAAATTTTTAATCCAACATTAAACATACGCAAAACCACAGACTCTATTTTGTATAGATACGCTAAATTAAATAATAATTGGAATTTTATACATAAATGTATAACTTACTAAATTTAGTTTTTAACAAACAAAATGAAATCTCTTCAGTACGTTTAGAATGTTAAGAAGAATACTAACATATGTCGTTACTTTTCTTAAATTAATATTAATTTAAAGTATGTAAATAGTAAAGGTGATTTGCATGTAAGAAGAAGAGAAAAACACGCTGTAAACTTATACTACGACTCGAGCCGTGAAACGTATTGTTATAACAAGAAATAAAAGAAAAATATACAATTAGTAATTAACCAAAGAGCATTCTCGAAAGACAAATTTATCTGAATTATGGTGAATGCTGTAACTGTTAATTTTTAGGTGATCGTAACTTAAACGTTTGTAGAATATCTAAACTGAATTTTAACGCTTTTCTCAATTTAAAATTTTTAAAATTTTTTGAAAAAAAATCTGGAAAGTGTAACATCTACTTAACACATTTATTTCACGATTTAACCCTTAAGAGTCATCAAAATGAAACTAGTCAATGAGTATTTTTAAATTGCAGTAATAACAAAAATTTTTAATTATAAAAATTTAGATACTATACATATATATATTCATGTCAGAAACATTGTTAATCTCAGTATGTCTCTAAAATATATTTCTCATTATTATAATCCAAAAATTCTGGTTCGTACAATTAAATTTGTATAACTATGAAGAATAAAACCGTAAAATAAATTCTCTAAAGTAGATATTATAACATTACGACTCCACTTGAATTACATTTGCAAAGAAACAACTTTTTTTCAATTAAAATTCTCTCAGAAGGGTATACTCCAAGAGAATATTAAGAATCGTTGATTCTACGACTGAAAGCAGTTACAAAGATTTTTGTAACGACTTTGAAATTTAATCTACGTCAACCATCCGCTTCCAATCGTGCGGACGTTGAAAACCAATAATTTCCACCTCTCGAACAATTATTCCCCGAACATAGATACGCTCTCTATCGCAATATAAACACCAACGCGATACAGACTCGCTGTATAAACTCTTCGTTAGGCAAAAATTAAATTTACAATTTTTTCTCGGCATCGGCGGCGTTTCCTTTCGGAACAGAGCGTACAATGCCAGCACGGTTCTCGAGGATTCCCCGGTTTTGTGCATGGGTGGAGGAGAAGCACGAGGGGTGCTATTGTTCCGGTGTAGCCTTAATGCGCGCCGTTGTAAACAGCGTTACAATGGAATAACTTCGTTAGCATAATCGCGTCACAGAGTCGCCTGGCGCCCCCTACCGCTCCCGCTCCACTGCACCCCTTTTGGATTTTACGGGTGGTTTCCCTTCGGACAGCCTCGTGGGCGGACCCGATCCGATCCGCTCCTGCATTTAACCGTCGCGATTGAATCGTTTATCTCGTTGCTGCTCTCATGACTGCCCGGAGAGATCGTTTTTCAGCGACGTTGTAGACACACTCGCGACAAGCTACTTTTCGATTCCTACGATCGAATCGCTGGTTCTATAAACTACGGTCACTCGAAGCATCCACTGAAGATTATGACCGAGCAGGTTTCGACTGGCACCGATTAAACGAGATCGGTTAGAGAGTGTTACTAAATTATAAAAGACTAAGAAATGTAAAACACTAAATCAGCCCTTCTTTCTAACAAGTGAAGCGTGGTAATCCTTAGTAATGGTTGAAATAATTTTAGTAGATCGATGAATATAAATATTTTACTGTACTTTAACGACATAAAATAAACTCAAACTTGTAATTAATATTAATTTTGCGTCTGACAGCTCGACCGCAATAAATAATATGTTTCGGTAAATTATAATTTACGTTACATTAAATAAGTGATTTGTTAAAATTTAAAACAGTTAATATTTTTCCAAATATTAATTTGTTCACTAAATAAAAACGTTCAAAATCGTCGATCGTTCAAATTGCTATTACTGACACTCGCCGAAGATAATTATACCCCATATGAACGAAATAACTGAAATTATTAATTAACTGAAATATGAAAACTAAAAAATGCATTTCTATACCCCCTTCGCCTAACAAAACGACTTTGAATCGAAGTTACACTTTCCTATCCAGTTTCTACGAAATCTGCATAAACATCCGCAGTCTAGTGACATTTCATCGTGCAACCCCTGACTAATTCGGCCACTCGAAGCTCCCCCCGAGCGTTCTCCGCTAATTCGGCGCCAATCAAGACCAACGGAGTGCGCGCTGGGATCGACTAATCAGCTGCGAATATTTCTCCAGCAATTATGGAACGCTCTGGCAGTCCGTGCATATATATCGAATTAATTCTACGCCCGATCCCGCCGACGTACATGACGTTTTTCGCCCCCCTCGTCTTTTCCCGGCCCCGTCGTTCGCGTTCACAATGGACACGTTAACCGAGTCGCGGATTCGCAACGCTCGTCACTTTGGTTCGCAGCTCGACAAGCGGCGCCCGTGTCTGCAGACGTCAATCCCAACCATGAAGTTTGAAACGAAGGGCGAGGAGAGTTGGTCGTCGCGTTGATGATCGCTCGTTGACGGACGAACGATGATCGAGGAAGTACACCGCCAGGGGTTCACCGTACATCGACATGCGCCATCGTCGGTAACCGTTTTTACTTTCGAAAGAACATCCCTCGTTTAAAACTCGACTTAATTTGATCTCCAACGAGGCTCGAATGCAACTTGAAATTTTCAATTAGTTCTGATATAACAGTTACTTTTTATAACTTCTCTGTTCGAAGAAAACAATTTTATAACTTTAACACGCTCACTGCCAGATCAAAATCGTATAATATTCTGCAAAAGTAAAATTTTGATTTTAGACCATTGTAAAGTAGATAAAATTTATTTCAGTACTTATATTTGCGACCTTGTTAAAATTTACGAATTCTATCCAAATTTATTGCGACAGTCAAAGTGTTAAGGACGTATAGTACTCATCTTGATGAACATAGATTCTAAAATCAATTCCTTCGACGTAAAATTTCCTTTGCGATAGACTGAATATGAACAAGAACTGATTCGCTAGAAATAAGTACATTAGCTCAGAGTTATAAATATACCAATTATTAAAAGTTGCTGTGGTTCGATAGTAATATAAAATGTAATTTATTCAGGTCTAATAAACCATACAGCGAAATTACAAAGTTAGCGAAGATGAGATGTTTTATAAAACTGTTTCGATAGTAATACACAAGCACGGGAATTCCCCGCGACCGACTGGCGAACTCCACTTGGAGGTTCCCCTACGGTCGACTAGTACTCCAACGTAAAGCGCCATCTTGCGGCCATAAGCATGCCACAGTTGCTAATAGTAAACAAAAGGAATAATTGAAAATGTACGACGGTCGATGGTTCTTTTTATTTTGTAATTCTTTGATATTTTAAGAATATGTGATTGAAAAGAAAGAAAATGAAATAATTTGGTATTTGGAAAATTTGTTTCTTAAAGAATTTCTGCTTTCAATATCTAAACCTCTCATCTACATCATTAACTTAGCTAAAAAAACTTAAAATTGCTCTGTATAAAACAGTGGTAAGTTCGGGACATTAAATTGAATGATTTAGTGGAATAGCTATCATAATGTTAAAGCATTGAAAAGGTAAAATTGATATTTTTAAACATAATGTATGCATCGAAAATAAGTATTTAAAATTTTACAGGTCAAAAACCACTGCAGTAGGAGGTTAAAAACTACAAACACTGAAGTCTTTGATAAATTCGAAAAAGTGACCTGGTAATAAAACATTTTACTCCATCATGTTTGCCTCTAGAAACCGTCTAGCTCTCGCGAATATATTGCTTCTGTGACATTAATCCAGCGGAGGATATCAAGGTTCCCTTTTTCTAGCGGACCGCTTTGTATAATATGCGAATCATTTGAAGCAAAAAGTTCAAAAGGTTTCGCTTTCATGAATCACTGTAAATAAAAAGGACGTCGTGAATTTACATTTTTCTTCCAGACGAATATTCCGAGATTTGAAAAGAGATCAAGGGGGGATACTGATTTGTCGCCTCGAAAGAAACGTAGCTAAATAACGAAGACGTAGAAAATTCACGGAAATAAAACAATTAATTATTTGATGAAATTAATTTCGTTTTTCAATGAATTCGAAACATGCACTACTGTCTCTTTTTAAAATTTATATAAACCTTGTACACTGAAATATATTATTTGTTCTTGTAATTATTTACACTATTTCCACAATCGCGGTTTCGAGAGGTAGCAATAAAACATCATCTATTGTACATTTATTGTTAATTTTATCGTCGTTATAACCATCATGATTATTCATTTTGTTATCATCTTTATTTCATGCCTTTCCACTCCAAGAACTCATTTTATTAGAAGTAACTGGCTACTTGAATGCAATTTTGTGATGTCATGTTAAAGAATATTAAAATTTTTTTAGAACGAAGAAATTAAAAATTACAAACATTTATTTTTTCTGGAAATAAGGACAATTTTAAAATTATACATAGATATACATAAACCTTAAATCGAGTTGTGGTATATATTATGTGTGTCGCCATAACGGCGCCATTGGAGTGCAAAGGATTGATTTATACGCGCTAAATATTTGAATTAAAATATTAACGAAAATACTATTCTGTTTAAATAATTATTATCTTCAATTCAAATAGTATCAAAGCGATACATCGAAAGGTACTGTGTCGTTTCTGTTAATTTTGTATGTTATATGATACCCTTTATCATACATTCCTAAAGATAGACGTCAAAAAAGCATCGAAGAAAAATTTAAATCGTTTCTCGCGAAATATAAATATACAATGTACTTTGATAATCCGGAGATTACTTTCCTTTAAACAATTTTACAAATTACACTCGCACTGCAACACAAAGATTTGTTATGTTTGTTATAAATCATGAAAGTTTGCCAAACGGATCTCTACTTAAGAGGATCGCGGTAGACGCGTCGAAACGGCTTTTAACGAGTCAAATTTGACACGCGATCGCTCCCCAAAAATCAGAGACGACGAGCTCGTTCCGGCAGGGACTAGAAAAACTCCCGCGAATTCGTAGTTGTCGAGCCATTAGGGATTTCCCCTTCCAACCCCTCCCGGTGGCTCGCTTTCGTACTGATTTCTGCTGGCTCCCAGCGCGACGAAAAATAATCTCTTTTCTTCTCGGTCTCCCCCTTCTGGGCCAGAACGCCCGTCGCGGACGTCAAAATATGACAGCTCTCTCGGGTCACCACTTTCCGCGACAAGAGTTTTGCTGAAGGGGGTTGCGACGAGCGATCATTAAAATAAAGCGGCGCTCGCGACCGCCACACAGTGGTTCAGAATCACAAAAATAGAAAGAGCTCTCAGATTTGCATGAAAATTAATATATAAGAGTTTTTCGGACTGCTTGTTCCAAATCTAATATAAACATTCTAAAATTGCAAACGACTAATTCAATATCGGCGATTTATACGCTAAACAGGTAAAATGAAAATTAGTAAGGTTTTTAAGACCACTAACTTAAATTCAAAATGACGAACCCAAAGGTATTAGATTTGCATAAAAATTGGTATATAAAGGTTCTCGGATCTCTGGCTTAAGGTCAAAATGGCGAACCCAATATGGCCGACCTGAATGCTAAAAAGTTATTAAATTTGCATGAAAATTTGTGTATAAACAATTTTAGGGCCACTGATTAAGAATATAATATAAAAATTTAAGAATTCACAATAGCGGATCTAATATGGTTGTCTTATATGCTATAACTAGACTGCGGATTTTTATGCAAATTCATATATTTATTAATAAAATTAATAAAATAAGAGCTTCGTAGAGGGTTCTTTCAACCCCTAAATACAATAATTCTTATCTTACTTGAGTTTTTGTTATAGTTTTGCATATTAAATGTATTCTATAGTTTTTTGACAATCTAAATTTCCCATAAATGCATAAATATCCGCAGTCTAGCTATAACATTATTAAACATGCATAAAAACATCTTACATAGAGACATTAAACAGATGATTTGCAAATTCAGATTCAACTACAACAGTGAACTGTTTTCCTTCTCGCAGTGGTCGAAAATTCTAAAACCTTCGTCAAACTACTATTTACGCCATTTCTCATTCATTCTTAAAGTGAGATACAATCTTTTAATAGTTTTGTTGAAGCAAAAAATATTATTAAAACATAATTTATTTCTTTTTGTTTTAATGTATTCGAAACAACCTGAATTGTTAAAAAATAATAATTCAGCACTTTCGAAACAATGAGGCCCTTTAACCTCCCCCATAGCCCATGCTTTGTAATACAAGGTTTTATCATATTTAAGGATATAGGAATAAAGATCTCAAAAACATAACAATCAAATATAGATAATCTGAAATTTTGATTTTATTTTCTTATAACGTATACTATAAACAATGCTCCATTCTTTCCTCTAACAGTGATTTCATTAAAGTTTAATATGTTCTACCACCATTTTTCCTAATAAAAAATAAGGAAGAATATTTGAGAGTTTTTTTGCTACATAAAACAAAATTTAACGAATGTAAATTTGTAATTCGAGTTAAAATTTTCAAAAATTGTTAAATAGCCAACTACTGGTATTTTTCAGATGTCAAATGTATTTATAAAAGCCTGTACATACAATACATTGTCTGCACCTTTAATTTCCCACGTAACATGGCTACTGATTACATTTGACATCGTTTCTCGTTATTTCCCGCCGAAACGATTCTCGCGAAACGTTGCTCGTTTCGGAGTAATGAACCGAAGAAATTGTTTACGAGTCAATGCTAAATAAATTCGGATAAATTATGCGGCAACACGATTCGCACATTTGCAGCTTAAGGATTGAGAGTCACTGCGGTACGCGGTTAAGCTGACGGAAACGGTAAATGGTTCGCATCCAACCCCCTCGACGAGACGCTAATTCATATTCATAGGTGTAGCGTTTAGCATTGTGCCGCTCGATTCTCCGGAGAGTTTGCTCGGCGAAGAACGACGAGAAGGAGAAACATCAAGTTACATTAACTTGTCGCATCGACCACACACACAGATTTACCGATCGTGCGACGTTTCCCTCGGCCTTTCAGCTTTCAGAGAAGTACATGGTGTCTCAAAATGGCGGAGCAAATTTAAATAAATTAATATAATGCAGCAAATTTTCAACTTGTAAGTATTCAACACGGTTAAATTATTCTCGAGCTTTCAACGTAAGTCGAACTGCACAAACTGTTGCAAAAGAAACGATAACATTTGCATCGAATGAACAAAAAGCCAGTCCCACATACGAGCAAGGACTTAATATCGAAGACTTATATTTAATTTTTTTTAATGTTAAAAATATGTGTTTGTAGCAATAGTTTATTAATTTTATTGCAATGACATATACATATATCACCCCTTCCTTTATCTATTAATTAATTAATACAATATGTATTGTATTGCATACTAAAATTACACAACAGAGCGTTTGCCCAGTACTGTACATAAATTCGTAAAGCTTTCCGTAAAATATTATTTTTAGAAATGTAATCATTATATTGTAATGTCTGACTAAATTTTAATAAATTTTGTATTTATAATTTTATTATAAGTGTGTTTTTTTAAAAATCTTTAAATAGTTTAAATCGGCAAGATGCACCCGCCATCTGTCTGTACAGTGTAAAGTTAAATTACTAGGGGTATGCGAGATCTCGAAAATATCGACTCGAAACGAGATAACGTTTTTACACAAGATCGAGACGAGTCCTCGAAAGTGTTTTATCAATCGGGAATATTCAAAATCTCGAAAATCTTCGGATTTTCGAGAGATATCTATGACAAACTGGACCGTTAAGGTTAAGAAGAAGAACGGTTAACCGAACGAGACTGTTATCAAACAACGTACGTAAAGACAATAGCATTTTTACACGTGAATTGGAAATAAAATATTATATAGTTATTTGTATACTTGACATTTATCTTTTTATTTCTGTAATCATTCATTTGAGTTCATGATATTTTTGAAACCTCGCACATTCCTATGAATTACATTCCACTCCGTAATATTAGGAAAGTAGTGACTATCATTAATTAGGGAAAGGGTAAAGTAGTTAAATGGTACATATTATGATATATCAACACCACTATTTATACTATAGTTTCTATAGTAATACTTTAAAATGGTGTTGAAATAGTAATATTTATTAAATGCTTGTATTTTTGTGTATAAATTGAAATATATAAATCAAATAAAAAAACATAAATTATTCTCAATAAAAGTGAATCATAATACAAACGTATCACCGAACCAGGCAATAATTTAGTAATAGAATTACATGCCGCTTTCGTTTGTTGTGGCTTTTACATTAGGTTTTCGAAGATGGTGATAATTAGGTAAAAATTTTAATAAGAATTCTAGTTGACCTATCTGAGGCTAAAATAAAGAAAATATAATATTGACAGATTCTATTAATATATAATTAATAACATCGTCAAGAATTTAATAAACACTTACGTATGGTTTATCGTACATTTCTCTACGTTGACACTGGCTACCATATATTACAGTGTTTTCAGGTATTACCTCGGGTTCTGTTACTGTACATGCTGCTCCTATGACACAGCCATTAGTCAATTCAACATTACGACCAACGAATGCTGAAAATAAAAAAGTAATTTGAATAAAATAAATGAATAATAAATGAGTTTCCAAATATTGTTTAATACAACAACCTTTGCTTTCTAAAGTATTGTTATCCCCAACTTTGAGTGCTTCACAAGTACAATCTGTTTCGAACACATTATAACTACCAATTATTTGTACTGGAACTGTTGTAGGTTCAGGCGCACCTGGTGGTAACCTGCAATAAAGCAAACATTCTATTCCAATAGAAAGAGAAAATCAAAGTCAAGCTAGAAAATCGTAGATATACATCATTACCTGTTTGCTATCGTTGACATTTCTTCAATAATGTTCCCTTCACCTATTATAATTGGGCCAGCCTCTGCAATGATATAGGCTTTCGGATGAATCACCGTTTTTGGACCGATGGTGATGTCCCCTTTTAAAACACTTTCGTCGCATACTACAGCACCAGCCAATATCTTCAAACTAGGTAAACACACAAAAATAAAACGTATGTCTTCTTTACAAACACATCGGAAGAATTATATACATTAGATATAACCTCAAAAAAAGTTCATGATTTACAAACAAGCTTTAACGTTTCAATTTTGAATATATATTTAAACATTTTTGTAAGCACACAGCCGATGAATAAAATTTAAATAGTTTTAGCAGAATTAGTTAATTTTCTCACTTTGAACGACGACTAGATGAACTCATCGCTAACAGCTAACATGGACTGACAAGCGCATAAACACGCCCTCTTTAATGATTTCTAATGAATTACATGCTCTAAATATTGTTAATGACTCTATTATTGAAACAAATTATTAACGACACAGTTTGCAAGTTTGAGCATTAAAATTATACGAATACTAGAAATATTCGATTCCGATTCAATTAATGAAGAAACTGATTTTTTCGGATAAAAAGTCGATCTTATGAATCGATTATCTACTGACAAGTTTTATTTATTCCAAAATTGTATAGCTTATTTACAGAGTTACATAATATAATTTATTACTAATTACTATTATTTGAATTACAAATTTATTATTAAAGCTGTAAAGTTTCTAATATGTAAGTATAAAAAAAAATTTGGATCGATTCTTGCAAAATCAATTCTTTGATTCTTTGAGAGAATCGATACTCATAATTCGATCCAGAAATGATTCTTTAAAGAAAATTGAATATCTCTATCGAGTACATTGTACTTTATTTTTATATTTCTTTCATTTAGAGATGGACAAGATTCTCATCTAGATAAATATTTTGCGTTACGAGTACGAATAAACAATTTTTCAAACGTTTTAAATAAAAATAGAATTTGAATTGTAGTTTAATAACTTGAATCAAATAAATCTAACGAAAACATAGAATGAAATTAAGGAAGAAGAAAATATAACGTACCTTAGACATCTTTAATTTTTCAATATACACTTATTAAATTTAATAATATTTCTTACCACTTGCTGCTAATAAACTTCTTAGGAAATGTTGATCTCTGTAAAATAATAAACTTATTCTTATCTTAAATTAATTATCTTCTACAAACATCATAATATGACATAGTTTGAATAGTTATTACCATTACTTTCATATATTTGTACAGCATCAATTAAATGTAATTATAAATTATAAAATTTTAACGAGTATTAAAATTAAATAAATAATTTTAACATAACGAACTTAATTCTGGATAATCCTCTTACTTTTAGATAATTCTGGTTTGCGCTTATGAAAACTGTCGAATATTTACGCGGAAAATTTAGATTTTCATTTAACGATTAACCAATGAATGAGTATTCAAGTTATTTTAGGGAAATGAAAATGAACTTAGTCAGAATGAATTATAGATTTTGATTTAGGCTTGAGTATTTCACACTAGTCAAAAAAACTGTGTGATTCATCTAATTGTTATGAAACTTTATTTAAAACCTGAGTTTAATGCCCAATGAATACTTTAAGCTTCATCACTCTTAGATTCTACGGTCTTACGTACACAAAATAATTCGTACAAAATATATGGTTAAAATTTCAAGTGAACATCGTCGGTGTTTTTGAAATAAGTAATTCGTGTGAATTAGCTGAAATACGGTAACAGATTTATGTTTGACAGTTTTCGCAACCCTGTGTGTGTATTATAGAGTGTACACTCGAATTTAAAAAGATCGACTAAGTCTTCATTTTCATGGTTACATTGTTCCTTGGAAAAGAACATTTTCACAAGAAAGTAAAATTCGCGAGAAAACAAGCCCGCAAGAATATTGTCGCGAAAGGGACCGGAAATGTCGTAGGAAGGATCGAGATAGTCGAGGGATCGAGGATTGGGGCGAGTCGATAGCACGTGAACCGCGCCACCCTAAAAAAGATACGCTCCCACACTTTTATTATTACTTTTTTTTTTAATCGATATTTAATATAACTCTATATTATCTGTCAACTTTTATTTATTATATATATATTTTTATATATTATATATTATAAAATTTAACTCCAAATTGCGATAATAACGTCTAATTGCAACGTGCGTGCGCGTGTACGTGTTGCGCCTTTGTGTGTGTGTCTGTTTTGCATTTTTATTTCTTTAATTCTCTCGCTTTCTCTCCCATCACTTTCTCTCCTCCATTCGTTTCGTTTTTTTTATTATTTTTTTTTGTATTTTTTTTTTTGTTTTTGTTATTTCTCTTAACCGTCCCTCGGTTATCTCCGACGTGTAACTATGTAAGTGTGTACGTGTTCCTGTATGAGTGTGTCGGTGTACACGTGTGTGTGTGTGTGTGTGTGTGTGTGTGTATGTGTGTGCGCGTCTGTACGCAGTGTACACATGGGTGGGTGGTTGTGGGTGAACGATTACAGGTGGTAATGTATCTTGCACTCGCGCGTACGTGACTGTGTACGTGTTTTATCTACAGTTAAACGAATTCTACGCACTTACTCGTTAATCGGCAGAATAATATGCATTTCTTAATTTCGCTATAAGTATTATTTAAACCGTCCGAAAACGTGTCAGTCGGCGCACCGTGACGGATTCGCCATCGCTCTCGTCGAGCCCTCTTCTTATTCCACTTGTTTTTTCCCCCTCTTACCATTCGCCCTTTGCAATTTCCGCGCAACTTCCTCGCAGTTTTCACCCCTGTCGTACCCCTCCACGCTTACGCATCCTCACATCACCCTACGCGGAAACTACTTCTTTCTGCCATAATCGTGTCTAACGTTTCCTCTAATTTTTCCCGAATATCTCCCTTTGTGCCCCCTTTTCTTCTCGATACGTCGCTCGACTCCTTCGATGGATTCGAAGTGATGATTAAAAAACTGGAATCCCTGAAGCGGCTTAGCGCGTCCAAGGACCGTTGTCAACGGTGACACGTTCGATGCTATGTGAGACGACCCCGCGAATACGTAAAAAAAAAAAAGAAAAAAAATAATATCTGCTTGATACCTGACAGTCGCTGTTCCACGGGACCTTTTCGGCCCCGCCGCTTCAAGGATCCAGCATCACGCTAAATTACAATAAGAGAAGAGAATAGAGCTCTTTTTCTCGTTCGAGCCGCGGACGATACTTTACGGTGAAACTTATCTAAAAAACGTTGTACGTTCTATCGGCTACGGTCACGCTACGCGGTCTCTGCTAAGCTGCGCTCAAAAACTGTAGGGACACTTTACTGTAAAGTATCGGCCAAGCTCGCGGTGCGCTACAAAAACCTCCAACTTAGCGTTAAAACTCGGCTAATCGACGTTCTCGAGTGCCGGGCGTTCGTGCGCGCGCAGAAAGGACGATATAGTTGAATAAGCGGCGCGCGCAGGTAAAATTAAACTCTGTATCGTGACCTCTGACGGACATCTTTTGATCGAACATTTCGAATCTGTCTAAGCTCTGCTAACCTCGACCGTTTGATTTCAATCAGTACATTTGTAAACTAAGAATTTCGTCGATCCTCGCGATTCGTTTTATTTATTCAACTATACGACATTATCTGACTAATCGACGCGACTGTTCGAGCCGCGAAGAACGTGTCGCGACGCAATCCAGCCCCCCACGGGGAATTCGCGACGAAACGGGTGTTCCCCGTGTCCTCGAGATGAGCGATCTATCGCAACGGAGCTAGAAACTCGTAATCCATATAGAAAGTCGAAAACGCCGGGAATTCCTCCCCCTAAAAACAACGCGCCGCCCGATCACTTTCGTACTCTAAGCGTCTAACGATAAATCGCCAACAATATCGGTCGGTCGCCGGTTCGTATCGCGCTAGAACCGGCGAGCCCTACGCAACTAACTAACGTGTTTAACCGTGGAATCGTTGATCGCGTACAAAAAACGGACTTAACAGCGAAGTGAAACACGCGGCCGCGACAAACGACGTCTCTCGAAAGGGAAAACTATTGGTCGTTGATCGTCATGACATTGATCGGAATCCACGAAGTGTCTCTCTCGGTTCGAGCACTTGCCCAACCACTAAATCAACGCGATTTCTGGCGAGCACCTTTCGTCGATGGATCTTTCGCAGTAATCCCGAGCGTTTCGATCTTCGTTTTTGCGACGACGAAAGCGTTGGATCATGAACTTCCAACGATACATTCTCTGCTTCGTCCTTTTCGTTGGGCCTTTTGTCCAATCACGCAGATTAGTTATGTTCTAAAACGATTTAGGATAGACTTAATTGTTTGCGCTGTTAGTGTTATCGGTGAAATTTCTAGTTTCTTTCGAGTACCTTTTATCAAGCTTACACGATGTATTTAAAGACAGAGGGGCTTAGACGACACTTGGTACTAAACCAGTACGGTATCTCTTAAATTAATATTTACGTTGCTAAAATCTTCTTAGTTGTAGAGGAAAATGGAACGGGATACGGAACGATAGCGCAAACGATTAAATCTCGTGTCTTCGAATACTATGATCGAGTGTTAATCCCAGTATTAGATAGAAAGATCGATGCGTCGACTGTGGATAAAAGTGTCATGTACCTATGTAATCAAATTTCTTAAATATGCTAAACTAAATTATTCGTTAATTTTTTAGTCAATTACAGCATCCCACGTTTTACAAAATTACTGTATAGAGTGATTATAGAAACTAGAACAAATTGTAGTTGCTCTTCTCTAAGGAAAATTGTTTCTCCAAATTCGTAGAAGAAAAGGTTATATCTCACATGTGAGGCCATCTTTTGATGATATGAGTTTCTTTTTTTGATGAAACGGTGCAAGTTAAAATTGAAAAAGAAAATCTGAGAGAATAAAAATAAAATTACATGTAACGACGTATATACAATTTGTGAGATTTTTTAATAGACACAATATATTTATAGACATTTATTTTAATCGATGAAACGAAAGTTGAAATTAATGATGAAATCTTTAAACACATTTTTTGACGTAAAATATGAAATATCTTGTTAAATATGCGTTTTCAAAGGTCATGTTTTAACAATTTTATATACGAAATAATGACAAGAATTGACTTATGTAAAGAGCGTATAATACATTTGTACCGTTACAGCAAAGAAAAAGTTTACAAAAGTATGGCTCTGTATGGGAGATTCAACTTCTTGCTCTATGAATTATTGATGTCATCGGCTTTATTTATAGCTTGTTAAATGTAAAACCAATGAGTAAAATATTGATATTTATCAAATGGCTTTAAACTATCTTACTAAAACTTCGATAGAACTTTCTCTGATCTGTTTACTGCCAATTTAAGTTTCACAGTGAATCAATTGAAAATTTGTTGCATGCTGTATAATGATGAGACCGATCCAGTGACATAGTCATTAACATTGATACGTATCAAATTTCAAACATAGTCTTGAGATACGAAATAGATAAATAGTATTTAAACATCAAGTATCATCGATACCTCGATAAGACAATGATGTAGCTAGTCTACTATCAGAATTGTAGATTATTCGAATACCTAAAAACAGATCGATAGTTAGGCAACTTTCTATTATTTTTCTTGTAGTAAATTTGCACGATTTTTCACTTTTAAAGATCAATAAATTAATTTTGTACAAATTCTGTGTCTTAAGTAAAGGTGGTATTGTCAAAAGACGAAGTCGACTTGACGATTAAGATAGTGGGAAAAATTTGATTAAATTACTATATTGTTCAAGATGAAATATAATACAAATGGAAATGTACTGTAATAAATAATTTTAAATGTATAATATTATTTATATTTACAAATCATCATTTTAGAATAATTATTGTTATTGTTGCATTCCATGTATTTGTTATTTCTCCTTAAATCTGAAGGGACTAAAACTTCTAATAAAAATCACTTTCTAATCTTAAAATTTTCGAATATCTCAATAGC
Source organism: Colletes gigas (assembly GCF_013123115.1). Lineage (NCBI taxonomy): Eukaryota > Metazoa > Arthropoda > Insecta > Hymenoptera > Colletidae > Colletes > Colletes gigas. The sequence continues at coordinate 5,629,986 of NW_025106646.1, forward strand.
TTTTTTCTCGATGAGTTAAAAATGTAATTAAACAAGTATCAAAATTCGAATATTATTATTCGAATGAGAAAGGTTATACATTTGCATTATATATACATAATAATTGCGGTTATCTTCTACCTGTCCTGTTAAAATTATGTTAATACTTAAAGTGGAAAGTAGAAATGGTATTTAGTATTCTTTGAAGAACACGGTACTCTTCGATGAAAGTCTAAAGTAAGAAATACCAGACATTTTGAGCGAAGTAAACGGATAAATATTATTTTATTCAACGTGTGAGTATTATATTTCATTTTTGTAAGTAAAGTATAGTCTTAAGGAGTGCATACATTTACGTTAAACAAAAACTAATTTTTGTTCCATTTGCTCGTGAATAATTAAATTTTTTTATAGATAAATAACTCTGTTAATTTAGAAAAACATTTATAATTAATTTAGTCTTTTTAATTTTTACAGGTGGTCCGCAATTTATTAAGCATTCAAATAGTATTCGAACAGTTAAATATTCGAGTAGTCAAGTATTCGAATAATATTAGAATTCGAGAAACAAATAATTTGAGAAGAAGTTCTAGCTATGATCTCAATAAATACTAAATCGTTTAAAAACATTCTTTAAAATTATTCATACTTGTATATATATATATATACCTAACGTATTCTTCTGTTTACTTAATCAAATACATAAACATTATTTTCCTTTCTTCGTCTCTTTCATTCTGCACCAAAAGGGATTTTCTCCGTTAGAAAAATAAATAAACAAATGGTTTAAAGAATTATAATTTGAAACATAATATCTTGGTATCGATGATGTCAGACCATATTTCAGTCCCATCACTAATGCCGCATTTAAACTAAAGTTATTTGTTCGAGCAACACTGCAAGAAGATAACTCGCACAATCTCCTACATAGTTTTTCTACATACATCTCTATATAGCATTCCATATCCGTGTCTAAGTTTTGTCACTGGAATTCGTTGAAAGACGTCAAAAGAAACGCGATAAATGAATTTTATATCATCTAATAAACCATAACGTCGATTTATAAATCGTGTGAGGCATTGCTGTACTGTAATCGAATTTTTTGAATTTCGAGACGAAAGAACATGACTGATAAAATTCTACCAAACTAAAAATCGCTAAAACTTTAAAAACCACTTTCTCAATTTTCTAAATATTAAATCTCAAGGTTCGTCGATATTTTCGATTCCACAGCACGTAAACGCATCGAGGATCTAGAACGTGAAACGATTCACGTTCTCCAGGATCAGATCGAGCTCGATGTCGCCAGAAATCGGATTGAAGCTCGTCGTACACGCATAGATGACCAGCCCACCAGCATATCCGGCCGACGAAAGCGAGGAAAGCCGGTAACGGTGCGTAAAAAACGCTTCGAGAGGCTTTTCACCGCGGCGATGGATATTATTATTTAGTTAAGAAGTACGTGGTTTACGTATAAAGAGACGCGTCATACAGTGCCGTACAGTACCAAAACGTTTATAATGCGCACATAATGTTACCTCGATTAAACCTCTATCTACGCGCTCGCGCAGGCTCGTGTTATGTAAAAGTATCGTTAGTCGTTTAGTCTCGCTGCGGGTGTGTGTATATTATGTGTGTGTATCCGTGTAACAGTGTTCATTTTCACGTGTTGCGTCCGTGAGCCGGCCAGATCGGTCCAAGGACAAAATTCGGTTATTTTTCATTTATTCTTTTTTGTTTCGTTCGTACTGTTGTCGCACGTTTCCCTAACGTTTCTTGTTTCGTGTGTATGTTTCTTTTTTTTTTTTTACTCGCTGTGCCGTCATTTTTTTTTTTTTTGTCCATTCTGTTTCTTAAATTCCATGTTAAGCGCGCGGGGACCGTCGAATCTCGGTCGTCCCGTCGCGAACGTGCTTCGTTTTTCGCCCTTTTAATATGTATATATATTATCATATATACGCGTGTGTGTTTATACATATACAGTCTAAAGTAGCTCAGAGGGAACTATGCGAACCACTACCGCGAAGTCGGACGATCGGGCCTAGCCGGATTCGCGACGACCTTCGCGCCCTCTGTCGTTCGTCTCACGACGGTTCACGCATGCGCGGCGACAAAGGGTGCGAAATTTCAACGCGACGTCCGCCCTCGACCCGTCGGCCCTTCGTCGACGCTATTTCATCGGGTTATAATTCTCTTTTGCACCATTTGCGGTTTAAATGTATTTCGGTTTCTATGTCGCGAGCAACGGTCCGACCAAAATTCTTCCGTACACGTCAGTCCCTCGGGTGTATAGATATATACTATATATGTGTGTATATATACGTCGTCCGTGGATCGTTCTGGCGGGGCCCTTTAACCACATTTTTTTTGCTTTACTTTAATTAATACAATATATACTTTTTTTTATGTATGTATCGTAACAACCGATATTTTCAGTTCCTTCTCGCTCTTTCTTTCTCTCTCTCTCTCTCTCTCCCTCTCTCTTTCTATCTATCTCTCTATCTCACAACCTCACACGCTTTTCTGTCTCGTATTCTTCACTACTTACACACGCAACTTCCTTTCGCTCGCTTATACTTCTATTACCTGTCGTCTCGTCTCTCTTTCACGCGATTATCGTTTCTTACTCTACCACACGCGCAGGCGCTCTGTTTCTCTCGCCACTCGTACGCTGGATTTAATTATCTAGCTCGCACGCACACAATCACTCTCTCTCACACACACTCACACTCTCTCTCTCTCTCTCCCTCCCTTTCTTTCTATATATATATAATATATTTTATATCTGTGTGTATATATATATGTATGTATATATATACTTCTATATATCTTTCATATATACTTTATGTTGCTTTTTTTTATGTATACTTTATATATATATAACAATGTTATGTTTATTTAAGGCCCAATACGTTCATTACGAAGGAAATAATCTGCAACAGAAAGGAGACGAATATACGGTTAAACGCTTGTACCTCTTTTGCTCCCTGTCGTAAGCACCGCGAGTATAGAACTATTCAGTCAATGACGAGTCGTGTTTGCTTTTCAATATATTTTCTTTTTTTTTCTTCCCTCCGCTGCGGCGTCACCCGCGGACGCGACGTCTCTCATCGATCGAGGCTAAAAGAACGCAAGTAGATGGGTCCCGGCATGGTCAGACCTAAGTGGAACGCGTCGTTCTATTCCAGACTTTAGAGGAATTCAAACGTGTGGTGACGGTTCTCGTGCGACGAATTTAACGATTTACTTTTTCTATTCTCGATCTCTCGTTTATTACGACGATCTCCTAGGGGTTGAGAAGAATGGTAATTTTTTTCGTGAATTTTGATATCGATCTTCATCGGTGTACAAATAATTTTCTTTTATTATTCAGAGCTCTTTTGTACTTTTCGTTTATTTTTCTCTTTTCGACTCCGCGATCGTACCCCCGCGAGAAATTGAAGGGACATTATTGCAAACGCTCCGGCGATCATCCATTACCGTTCTGTTTGCCTCGACACGTCCATTCCCCTACGCTTTTTGTCGCATTTTTCCTCCCTACGATCCTGCAAGTGTTTCTTTCGCACGCGCTCCGTTCGACGCTCTCTAGGAAGGAATCGCTCTGGATCAGAAACAAGTAACTTTCGACGCTTAGAAAACATGTAACTCGACGCGTTTATTCGCAAGAGAAGCCTACCGGGTTCTTAAAAATTAAAAACCCATTCAGAGGACCCGACGAATCGATCGAGAAACGAGAAATACGTCTCACGGTTGGTTCTGCGCAATTCTTTTATACAATATGTACAAGCGTTTGCGCGTCGCACGCAATTCTATTTGAATAAAAAAACTGCGTAGTAATTTATCACGACGATTACGGTAAAATTGAATTCTGGAATAAGTTCGATCGACATTCAGTGTCGTTGAATTACGCTCGTACGATCCTTACGATTGCTCTATAAATACAGACATTCGTAGGTTAAAAAACGAATCATGAAGTAACAATTAATATCGCTTATAATACTTTATTATTTGTTACAAAAAGGTTCGTCCTAAGGGGACGTTTAAAATATAATTTGATTCGTATATTTCTTTCTTATTACGTGATAATAAATTCGATCGAAGAACCTAAAAGTAGCATTTAATGTTTCCGCCGAGAAAATATTAAGCTGCGAATAATAAGTTAACGTCTTGCCGATATCCTCGATAAGAACCCAAATGTATAAACGAAACGATATAAAAACCCAGTAGACTGTTCTTTCCGCGTCGTTTCGTGTTTCGTTGCTCGATAACCTCGGTTTCCTCGAGCGAACCCTGCATTTTTCTCTCAGAAACTTCCAAAGGTAACTTTCACTTAACGAGTACGACTAATAAAACATTGCAGAAAGAAAGAAAAAAAATATTAAAACTTAACACGAATTATCCTATCGCATTTTGTACACGTGAAAGAGAGAAAAGAACGAAAGCTTTCAAAACGAAAAAGAAAAAAAATAAAAATAAAAGGAAGAATAAAATAGATTATGATAATCGTAATGATAAGAAGAATTATAATAATAGTAATAATAACATTAACATTAATAATAATAGTACTAGTAACGCAGTTTCTGACCGAAAAAGTACAAGTTACGTGCTTTCCATACGAACAAACGGAAACGAGAAGTAATAAAAATAAACTTACAACAAATTGCGGCTAATAGAAAAAGTAAGAAACGTTGAAACGAAGACACAGTTACTTGTTTCTCGCTCGATAGGCGGCTTTTCATAGCCGGTTCGCTTGCGTCTCGTTTAAGATCCGAAATACCGAGCTTCGACAAAGTCAGTTGTCCGGGCAATTGTGTGAAAATCGGGTTACGCTGGTCTTACAGATTAGAGTAAGATTTCATCATCTCGGTTACGAAATAGCTTTTTCGCTCCATCGTCATACATTTTCGTAAATATATATAGACGACGACACGACAAACGGAACATATATGTACAATACTGCGTGACATAACAACAACCGTCTTTACGTCGAGATGTTCGATCGGTATCGATCGTTCGAGGATCTTAAGTCGTGCGGAATCGAAGGGCTTGAAGGGAGATCGTGCGAGCGACGAGCGAAAAACGAGAACAAGATATCTCTGTCTCATCGTGCCAGAGATAGCAGACGTTTGTACTTAAAAATAAAACGTGGTTCCGTTTAAATTACAAAATTAAAAACAACGAAACTGCGACGTTAATCAATTTACAAATTCCCGTGTCCGAGGATGAGTCCTCGTCGTTTGGTTTTCTCGTAAAACGTTCGATCCGTTTAAAGCTAAAGAAAAAAAATAAAAATAAAAGACGAAAGTACCTAAGTATTAATAGTACGATGAAGAACGTCTCGTCTGTGAGTTTCGCGCGAACGAACGCGAAAATGAAAGTGAAGACGAAACGACGGGGCTCTGTCGTGGCGCGCACCGCCGTTCTCCGCGCCCTTCGACCATCGATCGGCCCTAAAAATGCCTACGCGACACTTCCTAGGTAGCGTCGACGCGACCACTACCGTCCTCGACGCGCGTCGCCTTCTCCGTCGTTTCCTTTCCGGACGGTGGAACTCACCTTGACAGAGCAAGGCCCGGCGCTACTCGCGTACCGCTTTGTTCGTCAGCGTCGGGACGCCCTGCGCCACGTCGATCGTTCAGCTGTCGACGCTGAAAAGCTCTTTGTGGAGGGCCGGAAAGTCGAGGTGCGGCTGCGACCGTTTTAGCTTGGCGAGGGCGTCCATGTGCAGCAGAGAGATCTCCCGTAGCTGGGGGATCTTCGCCAGGATCGCGTCGCACACCGTCACGTCGCCCTTTATGGGCGACACGTGATTACGGTCGAGCTCCGACCTGAGCGCCCTGATTACCGCCTGTGACAGTCTCGTGATTTCCGCGAGCCCTTTCAGTCCCGGCCGATCTGAAATATTTTTTGCCATTTTTCCATCTTCTTTTTCATTTTTTCAATGAACGTTTGCTGCGAGCAGCTATAGGGACACTGATGGTCGGTTGATAACACCGGGGCGGTGGTAATACTGTAAATTCAATTGCTGCAGGGAAATTGGGACTGAGAATTCTTGAAATATTCCCACGCTATTACACCCAATCTTACTTGATAGATCGTACAATGATAGATACAAAGGAGGCTGTGCTGACCATCAAAACTTTAATATTTCTATTTCTATTTCTAATTTATAGAGCAATCTATGAGATTAAACTCTGTTCACTTAACAGCGTTACTTACAGAAGTTGTAGGGTTTAAGAAAATACCATAATATAGTACAAATAGTATTTTTTTGCAAGTGGAGGGCCTAGAAAAGATGTGAAGATCCAATTTTTTATTTTGACAGATTGGCGTATTTTGAGTATAAAAATACTATAAAGTATGTGTTTGTCCCAAAACTTAACTTTTTTGAGATATTACATTGTTTTCATCCTATTACTTTTGTGAAGGCTTAACTATTGTTATAGAAAGAACTGAACGAGATAGGAGGAAAGAAAGTAGAATAATCAGTAAGGCAATCCTAGCAGGCCCTGCCTTAGACGCCGAACCATTTAATACCTAATCGAGGAGTCTACATATAAAAATAGGTGATCGGTCAAGTACTTGCGAGAGAGCGTAGCCCTCTGGTGGCGGTTACGGTAAGTGTCGCCACACTTTCATTATGGCGCGTTATAATCCTTAATTAGTTCACATCGGATTAAGCATTTGCAGTTAGCAAAAGTAACGCATTACGAATTCTTGTTGCAGATATCATCCTCATCAGTGTGATGTATAGTCTCCATTATAATTTACATGCCATGGATTATGTAAACCGTGTTAGATTTAGTGTACGGGGCTCAAGAGCAGCTACAAATCAATCCAAGTTTCATCTCTTTGATACTATTTACCAATGAGGCTACTTTTACCAACACTAAACGTGTTAATTTACATAACATTATTGGCGAATGCAAAATCTTTACTCACTACGAGAAATTGATCATTAAAGACGCTGGTCTACCAAATAAGCCTCACTTAATTGACAACATTATTACTAGTCAAAAATATAATACGTTCTTACGAAGTACATTATGAAATTGATTAGAAAACGTATCATTAAGCATTTGTCAGACAATGTGGTATCAACACGATGGATGCCCAACATACTATGCTCGAAAGATGAGAAGTACACTTAATGAAATATTCTTTAATCGATGGATAAGATGCGGAGGCACTATTTTCTGGCCAGCACAAAGTCCAGACTTAGCACCCCTAGATTTTTAATTGTAGGGAGTATTGAGAAATGTGTATGAAAATATACCAACATCTCCGGAAGATACGAAGCAACGAATTATTGCAGCGTGAGCTACAATTGATACTCCAACAATAAGACATGTAAGGGGCGGAACGGTTCAAAGACTATAATCGCTGCAGATGGCTGCCATTTTGAACATGCTTCGTGAAAACAGTCAAATATTGCAAGATAAGTTTTAGGACAAACGTACTTCAATATTTTTATACTCAGAATACGTCAATCCGTTTGTACTCCTCTACGCCTCCATTTGTAAAAATACCATTTATACCATATTACGTACTTTTTTAAACCCCTACAATTTCTAATATTTTCTTGCACTGTTTGAAATAATCAAAATATTTAAGTGGACAGAGTTCGTGAGACACTGTACATATAATAAATATTAACACAAGTTGCAGGTATCACATGCCATCTATCATACTTAGAATAAATATCTGTATAATGAAGGAAGTAACTTTTTGTTATTCAAAAGTTAAATCTTCTTACTACTTTAAAATTGTAATTAAATGCTCTTATAGCAAATGCAATCGTTCTTTATTGTTTTAAATCTTTAATTTAGTATTTCAAAAGTAAAGTTCAAAAGTGCAGTCTGGAACAATTGTAACGGTAGTCGGGATCTTTACTTTTTATTTCTAATTTATCATCGTTCTGTACTGAAACATTAATTTTGTCTTTTTTCATTAAAATTTAGTTTAATAACTATGTCGATTTTCTAAAATTAGACTTGTGTTATTATCGTCCCCATGCTTATAACATTTTCACCACCATCTCTATTTAATAACGCAAGTATTCCTTGGCACATAAAAAAGTGATTGTAGACAACACGTTTTTATATAATCCTACATCGAAATGTTACAACCGTCATCAGTCTCCCCTATGGATGGTTGGATCGAGTTTGAAAATTACTGCGTAATTTGATGATACGTAGATCGAATCGTTTGGAATATTATTTGAAATCGAAAATTTTTTAAAGTCTTGATAATTAGTACTCAAGGGATTATTCTAGCCCACAACTTTTAAAAAATGAATTTCTTTCATACTAGAATATCCTCTTAAGAGTTTTAATATTGTTGAACTATTGATATTCAGTTTTGTATTGACATTAAACATTAAATTCTTTCAATATCATCAAGACTTTCAAGACCCTTGAGACTCCAGAATTACAAGATTCTTAAAGTTTGAAGTCTTACAAGAGTTTCTGGATAATCAAGATATTCGAAACATTCAAAACTTTCAAGATTTATAAAGCATTCAAGGCATTTAAAACACTTCAAGCATACCAGATTTCCAAGATACTTAGTACATTCAAAACATTAACGACACTCGAGTCATTTAAATATTCAAGATATTGAAGGTATTTAAAAACTTACAAGATAATTACAGTGTTCACGCTTTAAATGTCTAATTACTCGGGATCGAAGAGTCACATTTAACGTAAAGGGAGAACGTTCTTTGTGTTTCATCGTTCGCTTCGAGTGTAGAAAGAGATGAACAGTGGTAGCAAGCGAAGGATAAAGATGAACTGAGGATACATGTACAGTAAAAGTTACGATAAATGCCTGAACTGATCTACTGCATCAATGCTCTGTGTTCATCCCCACCATCTATTTCTCTTTTACTCTCTGTCCTTTACTATGTTCGACAATTGACTTTATAATTAGGACCATTTCTATAATTAAAATCAATCCATCTACTCCATAAACTAGTTTGGGGTCCCAATTTTCGTGCATATATCTAACTTTTACTGTAGTCAACAATATCCGTATCAGGCAATGACGTTCTTGTTCAGATTCACGTTTATCATTAGCCAGAAACGAATTCCAGAGTCTCACGACATTTTCACATTTAACGTAAGGTTCTTTTTCACATTTAAGGTGAGAACACTATAATACGTTCAAGATATACGTTCACCCATCAAGACATTTCAGGTGTTCAGGATATTCGAAGCATCCAAGTCATACAGAGCATTTCAAGGCATTCAGCATATTTAAGACATTCAAGGAATTTAAGGCATCCATGAAATTCAAGATATTCGAGACATTAATACCACTCAAGGTAGTTCAGGCATTCGAGGAAGTTTGATTTCGAATAATATTCGAACCGATTCGACGGTACGTTCTAAATTATTTATACGTTGCTTCTCTGATAGAATAATGACAATGTTAAACTGTAGAAGAAATTTTATTTTACAACTTTAATATCTTTATTATTGGCCTTCTATTTCTTATTTTTGATAATAGTAAATTATTCCCTATGTAACATTTAAGCAAAAAATTGAGAAAAAGTCTTTATCAATATTTAATTTCAATTAATTTGATTATTATTAGAATTTATACAAGAATAAATTATCTTGTTTGGTCTTTTTGTATTACCAAATACTTTCATTACGTGTAAATATATATTACGCCAGAAATTAAGTAAAATTTTCATAAGGATTTTCTTTCCAGTCTCGTACGTAATTGTCTAAATTAAGCTTCTATCGAACATTGTTATTATTCTATTCGTAATTATACATTCGAAGCGATGAATCGAGGTAGGTTAATTAAGTCAACGTATTAAAACCAGGAAAAGAGTCCCATTAAAAATAGATATATGTACAAGTTATTTTGAAATACAGGTTCCTTAAATATAACACAGTTGAAATTGATTTTCAAAATTGTTCCGATTCTTAAGTTCACATTCAATAAATAAATTACATTAAAATGATTGAATTTAATAAGGAAATATCATAAGGACTAAATATTTTAATATTTTTTTGGTAACAGATCTATAAATATAAGCTCAACGAAAAGAAATACAAAAAAAATAATACAAAAATAATGAATAAAATTATTCTTAATTTTATTATATTTGATATTAATATTAACCAGTCAATAAACAATACTAATAAATCTCACGTTTAATAAATACTTTCGTCATTATTATTTGTATAATATTAATCAAATAATAAGAGAAACAATTTTATAACACTAATATAAGGATAGAAATCATTTTTGTAAATTTGAATATACTTGTGATATTTATGGGTGCATTTCGTGGAATCGTATTTTGTTTTCATTGATGTTCCAAGGTAAACAAGTTTGTTATTTCATCAAAGCGAACAATTTAATACTTATAGTATTTTAATATATATTTTTTTTATGGTACTTTAAATTTACAGGATGTCTGTAGACATCTGTGACTCTATATTCTTTTGCCTCGTTTTGTATGATTTTGACTTTACGAATTCTTCGGTCCTCTTTTCCAGTTTACTTTATATGAAAGAATAATTTTGAATGGTTTAGGGAGAAATGAAAGGAGCGTTAAAAATTTTACCAACCGGGACTAAACAGAACCGCCGCGCTGTAAAGCGCCAGCTCCGTTTCCGTGAGCTTCAATTCGGCAATACTCCTGGCCAATTCGAACACGCAAGAAACGAGCTTCATTTCCGCCGTGTCCGTTGTATAAAACGCGTCCTGTGGCAACATAGTGTCGCCGTACAGGACACAATTCTGCTGAAGATCAAGGTACCTGCTCATACGTAGCACAGCCAACTCGAAGGAACCTGTAAACATAGCGAAAAACAATTAATTATTTCGTGGGAACGGGTACAAATTAATTCCTTTAGCTAACCATAATACCAACAACTCTTATCAAATATTTAAACAAAAACTTAATATTGGAAATCAATCTTGTATTAAAATTATTAACATTGGAACCAATCGTAACTAATTTATGTAAATTTACATATTAATACACGTGGGACTTCATTTTTATATATTGTACTCTCACGATTTGCCATATTAGTTAATTTTCTGTAATTTATTTCTGAATAAGTATTCATTTTTTTGGTAGATTCATTTGTTATGCAGTTTATATTTTTTCTTCTTAATTTAAATTATCCTAACTTTATCCTATTAATTTTAATGAAAAGTTTTTTAATATATAATTGTATGAAAAATTGTAAAAAGATAAAGAGGAAACTAAATGAAATCTTAGTTTCGTTTTATTTTGACATCTAGAGCCAGTTCTTTACCTATTGCTGGTCTGCTACAGACAATATATATTCGGTCACCCCTGGCAAGTTTTTTAATAGGAGATTCTAGAGGTCAAAATAAAACGAAAATCAAGAATACCAATTTGTTGATCGAGGCTTCGTTAAAAAGTTATTAACGTTTAAAGTTCCGTCTGTGACATATCGACAGCCATACAGTTTTGTGAGTGAGAACCACTATCACGCGTGCGCAGCTGTTGGCAGATTGCCGTTCTACAAGCGGAACTTTAAACGTTAATAACTTTTTAACAAAGCCTCAATCAACAAATTGTTATTCTTGATTTTCGTCTTATTTTGACCTCTAGAGTCTCCCATTCAAATTTTACCCAGAGGTAGCCAAACACCCTGTATATTGTTATTCTATATTTCGATCTATTCGAGTAATAAAGTTGAATGCAATGCACGAAATATATTTACGTGCATTTATGCTGTAAAACTCGCGCTTTCCAATTTACAGTCTCGTTTCTTCGTAACTTCGTACACACGTTTATTTACCCCGGGCGCGCTTAAACGGTCTTAGAAACTGAAACTCCTAAGGCGAGTTCTCAATGGATAAGTAACATGGAATTACAATTTTATCTGACTGCCTGTCATAATTTGTCCTCCAGATAAGACATGCGACTGCGTGTTTATTCAGCTCGAGCACTATTTACACCCTTTCACACGCGCGCAATTAAAATTTACTTTTGCATAATGCCTGTTTACGAAACTGCGTCGTTATCGCGAACCGTCCCGTCGGTTTATTCAGAACGAGATTCTTTTATTTCGCAGATAACGCAATTTCACGTCCCTTGCACACAATATTCGATTCAAAGTGAAAAATTTAGCGAGAGACGAATACGCACGTCACAATACTTTCCGAAACATATAACGTATAAATATGGCATGAATGTGTAATTTTCAAGATTTCATTTAACTTTCTTTTGTTAGATAAAATAAGTTGATCCAATTTTTTCATGTAAACTGTAATTTTATCTTAATTTAAAAAATTTCTTTCTTCAGTTTTACAAATGAATACTACTTATATCAGAATAAAGATACAAGAATCAATCTAAGATTAATTTAAAATTAGTTAAACACTTTTTTTGTTTAAATTTTAGAAATAAACAATTCTTGTATCAGGAAAAAAAGTTACAAGAATCAACCATCATTATTCATGGACCGATTCTATTCAAACTTTAATCATAGTCTAATATGAAAGCATAAAATTGGAATATAAAGATTCATTGAAATCCATTCAATTGTTTCAACTCAATGGTTATAATAGACACTCCACCCATTCTCCTTTAACGTATATGGTGGTATTATGACATCCCAGGAATTAAATTTTTGTATAATTAATATCGTACTCTATTACTTTAAATATTATCCTAACTTCATACATTATTATTATCCATTTTATGATTGTTATGATATTGGGCAAAAAGAGATACATAAAGAAACAAGGTGGTAGGAAATTTTGCCAGAAATAATTGTGAAAACATCACACCTGTCAGTGTTTTGCTAATGAAAAATAATAATTTATTTTTGTCACAAATAGTAAAAACATTTTAAATATGTATAAATTCAAATCCTTTACTTTCTTACAGGTCAAAAAGTGAAATGGTCATTTTGAACCATTAGAATAAAAAGAAGAAAAGGATGTTCAAATAACAATTATCTATGGAAAAGGGAACGAAGATCAACGAATGGATTCCATAGAAGTATGATAATTCTTCGATATTAAACCGTAGGAATAGTAGAATTGGCAACAAAATCCTCGTCCTTTATTAAATAATACAAGAGTAAATTATAATTGGGCTCGTAACGAAGTTACGTCCGCTCCATGTTCCAATTTCCATCGCAGACTTAGACTCGGATTACCTACCAGCCTTTAATAGAACAATCTGATCGTCCTGGGAGAGCTTCATGAATCCAGGAACCATCTTGGCGAACTCGATGATCTGCTGGATAACGGCGGTTAGTTTTTGGGCGCACTCGAGCCACAGCTGCTCGTGCGCCATGTTCTTGTAGTAGATCAATCTGGAGAGATCGTGCGGCTTCCGGAAAGACTCCTGGATCTCTTCCGTCGACAGCAGATACGTTCTTGCGTATGCATCCGCTATCGTTTTTGAGAGCAGCTCGCTGATCTGTGCAGGATCTACGAAAGCCAATCGAAACGTCCGGTTGAAATTTTGTCCCCCCTCCATTATACAGAAAAGATGTTCAGGCAATACGTACAACTAGTATCTCTACTCTTTGAAACGGCTACGTGTATCATCGTCAACGAATATAACACAGAAAAATTGACAGCTCTTTAAACACATTCTGTATAACGATTGCTTAAAACGATAGTATTAAACACGTAAGCGACAGTGATCGTTAAAAAGAAAGAACGCTGTAGCGGGTTCCTCTCTTGGCGTTCCAATGTATGCGTTTTTTGCTTTAGTTAGAATGCAACGAGTCGGAATGCAAGAGCACGTTCTCCGTGACAAGATTGGGCGCGGTAATCTGGTCGAGCTCGTTATTAACTTCTGCAATTATTACGGTTACTAGAACAATTTCGCTTCGACTTCAGCGAACGCCTAACGATCTTCGGTGCAAGAAATTGGCGCACGGAAATCCAAACCTTCGTATTTGTTTCTTTTTGTTCGCTCCGGTTGCGCTTGACTTTGAAAGTACTGATCAAACTCACTTCGACGCTAAATCATACTGGTTTCTGCTCTTCGGAGTAGAGTAAGGATTTGATTTTATCTAGTGGAATTTAGACACTTCGTACGAACAGGACGTTGAAGAATCTAGGAGCACGTAAAAGTAAAACGAGTAAAATGAAAATTGACTTTGTTCGAAAAATCTGTGTTTTCTGTTCTATCGGTGCATACGACTTATTTTTAAACGCGTGATATGCATTTATAACACAGTGAGGTACTCGATACAGGTCATCTGAATAATTTAGTTTGTTTTTGGCGAGAAACAAAAATGCTTCGGGCAAATATGGCGTATTCTTTTCTGTATAGATGGAGACGTAAAGCAGATATAAATTATGTTTACCTAAATTATACTCGACATTAAATTGGCAAACATTTGCATCAGAACTTTCTCAATTATTATTTTACCGAATTATTAACATTCGAAGAATATAACAATTGCTATTTGCATTCCAAACATTACTTTTTACTTTACATGCAAGTTAAAACATACTTTCAAATATATTTTCTCGAATATCTACGTTGTAATTTAATATTGTAATATATCGTACTTTATGGTTCATATTTTGGTATTTTCACGTAAAATACAAATATCAATTTTCATGTATAAAATATCCTTTAAAATTTTGTATCGAAGTTAATGATTTTTAAATTTGTGAATTTAACATGAATGCATCTTTTTTTATTACTGTTCCCATCATATTATTCGTCCGTAATTGGATCTTTATGATTCCTTTGGATCTACAGAATACTTGATTACATACTTGCGTATTTTTCTGTTCGACTGATTGTGAGCAACTGAGTGCTAAGATGTAGAATAGCATATTGTAATAATTTGAAACTGCTAGGTGCAAACATATTGCTACGACATTCCATGTAAACATTGTTTTTACGAACTGGTGCAAAACCGAGTCAATTTATTTTTTTTTTCATTGCCAAACGAGAAGACATTAATTACTGAAAAAGTTTCTTATGTTACCTTTAACTGTGATAAAGATAACTACAATGTTCGTTTTTTAATATTCTCCTATATTCTTAGCAGTAAATAACGATCTATACAAAACTTGTGATTACTGGTTCAGTTATGCTCCTTACTGTATATCGTTGATGTCTTCTTCACGAGCGATACTTACCATGTATTTGAAATTAATATTAAATTAATAAAACATATTTGCAATATTTCCATATTTTCGAAGCCAATATATGGGAAACATTGCAGTTTATGAATCCAAAGAGATTCCAAAAGTCGTACCAATATTTAAACTCATAGATCGACCAAAAAATTTACAACAATTATAACTAATTATACCTAATACTCTAACTCTTACAGTTTCGAAAACACTCGACCTACAATAATTACCGAAGCCATGTTCGATCTATCCAGCACGGTATAGATTTTATACGTATAAAAAATGCCAGTACGCGGTGCCCTTTCAATCCCCGAAACCTCCCGACCGTTCCACCCACGCCACCCCTAGAGGCCTACGCCCCCGGTTATCTCTGTCCTCGGAAAACGTGCTCTCCCACCGTCAATGATGAAAAAAAAACAACAGAGCATCGACAACACTGAACTCCATACACGACGCAGGAGGGTAAAAAAAAAAGAAAAACAAAAAAAGAGTGAAAAAAGCGCGCTGCATGCCCATGCAAAGGGACACAAACGTAACCTCACATCTCGCATGGGACATACTGGGCAGACTCGGCACTTCGTCGTCCTCGGATGGATTGCTGACCCTCTGTTGCTGACTGCTCAGAAAGGTCGTTGAGTCGACCATCGTGTACGAGCCGTGGCCCAGGCTGGCAAGTTCGACGGTGGTCTCTTGCTTCACAGCAACGATTCCACCCCCGCTCAGAGAACCGGCACCGCCGCCCCCGCCGCCGGTGGTGGCCGCACCACCGGCGGTGCCAGAACCGCTCCCTCCACCACCCGAGCCACCACCACCGGATCCACCACCGTTACCACCGCCACCACCGCCTCCGCTACTACCTCCACCACTACCCCCCGTACTGCTTCCGGTCGTCGATGCAGACAGCGACTTTCCTGGTACGCGAAAAGTCAGAGTTCACTCGGGTCCGTTCGTTTCTTTTCGTTTTTGTTAGTTTTCTCTCGCCTATCTTCGCGCTCTCCGCGTCTTCACGCGGGGCGACTTCGAGTTCTGGTCGAAAACGGGGCTGGGTTCTGTTCGCACGGAAGATCGATTCGATGGGACTCTGTTCGAGGACGTTGGGTCTTCGTTGGGGATTCGGACTCTATTCTTGCGATTCATAGGGATGGGATCAAGCAACTTGCGACTAGTTTCGAACTGAACATTAGAGATCTCGATTTCACGTGGAAATGATACACAGGGTGTTGCTTTTGTCAATTACCACATGTTTCGTTCATTGAGCAGAACATTTCTTTTATAATATTTTATAGTTCTCTTAGAAAAGTCAAACTTGATTCCGATCATCATACTTTAGCACAAAACAATTCATGGAACCAAGCAACTTGCGACTAGCTTCAGACTGTACATTAGAGATCTCGATTTCACGTGTAAATGATACAGAGGGTGTTGCTTTTGTCAAATACAACATAGTTCGTTTACAGAACATTTCTTTCATAATATTTTATAGTTCTTTTAGAAAAGTCAAACTTGATTCTGATCATCATAGTTTAGCATAAAATAATTCAGAAGTTGAAGACTGAAATGAAATAAGCAAGAATATAAAAGGAATCGAGGGATGAACACTCACTGACATTAGAAATATTTTTATTAACAATTTTTTAAGTATTCGTAGTCATATTTCTGCTTCTCTTTAATAGTTCTTCTGCAAAAGTCAAACGTGACTCTGACCATCACAATTTACCACAAAACCAACACTATACTAAAGACATGCTTCAAAAGTCGAAGACTGAGATGAAATAAGCAAGAATATAAAAGGAATCGAGAGATGAATGCTCACTGACATTAGAAATATTTTTATTAACAATTTCTGAAACATTCTGTAACATCGTAATAAATAACTAGGTACCAATACATATGCAGAAGAAAGTTTAATTTCACGCATTTAAATATACTGTTTATCAGTTAAAGCGATACGAGGCTTGTAAATTAATAAATCGTTTTTGTTATTCGCGTTTACGGTATTTTGCTATAAGTATTCCATTATCTAAAAATGTCCTCAACTCTCTGCAGCGTGGATGACCGCCTAGAAAATATCCATCCAAGTGGTTAGCAATAGTTACCACTTGTTTCACTACATTCATGGCGATTATCCAAATCAATTATTGTTTATTGTTTAAATCATTTGTTTTCCAGTTCTCCAATGCACGAAAAGTACTAAAATTCACGTACTGGAGAAAGCTATCCGAGCAGTCTCGTCTCTCTATTCCTATCTCTTGACTCGTTTCCGAATAATGGATTCTTATCTTCTATTTGGGAACGGATTAGACGGAAAGATTTAAACTAATTTACAAGTGCAAACATTAAAATAAAATTATGCAGAGTGTAAAGTATTACTTCTTACGAGTAGTATGCAAATAGAGTGAAACTCGAGTATCAGAACCGACATACTGAGCTTGATCCCATCCCTAGTGGTAGACACTTAGCGGGCGATGAAGCAATAGTCGATATGAGGGAGTTATGGAAAATTAGAGGACTGTCTTGTGTCAATGATGTAATAGGTTAATGAGCCTGAATGATCATCGTTGGCGATAGAGGAACTCGACTTCGCACGAATCGAAGTTCATTCTTCAGATGTTACTCGTATCGCGAATCAACGGAGACTGGTTCGAATGGATCCAACGATTATCCACAATTTGATTTTCGTTAATACACGTTAATTCGCGATTTTTTAAACAATGTAACGGGAGTATGTCCCAATAAGGATGGTAGCGTATTGAGATATTTACGTAATGTTCTTCACTTAAAGAGACGTTTGTCACAACATCAGCTCGCTCCTCAAACGGCAATTCAATCGTATCTTTATGACTGTTAATGTTACTTCAGGCTACAGTATCAATATCATTCACCGAATGCACCGTGCAGTCAACTGGCAGTGATAAACACAGTAATTGTATCAGCCGCGTGGCACTGAAAGGGACCAGTACTACTTGGCGCTGGTTGTTCATCGATTGACATCTTGTTACCGCTCCTTCGCTAACAATAAACTTTAATGGAACTATAAACTCCTCGAGTTGGCACAGCTTCAGTTTCGCCCTGGCAACCGTGTAATTTCATATTCCATTCGATCGAAATTGAAAATATACGTGGCAAGTTTTTTTTATGTTTGTCGCAGCTTGAGCACACTTTAAACGCGTAAAACATTTTGTAAACATTCACTGAGATAAAAAAACACAATGTCACGCGTCACCGTAACTCTAAAAATATTTCTTTTTGCAATATCCAAGAAGAATATTCAGTCAAAATGTATAAAGTATGAATCGACTACTTGAATTTTCATTGTTACGATTACCATCCTCACTGTCACATTTTCGTCTCTGCTTCGAAATTGTTAGTACGTTGTCTGTGTTCTGAGAAACGGATGAAATTACGAGCGACAAGAGAATATTCGATTCTCTACGCTCGTGGAACCTGACAAAGCAGAAAAGAATTCTCGCCGAGAGAACGGGTTAACACAAAGCAGGTGGTACACGAAAATTAAATCGGCAATGGTACGAGAAATCTAAACGCCCGGTAGTCTAACGACTCTAAAACATATATCAATTTTCCTACCCTCTGACTGTTTAAATTCTCTCTGTGTGTTCGGATACGATAATACTGATATTTATTTTTCTATATCGTACCACTGGACGTTTCAATCTCTCGTGGTATAGTAATAGACGTGAGTCGATTTCACCGGAAATAAAATAAAATTAACGTGTTCTTTCACCGGAGGGATAGGAGGGGAAGGGACCCGAAAGCCACCCCGGTGCTTGGTTACTATTTTTCATATTCCTTTTATTAATGGAAAAGGTTCTTCGATGGGTGTACTCACCGGTGGTGACCACGCTGGGAAGTACCCCAGTCGCGGTGACAGCGGAGGGCGTATCAGGGGCGACAGTGTCCGCAACCTGCGTCTGCGTCGGTCGCGGGTCATAGGTCGTCGTGCTGTCGACGTAATCGGCGCTAAGCTCGTAGTTCGTCATCGCCTGATGATTGTAATAACCCGATCCGCCAGTTCCGGGACCGGGAGAAGCGTATTCACTACCGCCATATGTGTACCTAAGCGAAGAAATCGAAACGAGGTTACAACTATGCAATCGATAACGAGTTCGATTCTTCGAACGCAGTTTTTATGTTCTCAATTATTATTTTGAAAATTCTGTGGAAAATTGCATTTCTCGGCACGTACGAGGGAAGTTTGGTCGATTTTCTGGAAATTTTCACGATCGTGTAATTATAAAAATATAAAACGGTTGAATTTATCGCTTATTTTGTGTTGTATCAATGAACATTGTACTCATATGGAAAACAACAAATATTAAAAATATTTAGTAACGTAGACTTCGGTATGAAACATATTATATTTGAATGCAATGATTTTCATCATAGCAGAGGAAAACACAAATCAGAAATGAAACTTACCAGTTTTTTAAAGGACATTAATATATATAACATGATCTAAAATAAGAATATGTAAGTTATTGATGGTTGCTCATGACCTCAGGTGTTAATGCGACCTTATATAAATAAAAATAAAAAAAAAATATTAAAGATGATAGGTCTAGACAACATTTCGTGCCAAAGCTTAACCCCTTAACGCTCATATTTTTCGGGTTAACCAACAATGATCAGTTTTCTTTATCGGATTTGTTTCTAAAAATTCGGTTTTTGTTAATTACAATGTTGTATCTAACGTATAATTTGAGGGAAACAAAATATTTTCATCCCTTAAACCGTTGGATTAAACAAATATTGTTTTCCAAAGCAGTCAGACTCGGGCATGAACATTAAGGGGTTAATAAATATAGAAAATGATGAATTGTAAAAATTAATATTTTCCTTATTGTACTGTTGTTACTTATATATACGTTATAGTAATTTTAAATTGCGAATATGGGACGTGAGAAAAATAGTACATACGTGCAGACGTTCTTTACAAGACTAATAAAATTTACAGCAGTCAGTGTATTTCAAACTAGTTCACCATTCATTTTCACGGAAAGGAATACAAAGCACAGCGTAATATTTAACTGCGAAAATTATTATTTATGACTTGTGGCGAATAAGAATATGAAACTTTTATGTTCGCAACGTCGACGAATAAATCTTCGTTCCAGATTTCCCCCACAACCGAAAAGAATTTATCTTTTTTTCCTTGCTACATTGCCTTCAATTGTTTATTATTTCGCCTTATACGCAGTTTTTTGCGTTAATTATCGTGGAAAATAATAAACACACGCTAGGTCGAGATTAGTTTTAAAAGTAGACCATAACACAATGGTAGAAATAATTATTTTAAAATTGTATGGAAATTTTTGTTGCATTGTATTTTGTATGTACTGATTTTTCCTTTTGAATTTGTTTTTATAATATTAGTACTTTCACAAAATTTATTCGAAATTAAATATTTTCAACCCCAATATTGAATTAAAGATAGATTTAAATATTTTTTACTATAACTAATTAGCAATCTTAATACCTAAAGGATTATTGAAGTTTTGGTTTTCATTAATATTGCAAAGTTATAGGGTATACGTGTACTTTTATAACTGTAAATTACTATTAAGTATTAAACGCTAAAAGTTTTAGAATTGATAGCAGTTTGATGATAAAATTTGGTACTTAATGATTTGATACTTATTTCTGGCCTTCGTTAGGTTTTTTATATGATTTGAATAAATTAAAGAATAAAGTATCTTTCTATGAAATTTCAGGTAATTTTTATGAACATAAACTTTTTTATACATTTATCACAGTCTATAGTTTTACTGTAACATGTAACGGCGTTAAAAATTTATTGTTCCCTTAGTCTAATGCAATTCAAAATAAGCTTATCTAACAAGTAATGAATTTGATAAAGCATTTAGTATTTTTTGAATGTACCATTAGCAGTTCATATTATCTTTATGACTAACAAGTCGACTGATACTTAAATCAACAAATGTTGAAAAATACATTTTGGACAATATGTAACAGTGAACAATTCTCGATTTTTGTCTATAGAAATCACTTTCAGTAACAATTCTTTCTTCGTGTAATAGCAAAATGAAAAATTGTCGTTCCACAAATGACGTCACACATTGTATTACACTTTTCAAAATAATTAAGGGTTCACCTATTCGATTTTATCTCTAAAGCAGATACACAATACTTCTAAAACACTGACAGTATCTCCAGTTTAGACATTTTTTGGTTTTTGACATTCCTCACAGTTGATATATTCTTAAAAATTGTTCAAAAGCGCATTAATTAGTATAATAATGAATATAAGAAGTAGGAATGTGAGAGCTGCTAATGTGTTGTACATAAATTCAGCCAAAAATAAGATTCGTTTGGAAAACATATATCTATAAAAATTTTTTACCTCATAATTGTCAATACTTAATAAGCAAATAGAATAATTTTATTTCTATTATTGACAATTTTGTTTTCTTTGATTATGCTACCTCTTTTATACCTTAATGTTCACGTAATTTAATTTATTTCAAATTCTTCTTGCTCTATACATATTTACAACCTGTTTGTTTTCATTCTTTTTAATTCTTTCCAGCATAGTGACTACACCAGAAAAAATGTGCACTCAGATACAGCAGTGGCTATTTGCTAGAATGATTTGCACATTACGTTTGCAACACCTTGCAAGAATACCACATATTTATGATGGTAGACATAACTAGTCCGATTTTTTCAAATTCTAAAAATATAAAGCTTTAAAAAAAGGATCTTAAATCAACACAAGTGTGTGTTCTACTGGAGAATATAAATAAATGTGTTTCATGTTTTTATTTTGTTTCATCCCCTCTCTCCAACCCATGTATATAAAGAGTTAAGTTATAAAAATAAACTGTAGGGTTGAGGTATAAATACATGTTCTGGAAACGAAGCTTTTCTATGATTACCTTTATCAGTATTAGTCAATTATAAGAGAAATTAAATGTATATACTAATAAGGGTTGACTGAATAAAGATTAAAGAAAGGATCAATTCACCGATAAAATATCTTTTCTTCCTACGGTAAAATCAGAGATATACAAAATTATATTCTAATAGATAAACAATAATATTAACGTATAGCAATTTAGGTATACGTGACGTTTATGCGACCGAACAGTTAAACATGTGTCTAATCGATGTTGTTGATTACGTATGCCTAATTGTTTCCACATACTAGAATAGTTGTCAGCCTCAATTACTGTACTCATTCAGCAACGCCTAGGCTCTATGCGTGAGACACCTTTAGAAAATATACAAAACACTGAATATGTAATTATTTTTAAATACAGTAAGAGTAATCCCATATAAAATGTTTTAAAAATAATTACTTATGGACAGAAAGAAAGTGTGAATAGTATAGAACTTATTTATACTTGTGATAGTGTATTATAATTCTTGTTCGTATTAGACACTATAAGAAAACTTCTTATCGTGAAACGTTAATAAAGTTGTTACTTGAAACATTTGAAAATTCTAATCTAAATTACAAATTTTAATATTTATTTAATACGTAACGTATAAACTGTTGTCTTTTATTACTCGAAAGTATCTAGATCAGAATTTTCTTCATCCATAGGATAAAACGTGCAGCAACGAATGAAGCAACGCGTCAAGGGTCGTAAAAAGACACAGTCGAACGTGTTAACGTTAAAAGATGGCGAATGTCGGAACGAACGAGGGTGGTTTCAATCACTTACCCGCCGTTGTAGGGGTGGTGTTGATCCGAACTGCTCGGGGTCTGATGTTCAAATACACTGCTATCGGGCGCCGTCTCAGAGGCCGCTCTCATTTGTGCCCTGTGGAACCTAACTTCGTCCTCGACCTTCTCCCTCTGCTTCTTCGACATGCGTCCGAATTTAACGGCTGCAAAATAAATCGCATCGTTCAATGAAACGCTCGCCAATTATCGTCGTTTCGATGCACGTGTCGTCGAAATTTCTCTAATCTAATCGCGTTCGAGTAATCACGTTGCCACAAAACATTCATTCGATAATAGTCGTCGAGTGTCTTCCGCTCAATTAGACGCTCGCCCCTTGCCCCTAATTAATTATCTCCAATCGAAATTTCGCTAATCTGCAATTACCGAGGTACCCGATTAATTAACCGTGGTCAATGACGCGGATTACCTCGCGAAATATTATCTATCTACATGTTCACTGACTCCATCTAGTCTCGAGTTATACGGTTTGGTATTGTGTATACACGAGAAGTTGGCTAGCGAAAGGAATGCGGGCCTGATTGGTTCTGCACTCTAGAGTTTGGCGAGCCCACGGTCGCTATTGGCCGAGCCGACGATGAGTCGTGTGACAAAAGTGCCCCCTAGCCAACTTCTCACGGACGTACAGTACAACTCCTGGCAGAAAGATACAATTTTACGAAAAACTACCGTGTTTTAGGATTTTTAAATGTTATTGCATATAATTAAAGTCGATTCATTTATCTTAGAAGACAATAGGAAAATAAAAATGGAAAAATTTTTCAGATTAGTAAAAGCCTTGGAAATAAGTTTCCCTATAATATTACCCCGCGTTTATTAAATTTGTACAAAAAAAAAAATATTTGAATGGACAGAGTTCGTAAGAATTACTAAGAAGTTCATTTGGAAGCGTTAGTTTCCCCAGATCGGTTCTATCTGTGACATCCTTCCGTAGAGTCGCCGTTTTATAACCGGCCTTTATATCGTAAAAATCAAATTACTCTTATCCCAAAACAGAAATTTCTTTAAAATTGACATTCCCCTTTTCCCCCCGGTGGACTATCGCAATGTTTCCGTGTAGACAAAGATCGCCATATGCATCGTCGGATGAACCGATGGTTGTATCCGGGTCAAACGACGCGAGGGGAACGAGTATCGATCTGATAAACTTCGGGAGGAGCGAGTCTAATGAAGATCGAAGCACGAGCGTCCTCGTCTCTCGTTTTAAGTGGCTCGTCGACGCGCCAAAGAAATGTTCTGATTCGAAGAACGCGGAAGTTCTTTGCATCTCGGGCCTCGTCGTCGTTATCGCCACGGCTCGGATGCACCCACCCATCCCCGATTACGTCACTGCGCCGCGAACACACGCGCGCGCAATATACTACGTCACGCGAGGAGCGTTCAACAACCGCTAGAACCTGAATCGTTCGTCTTCCTTTTTCCCCGACGTGTTCTCCAGTTTCTCAAGTTCACTCGCGAGTTCAGACGCGACGCGCCTCCCTCGACGAAACTTCTGATTGTTCCAAAAAATCTCTCCCTCGCTCCCCTCACCCCAAGAACTTCGACCCCTCGCGATCAGAATAATTCTGATCCGAATTTAATAATCAGAGCACAGTGATTCTGACGATTAATTATTTCGACATTTTGGAACTTGGCTAGCCCCCATCAGTTTCTTAGAACTGGCGTCCAGTAATGATTTTTAAAATGAATATTGGTGTTGGTATATTCATCTTTCGTAGAGCAGAGAGAACATTCGAGGATTGCGATATGAATGATCAATTTACGAATCACGTCAGGGTTAGATCTGGGTTAGGTTATTTGGTTACAATATTTTGGAACTTGGCCTGTTGCTAACCCTCACCAGTTTCTTAGAACTGACGCCTAGTAATGATTTTTAAAATGAATATCGCTTTGGTGTTGGTATGTTCATCTTTCATAGAGCAAACAGAACACATTCGGGGATTCAAGGAGAATCGCCCCAAGATAGGAAGGATAGAAATGTTTAATTTACGAATCACGTCCGGTGTTCATGTTAAGAGTCATTACTGTATGCATATCTTTCTAAATCTGCTGTGAAGTATCGGTGTATTATACATTTCTATCTCACTCGCACTTTCTGAAGAAAAGGGACAAACGGGATCTCCAGGAAGATGTACCTCCCTTCAACTTTGACCAATTTTGCTTCCAAACGTCAGCCAATATCCGAGAAACTGTAATTTATTACCGTCGACGTACTTTCAGGACGCTTCGAAGGCAAATAACCGTCTGCTGCTTTGCTTTAGAAAGGTTCCTGTCCCTTGTTAACGCTAATGACCCACTGAGAACTCTGCAAAGATTTGTTTCTTCGCACGTTTGTTTGCATACATATTTGTTGGATACCCATTGATTTAGTCTATCATCCTTAGTCATAGACATCGACATTTTCAACTAACACTTTTAGTCGCTAAGAAAGTTTATCCTACCCCTTCTTCAATTCTTTCTACGAATCTTCCTAAGAGGAATTCCATTATAAATGGAATTAATTCGAAAGCTAAAGCAAACTTTTTGGTACAATCTCACTACGTACACTCGAATAAATCACTATTAAGTGTTGAACTTAATTCCATAACCCAAAATCCAACAGAAAACATGGTGTCATAAGTGGGATCTGTAGCTCATCGATCTCGTCGAACTCCTGTTTGAAGAAACATTCAGCACGAGCTGTGAACGACAACTTCAGTTGTCAATTGGATCATCTATGAAAAACCTACAGAAAAGGGAACACATTCAAAGAGGCTACTGTGGTGAGTGTTGTCCACGATTATTCTCATAATTTGACTAGATCTTCCTATATTTTTTCCTTCCAAGATCCTGAAAGCTTCCTTTGTACTCGTATTTCCACTTCTTCAAATTTAACGATGTCCACAAAGTACTGACACACATGATGCTCCGCAATTTTCATTAAAATTTTTAATTAAATTGCTACCTGATTCTTTTGAAGATGGCAGGTGTAAGTTACGTAATTTTGTCAAGCAGGTTGACGCTGTGTTTGAATTAGCTACATCATGTCAATTACCGCCATTATTATTATACGTAAAATCTAGAATTACGGAAATTTTGTAATTTAACTACGTGGAACGAAATTTTCGAATTATTAATTACGTTGTATCAAGATATAGAAGATGTAATTGAAAGATATGGCCTTTGAGGAAACATTCTTCACGTCCAGGAGATCAAATTATCTTTGTTGGAATAACATTCCTTGTCGAAGCTCTATTTTTTACAATCTGTTTATGTTATATTTGTTCCAAAGATGGTCATTTTGAACATTTCTTGTTAGATACATGTTTCGGAAAACTGTAGACTCTTTATTCTTACGTATGCTTTCACACATTTCTTAACATGCAATACAATAATACCTTGGTTCTCGCATTAATTTATGTTAGGTATACAATAGAACCTCGATTATTGCATTGTGTCGACATTGGAGGGAATAGTGGTTGAGCAACAAGTAAGGCTGGTGACACTATGCACGAACCATAAGTAGCGGGGATACGCCGTACGAGGCTACTTCTCGTTACCTTGGTTATTGCAGGAATTTTCAGCCCTGATTTTCTGCAATAATCGAGGTTGCATTGTGCTTGCGCCAGAATCTTCCCTGCCATTTATGTTTCTTCAGTTCGAGCAACCGTCGACTCGAATGGCCGGCAGCTGTGTAATTAAAAACTCATTCGACCTATTCCGGAGAACAAAGTCTTGCCCAATCTCTCCAAATGAAATCTGACGGTCCCAATTTGATTGCAAGAAGAGAGGCAGTACCGTATCTATTTCTGAAGGTTTCAGTAACCAAGAACAGCAACTTAACGATTAATACTTTCTTGAATTATTTATGGTTTTTGAATATTCTACAGTGTTTCCCAAATAACTTCATAGAGAAAGATTTTTTAATCTATGGTCGTATATGTTTTTATTTTTTAGGTGTAAGAAACAGTTATTATGAAAGTATAAATTGCAAATGGTGGTTTATCTCTAGAACATCGATATAAGTGCACCTCAATTAACAATTGCAATCCTTTACTATTTTCTTTGCAGGGCCATCTGTGCTCCATTTGCATTTGTTTTTAATTTACTTAAAAATTGATTAGTACAAATCCAAAATTAGTCGTTTCCAAATCATCTCAAAACGATATGCAAAGTGCATGGAATTACACTTTACTAAATTTACTTGCAAATTTATTTCATTGAATAATTTCTACTAAAATTATGTTTAAAATAAGTTTGTCTTTAAGACAACAAATTTCATTTTTCAACCTACCAGTTTCAATACTGATGTTCCAATTGACCTTACAAGTCATTGAACTCTAAATTCACATGTAGACGATAATCCTTTCCTGAAATATAAGACTCAGGCTTAGAGAAAAGGAATCCATGAACGAGCCGAATAGCTTAAGGATCTACAAGCTATTCGTAGATCCTTAAGCTATTCGGGTCGTTCATGGATTCCTTTTCAAATCCCGGTCCAGTAATCCTATTGGATAACACTGTAGAAACAACCTTTGCACAGTTTTATCTTGGATCATTCGACTCTCGATCGAATTACTATGTAGACGTCAGCCATTTTTCAAAAATCAGTTTTAGAATCGGTTTAAGAGAGAAGAATCTATCGACGCTCTACAGAATTAAAAAATCTGGATTTAAATCTCGATTGAACAACTTCATTAGCCTTTTCAATACAACTTTTTAGCGTCAACGTATCATAAAACTATTTTGGACGTAGATAGCTCCAATTATTTTAATTTTCTCAATTCTCAAATTTATCAAAAAGTAAAGAAAGGCCAAATATAATTTATAATGAAGAAATATATGTCCCCAAATGTTTTTATCCTTGAATTGCTTGTATTTAAATTTTGTAAATCCTTTACTTTCAATTTTCATAGAGTATTTCGAAGACGAAAATATTGCATTTCGAAAGGTTTATGACTGGGTCAAGGACCTGAATAGTTCCTCGACATAAACGATGGATCTTCATGGTTAAAGTAGGTTAGTGACTTGCAATCACATAGTTATCGAGTGTTCCATGACACTGTTTATAAAAGGTAAGAGTAGAGGAGGATAGGTGGTTCCCGACATCGTACTGCTAAAGAATAGAGACTTTCTTCTAAAAGAATTTAGCCACAAAGCGAGGAATGCAAGGATGCCTTTTACTAAAGAGAACCGTGGGAAACATCCCGACGTTTACCCTAGAACCTTCGAAACGCAGTGTTTTCTTCTCAGACAAATCAATGTTTTCTAACAAAATTATATATTTGACTACTATTATAATCGAAAAACTACTTTTTCGGACTGCTTGGTAACTAATAACGACGATAACATAGCACAAACGTTTGATCACATTTTCGTTCCTGGTAAATATACAACTGGAGTAATTCAAACATGGCGGTGGCTCTATTATGATATGGCGTTGCTTTAGTAATAAACGCGCGAAAAATGTATGTGTTATCGAAAGAAAATTGACTACAATCAAATACATAGAGTTGTTAAAGGATAATTTGTTTTCAACCATAGAAAAAATAGGAAGTTTGTCTTCCAACATGACAAATACCCAAACCATACTGAGAAAATGTTGCGAAATTTTTGCAACATAATAATATATGGATGCTTTTGTAGTCTCAAAATCCAGATTTGAACTTAATAGAGCATCGTTGAGGCGGATTATTACGTTCACTGCCAAATCAAAACAATAAAATATTCTGCAAGACTAAAATTTTGATTTTAAATCATTGTAAACTACATAACCTAAAATTTGTCTCAGTACTTGTTTTCTTAACCTCATTAAAATTCGTGTTTTATAACACAAATTTATTTCCTTCAACATTTCATCTTGGGAAATAATTGGTTTAGTTCCATAGTGAAAAGTCCTCCTAAATTGTTAATGTTGTTATTGTTACATTGTAAAATCAAAATGTTTGTTGTATAAACATGATAAGGTGTTGGTTCCAGAGTGTAATTAAATAAATCTGCTTATTATACATATACAGGATGTTCGGCCACCCCTGGAAAAAATTTTAATGGGAGATTCTAGAGGCCAAAATTAGACGAAAATCAAGAATACCAATTTGTTGATTGAGGCTTCGTTAAAAAGTTATTAACGTTTAAAGTTCCTTAACGTTTAAAGACCTGACATCCAATGTATATTTTCGGCTCATTATTCTGGGGCTTTAGAGCTCTGAATTAGAATTATGAATTTTGAATCATTACAATTCTTAAATCCATCCAGAAGTTATGATTATACTTTCAATAAAGAATTTTTTTCTCGAAAGTACGTAGAAGTATGTCTATTCACCAAAAATGATTGTAATTGCCACCCGGAACCGAAAACAATTTTTCGAGAATGATTTCAAACTTTTTAATTTCGCTGAAAAATTTAGATACCTACCCTGTTGATTTTTCTTTAAAATTCGTTTTTAATTTCTAATAAATTTGTTTGACTCTGTACGGGAATGTCGCTTAATACTTTTTCGTAGGTATCTATGAGCTCTTCTTCCAAACTAAATTTCAATAATATCCATTGACTATTGTAGGAGTTATGGTCATTTGAAAATTGGACCATTTTTATGGGGTGCTTCTAACTTTCTGAGGTTAAGGGATATCTTTTCCAACATTCTTGGAATTTCTACATATTTTTCACAGAAATAAGCGTTGTTTGCATTGTGAAACTTTAAAATCCTCCAATCCGTTCGGAAGTTATGATGATTTAGCATGAAAATTCGAGGAGATATTTTTGGCCTGAAATTATATTTTCGGAAAAGAATTTTTTTCTCGAAAACGAGTAGGATTTCGAGGATATGTTTGTTAACCAAAAATGATTGCAATTAACACCCCTAGCTAAAAATATTTTTTTAGAATGATTTCAAATTTTTTAATTTCGTCGAAAAATTTCTGCATTTAGCAATTTTTGTCTCGAAACTGCGTAAGAATTCGAGGGTATGTCTATTCACCAAAAATGATTGTATTTGACCCCCGCAACTAAAAATAATTTTTGTAGAGCAATTTGACATTTTTTTTCCCACCGTAAAATTTATCTTTTTATCGATTTATCTTAAAAATTAATTTTTGATTTTTAGTAATTTTGTTTGGCGCCTTACAGAAAAGTTGTCTAATACTTTTTTGTAGGCATTCATGGGCTCTACTTCAGACAAAAATTTCAATGAAATATATTCACTATTATAGGAGTCATGGCTTTTTGAAAATTGGACCATTTTTATGGGATTTTTCTCATTTTACGGAGTTAAGGAGCAACTATTTGAACATTTTTTGAATTTCTACATATTCTTCACTAAAATACGCGTTGTTTGCATTTTGAAACTTTAAAATCCGTCAATCCGTTCAGAAGTTATGACATTTCAAAGATTCCCATGAAATTTCGGGGAACCATTTCATTCATTCAGGTCTCAGATTAGATTTTCGGTACGGAATTTTTTTCTCGAAAGTGCGTAGGATTTCGGTGGTATGTCTATTCACCAAAAATGATTGTAATTCACCCCCGCAACTAAAAATAATTTTTTCAGAATGATTTCAAATTTTTGAATTTAATAACTTTTTAACGAAGCGTCAATCAAGAAATTGATATTCTTGATTTTCGTCTTACATTGGCCTCTGGAATTTCCCATTAAAATTCTTTCCAGGGGTGACCGAACACCCTGTATAAATTCATATATCGTTCTAAACATATATTTTATATAATATTTACAGTATGGCTTTGGCTTTGGCACACATCAACAATTACGCGGTTTCGCGGTGTACTCACATGCATACATACACATACAATAAGAATATTCCACAAAATACGAATACGATTTACAAATAATAGTGAATCCGTGTAGTCAGAGATGTCGCAATTAGTCACTTGAATAACATGTAACATAAGGGCCCAATAAATATATTTCCGTTACCAAAGTTCATGGTACTTAAATTCGTTACGAATTCATTTCGATAAATAATTAAAAATACTAAACGCCAACTTAAATACCGCGAGTGTAATTCGACAAGAAGTCCCGGTCCGTGGTCCCGTTGCGAGGGGGGTGTGTGTCGAGCGTCGCGAGATAGAGATAGACGGAGAGAACGATGAGCAAAGGAGTGGCGGGAAAAAGGGAGAGACACGCACGACGTCAGCTGCCAGCTGAACCGCTATCAGGATCGCGCGGAGGGAAACGGGAGGAAGAGAGAGAAGCCCTGGCCGGACGAAGAGGTAGAAGCGGAGGGTGATCGACCCAGAGTGACGTACGCGCGACGGAGAGAGCAGAGGATCTTGAAGAACCGACGGAGAGAGAGGGATGACATAATGGGAGGGAGACGGAGCGCGAGCGAGACGACAACAGGAAGAGTATGCGCGCGCCACCACCGGTAGCACACGATGCACTTTCTGGCGAACCGTGTGCGAGCGAGAAGCGCCGAGACGACCGACTGGCTCCTTATCAACGGGCGCAAATACATACTGCCGGACGCCAGGTCGTGAGAAGTAACACGTTTATCGAGGCAACGGATCGCCACGGGGAAGATCCGCTCGCCGGGCGACGACTATGCACGATTCTTTTCGGGGCGATCGGTTTTCGAGGAATTCGGGGACACCGACGCCGCCGGCGGGGCCCTGCCTCCTCGTCGACGTCGGGATCGAACGAAACCCGGGCGTCAATGACCTCACGGAGCAAGCTTCCACCGCGGGCTGTTGAGACACTCGGATTTTTAGAGAGTATTTTTATATTTGCGCGGGGGTGGCCAGCTGCGTGGGAATGTTGACTTTCGGATCGGAGAACTCGACTCCCATCAGGGGGGGACCAAGGGCTGCCGGGTCGTTCCCGGTTGTTTCAGGACCGAGTCGAAGTGAATTTTATTCACGAACAACGAATACGAATTTTCGATTCGTAAATTTGGATGAGTTATAGAAAGAAGAATGGATTATAGAAACATTCTTGACTTCGGAGGACCGCGTCGAGAACAGCTTGAACTGTCTGAGAGAAATGTAATGGTATAGTCAAAAGCGGAATGATCTAAAAGAACAGCCGGTTGTTTCAGGACCGAGTCGAGTGAATTTTATTCACGAACAACGAATACGAATTTTCGATTCGTAAACTTGGATGAGTTATAGAAAGAAGAATGGATTATAGAAACATTCTTGACTTCGGAGGACCGCGTCGAGAACAGCTTGAATTGTCTGAGAGAAACGTAATTGTATAGCCAAAGGCAGAATGATCTAAAAAACAGTCACATGGAACCCGTCGCTAATGATGTTGCAGGTGATGCGTACCTTTGCAATTGTTAAATTCAGATGAGTAATATTTTTTAACTACATTCTGAGAAATTTATTAATAGGAATATACAGAGTGTACCCCATTTTTCCGTACACACGTCAACAGTGTGTTCTACAAGCAAAACTAAGACTAAAGTATTATATAACAAAAAATCCATAAATACTTTGTTATTTATAACAAATTGCAAGTTATAACAAAAATATGAACTGTGAAACTCGATTGAGATTCAGGATATTAAAATAAGAAAAAAAATTTATAATAAAATAAAATCAATCTTTTGTAAGCATTCGATATCGTGAGTTTCTTTGCAATTTACTGACCATAAACTTGAACAATAGTTCAAAATTATATGACAACAAAAACTTATCATCGAAGAAAGAATACTTCAGCATCCAAGGTAAATGATAGAAATTAAACTCTGATAAAGAAATGTTTAAGTTATCCATATAATTCTATATTAAAAATATTTTTTCGTGCCTCAACTAGTAGTTGCTCTGTTTAAACAAAATTTTAGTAAATTTGTTTGTTTAGTAAATAAAAAAACATCATATTTCATATTTTTGTCATAACTTCTTAACAAAGCATTTATGAATTTTTTGTTATACATATAATACTTTAGTCTTATTGTTACTTATAGAACACACTGCTGAAGTGTGTACAGAAAAATGCGGAACACCCTGTATAATGTAATGACTACCGTTTTAAATAATATTTATTTGAAAATCGCACTTTGTTATCATGTAACTGCAAATCTAAACAAATCTAAACAAAAGTATCCGTACTTATACCGATTCTGAACATTTAAAATCATGATATATACAAATTTGCAATGTCCACAACAGTTTCAAAGTTCACAGTATACTCGACATTAGTAAGTGATATTACATTGACATATAATATTGTAAAATGAGTAAAAGGCAGTGAAACGTCCATAGTCAAAAGGAAATTAATTATTAAGTGGCATAAAAAAGGAAAATCATATTGAGAAATTTCAAATTTAACGAATAGAAACAAATCCACTGAAACTGTGATAGACAAATCACTTATAGAAGCTTTAAGAAAACTAAAACTCCGGAAGAGAGAGCTATTGAAAGTTTTGTGATACTTCCCGCACTCGCCTGCAGAGGGCTACGCTTTCTCACAAGTACTCGACCAAACATTCAATGTCACGGCGTTTAAGGCAGTCTAAACACTCTCCTTTTTTTAAAATATTTAAAAACTCAAAAATAAATGGTCCACAATTCGCAGCAATTTATTTATAGAAGCTTTGAAAGAATATTAAGAAATGTAGCGCGAAGAAAGCCATGTAGGTACAACTAACAGTAAGGCAAACCGTGTAGTAAACGATTGTGGCATCAAATCAGTAGCCATTTGTTCAGATTTTATGGAGCTAGCGAATCGAAAAAAATGTTTATTTTATTAAAAACTTTTTAACATAAGGTATGATGAGAAAATGTCGTACAAAAAGTTTTTTTTTTCTCTCGTAGAATAAGAATCTGTAAATAAAAGTATAACTGACGACTCCAACTAACAGATTCTAAATGGAACGACAGAAAAAGATTTAGAGACACGTGCTTTTAAAATCCGTAAAAGGAATTTCGAAGCGTGTTTATTTACCATAAAGGCTCTACAAAACCTCTCTTTTCAACCAAGTACAAATTCTATTGAAAAATTGAACGTAACTACCCTTTCCGTCGAGATCAAAGCGGGCGTTGTGGATGAATCGATAGCCGATATCGTTCGTTTCTCACGCACTCGTGAAATGATTCAGTGTCAATGATCCCAGAAAGAAGTCGGATTGCGTTACCATTGCGACACGCTGTACTCTGATCAAAGAAAATAGTGACTTCGCAGTAAATAAAAGCAATCGTACAGTATTAGAATAAACATTCCCAATTTCTTTATTTTGCAAGTCGTAGAAACTCTAATTTATGTATGTACATGGTACTACTAAAATTCAAATTAAAAGTCCTTTAAACAGAAGTAACAAAATATTTCGAGTCTATATCCAAATTCTGTTTTTGAACAGCAATTTTAGATCGTACGAACGACGAATGTAAAAAATAGCAAATAAAGCGAATCATCGAGGAACTTCCGCGATTAGGGTATTTCGAAAGCTTGCGGAGTCGATCGAACGATTCTATTTCCTACCCGACGTTCTGTTCTTATCATCGAACGTTGCAATTTCTGTTACACGAACTACTCGGAATTACTTAGTCGAACTTTCCTTGGTAGTGTGACCCAATTCAACGAAAGAGATTCGATGTTCTTGGCCGTTAAATTAGCGAAATGCACGGTCGTGCCCGTCCACGAAATTCGTTTTCACGTATCGTAAACAATCGCAGTTTCCATTCAGGCCCGACCGCAACGTCCTGCTTTTCGGCTGCTGCTTATCAAACGTGGCTTTTTATCTGACGGCAGAAACCTGGAAACCGGGCGAGTGTTCATTAAAAAAGTTTACGAGCACTCGCAAGAACGAACGAACGGAACAGAGACTCCAGAAAGCTCGATTCTACGTACGTAGACGTTTCTGAACACTTCAATGACTTCACTTCTTCTTACAACTACGAAGAGTACGAATGAAATACTTCGGCGAAAGTTATTCAAATCGAATCGGTCGCACGACACAAAAGAAGACGTAACGAGCTGTGTTTAACAGTCTGATCTCTAACGTAGACTCGTTGAATAAATTCTTTCCAATTTTGACAAATGGATTTCTTCCGACTGTGTCTCGTCTTAAACGCTTTTCCCTGTCTGTATAGATTATTCAATTTATGATGCGATAAACGAATCCGCGCTGCAAAGAAATCTCTGCAGAAATTAAATAAATTGTTCGTCGACTTTGCGTGTCGTCCAACATATTCATTGGGTTTATCATTTGCGAATTACGACTTATTTTGATATTATTTCACGAGGACTTTAATATATGTTCGTGTATTTTATTTTAGAAATTGAATAATTTCTTAAGTATTTCCTTCTTATGTAATTGACTACTTGTATAGTTTATTCAATATTGTTTATTTTACGCAATCATTAGATATATTAATAGTATATTAACTCACATCACTTTTTTGTAAATTTCATTTATAATTATTTTGCAAAATTGTAACATTATGCTATCTCAAATACGCTTTTACTCTTTGATTATACAACTTCATATTTGCAATAATTTTTACAAGCTTAGCTTTCATTATCTCGATCCTGTTTAATAAAATTTATAATGTAAATAATACAATTTTACATAGACATCATAACTTAAAAAATGAAACATTAAAGATGTTCTGATTTGTTTCTAATTGACACTATTTAAGTGTATAGTGTGTGTAAGTATATTATATATAATATTAATATTTTATAATATACATATTAAACATTAAGAAAAACATCCAATCATATAGTGCAAGCAGATACAATTTGTATAAAAAAATAAAGCAGTAACTGTAATTCAAATATTTATATCTGTTTACTCCAGCATACCAAACATCCTGTTTGGATAAACCAGATATAAAGCGATAACTTCGTTCTCATACTTTCCCGACACTCTTTCCTCATATTTTTATAACATTTCACTTAAAGTTTTCAGAGATTTTAGCAAAAAAATTGCAACTATACTATAATAATAAAATGATTGAAAATGTACTAAATAAATCCCATGGGGGGTCTCATTTAATTCCAGAAAATTGTTTCAGATGCATCTTGTGCATTGCTTTAGTAAACAAAGTAAAAAGTGTTTAAATTAAAAAATATAAAACCATTTAATAAATACAGTCTTTTAGAAAATCGTTTCAATATATATTTAACAAATAATAATTTAATTTCACGTGACGAGGATCTATGAAGTGATGCATCGCAACAAGAACCTTCAAATGACCTTTACTGTTTTTCATACTCAAAGTCGTTCAAAGGTCATGTTCTCATACATCATTCTATTTATCTCTGTTTTAAAAAACGTTGATGACCTTGAAAAAAATTGCTTATAGTAATATTTGCTTCATTCGATCAAATAATATTTTCTTATCGTCAGAAACAATGGAGATATTTAAGGTGCTCGAATACCGAATTCTCTGTACTTAAGATCGTTTAAAGGTTATATTATCATAAATTATTGGATTGTTCTTGACCTCTACTATTACGCCACAGTGATAAAAAATATGTAGTTTCTTAAAAAAAAAAAAATATCGATGACCTTGAAATCTTGAAAAATTGTTTGTATACTATAATATTTGTCCCTTCGAACCAAGCAAGATTAGTTTAATTAGAAGTAAATTATTCTGTTTCAGGCGCCCCATCCTGTATACGCGCGACTTCTCAGTCACAAACGCTGCGTTATTCTTGACCGTATGTGTCATTCGCGTGTTACGAACTCTGTGTTATCCTAACCTCCATGCCCTACTAAACCTCGACCTATCCTATCACCCTCTCTCTACTTCCAACATCCCTAAGAACCCAATGTATTTTCTAAGCTCGTTTGCTTCTAATTCAAAACTCTGTCGGTCTGTCTCGTTACTAGGGAAGCTCCAAATGTGGCCCTTACGGATTTCAATGAAATTTGACAAATCGATACAAAAAGTAAGGCAGTACTGTATATGAAAGGTCAATGTAAACGAAATGCAGCTATCTATTTATCCAACTCACGGGGAAAAAGTTGTGGAAAAGATAACAAAAATCGAAAAAGAAGACCATACAAAAGAAAAAGAGTTGAGTAAATTAAGAAAAAGAGGAAGAAAAGTTATTATATAACCTACAAACCTTTTTTTTATTTCTTGGAGATCGAATTCAACGTTAGATTGTATTGATCATATAAAAACAATTTAATTTATGACCTTGCTATATCTTGACTTTTACGATACCTATACATATATTCGCTCTAATGAATCGAGTTTATACTGTAGAGAACTGGGAAGACGACTATCGGGGTGACTAACCCACTAGGGCCAATCGTACACTCATTCCTCCCAATCGTCATCTTTTCAGCTCTGCACACTAGATATAAACAAATACACGCAATGATGATAGTACTACACTTTGAGGGACACCGTATAATATTAATTATCTTCTTTTCAATATACAAACAGAAAGGTAAATAATACGTAAACTAAAATGTTACTTAAATTGGTAAACAAACTATTTGTTACTTATAGTTTTTTAAAGTATAAAGAACTAATTTTTAAAAGATTCCGTAATTTTCGTCGACATCAGGTCAATGTATAACAATTGTAAAATAATCGACGAGCTATCTAAAAACACCAAACCCAAATGTGATTACCTTATCCAGGAATCTTGTTCGTGGGAGAAGGAAATATGTAAATAGTATGTTTTTAAATCATCTTTTGAGATTTATTTACAATTTATAACCGATCAAATAATCAACTTCACCTTAATTATTCATTTATACGATTATAAATAAATTTACATATGTACGAATATTAATCAATTTTTTAAAGAAAATCCACCCCTGGTAACTTGGGTTCAAAGTCAACGAAACTATCACGGTAAACATGTTAAAAGCTACCTGTCAGAGTCGAGCAAATTTTATTCACGAATAGCTTCATTCGTAAACTAACTTTTATATTTAACTAACATTAATGTATTATATTTTAATTTGCGAATGAATTACGAACGAAACGTAAACGGAAATTAGTTCACGTACAGATTAAAAATTCTTATTCGTTATTCGTGAAGGAAGTTAGCCCGACTCTGGTACCTGGTAACACAGTGTTCGAACAACGAGTAATAACCACGCGGAAAATTTATCTATTATCGGAAGAAAATTGATTACAATCAAATACATAGAGTTGTTAAAGGATAATTTGTTTTCAACCATAGAAAAATTTAGAAATAATAGGATGTTTGTCTTCCAACATGACTACGACCCAAAGCATACTGAGAAAATGTTGTGAAATTTTTACAAGATAATAATATATGGATGCTTTTGTAGTCTCCTCAAAATCCAGATTTGAACTTAATAGAGCATCTTTGAGGCGGATTATCACGTTCACTGCCAAATCAAAACCATACAATATTCTGCAAGACTAAAATTTTGATTTTAAATCATTGTAAACTACATAACCTAAAATTTGTTTCAGTACTTATTTTTATAACCTTGTTGAAATTAATCAATCGTATCCTAATTTATTTCCCTCGACTATTAGAAGTAATAAAGACAAAAGGATATCACACTTCTTACTAATTGTGTTATTTTAAATTCTATTATAGTTTATAATAATATAGATTAATATTAAGAAGCGTCATCTCAATTTCGTAAAGTTTTGTATGAGGCGATAACTTTAATTTTAGACAATTGGAAGCTATACAGGGTGTTCGGCCACCTCTAGCAAAAATTTTAATGAGCGATAGTAGAGGCCAAAATAAGACGAAAATCAAGAATACCAATTTGTTGATGGAAGCTTCGTTAAAAAGTTATTAACAATTAAATTCAAAAATTTCAAATCGTTCTGGAAAAATTATTTTCGGTTGCGGGGGTCAACTACAATCATTTTTGGTGAGTACGCATACCTCCGAAATCCTATCTACTTTCGAGAAAAAAAATCGAGTAGTTGGTGAAATTTTTGCGGCGAAAAAAAATTTTTCAAATCGTTCTAAAAAAATTATTTTCGGTTGCGGGGATCAATTACAATCATTTTTTATCGTTACACATACCTCCGAAATCGTACGCACTTTCGAGAAAAAAATTCCTTACTGAAAATCCAATTAGGTGCCTAAATTTTTCAACGGAGAAAAAAAATTGCAAATCGTTTCGGAAAAATTATTTTCGGTTGCGGGGGTCAATTATAATCAGTTTTTGTCATTAGACATACCCACGAAATCCTGCCCACTTTCGAGAAAAAAAATAGAGAAGGTGTGAGATTATTCGAGAAAATTAAAAAATTGCAAATCGTTGTGGAAAAATTATTTCCGGTTGTAGGGCTCAATTACAGACATTTTTGGTGAATAGACATACCCCCGAAATCTTGCGCATTTTCGAGAAAAAAATTCAGTAAGGGCGGCACTTTAAACGTTAATAACTTTTTAACGAAGCTTCCATCAACAAATTGGTATTCTTGATTTTCGTCTTATTTTGGCCTCTACTATCGCTCATTAAAATTTTTGCTAGAGGTGGCCGAACACCCTGTATAACCTAAAATATGTTTCAGTACTTGTTTTTCTAACCTCACTAAAATTCATGTCTCATGACACAAATTTATTTCCTTCAACATTTCAACTTGAAAAATAATTGTTTTAGTTTCAGAGTGAAAAGTTCTGCCAAATTGTTAATATTGTTATTGTTACGTTGTAAAATCAATGTATTTGTTGTATAAACAACGTAAGGTGTTGGTTCTAGAGTGTGGTTAAATAAATCTTCTTACTATATACAGGGTGTTCCGCATTTTTCCGTACACATTTCAGCAGTGTGTTCTTCTAAGACTAAAATATGAAATTTGATGCTTTTTGTTTACTAAACAAACAAATTTACAAAAATTTTGTTTAAAGAGAGCAAAATATTTCGAGAATTTATATAATATTTATATTATCGTGAAATTTTTGTTAACACGTGGACTGCCAGACGAAAATCGTAAAGTTTTGTGTGGGGCCATAACTTTGGTTTTAGACAATTGGAAGCTATATAACCTAAAATTTCGAGAAACGAGCTCGGATGGTTACACGTGAATGTCGTTAACGCGTTTAAGACAGTCCGTGGTTGGGTCCGATAAGGTGTAGCGACGTGGTAAGAGGTCTAACTGCATCGTATGGAGAGAGACAGAACGAGTCGTGCGGAGGTGTCGAGACGCAGACGGGGGTTCGGGTCGAGAGGAGAACTGGAGAGCCTCCGATAAAGGGTCGTGCACCCCGAGAGGCACGCGTGCCCGCCGCTCTATCCCCGTGTATCTGATTTGCTGCGCCTGAACCACGGACGAGCGCGTTCCGCCGCTGCGAATCGAATGTTTACGAGTGACGTGTCGCCGCGATGCGTCGATCGTAAATCAACCAAATTGATCAATCGAAACGAAGCGAGCGAAATGATCGCCGTTCCGCGCGACGCGCAACGTGACGTATCGTAAAAGTCATTTTCGACGTCACAGAACCTCCTAATTTTGGTTGCAAGTCATTGAAAAAGTCTTGGAAAACGACAAGAAATTTCCAATTTAATTTACCAAGCCTAATGGTCACCATGCTCAAAGTTACAAATTGTAAGATTATTTTACGTTCTACGTCGCGTATTTCTTCGTATGTAGTTTAAGATGTAATCGAAAAATATTTCATTAATGATAAATGTGTTTTTTAATGTCTTATATTAGCAGATTTTAATTAGATCTTCAATGAATTCCCTTAGTACGACCTGTTCTAAAAATGTACTTCCGGAAAGCCCCAGTGGCCGATTGGCACCATATTTAGAGGAAGAGAGGGAGCAAAGGTGTAGATTCTAATTACAAAATTTTAGCTTCGGGTATTTAATAGTTTCTGAGATTTTCGCAAAAACTTTTGTTCCCCACAATTGAATTCTGTCTATACGTATATGTCGTTAACAGCGTACATATATCGACTGTTGAATAGCTCATGACGCATAGCGATATCGAGCCTCAGTTTCTATAGAGTGTCCCACTTAAAATTTACCCATTTTCCTTTCAAGCTGCATTACGTTTTAATTTCGGTGACTAAAAATGATTAAGTTACTCTATCAGATACACTGTACTTACGGTAATTTTGAATAGTGAGATCTCACTTCCGGATCCCTGGATAAATTATTCTATAAGGTGTCCCTCAGAAAATGGATTTTTACATGAAATTTTTATTTTGTTAATACTATTCTAATCTAACCTAAATATG
The DNA here is from genome assembly GCF_013123115.1 of Colletes gigas. Classification (NCBI taxonomy): domain Eukaryota; kingdom Metazoa; phylum Arthropoda; class Insecta; order Hymenoptera; family Colletidae; genus Colletes; species Colletes gigas. The sequence continues at coordinate 5,670,903 of NW_025106646.1, forward strand.
TATACGAAATGAGAAATTCCCGAAACTACAATTTTTTATTTGAGCACTCTCCTCCTCCCCTCTTTTTCAAATCTCATGTCAATCGGCCATTGGAGCTTTTCGGAACTACAACCTATTTTACTTCTTGTAATTACAACTTGGTCTTTTCTTTGCAGGGTAAACGTAACCATGTATTTTTCATAGATTGATTTTAATATATAAACATGTAATTGTTATAACCTCTACAGAAATATACAAAATAATGGATAGTTCTATGTATAATGTAACATTCTTATAGAAATTAATGAAAATTAATGTCATTAGTGACATCTACGAAAAGAAAGTTACACTAAAAGTACACCTGTAGTATTTGAGTCAATTTTGTTTAATATCATCTTATTTGTTTAGTCTCAGGTTAAGTCCCCATGCACGTTTTGAGCGTTTAAAAAAAAATGGAAGGTAGAAGAAGGCAGACAACTATAAAAGAACGATAACTTGTAATATTTCGCTGTAATCAAAAAGTTTTCCAACAAAAATAGAAAAATTCAGTATTTAAATATTTTATTATAATATTTTAATCTAATCTCCGAATTATGAATTGCATAATTTACAAGATATTCAGATGAGCATGTTAGGTGCTTTATCTTGTGTATTATGTACCAAAGAAATTAATTTATTGATATATAAATGTATTCAACATTTACGAATAATGTTGCTACCAGAGTTCCTAATTCACCCCTTTACATAGTTTTTCAAAATCGATTGGAATCCATGAAATTTGTGTTTCACAATAACCTATTATGTAAGGAATATACGTACACAATCCGAATCTGCAATACCGTACGATTTCGAAAGAATGACAATTTGTTTATGTTCGAGTATCCAGCGCCTGGGAAACTTTCCTTTCATTCCGCCGAGGAAGTACTTTTAAAACACTCATGGAGGCCACGCTTTTCGAAAGCAGGCAGTATTATGGTTGGCAATCCGATCATCCGCAAGATTTATTACTTTTAAAGTCACTATCAGTGAATGAATGACTAATAAACAGTATTTAATTTATTTATTACTATCCGAATAATTTCTGCCTTTGCAATATTTCAAACATAAGGATTTCAAGGCATATGTAAGATATAATTAATAACCAGAAAAATAATTTTTCGTTTCAAAAACAAAATTTTATTCGAATAATACAACCAATAAATTAAACGTATAATAATTTATTTGTGACGTTTATTTGTTCGGAAAATGAAATTTCAATCTGTTCGTTATGAAGTATTTAATTCTATAATTGTAATTGTTATCTAGATAAGAATTTTGCCCATCTCTGGATAGAGGTAATTAAAACGCATGATAATGCTCGAAACAAAGAATTTCTTTTTCATATCGAAGCTCGTGAGTTGTTGCAATGTCAGTAGAGTCTATTAGCGTGACGGTCGTAGCGATAATCGTTCGTTTTTTACTCATCTTTTTATCTAAATCTTCTGGCCAACTCTAGAGAACAAAGAGACGGATCGCTTTTAAAAAATTATTACATTTCGTTCTGGTCTTGCCTCTCAATTTTTTGACAAGGTGGAAAAAATAGCAGATCTTTAAACGTGCCTACTAATTGGTATTCAGCTTCAATCTGCTATCACAGAACAAAAGAGTCCATCAGCAGATCCAAGTCAATCAAATAAAGTACGTTTCTCTATACAGATTAATAGGATTTTGAAAGAGTAAATGGATTAAATATTTCCATTCAATTTTCTGAGAAACCTTCTACAATTTTACGAGTTATAGATATCGCTGATTTTGTCGAAAGTGAATCACAATGGCCACTAAGTATTATAATTAATCGATCTCAAAGATGAAGAAAACCACTTTCCAGTATATTACAAAATTTTGTTATACGTGATAAGTAATATTTTTGAAAGAAAAAGCAAAAGTATTTCCTCCTTTTTAGATCAGGGGGTGAACAAAAAATGCAACAAAAATTCGAGCTTTCGAGGATTCGAGAAATTAATCTCTAGAAATTATAAATACAATAGAAATATTGAAATTTGGATGATTGTTCAACATTTGTGAATCAATAAAGAAATCTTCTCGTCTTGTTTTGTCTGTGACTTTTTAATTATTTTTGTAGAATGGACTGTAAACAACATGTTCAAAAAACTTACAATTTTTACTTTCCTTTAAAGCGTTTCGTGTGTTATTAAAAAATTAGAAAACATAAAGTAGAGACAATTATCAAAAAATTAAAAATTGATATTTCTTTTGCGAAAAATAGTTTGTAATTGAACGTACAAGTGATCATATTTTTCTTACTTATTAGAATATCGTGTATATTTTCATATTTCAAAGAACAAAATTACGTTTGTAATTATGTGGAAATTTCGACTTTGTTTTACCTTATTAATTAATTATTTTAACTAGTTTAAATTGAAAATTGCAATTAGCAAATTAAGAATATTAAAACAAATGGAAAATTGTTGCGTATGGAAGGTCATAAACAAACCCAGTTCCATCTATCAAATCTCATTTTCAAACAATATTATTAATTGTACTGTGGGATCGGGAAGATAATGACTCCGCTCTGTTCCGTTCCGCACAATTTTATTGTTGCTGTCGTACAACGACGTGACTCGTGGTGCGGGTTACGCTCGACTCTCTGGTACGATCATCGCCACCGTACCAAGAGGCCTTCAAAAACAAAAGACGGTCAGAGACGACGACAACGGCTTTTCGGCTCACGCGGCTCTGGTCGTCTCGTGTGCAACCATCGTCTCGTGTGCAACCATACATTGTAGCGGCTTCGAACGGCTAAGGCGTATGTGGTGCCTTGGCCGCCACACTACCCCCCTGCCAGTAATTGGCACAATTACGAAAAATTGACCGACTACATTACCACTACCATTTACTCTATTATATAAAATACGTTATCCTAACTAAGATTTACATTACAGTATTTGAACAGAGTTGAAAAAAAAAGGAATTTACATGGAGTTTAATATATAATACGTAATACCTAAAAATACATGAAAGTACATAAAAGTGATGGAAAAAAATAAATGGTATATGATACTTATTATAATAATGCGCAAGCCTTAAGTACTACCGCGTAATTTGAAATCGATCGGGAAAACGTACGCGTCTACCTGAACGCGTAACACGTTGCTGTATAACCGGCGCATTGTCAGGTACGTTTGTTTGTGTGACCGGCTGATTTTCTATGCTCACGGGATCCGGTCTGTTTTCTGCTAGCATATAAGCAGGCTTTAGCCTTTCAATTGATATATTTATTTCCTTACCTCTAATGTTTATTGTAAATGTTTTTTCGCCTCGGCGCACTACGGCGTATGGACCTTCATAAGCGGGTTGTAAAATAGTTTTGGCTGAATCTGTTCGGATGAAAACATGTGTTGAACTGCTAAGATCTTTGAAAACGAATGTACGATTAACGGAATGGCGTGATGCATTAGAGGGACTCAATTTAGAAAAATGGTTGCGTAGTCTATTAGTAAAATCGGAAGCATTTTCTGTGCCTTCCGCTGAATGCGAAGACAAGAACTCTCCCGGTAATCTTAATGGCTCGCCATAAACTAATTCCGCTGAGGTAGCGCCGAGGTCTTCTTTCCAGGCGGAACGAATACCGAGTAGAACCGTCGGAAGTATTTCTGTCCACCTGTCGGATCCGTGGCACCTTATAGCCGACTTGAGCTGTCGGTGAAAACGCTCTACCATCCCATTGGCCGCTGGGTGATACGCCGTTGTGCGAAGGCGTGTGGATCCAATTAAATTGTTCAGCGCAAAAAATAATTTGGATTCGAACTGCCTACCCTGATCGGTGGTAATCCGTACGGGAGCACCAAACCGCGCTACCCAACCGTCATAAAAGGTTCGAGCTACGGTTTGGGCCTCCTGATCGACCATGGGGAAGGCTTCCGGCCACCGCGTATATCTGTCTACACAGGTCAGACAATACCTGAAACCTTCGGACACCGGTAAAATTACTATGTCTAAATGAATATGTTCGAATCGCGCAGAAGGTTTAACAAATGTAGCCAATGGTGCAGTCACATGACGGGAAATTTTTGATCTTTGGCACGGTATACAGCAACGTGTCCACGTGCGAACATCTCTTTTAATCGACGGCCAAACATAACGTTGCGTTATGAGCTTGATCGTCGCGTTAATACCTGGATGTGATAATACATGTAACATATTAAAAACTGCACGTCGGAAAGGAGGGGTGACATAAGGTCTTACATTCTTAGTCGAAATATCGCAAAAAATTTCGGAAGACGTGCCAGGCAACGAGACTTTGCGTAATTGCAGGCTAGATTCGCTATTCAACAACCGCTGCAACTCCTCATCCTGGGCTTGCGATTTTGCCAATTCTTCGAAATTAATCGAGTGGTTAACCGTTTCCACTCTGGACAGTGCATCGGCAACGACGTTGTCTTTACCGGAAATATGTTGAATATCTGTAGAGAATTGCGCAATGTAATCTAGGTATCGGAATTGTCGAGGAGAGCATTTATCTAATTTCTGTTTGAAAGCGAAAGTTATGGGTTTATGGTCTGTAAAAATCGTGAAATGTCTGCCTTCGAGCATATGTTTGAAATGTTTTATTGCTAAATAGATAGAAAGTAGTTCCCGGTCGTAAGCTGAATACTTCTTTTCGGCAGATCCTAATTTCTTAGAAAAGAATGCTAATGGTTGTCGTTCGTTGCCGACGCACTGATGTAAAACAGCTCCTACGGTGTAATCAGAAGCATCGCAGGTAACCGACAATGGAGCGTTGACCGCAGGATGAGAAAGCAGGGTTGCGTTTGCTAAACTATTTTTGGTATTTTCGAAAGCCTGACGCGCTTCCGAAGTCCAGGCTATCGAGGTCTTGCCCTTTAAATTGCCGGCTAGAAGGTCGTTCAAGGGTGCTTGAAAGCGAGCGGCATCTGGGATAAAACGGCGGTAAAAATTAAGCATTCCCAAGTACTGCCTCAAATCCTTCGCGTTTTTCGGAAGGAGAAATGACTTTATGGCTTGTACCTTGCCGGGCAAAGGTTGAGTGCCGCTTTCATTTACCCGATAGCCTAGAAATTTAACTTCTTCCTGTCCGAACGTGCATTTATTCGGATTAACAACAATGCCATAATCTTTTAATCGTTTAAATAATAATTCTAAATGGCGCAGGTGATCGGCTTGGGATTCTGAGGCGACCAAAATGTCGTCTATATACGCGTAACAAAAATCGAAACCGCGTAAAATTTCGTCGATAAAGCGCTGAAATGTTTGCGCGGCATTTCGTAACCCGAACGACATGTACGGGAATTCAAAAAGCCCAAACGGCGTTGTAATGGCCGTTTTTCCGACGTCTTCCGATGCAACCGGAATCTGATTATAAGCTCGGACGAGATCTATTGTGGAAAATACCTTTTTGCCACTCAGTTGTTGCGCAAAATCCTCAATGTGACGCACGGGGTATCGGTCGGGAATTGTCCGTGCGTTTAACGCTCTATAGTCACCGCAAGGCCTCCAAGCTTCTTCGCCCTTCTTCGGAACCATATGAAGGGGTGCTGACCACGCGCTCTTCGAAGGACAAGCGATGCCCATCTTCACCATCGCGTCGAACTCCTTCTGGGCAGCCCTGAGCCGGTCCGGTGCAAGCCGCCGCGGCTTGCTGGAAACGGGTGGTCCAGGGGTTGTCTCGATGTAATGCACCGTTTGGTGCGTAGTCCTCATCGGGGTGCCGCTAGGCCGTGTAAGTTCCGGCATCTGCATCAGGAGCTGGTGGTAAACGGTAGTCCCTGCTACTGTCTTCACCGACGGCGTTTCATCCTCGGCTCGTGTTCCGCGGACCGTTAACGACGTGGTCCGATCGACGAGGCGACGATTGCGGATGTCCACCATAAGATCGAAGTGATCGAGAAAGTCTACCCCGATTATGGGTTTTGTAACATCCGCAACCACGAATCGCCACACGAAATCCCGTCGTAGGCCGAGGTGCAGGTTTAACGACACTGTCCCGTAGGTGTTAATTACACTCCCATTCGCCGCCGCCAGCTGGTACTCCGATCTTTCTCGCAATCCGCCTAGCAGGCGGCGCGGAAAAAACGCACAAATCGGCCCCGGTATCCACTAAAAATTCCGTCTTCGAGCTGTTGTCTAAAATGAAGAGGCGGCGTGATGCTGGATTTGTGTCGCTGGCCGCCATCAACGACTCCCCAGGTCGTTTCCCTGATCCGTGGCGTTCCAATTGCACGGTGCAACGCACCTCTGCGCGGCCGGACCGAACCGCCAATGGTACCAGCATTTCCCTTGATGGTCCATTTGTCCTCCCGCGGGCCGCTCTCGCGATCGCGATAGAGATCGTCTGCGGTAGCGCGAGTTTGGATGATTTCGGTGGGTCCACCTGCGACGGGAAGATTGCCCCTGGTCCACCAAGGATTCACGGATGGCAGAAATTTCCTGCCTCAAGGAAAGAGCCAATTGCGACATCTTAATGTTTAACATGGCCTCGATGCTCGGGCCCGGCGGGGGTATTTGGCAGGATGCAGATACGCCCGTAGTCGCGGCCTCCGTGACGTGTACCCGCGGTGTCATCGTATCCGCGACAGCGTCTGCCAACTCTGCTACCTTATCCAGCGGGGTGTCCCGCTGCGTGGATAAAATCACCTGCATATTAGCAGGTAGTCGGCCCATCCAAAGCGTCCGCAATACACCGTCCGAAAAAGCCGTACCGGCCAATCCGCGCAGGTGACGAAGAAATTGGGACGGTTTTCTGTCCCCGATTTCCTCGTGTTCCAATAACCGCCGCGTTTTCTGTTCCTGCGACGCACTAAGCCGGCGAATGAACTCATTTTTTAGCGTCGTGTACGGATCCGCGGCCGGGGGATTCATGATAATGTCTCTTACTTCCGCGGCGTGTCGCGCACTTAACGCGCCGAGAATGTACCCGAATTTCGTGGTCTCCGACGTTACATTGGATACCTCAAAACTTCTCTCTACCATTGAAAACCACATCTCCGGGTCTCCCGGACAAAACTCGGGTATCCGTACAGCGACGCGATCAACTGCCAACGGCACACCCGCGGATGTCCCTGCGTTAACGTTAGGGTCAGTCATTTTACCAGTCTTAGTCACATAGTTTCACCGCACACACACACCGCGCTTACTATTTGTCAGACCGTGTCCTTTTCTTATGTCCTTAACACTATACACTTATTTCTCTACCCTAACTAATATTGTCCGTATACGAAAAATGTCCAAATTTTCTTAAAAAAACTTTACTTGCGCGGCGAGATCACGTCGGGGTCACCAATGTGGGATCGGGAAGATAATGACTCCGCTCTGTTCCGTTCCGCACAATTTTATTGTTGCTGTCGTACAACGACGTGACTCGTGGTGCGGGTTACGCTCGACTCTCTGGTACGATCATCGCCACCGTACCAAGAGGCCTTCAAAAACAAAAGACGGTCAGAGACGACGACAACGGCTTTTCGGCTCACGCGGCTCTGGTCGTCTCGTGTGCAACCATCGTCTCGTGTGCAACCATACATTGTAGCGGCTTCGAACGGCTAAGGCGTATGTGGTGCCTTGGCCGCCACAGTACTCACAGAACAAAAGAGAAATGTATTTTCAATGTAAATGATTTTTTATAGAATTATACGAAGGATAACAAAATTTTGAAGTTGCACAACTTGTCGAACGCTGCGATAATTTTGCGTGGAAGCAGTATTGCACCTGTACTTTATGTTTGATAAACGACGCACGCGTTGAAACGTATTTGGCCGTTCAGCGATCGGTTTGAAAGATTATCTGACGATTTCAGTCTCGAAATATAAGCGTCGAAGAGGAAATTCTTTTTTTTTTCTTGCAGCCAAGCGTACCCCTCGATAAGAAATGTCGATGGGTCGTTACGTCTGTTAGAAAAACATCGTACGACAGGTCGATATAACTGTCGATGCACCTTGTCGTGTAAACTCGCCGTACAATAAATTGTCAGATCCATAATCCCTACACCAGACACGTCGGACACTTGACTCTTTTATTACGTAAAATTTTGTTCAACGTGTACTATCTATATTTTTGGGGAGTACATAATTATGTAAACAGCATTTATTAAACAACAAAGCATCTAAAAAATCAAGATGATTCAATTTTAAAAGTTATATGGTTAGAGGTTTTGTACCGAGTTCGAGAAAAGTATATTTTTCATCCCCTATAAATGATCTAGTTAAATGTCACCGTAAACTGTTTTGTCAAATATCGAAATAGCCTTATAAAGTTACAAAAGTTTAACACGCAATTATAAGTGCAATGTAAATATAATAAAAAAAGCAATGCTCAAGTTTATTTATTATTCTATTTTTATGAAATAAAAATTTTAAAAGGGTAAACGAAATACTAAAGAAAAGGTTATTATTGTAGCGTTTGTCAAAGTATGGTTATTTAAATCTGTACTCAAGTTTTAGTATTTGAGATGTAAACAATAAAATGTGATTATCGTAAATTATATACGCGGTGAAGAAAATAATAGTAATCGTAATACAACGACTGATCGAGATTTTTATTTAATATTTAGGCAACAGTGACTGGTACAAGCGTTCCAGACATTTTGGAATTACTGCAATGAAGAACAGAGGTTTTAAGAGTCACAATATTTTTTTCTAAAATTAGAGATATTGAATAATACAAAAATCCCTATACTTTTGATAAATAAGTGAAAAAAAAATGTAATAGTACTTCAAGTAATTGAATTTATACTACATGGACCCTTGCATATAAAGAAACAGGTACCAAATGTTTTTCTAATAAAAGACTCAAAATTATTTCTGAAAGATTAAATAAATTTTACTTTTGTATATTATACAAAATATTTGTTACTTATTTTCTAAAAATAATTTCTAATTTTGTTTACTCTATATGGATCCTTGCATATAAAGAAAAAGATATCAAATGTTTTTCTAATACCAAACTCATACATCTGTATATCCCATCAAAATGACTTCTGAATGATTAAACAAATTTTACTTTTGTACACTATAAAATATTTATAAACAATTTTACCTATAATAATTGTAATAATTATTGTATTTCCATTAGTAAAAACATTATATTTTATTGATGAAATATGAAATCCAATTTTGTTTACAATTAAATCTATTGGTCATCAATGATACTGAAGTTATGAATATCCTGAATTTAAACATCTTTATTTTGATTCTTATGTAATTAAAGATTATTCCCTCAATTTTTGAAAATTATTTCTAGTTATAGGTTATATAATTTCGTTTATTCCGAAAGTGATACAGAACTTGATCCAAACAAGATCTGTTCGACATGCCTGCTCTGCGCGATCAATGAATCATTCGCTAACGTCGCGGTTTCTTAATCGCGACGATTACCTATTAAACGCAAATTAACGCAAGTTCTCGCAACCTTGAGGACCTCGTCACGTAGAACAAGAAAACGAAGGCTCGAATAAACGATATGCACTCACCATCTCTGGACATGCCGAGGCGTAGGCACTTTTGCAACCGACAATACTGGCACCGGTTTCTGTTTACACGGTCGACCACACAATTCTTGCTCCGCGGACATTGATAGTTGACGACCGACGACTGGGACCGCCTGAAGAAGCCTTTGCAGCCCTCGCAGGTGATCACGCCATAATGGACGCCGCTGCTCTTGTCGCCGCACACCTTGCACGGGATTATTTCGATCTGGGCTGAAAACAGAAAAGAAGAAAGTTTGTCGTTAGCAGATTGATGCGACCGATACGATAATTGTTATGTAGCGCCGCCGTGTCAGACAGCATCGTTAATCTGCATGTTTTCGGTCCGTGTCAGCGACGAAATCGACAAAAAGGCGACTGCAATCGTTGAAAATTGCACGTCTGTTGATGTTCGCACGTTTTCAATTTTTATCAATCTTATACATCGAAAGGTGGACGCTCCTCCCTTTATGCTAACTTGACGCGTCAGCTGTAGACACACGATACCATCGACTTTGGTTCAAATATTTAACGTAATTATATATTCAATTTAATCTTAGAACCCAACGATGTACATTTAACTTACGATTGACGAAAATAAGACCAACGAGATTCACTCGGGGATGAAGCCTTAACATCGATACTCGATAAATGCACGTAGCATTAGGCTGACACGAAATATTAGACGGTGTTATTTTCAGATTGGACCGTCATCAATTCTCGTAAAAACGGTTTTGTTGACTGTTTGGTCGTTTCGCGGGGCAAGGGTGGATTGTCTGGTGTTTCATCTACCGGTCACCTTATTCCTGGCTCGTCAAAGTTCATCACACCAATGATCGTTCCCACATAGTATATTTATGGATAACCTTTTGATTGGAAGACAATTAAAGACGGCGGGCTCTATTGCGATGCAACCGTGGCTGCGTTTAAGTGCATCATGAGCGATCCGCTAGAGTTTCACCAGAGATTTCGTATCGCCGTAACGTGGTGTGATAACAGAACGATAAATTCGTCGCGGTTTCTGCTGGAAAATCAACGCGAAAAAGAAACGAGCCATTGTGTACCGTAAATACGGATCCGATTCAAAGACGTCTTTCATGCGCTAGATTTTCTAGAGACTTTGATTTTCCGCACGTTGCAGCGATTTTCAACCCCTTTAGTTCACGGCGCGCCAAAAAATATAGAAAATTTTTGTATCCATCGATGATAAGAAAAATTCATATTTTTGTTCAAAATTGGCAACAGAGTAACCACTATTTAATGACATGTGAAAAGGAAAGTATGTCTCTTTTGTAAAAAATATATACATATAATACATATCTATACATATACAGGGTGTTCGGCCCCCCTGGGAAAAATTGTAATGGGAAATTCTAGAGGCCAAAATAAGACGAAAATTAAGAATACCAATTTGTTGATGGAGGCTTTGTTAAAAAGTTATTAACGTTTAAAGTTCCGCTCGTAATGAATTTTTTTCTAAAAAAGGCGCCGGATTTCGGGGATATGTCTATATACCAAAAATTATTGTAATTGACCCCCGTAACCGAAAATAATTTTTCCAGAACGATTTGAAATTTTTTAATTTTGTCAAAAAATTTGTCCACCTACCTGAATTTTTTTCTCGAAAGTGCATAAGATTTGGGGGGTATGTCTATTCACAAAAAATTATTGTAATTGCCCAGCGTAACCGAAAATAATTTTTCCAGAACGATTTGTAATTTTTTATTTTTGTCGAAAAATTTAGGCACGATTTTTCTTAAAAACTCGTTTTTCGTTTTTAATAAATTTGGTTGGCGCTGCGCAGAAAAGTTGTTTAATACTTTTTTGTAGGTATCCATTAATTCTAGTTTCCCCCGAAATTTCAATGAAATATATTCACTATTGTAGAAATTATGGTCGTTTGAAAATTGGACCATTTTTATGGGGGTTTTTCTAATTTTGCGATGTCAAGGATCAACTTTACGAATATTTTTGCGATTGCTGCATATTCTCCACTAAAATACGCGTTGTTTGCCTTTTGAAACATTCAAATCCTCCAAACCGTTCAAAAGTTATGATATTTTGAACATTTGTTTGACATTTCGAGAAAGCATTTCTGGCCAGAAATTATGTTTTCGGTAAAGAATTTTTTTCTCGAAAGTGGTTAGGATTTCAGGAGTGTGTCTATTGACCAAAAATGAGTATAATTGACCCCTGCAACCAAAAATAATTTTTTCAGAATGTTTTGAAATTTTGTAATTTAATTTTTTAATAACTTTTTAACGAAGCCTCAGTCAAAAAATTGATATTCTTGATTTTCGTGTTATTTTGGTCTCTAGAATCTCCCATTAAAATTTAAAAATTTCCAGGGTTGGCCGAACATCCTGTATAAGAAACATACTTTTCTTCTTTATATTATATAATAAATATAATATTTTCTTTTGTATATATATGTAAAATAATTAGTTAATGAGATATTTGAGCTTGTCGTCGTTTTAATACATCGTCCACGATCTGTTTTTGTTTTTGATATTATTTAATATAAAAAAGCTAGCTCCAAATATAAAGCAAAGAAATAATCAAATTAGTATTTTGATGAATGTTTAAGTTTTAATTCTCGTTCATTCCTTATTTCTGTTAATTCGTCCCTTTTGTAGTATTACAATATGCAAACGCTATCCGTTTATTAAATAAAACAAAAGATTTATTTGTTCACTGCAATAATAACTCGTGGCACCTTGGTTGAAAATCGCTGCTCCATAGAGATAAAATGTAAATTAAAATTTCATTACAAAATTCTGTTTATCTTTTCATATAATAAAACCACTGAATGAAATTTGTCAAGCAATAAAATCAAGTAGTAAAATTCTTAACTTTCCCTTTACATTCTTTTCTCCTCTTCCTTAAACTTTAAGGGATGTGAATAATTAATTTCTTATAATAATAAAATGTTGCATCCAAGAGTAATAAGTAATATATTTATCATCCATATAAAGTAATTTATTTATTGTGAAACATGCCATGTTTTAAAGACTCGAATTTATTTTTTACATGAAAATTTCAATTATAATTTGAAACGAATTAATTTACATTTAGATGAAGTTTTACAGCAGAGATAAGTTAATAAATATAATTTGTCCATTGTCAATGAATACGACTATGATTATTAAAATATGTGTTTTGAAATTTGCTCCTTGAATTATATTCGTTCAAATAATTCGAAGAGATATAAAAAAAGAAAAACAAGACAGAAATCTTGTAATCATAATTGCATGGTACCAAACAAAATCTTTTTAATTAGAGAATGAAAAGAATGAGTTTTTTCAATGGTGTTTCTAAACAGTAACGCGACGCTGTTTTCTTCTTACTTGACACAAGAATACATGACCTAATAGTTGACATTTAACGCATCCTGTAACACATTACCAGTGTCCTCTTTATAGAAATTAAAAAGAAAAGATCTTTGCTCGTATTAAAATGTATTTGAATCGTGGCGTTCATAGATAATAAAGCTTGATATAAAAAAAAAAAACAAAAATTGGTTTAAAGATTTTCAACGCTGGTCGTTGCTCGAATCTTTTAAAAAGATCCAACAAAATGAAATGTACAAAAATAAAATACTTTCGTGGGATAATAATGAAAATGAGAAATACAATTGTAGTTGTTAAAATAAAGTTCGTTGCACCATCGTGTACCTCGTATGGAATTGACTTGGAGCCTACGATCGTCCAAGAGAGGGTCTACTGGACTTGGAGTCTCCGCCTGCACCCTGGATCTCGTCGTTTCCGGTGGCTGAGGGCTCGTGCTATCCGCCCCCCAACTTGGCCCGCCGAATGTTGAGAGACTTCCCTCCATTTACGTTCCACACTCGCGTGTTTCATTTAAGATTCACTGACAACTAATTCTCGAATACATTGCGTTGGTTTTCGTCGATCACTCGCAACAGTTCGCGTCACACTTTCGTACCATTATCCACCAAAAAATCTCAACAGTCGTCCCTTAGGAAACACTCGTAAACAGTTCTCTGTCATGGGGGACTCATCGAAGGGATGTTTAAGATCTAGTTCGATCAATCGCGAGATCGTGAGTCGAATAAAACACCGTGGTTAACGTACTTCGAACACGTTGCACACTGTGTCCCGCAAAAGAAACGGGATTGGACGTCCCCAGGAGACTCGGGAAGTTTCTTTTCCGCGGTCTAAAGAGGATTGTTCGTCGAAAGAAATTAGCGTCGACGCGTAACCGATTTTTGCTCGTTCGACGGAAATGCATGAGCGCGATTTCTTAGACTCCGCTTTATCAAATGTATCACGACGAAGCTATAGTCTCCCCAAAATGCTGCAAAGAAATAAACAATCCTCAGGAAATTACTCACGTTTCAATCTGCACTAGAAACGTTATTTACTCTTTAAAGGTTCATAAAAAGTAACAGAATTTGTATCGTTTTCGATGTTCTAATATAATAGTAATTTTTTAAAATTGAGTATACTATAATATATGTAAATTTAGTAACCTTCGTTAGCTTTCGAAATGCCACCTAAACATTTTAGAAAAAATGGAATTTTCCAATACTTAAATTACAGAAATAAGTACAAGTCTCGTGATCTAATGAATTGTATTGTATTTCTACAAATAAATATTAGTAATTTAAATATTTTCTTTGATTCTGTGCAATTTTTCTTGCACAGCTGTTCCTGTAAATTCATTATTAAAATTACTATTTCTTTCTCTATGTCCAATTTAAATTTTCATGTTGTCTAGTTGCATATAACATTGGATTTTGATCCATTAAATGTCGAAATAATTAAACAAATTAATAAACTTCTGCTTAACTTTTCATGATATAAAACCAAGTGATCTGACAGTAATCAAAAGTGAAATGAGAGAAGGAATATATTTCATTATATGTTTATCACCTGTCCCTAAATATTTAAAAATAACATGTAATAGCGTTTTCAATATAAAGTGTTCCTGTAACTATTACTTCTTTAATTTTGAATTCACCATTAAATTAAAATGAGTAAAAATGAGTAAAAATGGTTTCTGATGGTGTATTATTCGTTTGACTAATGAACTATCAACGATTTATATATTAAAATAAAATGTGTTTTTTCGGACTATTGATAAAAGATCGACAAGGAAGTAGTTAACGCATTCACAGACATAAACACCTACTTAAAACTATGACTCTTGTAAAAGAGTTTCAAGGCATTTTTTAATCAAAATCACGACGTCATTACAAGTTTCCTCGATATACACAAAACTGAACGTCCATAACGTTATTAAACGTGCTGACGTATTACACAAACTAGTAAACGAAACTTATAGATTGAGAATATGTTAATAATAATTTCTTATATAATATAAAAAAAAGTTTTAAACAAAGCAGGCTTAATAAACATCCCTTGCCAGTCCTCATTATCGATTGCTCGATTCATAATGAAAACTCTATACCTAATCCTATTTAATCTTAATCAGTATTCCTTGTAACATGGTTTTAAAATAATGAAGAAATAAATTTAGAGTATATTAGTTTATGCAATTATACAGGGTGTTCGGCCACCTCTAGCAAAAATTTTAATGAGCGATAGTAGAGGCCAAAATAAGACAAAAATCAAGAATACTAATTTGTTGGTGGAAGCTTCGTTAAAAAGTTATTAACGTTTAAAGTGCCGCTCTTACTGAATTTTTTTCTCGAAAATGCGCAAGATTTCGGGGGTATGTCTATTCACCAAAAATGACTGTAATTGAACCCTACAACCGAAAATAATTTTTCCACAACGATTTGCAATTTTTTAATTTTCTCGAATAATTTCACACCTTCTCTATTTTTTTTCTCGAAAGTGAGCAGGATTTCGTGGGTATGTCTAATGACAAAAACTGATTGTAATTGACCCCCGCAACCGAAAATAATTTTTCCACAACGATTTGCAATTTTTTTTCTCCGTTGAAAAATTTAGGCACCTAATTGGATTTTCAGTAAGGAATTTTTTTCTCGAAAGTGCGTACGATTTCGGAGGTATGTGTAATGATAAAAAATGATTGTAATTGATCCCCGCAACCGAAAATAATTTTTTTAAAACGATTTGAAAAATTTTTTTTCGCCGAAAAATTTCAGCACCTACTCGATTTTTTTTCTCGAAAGTAGATAGGATTTCGGAGGTATGTGTACTCACCAAAAATGATTGTAGTTGACCCCCGCAACCGAAAATAATTTTTCCAGAACGATTTGAAATTTTTGAATTTAATTGTTAATAACTTTTTAACGAAGCTTCCATCAACAAATTAGTATTCTTGATTTTCGTCTTATTTTGGCCTCTACTATCGCTCATTAAAATTTTTGCTAGAGGTGGCCGAACACCCTGTATAACCCTATATAGCTATATATAATTTGTATATAACTATACAAATAATCAAGCTATACATATATCTATATTTTGAAACACTGATTTCATTGTTTTTCCCATATGTCTATCGTTATAACCCAAAGATAATAGATAAAACAATTTTCCTCACTCGAATGCACACAATTGAAAGATTGTTTTTACTAAAAATTGCCTATTAATTTTTAGCCATTATTACATTATATATTTTTTAAGAATGTTCTATTCAAATGGTATTATTTCAAATTATCTCGTGCTTGTTTGGATTTAAAAGATTAATATGTTTATTATCCTTAATAAATAAACAAACGTCGTTTACCCTTAAAATTTAGTTCCTCTTCAAACTTCTAAAAGGTTATTTAAAACTGCAATCAATTTTGCCAGTAAAAGAGAAACGAAAATTATCGATTCTTTTATTTTTATTTACATGTTTTCGATTGAAAAATTAATTGTTATTTTAGATCACTTCTGCGAAATTTGAAGAGAACTCGAATCTTAAGGGTTGAAAACGTGTACTGCTTTCTTGTTAAAACTAATAAACATTTTAATGTTTTAAAATACTAATTTAGTTAATAAAAATATTATTGTGCAATCAATTAATATTACATTGTTATATATTAATACATTAACCAGCATTGATTGTACAATAAATTATGGTACAATCGTATTATTTCTTTAAAAAAAAAATAACTTGGTATATTTAACGCTTTGCTAATATACATCGTAAAAAATTCGTTTCAACAGAGGCCGACTATATTTCAATTTAATTTTGTTTTCCTTACGTCCGGAGTGTTTATTTGAATTCGAATTTAGTGTGTTCGTAATATGTGCGCGGTAAACGATAGAAGAGTAAGTATATTTTTTAATTATGGCAGTAAATTCTAATCGTGTTTGTTATTTAGATATAGATTGCAGACACAACAATATTAAATAAAATTTCTTTGTTTCTGACTTTAAAACCATAGACTAACGTTAAATGTAAGTTATTTATCTGTAATTAAAAATCGTACTGTGATTGTGCAATTGCAAGTGTATTCCAATATTTATAATCATACTACAAGTAAGGTTAGATTGAAAAGCAGCCTCAAATTTTATCTCGTTATCGCGTAAAATATTTTCATATAAAATAATATGCATACTGTACCCACGTGTACGATAAAATTAATAATAATAATTCTGTTAATACAAATAATGTGTAAATACATTATTATATTACTAACAAATGAAAAATGTGCCCTCATATTTTCTTTTATCAAATCTAGGTATGAATATTGTAAAATGTATTACAGATTTAATATTTTGTAAGTAGAAACAGTGAATAATGAACAGACGTGCGAACCAAATCGTATTCATAAACATTCGTAAACATTATTAGAATGGAACCTCGTTTATCTGAACCTTTGTGTAGATCACTGACATATGTACATAATTTATTCTAAAACACTCAACTATTAGTAACAAATATAATAATAGCCTTATGGATCACCTTGTATTAAGAAAAATAATAAATAGTATAATTAACGTGTACAAACTGAATTTATATTACTGAAAGTAATTAAATTTTATTCGAAAACTTTAGACTTGAAATTTTCTTCAAGCGAGTAGGATATAGTAAATCAGCTTTATTTGATTCTAGTTGTGTTTGAATCACGTTTGGGGCTCCACATTATAAAGGACTTGCAACCCCTTAATCCATATACATGATAGGAACAAATGAAAAATATACCCTCATCATCAGATTCTTTTTGTTGAATTTAGGTATATTTATTCTAAAAAGTGTTACAGATTGAATATTTATATTGTTTCGATGATGGACATCGGTATAAGTAGAAACAGCGTGTAATGAACAGGCGCGCCAATTGTATTCAATTGTACATATACAGGGTGTTCAGCCACCCCAAGGAAAAATTTTAATGGGGGATTCTAGAGGCCAAAATAAGACGAAAATCAAGAATACCAATTTGTTGATGGAGGCTTCGTTAAAAAGTTATTAACGTTTAAAGTTCCGCACCGTACTGAATTTTTTTCTCCAAAATGCGCAAGATTGCGGGGGTATGTCTATTCACCAAAAATGATTGTAATTGACCCGCGCAACCGAAAATAATTTTTCCAATACGATTTGAAATTTTTTAATTTTGTCGAAAAATTTCATACTTTCTTGAATTTTTTTCTAGAAAATGGAGAGGATTTCGGGGATAGGTCTATTCACCAAAAATTATTGTTATTGACTCCCGCAACCGAAAATAATTTTTCCAGAACGATTTGAAATTTTTGAATTTAATTGTTAATAACTTTTTAACGAAGCCTCCATCAACAAATTGGTATTCTTGATTTTCGTCTTATTCTGGCCTCTAGAATCTCCCATTAAAATTTTTCCCAGGGGTGGCCGAACACCCTGTATACGATGAATTTTCAAATACTATTATGTATCACAAAAACGAAGCATTATTAGAATAAACTTTATTCAAGATTTTCATCTTATTTAATATTTTGCAGACAGCTAATACTTTGCTAAAATTTTCTGTGGAATCATCAATTTTAACCACGTACAATTATTTTAAAAAACGTGCATTGAAACTAATATTACTTTTCGAAAATAATGTATAAGATTGAGACTGAACTTATACTACGTATTATTGAGATCAAATAGATGAGAAAAGTTTATATAAACTTATATCCGAAAATGCTTTATTGGGAGGATATAAGCTTTTAAAGATACTTATGATTTATTGCGACAGTTACAAGAAATGTTCGATCGGGAATGTATTCAAAATACATTTATTATTATTTCCAATATAGATGGAATATTTGAAAGAGTTCGACGAATGGAAGCCTGCATTCTTACAGAGGGAGTAATTATCGAACATTTCTTATAATTGCCACAATAAATCATAAATATCTTTAAAAGCTTATATGTTTTCAATAAAGCATTTTCGGATATGTTTATATGAACTTTTCTGATCTATCTGACATAACACGTTCACTGTCAGATCAAAACCGTATAATATTCTGCAAAAGTAAAATTTTTATTGTAGACCATTGCAAGCTATATAACCTAAAATTCGTTTCACTACTTATTTTTGTAACCTTGTTAAAATTCATAAATTCTATCGAAATTTATTTCCCCCAACTTGAGAATTAATTTTTCTAATATCATAGTGGTAAATCCTGTCACCCGTATGTGGATGACGTGGCAGTTAAAGTGTTAAATAACACGTAGTATAAGTTTAGTTCTAACCTTTTTGGACAGCCTGTATATTTAAAAGAAACCTTTTTTATTGTATTAAAAAAAATACAAGAAATCATGCTCGTGTTCGAAAATGAAAGATCTCGTTACCAAGTCGCCAGTGTGTCAACAATGCGATTGGGTTAAGATCGAACGGGGTCGAAGCTGACCCAAACGTTAAAATCCGTGAACGTTGAAGGATCGAAACGATCAAACGAAACGCTATCTAGGACTAAACATCTTAACTTCGATTCTCCTCGAAGCGATTTCCAGACGTGCCTATTTATACACCCCGTAACCTGGATTTCGACCAAGAATACACCCCAATCCCTACGAAGCTACCCTAAATCAATCCGAGCTTATGCCCCGCGCGACGAACAGCATCATTGGGCGAAAAGCACGCGACAAATTCCGTCTCGAGCCGAAACCTTCCGTCGTTCATCGATCACTCTCTACCTCCTGGCGGATCTGGCGGTTAGCAATCAAAATAATCCGCCCCCGCTAGCGGGGAGGGTCGGAAGGGCGGCCCGCGAAACGTCGGGAAACTCATGGAAACGAACGGGGACGCGACGGAAAACGGGCGTGAAAAAGAAACAAACACGAGAAAAGACATGTGGAAAGGAGGGAGAGAGAAGAAACGCGGCTGCTGCAGTGGCGCTCTCTCTCTCCCAGTTGCCCTCTATTTTCGTTCTCAGCTCGGTAAAGCAGCGTCTATATCGCGGCTGCGAGGGCGCCGAAGCGAGATGGAAGAAAGAGGGTGCGCGAGCGCGGGAACGGGACGAGAGAACGAGGCTGCCAGAGAGCGAGAGAAGAACGATATACGGTGGTGGTTGCGCGTAGATGCAACACACGCGCGCGCGCGCACAGAGCGGGGCTACCGTAGAGCGGAGCGATGATTCGGTGCGGCTCGTGTCCGCACAGCGTGTGTGCTTCTTTCGTCCGACAACTCTAGCGCCACGAGTAGCGTCGAGGCGCTTGCACCATACGGTCGAACATTACATAACCGAGAACGATGAACCCAGAGTACAGTCACCCGGCACGCTCGCATCTTTGACGTGCGTCATGCCGCTGCCTCGAGGAGAGTGCAGAGCGCCGGCTACTATACCCGGAACTCCCGAAATCGAAGCCACTTTGTGCCCGTGGTTGCGCGCTTTGTTCAACCGCCACCGTCGTCACGTTTCCACCGCGTGCGTGCAATCACGCAACCCCTTCCCGTTCAACACCGTGCGAAACACGGCACGTTAAACGCTGCAAGTAGAAAGATTCGGTCCGTCGTTTTCGAAACTCGCGGAGTAGTAGATAAAAATTATTTTGGAATGTGAAGATTCCAATAAATAGAGTTGCTTGTATGGAAAATTAACTTCATTAACGCGTTGGCTGATTTTTCACTAAGAAACTAAAAAAAATTAATTCTCAGGATTAGATATTAAAGGAAGTAAATTTAGATAGGACCAATTGTCTAAAAACGAAGTTTCGTTTTCGTGGACAGTTTGAGGACTTCGGTCATTTTTGAAACTCGTAGAAAAGTAGATAAAAATTATTTTGGAAAGCGAAGATTCCAATGAGTACAATAAAAGTTGCTCGAATGGAAAGTTAACTGTATTAACAAATTGACTGCTATATCGTCTATAGGTGATAGGGTGATAGGGTTTGCTACTATGGAACTAGAAAAATTTTAATGGGAGATTAATTCTCAAATTGAGATGTTTAGGAAAATACATTTCAAAAGTATTTGTGAATTATAGTAAGGTTACAAAAATAAACACTGAAACAAATTTTAAGTTATATACTTTACAATGGTCTAAAGTCAAATTTTAGTCTTGCAGAATACAGCAATGTTTGGATAAGTGTGAGTCATTTTCGATCGGATAAGTGAACGGTAGTTATTCTCACTACTGAGAGGGGATTTCCCTTGACACACCCACGAAGCTCAACGTAGAGCGGACCGCGTATTATAACCTAATCTGGGCTCGAATATCGGTGAGACAATACATACTACATAATGTAAAGATGAAACTTTTTTATTTTTATTATTATTATTTTAATTTAACTGTATTAAAAGTGTACACGTCTTCGTTGCATAAATAATCAATTTTAAACAAGTATAACAGAATAAAAGTTAATAGAAATGTCCAAAAAATTAAAAATTTACAATGAAAACAATATAATAATAAAGAAATTGTAAACATAGTTATTGGTCAGATCAAAATAATGATTGTCCACACATTCGACAGAGATTGCTACTTTTAGTCAGATCAATTTATTATACAAACGTTCTATTACTATTATATACACCTTGTTCAATATATAATTTGAAAGGAAAAAATAAATTCATTTGGCAATTGAGAAGGAACTAAAATTGTTGAAAAAGATAAGTGTATTTTGTTATTTATGTTATTCTTTACAAATATGAAGAGAAATATAGAGATGGATGACACGTGTCACCTACGCGACTAAGTACAGGTTATAAATTATGTATTTTTAAATACAACACAATCTGTTTCTATGTTTAAAATACAAATTTAGGGTCATGCTGCTGCCTTGAGGAGAGTGCAGAGCATTGGCTATTTATTATAATCAGAACTCTCGAAGTCGAAGCTACTTTGTGCCCGTAGATGTGGGCTTTGTTCGGCCGCCATGCTGTCCCGTTTCAACCGCGTGCGTGCATGCACGTGACCTCTTTTCGAACACCGTGTGAAACATGACATATAGCTTATGACAAGTGGAAAGATTCGTTCCGTAACTTTCGCAACTCGTACGTAAAGAAGGAAAGAATCATTTACGAGGATACAGATTCCAATAAATCGATTTAAAATTGTTTTTATGAAGAATCAATAGACGATAAATGAATTCAGTATTAAATGCAAGTCTGTATATTACTTCTCGACAAATTTTAAGTAAAATCCAGATCTCAATTCACGTAAACTTGATTAATTCTGTAAAACCTAGATCCTGAAGCTCATGAGCTTTATTATTATACAGGGTGTCTCACCCGATTTTGACATCTTGATTTTCTCGCTATTGTTACTCGTAACAAAAAATGTTTCAGCGGAGGCTTGAATGGCATCGAGTGGAGCATATTCTGATGTTATTAGTTTTTTTGTGAGTGCACGCGTAAAGGTCATATAAAGGTCAACTTTGTTTTTTTAAATGGAACGAGGTATTTTTTAATACATCAATCGATTCAGCTGGGCAATCGTTATAAAAAAGTATTAACTGTGTAACGTCAAAAAATTAGTAGTTCAGGAGATATTTCAATTTAAGTAATTCTAAAACACCATTACTGTTGTACTAAGACGTTAGCGTTTATTTACAGGAATAGTTCAACGTAACGACCATTTACATCACTTGTCATTACTTAAGCTATATAAAAAAAGTTATTTAATAACAAGAATAGTTAGTTTTTAATTGGATAGTAAAAATTGACTACAGTGATATCTTAGAATGAAATACAATGAAATTCATATGAAATAGACTTATGGCATAAAAAGAAGTTATTTAATAATAAGAATAATTTTCATATATCGAATGAAAATTACTAATAGATTTATGTAATTTTTAATTGGATAGTAAAAATTGACTATAGTGATATCTTAAAATGAAATACAATGAAATTCTTATGAAATAGCCTTATGCTATAAAAAAAGCTATTTAATTATAAGAATAGTTAGTTTTTATTTGGATAGTAACTACTAAATAAACGCTAACGTCTTAATACAACAGTAATGGTGTTTTAGAATTATTTAAATTGAAATATCTCTTGAACTACTAATTTTTCGACGTTACATAGTTAGTACTTTTTTATAACGATTGTCCAGCTGAATCGATCGATGTATTAAAAAATACCTCGTTCCATTTAAAAAAACAAAGTTGACCTTTATATGACCTTTACGCGTCCACTCACGAAAAAACTAATAACATCAGAATATGCTCCACTCGATGCCATTCAAGCCTCCGCTGAAACATTTTTTGTTACGAGTAACAATAGCGAGAAAATGAAGATGTCAAAATCGGGTGAGACACCCTGTATATGAGTTACATAATTTAGTGAAACCTACATTTTGATGCACACGAACAGTTCATACTGTAAAGAAAAATTATCCCATAGAAGGTGGAACAAAAAAGAATTAAATAAGGCTAGATTTAAGTTACAGAACTCATAAATATTTGCTAGCTTTTTATGTTGAATTTGATCGATGTAATGATACGAAAATGTATCCTAATTAAAAATACAAATTTTAGGGCATGAATGTGAAGAAGATACAAAGAATTATATGCACCAATATTTACGCCAATAAGTATGCTTGGTATGCAGCAAAACTCTACGACGTAAGGAAAGTTTTCCAAAATGTAAACCAAATTTCCTATTCGATGGAAATATTAAAAAAATAACTGCTAGAGTGATATTTCTAAAATTTACGTGTTCCCTGTTTTTACTACAACTATCATCGTTGTACATAATGTACAATTATATATTTTGATGAAAAGTAGCATTTTTAAGTTTGTACAGCGTAAACAAATTTAAAACCTATTACAAATAAAGACATATGCACGAATATATATAGTTGCAACAAAAATTAAACATTATAGTGGATGCTTTCAAGTACAGTCTAATTAATTTCAAGAAATAAATACAAGCAAGAATGAAGAAATAATTTCGTCCAACCGAATAGAGATAACTATCAATTTTATTAATCAACAAAGTTTTCTGAAGTATTATAAATTTCGATAGCTAATAACTCGAAAAATATATAATATATTTTTGTAAAGAGAGTGTCGAAATCTATTTGTGTACAAAATTTCAGTTATATCGGCGAGTGAGTTAAATCTCCTTGTTGGCCAGTAATGAGAATCCGTAAGACCAGCGATGGAGTCGTTAATTTGATTCGTCGGCAACTTACGATCTTTGCATAGTACTACACTCAGAACTCCCGAAATCGAAGCCACTTTGTGGCAGTGGTTGCGTGCTTTGTTCAGCCGCGCGGTGACCCGTTTCAATTCCGTGCGTGCATCCACGCGACCATACACACACGCGATACACGCACCACTCCACGACGCTGTTTGCTAAATTGCGGAAACAGAGATCCATTGGACGCGTCTCGATTTTGCGACTGCTGCCCGCTAGAAATTATGCGATCTTGCACGCACAGTAGATTCAATTCTTACTTTTACACGATAGATTTTTCCACAGATCCCCGTACGAAACTAGATACTGGTTAGAATAAAATAAAAAATTTGTTCCCGTAACTATCGAAACCCACGTAAAATAAAGAGAAAGCTTCTAATGTATCTTAGGGAAAATTTATTTCTAAAAAGTGAAATTTATAAATTTTTAACGTAGGTAAATTTACTTATTTTTATTATACAAAACCAACGGCATTGCACTCGTAAAGTAAATTTTCATTTACTGCAAGAGATAAGATACGAGAAAATAAAGCGTGCAAAGGGGCGAGCTGGAGTGCTGTTTCTAAACATAACCTCAGCCTCGAAGTTTAGAGGGCTAATTAGGGGAAGAGGGTGTTTGTTAAATCTGAATGCCCGTTAAATTTAAATGTTCGCAAAATAGTGACTATATGGAAAAAGGGCAGTGGAATGCGAAGTACGTGTAGAGAGGGAACTTCAAACACACCAGAATCATTACTAGACTGGGGATTTTTATGCAAATTCACATTTTTATTAAAAGAATTAATGAAACGGAAGCTTCGCAGAGGGCTGTCTCAACCCCTAAATATAATAATTCGTATCTTACTTTAAGTATTTCTTATATTTTTGCATATTAAATGCATTGTGTAGATTTTTGAGGATTAAAATTTCCCATAAATGCATAAACATCCGCAGTCTAATCATTACAAATCTGCACGGGACCATAAAAAAAAGAATTATTTGATCATATATTTAAACAAATATTTAAATTCCTGAATAATTTCTCAAAATTATAGTTGAAAGAGTATGTTGTAAAGGATCAAGATACTTCGAGGAGAATATCTTAATATTTTAAATTAGAAATAAATACTTAAATACAGATTACTATTATAATATAAATCATTGAAAAATATTAAACGAGTAATTTTTTTGTGTTGACTGATACTCATGTTCGGGAGATGAAAACCTACCCTTAAAATTGTGGATTAAATATCTATTTGATTCAATTTTTCAAAAATTAACAAAGGTAAAAAGAAATTTTCATTGTAAAAAATGTTTGGTGCTTGGCAAGCAATACCAGTATCAAAATAAAAATATTAATTATCATCGACATACCATGTTATTATAGCGTTATTGTAGTCAATCAGATAGCTTTTTTTATAATTAATTCTTGAAGACATATTTTTGCCACCTGATAATTAACAGATGAAACTAATAAATACTCACACATTCATGAAGAAAAACAGTTTCTGTGTCGTTCCACGAATTAATTAAAAGCAGTATAGTAGTTTATTTTGAACAATAAGTTGCCATAACCCAGTTAACGAAACTTTTGAACTAATGATTTAAATTACATGGATTAACAAACGAACACCTCATTTGCAGCTTTGAGGATAGTTTTTTATTTATATACATTTTAAACAAGAATATCTGCTGATGAGAAACGTATGTGCATAATATTTTTTATCAAAATCGATATGTTATAAAGAATGTTATTCTAAAGGGCTGTTTTTTCCAGTAGATTTTTTCAAACAGATACAATCGAGACTACTATGCTATAAACTGCTACGCAGTTATCGAAATCAGTCGATCGTTAGGCGAGTTTCAGTGTCTTTAGAAATAGATAAACACTTACGAAATATTCGAAGCGACGTTGTTATGAGCACGCGGAACGTTTCTCATACAAATGCATCCAAACGTGGTATCTGACGAAGATAAAAAGTATCTACGACTCATATAAAATTCCAATTATGAAAGGAACAACGAAGAAGAGGTATGAACGAAAAAAGAATTTTTTTAAGAACCTTTCTAAAACGGTTTCTTTTCTATAAACCTTAAATGTTAGCTTAACTCGATGTTAGCACTAAACACGTGCTCTTTAATCAAGACTTTTCTTTTAAAAAAACATCACTCTACAGTGTTTGAAAAAAGTATTCGTACATCACGCGATGGTCTAAATTAAATAGCAATAACAATTAAATAGCTATAACTTTCCATAATGGATATTACATTTTCAAACGTAAAATGAAATGTAATTAATTAATTTATTTTAGCTGCATATTCTAATATCAATATATTGAGATTAATACTGTGTTATAATTCTTGTAAACTAATATTAAAACTTTAACCCCGTTTGTTTTCCTCAAATTTATATGGCTCAAAATAAAATGTAAACTTTCATAAATGTTGTAATTCTTAATATTTATTTTTCATGTCTCGCGACGTTACGTTGTTTATAATACTCTTTACGTACTTTCTATTATCTAAAAACCCTGTCTTTCTAATTTAAATAAAACGCGTGAAAGTAGTAGCAGCCCGTTTGACGCAGACAGTTGCTCAGAAATAAGCACAGGAGATTCTTCCTTAATTCGAGCCTCCATTACTCGAATCTTCTACAATCGAAACACTTTTCTATTCAAACGTAGCATAACTTTGTGAATCATGCCTCATCCTACTGAAATATTTTTTTATAACGATTGAAACTGACCCTAATCGTAACAATTCAACATGAAACATAATAGCATCGAAACAGTGAATGGTCGAAACCTAACATGCACCTTCAATAGCTTGTAAATTATACATTGTACAAAGGATCGTGGTATGCAAAAATTGTATTGCGTCAAGGGGATCACTAGACGACGATGAATTTTGGAAAAAATTTTTGATGAGAGAACTCGATAGATTAATGAATTAAGAGAATAAAAACATTATGGTATATTTAACTTAAGTGTTCGGTTACTAAGGCATAACAATTTGACCTTGACCGATCTCGAATCACAGGTCGTTCAACTCGACCTTCAAACAGAACATTTTCTAATATATACAACTTCCCGATTCAAGGCGATGAGATATGCAAACGACATCATTCCTAAGATAACAGTTCCAATATTTAATTAGCTTAACATCTCTAAAACCGTTACTTTTAGGATACGTGCACCTTAAAATATTCACTTCTAGAACTAGCTAATTTATCGAATCCTGCCATAAGAAATAGGACATTTCACGTAAAAGAACGATATTGGTTTCCAAATCTTTCAAGTGTCTTACGACCATATCGCGTGCTTCGTCCTATATACTGCATTGATTTGTATTATTATTCATAACTAAATTAAAAAATGTTCCTGTCGTCAGAAAATTCCCGTGCCCGGGCAGTCTTGTCTTTTTTTAAAATACGAATAACGATGATTGTATTGCGCCCGTGCGCCGTATGTGGTGCACGAACGGTGAACGGGTTAAGCGATTTTGCGTCGAGGATAAATCAATCGAGCTGGACAGCGAAAAGATACCACTACCTACGAAGCCGGCGAAGTCGAAACCAGTTAATCACGCAACGTCCGTAAGTTCTCTCGAGTGGCTGCCTTAAGGTTTTCTAGACGAAGACGGAGCGAGCAAATAGAAAGAAGCAAATAGCGTAAAGACCATAGTGTACCCGGAACTCTCGAAACTGAAGCCGCATCGTCGCGTAGCTTCTTTGAAGTAGTCGGTTGAAAATCTTAAGACGGGTGTCTGCGAGCTACGCGGCACAGCTAACGCGTATATCCGGAAATAACGAAATTCGAACTTACTTCCTTGTACTGCGTCGGGCTGCTTCCAGTCGAGATAACTCGAAGCGTGAAACGGCGCTCTTAATGCGACGAGAAGGGAGCGAAAGAAACATGTCGTCAGATTTTATGACAGTAGAAATAAGTGGAAAGAAGATCTATCAACGTTTAAGCATTAAAAGATTCTAATTTCGGATAGAATCACCTAGAAATAGATAGCTGATAGAAGGTGTCGGGATTTATAAGTCACGACTTAACTATCGAAAGAAGAATATTATTGGAGACAATGCTTGACGAGATTCGTTTGCAGAACTACAAATGTGCGAGCATGCCTCAAGTTCCGATTTGTAGAACGCGGTTGGATGAGCAAGAGCCGATTGGATAACTCCCAGCATATTCCTGGAGGTATGGACAAGTTTCCCGAAGCCGACGTAGATATTACGTTTGAACGTTTCAAAGCAAGCTAAAACTTTGGAGCAACTCCGTGCAAATAGATACAAATCGTTCGTTATTATCGAATAAATGAATTTGATTTTTTTTCACGTCGATGTAGTTTACATGCACGCTCTATTGAAATTAACAACCAATAATATTCCACTTGGAGTTCAAAGTATACAAAATAGCTATTTCAGATTTATGATTGTCCAGCGTAAATAACTACTCGCTTGCAACAAGTCTCGAGGCGGCTCTTAACCGACAGTTCACATCGTGCTTTACGCGAACAATGTTTCGGCTGAATTCGCATCCGTTTTGCGTAGAATTCAATAGTGAGGGTGCTCGCCCACCCCTGGGAAAAATTTGAATGGGAGATTCCAGAGGCCAAAATAAGACGAAAATCAAGGATACTAATTTGTTGATTGAGGTTTCGTTACAAAGCTATAGAAATATTTCCGGCCACACAGTATAGTTTCGGTAAAGAATTTTTTTTCAAATGTACGTAGGATTTTGGGGGTCTGTGTAATCATTAAAAATGATTTTAATTGACTCCCGCAACTGAAAATAATTTTTTCGTGAATGATTTGAAATGTTTTAATTAAATTTTTTGATAACTTTTTAACGAAGCCTCAATCAACAAATTGATATTCTTGATTTTCGTCTTATTTTAACATCTAGAATCTTCCATTAAAATTTTTCCCAGGGGTGGACGAACACCCTGTATAGCTAGACGGGATCTCGCGCGTGGACAAAATTGGGAACGCAACTGGCTTCGGATGTCGATAACACGACGCGGAATACCAATCGAGAGAAACTTACAGCGTTACAAAGTGAAACAAGAAACGCGTCACGAACAACGTGTCAACACTGGCAAAACATTACGCGAGTAATATCCAATTGTCAGATCGTAACGCGTAATCTATCGCGCAGCATCTGCCGTTCAACGACGCCGATCTATCCTTATTCGATGCCCAACTCGAACCGGAGCAATCTTCCTCGTGTTACCTATTTGTTGGACGGTACTGTCAACTTTCGACTCCGTTTATCGTCGTTGGGGGTCGAGCGGAGTCGTCGAGCACGGACGCTCGAGGAGCCTCGCCGACACCGGAAGACGTTGCTCGATCATTTCGTGCACCGAGTGCGCGAACGTTCACAAATAGCCGATCGTTTTCACCGCAAGCAGAGACGCCTACACCACGAGTAGTCGCGCGCGCGCGAATCGTCGCGAAGCGGGCGCGCAAGCGCCGCATGTAAAACAAAATGTACACGTACAGGCGTGCACACGGGCTGACGGACGCACGCACGCAAGCACTGACGCACGTGCATATGCACGCGAGCACACGAAATCACACCGACGGCGAGAGGTCGCGCGTTTTCCACCTGGAGTCTTTCCAGCCGCGATGATCACTTTGTTGGCTGCACTTAACACGCACACACGTGGAATGCGACGCACGACGTCGGAGCGAGTTCGTTTTATCGGTGCCGCGTCGACGACACTACTGCTACTCCTTCGCGATCGAACCTCGAGACGAAAACACCGAGTTTCGTGAGCTCGACGAATTCCAACGCGCGAGCCGCGAGTCACAAACCGGCCACTGTGCGCTCGCGGAGAGGTGACGAGTCGAGTGCTGGAACAACGGCAACGAGCGACGGAGAAAGGGGAGAAAGGAGAATGGACAGCTCCGGAGAAAGAAACGAAGAGGGCCAACCGAGGAAAATGCTTGGTGCACGGGGCGTCGGAGAAACGAAGGAGGCGAACGTACTCCTCGGCCAAGCGGGACCACTGGCGCGTACGCACGCACGCACGCATGGACGCACACGTGTACCGGTACGCACGCACACACGCGCACACGTAGCCCACGATGCTACCACGTTTCCTTCCTCCTCGACAATTTTGGGAGTCTCGCGCACCAACGTGCGCGCTCGCACGCGCGCGCACACACACGCACACGCGCTCTCACACACACGATACTCGGAACTGATCGGAGCGCCCGATCCGCGGCAAAGCGACACGCGGTAAGCGTTCCTACTCCCGCGAGGTCGCGCGATCACGCTTCCTGCTCGGGCTCGGTCGGGAAAACTCGCGGAAACTCCGCGCGACTGCCGCATGAATATTTCGGGGGTTTGATGAACCTCCCGGCGGAACGCGAGTCACTAGGAAATAAAGGAGACGACGAACAAGGGAGAGAGAGATAACGAGACGGACAAAGACGGAAAAACGACCAGGAGGAGGGAAAGAAACAAAGAAAAGAGGGGGAGAGATATAACGACAAAGACGGAAAAAAGAATGGTGGGGGGAGAGTGACCGAGGGAAAAAAACACGTCGTGGTAAAGCCAGATAGATGGGACGGAGAGAGAGATGAAAAAAGACGGAAACAGAAAAAAAGGGGGGATAAAGAGAAACGAGAGATGGAATGTTAGAGCGGGAAAGAGAGAGGTGTTTTTCGGGGACCGGCGTTAGCGGGTTGGCATCTCACAATATGTCAGAACTCCCCGCACCCCCCACCATCGAATGACGCCGCGTCGGGTCACTGAACTGTGCGCGCCACCGCCGATGATGGCCGAGTGCCTCACCCTTTGCTCTCCCCACCTCACCAACACCCCCACCACCCTCGCACGAGGAGAAGAGCCGAGCAAATCCGAACCGTCCCGAGGAAGGAAACTGCGCGACGATCGTCGACTGCGCAACCCCGAACGGTCGCGGAAACGCACGAACGTGATCACAAACGCGTTGGGCGCGCTTTCCGATTTCGTCCCGTGCGACGCGTTAACTTTATTAGTGCGGCTCGTTAAGGGCACCCGGGCTCCTAAATACACGTGCGTATCGTGTTTCCCTCGACGATAGTCGGAAACCACGGTCCCGGAAAGTTTGTCTTTGGGGACGGCCGTCGCCACCGCCGCGACTAATTAAAGAACCACGATGGTTTTCCGTTTACTCCTTGCCGTTTACGACTACAACTTTGATTGAGTAGCCGCGTCGCGGCAATACACGGACCCTACGTGCTGCGTCGTTGAATTTTGAGAACGGGGATAATGAAGTTACGAGATTTCTCTCGATACAGTATAATTTTTACGAGCAGGTGCTTAACCAAAGAGCATTTTATTGTTCGACATAACTTACTACAGACAGAGATACGCGATACTCTTTATGAGCATACCTTTACCTCTATTAAATTATTATTTATATCGGTAATTAAAGAATTAAAGCTCAATTTTATACGAAACTTTATAATAAGGTAAATGTCTTAATCGTACGACATATTTTTTAATAATTACTTTCAATGATAAAACATTCTCGGTATTAATTTTTATCTATATTCAAATAAAGATACGAGAACTATCTTACTGTTTCTTATAAAATGTGTTTAAATCCTTAAAAAATATATCACCGATGTTCGAATATTTAAGGGTATAACGAAGAACATAATAAGTTCTGTTTCAAGATTCATTTATGGAATTGAAACAAAATTAAAGAAAAGCGATTAATTTCTTAAATTCATTACTCGAAATCACAGTACTAAATAATTAATGAGTGTAATGATACTTATTAATACTCAAAACTATCAACAAGTAACAAATTCCCTTTTTCATCCCTAACCTTTTAATCGAAACAAAATTATCTGCAATTTTACGAAACGTTAATACAAACTCAAAAATCAATTATTTCTTTGATTTCTATCAATGCAAGATTATCAAATTTAAACGGATATTCAATTTAAAAACTATTACGAAATGGCCTCGTAACACGGCATTTAGAAAGATTTAACCTTATTTTATTTTCAATGCATCACTGGCTAAATCTGGAAAGACCTGAGCATAATGGAATCATCGAAATTTAATACCCTCGTGTATGTAGATAGTCTGCATAAAAAGAAAACTTGCTATTTGTGAACACAACGGTTATGAGGTTAATAACAATATTGAATAGAAACTAATAGGTGAGAATCTTATTATATACGTCAGATATGATGAATCTGCCCTTAAAATGTTCAATTTTACATGTTATTCCAATTACAATCCTTATCAAAGTTTCTTAATTTCTTAATTTTCGATGTCGATGAATATTTAGAAAATAATACAATTCAGTGAATACCGATATGAAAAATTTGGTTTTGTCGTAAATTATCACCAAATTTCTTGATCCAGACATCTGTGTATATGAAATGTGACGACACCGCACGAGGGTTAAAGTGATTTTCAAGTTGCAAAGTTGCGTGGAAGGGATGCAAGACTGATTCGGGGAACTCTAACTCCTCGTATTTCACAATTTCTTTTTTTCAATCGGCCTATTGCATCTTAGCCGGCGTGGTATTGCTACACGACGCGTAACAATCGGTTTTAATTTATATTCAGTGTTAATGCGATTCTACGATCGGTGTACGCTTTAGGCATTTGTGCCAAGGTCACTTTCATTTTTGTCCTGTGCATAATGCACTTAATGCAACGCACGCCGCCGTTCATCGAAAGTGTTTTGATACGATGCCCGGTACTTTTTGACGCGCTATTGCATTTTTCATCGTCGGTCGTGTCCGATGTCGCGATCGATGCTTCGAGTTGCGAGCGTCAACCTTGTTTACCCAATCGAAAAGGACAAATGGCTTTCAACTTTCAAACGCCGACTCGATCGACGAAAAAGATGTACAATTTTTTTTTTATTTGTCCTTAGTTTTCTCATCGTCATTATCATCACGCAGTGTCGTCGTCCTTCCTTGTCCTCTCTCCTTCGTCTAAACGCACACACGAACCCGCGCTTCTATACACGTTTTCCAGAAGCCTCACCCTCCTTCACGTCACTCCATTTGGTCCTCTTCCGAGCATGAATTTTGAAGCTATTGCCTCTCTCCGAGTACGTCTTCCCCCTCTTTTCGACAGATTGTCCGTCTCCGTTCACCCTTCCCACCGTGTATGCGCTTCTTTCTCACCCTCTGCTTCCCCTCCCACGCCCCTATGTCCGAATAACTCCTTCGGCGGTTCGTTCTTTCTCTCGGACACGCGCGCGCCTCCTCCCACCATCGTCACTCTCTCCCCCACCGTTCGCATCACCCGTCCTTCTTTCTCGCTTTCAGTACCCCTCTTGCCCCGCCGTATTATTGTCTCTGCCCCCGCGACTCGCCCCTCCGCCCCACCAGGGCATCGCCTCCTCTCACTTCAAGCCGTTCCCTCGGTCGTCCTCCCCCTCTTCCACGTCCCTTTCTCTCCTTCTCTCGTTTATTGCATAACCGTGCACGAGGTTGCCAACCTGCGCCGCGTAATACTCTATAAATACGTTTCGCAAATAAATAATCGCCCCGGCGATATGTCTCCTCGCGCCGGTTCCAGCGCTTCGACGCGACTACGACGACCAAGACGACGCTAGCCGCGCTGGAATTTACTCGATGAAATGGCCCGATAGCTGGAACCGATAACCGGGCACCGTCGATAAGCGGCTGTGCACGGACCAAGAATGCACGTATACGAGAGCCCAGAGCGCGAGGAAAGACGTAGGAGACGCGTGCACGCATCCGACATCCGCGACGACGACACTGGCCGCGTCGGTTTCGTGTGCAAAGTACGTAAACTGCCGACGACCACGACGCGATCGCTGGCTGCGCCGCGAGAACCTCGCGCTCCCGAGAACGTCGCCCACTCTGTCCGCGGTGTTTTGTAAGAGACGACACGGTAATGCTGATCGATTTGCCCCGGCGTTATGTAATTCGGCCGATTCGAACCGGCGTTTCCTTTTCGTGACTTCTTCCGGACGGACGGAAACTTCTCTCTCTCTCGACGTGATCGGTTAACGCGTTCACTGGCCACGTCAGATTTCCCTGTCCGGCGTTATCCGACATTTTTCCAAATTACGGCGTAACGTACAAAACTAATATTCGATAAGGAGCAGGGAAGAGTAGGATAAAACTGTATACTTTTAGTTTTTCATAATGTAATACTGCAATTTTTGTCTGACTCTTGGTACTGGTTTTAAGTCTCCCTCAAAGTATTTTAAGATACAGAATAGATCAATGTTATGATGGTAATTTGAGCCTTGGTTACAACTTGTACGTAAAGAATCAGATTTCCCTGTCCGGCGTTATCCGACATTTTTCAAATTACGGCGTAACGTACAAAACTAATATTCGACAAGGAGCAGGGAAGAGTAGGATAAAACTGTATACTTTTAGTTTTCCATAATGTAATACTGCAATTTTTGTCTGACACTTGGTACTGGTTTTAAGTCTCCCTCAAAGTATTTTGAGATACAGAATAAATCAATATTATGATTATGGTGATTTGAGCCCTGATTACAACTTGTACGTTAAGAATCAGATTTCTCTGTCCAGCGTTATCCGACATTTTTTCAAATTACGGTGTAACGTACAAAACTAATATTCGTTAATACTGTTGGATTCCAATAGAATTGACAACACTTTATTTTCTTAAGAAATTCGTACAACTTGTATTAGGTCGACTAAGTACTAGACTCTTTCTGACGATTCTTCAATATTGCAAGCTTTTATATACTATTGCTGGAGGTAGGTAGAGGTAGGGACGATGGTCAAGGGGCAGTGTGACTCAGGAAGGGTGCGAAGGTCAGGACGAGTAAGGATTAGAAATCGTGATTAGGATGTTTGGATGAGTAATGTTTGTGATGTGACTGAGTGGTGTTTCTATGGTTGCGTTGGTCATCCAACAATACCATAGAGCAGGAGAGAGTAGGATAAAACTGCATACCTTTAGTTTTCCCCTCAAAGCATTTTGAGATAAAGAATAGATCAATATTATGATGGTGATTTGAGTCTTGTTTACAACTTGTACGTAAAGAACCAATTTCAGTAAGTATAGCATTTTGTAGTTCTTGCCTAGTATTTTGACGTTTCAGTCAATCGTTTATCTTATTTCGAAATGGCGAAACGTCATGTTTATTAAATTATGGAGCATCCAATTTTGTCCCATACTTAATGTAATAGGAATTGTCGCGTCGTACAGTCATGAATAATTTCGTTATATTGACTCCTCGGCGCGGATATCTTCTTTTTCGTCTTTTGTACAGCAGATACACCGAATTTAGAGTTTTCGGGCGAACACATATGTAGGCGGGAAAGGCGAGTAGTGCTGATAAGAGGGATAATGCATTTATTTGTGATTTCTCAATTTGTGAATTTTAAATCATGGTTTAATAAATTTGATAATGAAATAAATAGAAATAAACAAACAGCATTCAAAAATACGTTTCAATATATGAAATATATAAATATTGCATTCTTGTAATGTATATACTTTTACATCAAAATAATTTGCAACAATAATCAAACGCATCGAAGAAAAGCATCGGTACAACGATCTATAATACAAAGAATTAACAGCGTAGTGCAATCCGTGTTGTTTCAAAATATTCACGAATCTTTTTCAGCAAAAAAACAGCTTAAATTCCCAACCGATTTTACACTTTGTACAAGTACTAAAAATGTAAATATTAACAAACGGTGTTCCATGACTACGAAATATTAAAAAACGTTCTACCGGGGAAAGCAACGTAAAAAGGCGAGATTCCGCGAACGGCTGTTTCCCAGCCTTCAAAGTTCTGGTTAACGAATGCAAAAAATTTTAACTATGTTCAACACTGTGTTAAGTAGCGTTGCAAGAGACTTGTAGAGGCTCACGAAAATCGCCGGGAAACCCTTTGATTCCGAAAGGTTCCGGTCGAGTGACTCCAGGTTACGTAACAGGAACCTTTAAGGCCTCTTTTCGATGCAAACTCGTTTCAGTTTCGTTCGCTTTACATCTGCATGCGCGGAGCGAGGGTAATTCGGCGCTTCTCTCTCCGCGACAGAAGGGGAGTATCGCCTCTTAGAACGATGCCCGTTTATGTACCGGTCGAAGGCTGCGCCGTAAATGGTTAAAAATCGGCCGATCCGTGAGTGAACTCGGAATCACGAAGGATGAGCCACGAGCCAATCGCGAGCACGCGGCTCGATCAGCTGTCGCGTAAATTTACACCAGGTGAATCAGAAACGATCTTCGCAAGAACGGAACGACCATGTTTTACGAGAGACGCGAACGAACTGCTCGATTCTCCTTTTACACGGTCGCGATTTAACGCGATCTAAAAAAAGAGAAGCTATTTCCGTTTTAGACGAATTTTTTTATTTACCATCGTTTCAGAAATATCTGTTATACGTACATATGCAGGGTGTACGGCCATCCCTGGGAAAAATTTGAATGGAAGATTCTAGAGACCAAAATAAGACGAAAATCAAAAATACTAATTTGTTGATGGAGACTTCGTTGAAAAGTTATTAACGTTTAAAGTTCTGCCAGTAATGAATTTTTTTCTAGAAAGTGGGTCGGATTTCGGGGATAGGTCTATTCACCAAAAATTATTGTAATTGACCCCCGCAACCGAAAATAATTTTTCCAGAACGATGTGAAATTTGTTAATTTTTTCGAAAAATTTCAGCACCTACTCGAATTGTTTTCTCGAAAGTACGTAGAATTTCGCGGGTATGTCCCTTTGCCAAAAATGATTGTAATTTACCCCTGCGTACAAAAATAATTTTTTTAGAACGATTTCAAATTTTTCAATTTCATC
Source organism: Colletes gigas (assembly GCF_013123115.1). NCBI lineage: Eukaryota > Metazoa > Arthropoda > Insecta > Hymenoptera > Colletidae > Colletes > Colletes gigas. The sequence goes on from NW_025106646.1 coordinate 5,707,627, forward strand.
GAAAAATTTGTCCACATTCCTGAATTTTTTTCTCGAAAATGCGCAGGATTTCGGCGGTGGGTCTATTGACCAAGAATGATTGTAATTGACCCCCGCAACTGAAAATAATTTTTTCAGAAAGATATAAAATTTTTTCTTTCTTGCCGAAAAATTTCAGGCCCCCCTGTCGATTTTTCTTAATCATTCGTTTTTGATTTTTAATAATTTTGTTTGATACCCTACAGAAAAGTTGTGTAATATTTTTTTGTAGATATCTATGAACTCTACTTCCCCCCCAAAATTTCAATTAAATATATTCACTATTGTAGGAGTTATGGCTGTTTGAAAATTGGGCCATTTTTATGGAGTTTTTCTCATTTTGCGGAGTCAAAGAATAACTTTTCGAATATTTTTGAAATTTCCACATATACTCCACCAAAATACGCATAGTTTGCATTTCGAAACATTGAAATCGTCCAATCTGTTCAGGAGTTGTGACATTTTAAAAATTTGCATTGGGAACAATTTCTGGCCCGAAATTATATTTTCGGTGAGGAATTTTTTCCTCGAAAATGCGTAGTATTTCGGGGGTATATAAGTAAAAATGATTGTAATCGACTCTTGCAAACGAAAATAATTTTTTTGGAATGATTTGAAAAATTTTTTTTTCGCCGTAAAATTACACACCTCGAATTTTTTTCTCGAAAGTAGGTAGGATTTTGGAGGTATGTGTATTCACCAAAAATGAGTGTAATTGAGCCCTGCAACCAAAAATAATTTTTTCAGAACGATTTGAAATTTTTTAATCTAATTTTTTAATAACTTTTTAATGAATCCTGTCGAGAAATTGATATATTTGATTTTCCTCTTATTTGAGCTTCCAGAATCTCCCATTAAAATTTTTCCCAAGGGTGGTCGAACACCCTGTATAATTCTGTAAAGATAAGTATTTTTATAATTCCGTTCTTTCTTCGAATTTTTAATAGCTTTGGGTTTGTTTAACGATTACAATGTCAATGTGTAAAATATTATACACGTGTATGCAGCTTTCCAATTTAGAGAACAGGCCACTTTTTTAGTGTTTACAGTAGAACCGCGTCGTTAAAGGTCGCTGAGTAACAAGTAAGATTGGGTGTAGTAGGCTGCGTTTGGTTAACTCGATTGTTGCAGACATTTTCAGCCCCAATTTGCTGTAATAATCGAGGTTCAACTGTGTATGTTTGCGCTCTCAGCGAAACGACGCATAATATTGTCTATTAGAAAACATTAAGGTAAACTTAAAAAGTACATCAAATTGAAGCACAGTTACTTATAATGAATATATCGAATTAAAACAATAAAAATAATAAGAGTGTATTTAATATTTATTTGCTTCAATTAGCATCATGTGTAACAAAATTGATTTACTATTCTTTAATGTAGGGCACCCTCAATTTTAACGAATTTTATTTAAACCGATATTCACGTCAGCGATGCCAGAAAGAGCTAGTCCATATTCAATATTTTTAGTTAGAACATTGGTGATGCCGATAATGGAATCTTAAAATTGCAGGCGAGCTACTTCAATTTCGTTTTAACCGATATTTTATATGTTCTGACCTCAGAGTAGAGACTTTTAATCGAATAATATCGTCTTAATCGTATAGCAATTTATTCGCAACGTTTATTCGATTGATCAGTTATATAAATATTTATTCGGTTCAGTACATAATATCATTCTATAATTTTAATTTTAAGTTTTATTCAAGTGACGAGCAAACTGCAGTTTATCTTCAATTCGCTACTCGAAATTTTTATCTAGATTTTTCTTCGTCTACAATTTTTAGAAGTTTGATACCTAAATTTTACGTTATCAAATAAAGTAAAAAGCTTACATATGTTAACGACTTATAAAAAATGTAATTGATCAGTATAATATTTGATTTTAAAAGAGAAAGTTTCATAATTTACGTATAAAATTAATCAATTTCGAAAATATAAAATCTTCACTTGGCTTTACGTAAAAACCCTGTTTCCTAGTTTAGTAGAAACATATTCCTTTATAAATACTTCTTTTTTACTTTATACCCGGTTTCAGAAAGTTACGGAGCAATTCCTCTATTTTGCCATAAGCATTACGTCTTTCTTACGTTATATTTTTGTTTGCATAATGTTACTCGGAGTGTATCTACTATATAAAAAGAGAATTGAGTGTAGAAGGATGTCGAAACCGCTTCGATCGGTTGTAACTCCGTTAAGCCCGAGACTTGGCACAAATTGCTCGGCCGAAGTTGATGTTTATTTCCATGACACTTAGAAACTCGCTGCGAAGTTTGTTGTCCCCTCGCGGCCCTGCTAAATGATGTCAGACATCGTAGCGAGGAAACGAGCGAGTGACAGCATTAATTCGTGCTGTCTTATGCGATACGCTCCAGCAGAGAATCAATCGTCCTCTGTCTAGCTAAACACGCGTTTCGACAGCGTCGCGAACGCTGTCAAACATTTGCATTGTTCTGAAAAATGTCCAATATTTTACACGATCGCGTTGCTCGATTCGTTTCGTTTGTCAACGCTGCAACTTGATTACGTTACAAGGAAGTACAGTAGTACCTACATTCAGAACTGTAACGAGGCAAAAAGGAACCCTGTCCCTGGGTACCATTTTCTAAGATCGTAGACAGATGCCCTTTGCTTTAGTTATTAGGACAACGAGGAAAAGGAGCAGAGGATTGGTTTTAATCGAAAGATTACGTCTTAAGGATCATAAAGGTACCGAACAGTTTTTAAACCAAAAATATATTGGTACTACTACTTTCTAGCCAAACACAATCAACACTGTATCCACCTCCGCTTGTCGCGTGTCGCTTGTTTATGTTAGCCCGCCTATTGATCTCTGGATCATTTCGAAAAAAATTATTTCTGTTTTGATTATTGCAAGGTAACCAAATTAAACGAGGACATTTAGTTTCCTTTGAAAAAATTATTAGGCAAATTGCATTCCAATCTGATCTAAGCACCTATCATATAGGAATATGCTTATGGTAATAAAATTTACATATTTCTTAATGAAATGATTCATTTTAACATTTTAACATGTTCAACGAAAGTGACTTTTTAACCAGTTAACTGTGGCGATCTTTTTGCAAAGCGCGCACCAGTGTGTGTCGCGATAATCAAACGATGACGGGTATAGACGACAAACACAGAGTATGTGTAATATGAAATTAGGTTGTAATAAAATGACTTTTATTTTTTTCATTTCATTACTCACATTTATTTATTTACTGAAATTAACATAAATATTTTGTATATGAACGAAAAAAAAACATGATAAATCAATTTCTTACTTTAACGTGCTGTTAGAGAATGGCGTTGAGCGAAGCATGGTACAATGCATAATGAATATATGAATCCGTAATTGCTTCTGTGATGACTAATAAAAGACAACGATACATTTACGAAAACTAATTCGTAGTATATGTGGTTTTTTTATATTAATTATTTATAATTTTTATTTGTTTGTTTCATTTTGCCTTGACCTCGAAACATTTTAAACATATTAAAATTTACGAATATAATTTAGTTTTCGCCAAAATTACAATTTAAATATCAAATTGTATCAAAATTTTACGCATGACGGATATAGTCGTCATGACACAAAATTCTGCCACATCTGCATGACGGATATAGTCGTCAAACACACTTAACTGGTTAAAAAGAAAACTAAACTTATAACTGATACTACATCATGAAATTCAATTGTTTATATTCGATATCTGTGTGTTTGTGATTTCCCTATAGTTCCTACAGTTTTTATCCAATTGAGATGAAGTTCCGAATAGTTGTTCTTTATGACCCGACAGGCAGAATAGGATACTTAATTTGGAAATATATTAATATAAACCAGGTTATAAACATGTGGAGAGTTTTCTATCAAACGGCACTTGTTTTGCACATTATATGTGCTATAAAACTTCTGATCTAATAGGAAATTTTTAGTCTGAGTAACGCAGCTATGACAAAGTAAATACCTAAATAAAATTTAAAAGAGAGTCTCAATTTGTCTAAGAAAATACCTTAATCATCCGTCATACTTCTAGGGCGAATATACTAGTTTAAAATAACTTGCATTTAATAAATGTCGCCATTCCTAAATTGTAGTTCAAAGAAATTATTCAAATTTATTATTTGGATATTGATGACTTCTTTTCTAGTCCATTATTTGCAATATATAGTGTAGTATATATCATTAATTTATTATTGAATGCGTTTGCCAAGTATTTAATTTGGTCCGAAACTTTTTTTAAAAATAATCTTCCTGTATTTAATAAATAAAAAATTCACTAATCCAGCCGAAGTAAATGAATGGAATTTAATTCAGACCTAATTCAAACCACTGCACTGGTGCAGTACTCGAACTAATCTGCACTGCAATCGCTAGAAATAAGCAAAATTCAGAATTCATGATCGATGTTGCATTCGTGGAACTCTGAAGGCAACTTTTTTCCAGCCCTCCTACAATTATACGGGACAATAACAGCATTAGGTAACTCGTGACTTAATTCTCTGTTTAAAAATCAACGCGGTTAAGCTTTCGATAGAGATTCAATATTAAAAAATTCTAAAGTATTCTTAACTTCAAGAATTTTATATTCAAAATTTAATTAAACGAATATAAAAATAAATAAATGAAGATTAATATTATAATTAATAGCAAAATTCTTAGCTACAATTGCTCTTAAGATAAAAGTAAACAAACAAATATTTCAGAAAGCTAACTCTTCCTTTTCGATATATCAGAACATCAAAGGAAATAACGGTGATTTTGTGTTTATGTATTTAATATTTACACGCTAAAATGAGGGAAATTACTTAATTTAATGAAAAACTACTCCGTAAACGAATTATTTTATTATCGTATAAACGGATCGGACACAATTTTACAGTGAAATTATAGTAGAGCAAAAGTTGCTCCAATAAATATGATTAATATGCTCCATAATTAGAGTCAATTCGACCCGCGCGAGTTCACCGCTACACCTGCGCTGACAAGCTGAAAATTTTCACGTGTAACGGAGCGATCTTTTCATTCGCGGCGACTTTAGTCGTGCTTATCGCGTATCTGCGCTCGAAACGGGAGCTTGGGGCTGCATTCCGTTTATCCAAATATCTTTTTATCGCTTTCTCTCCGCGCAGACGGGTTGCGTGCAGCCGCTGAAGCGAGCGCGCGCGTTTGTCGTCGCGAGTCGCGAGTCGGCGCGAATCTCGGGATGTATGTAGGTCAGGCTATAGAATAATCAGTATGGAGGTAGATTCTTACGAACGAGTGCAAACGTTCACCGCGCTTTTCATATTTCTCTTCTTTCTTCCACCTTCTTCGCCGCGCCATCCGCGGAATCGTTGAAGAATAGACGGACTCTTTCCACCGCGTATTAGACATTGTCGTTCTCGATTGGCGAACGATTGCATCGTCGGTATTCTATCGAGCAGAGATGGGCGAGATCCCTATCTGGATAAAAATCTCGAACAACGAACAGAAGATAAACAATCGTTTATCCCATACTCGTGAAATAAACACAAAGTGCAACGGAGTCAAACGCTTAGAATGAAGCATGTTTTTATATCAGTTTTATGCTCTTTTCTTTTTGCTTTACTTCAATTGAGAAAATCAATTGCATCTACATTTTATATCGAATCAGATACTTTCAAATCGATGCACTTTTTTCTTCTCTACAAAGAGGCATTAAGAGACTCATGACTTAAAATTAATCTTTCCGTTCACCAAAATGGCGCTCTAGTATATAATTCTGTAAGATATCTTTAAATTGCAATAACTTTTGAATTAGTAATTAAGGCACAAGTCTCTTCATACTTTCTTGTAAAGAAAAAAAAGTGTATCCATTGAAGCATTTAAAATGTTAATGCAGTTGAATGTTTTAATTGCATTAATGCAAAACAATGCATGGAAGACTAATATCAAAACATGCTCCATTGTAAACTATTCAAACATTATAACAATATAACTTATTTGTATAAAAGTTTCAATTATAAAATAAAATATTTCATAGTGAGCAAGTACAAATTTAACTGTTGAAGTGAGCGATCGTATCGTATGGATTCTGTCAAGCAGAAATCGAAACGTAATATATATAATTATTGTTTTAAAAACATATTTTGATCAAATCCACAGAAGACAAATTACAATTGAAGAATTTTGTACAAATTTCGTAAAAACGTTTGTAGTTGATTAGCTAAATGCAATCGTAATCGTAATCGTAATCGAATAAACGTCACGAATAAATTCCTATAGGTTGATCTTATTGATTGTTATTATTCGAATAAAATTTTGCCCAGCTCTGCTATCGAGGTTACCGATAAAATGATTCGTATCGTTTGTTATCTTGCACGGAGACAACGCGTTGTTTGAAGTGTGTTGCTGCAACGATGAAAAAAAATCTGCAAAACTCTTTGTTGGACGAGAAAAGTTGTACGATCATCAAAGACATTTCCAACTGACCCAAAATCGATAAAATCGTCCGATAGCGTTCTTGACGTAGAAATTCTTGGATGTGTTTTTGCTACGGCTAATTCTGTGATCGTTGAAATAAACCTGATTTGCTAAAGGACATAAGTTTATTTTCAAAGTTTTCTAGGAACTGGTATACAAAAGTGTCAGTTTACGCTTAAACATAGCAAATTGAGAAACTTTAATAAGACAGTTTTACTCAAAAAGCAAAGTAATAAGATTTGTCAATACTAATAACAATTTTATTATTAAATAATATTGAATCAGAAGATCCTAAAATGTTACGTATAAGTTTGCCAAAGATTTTCACATTTATTTTTGTACTTGCTTCAATAAATAATGTGTACAGACTTCAAATTAAAAAATATAACAATTATAATTTAATTCAACTTTAGGGGCTGAATCAAAACGTTCGTGAAAAGGAAGTTTAAGAAATTCTGATTTATAAAAGTGATTTATACGTACTACTTTAAAAAAAAATATAAAGAAATTCTTAAGATACAGTTAAATAATTTAAGTTTTCTCTGTAACCGCTAGAAACAAGACATTGATCTTACGGTTGGGGGGAACGAACGTAACACAGTATATCGGCAAGAGGCATCGAACGCATGGAACGCCTACGCCTATGCAACAGTGGCTAAAGATACACGAGACGAAATATAGCTTGACGATCTCCGGAAATAAGGAACTGATTATGCAGCGTGGAGAGTCGAACGCGATGCAGATTTCATCGATGAGAAATATCGAGTGCATGGATCTTCCGTGTTATCGATCTTCTCGACACCCACGGCTGCACACTTCTGGCCCAAGATACGCGAGACGAAATACAGCGCGATGATCTCCGGAAATAAGGAGACTATGTAGCAACGATAACCGAGCTGCATTGCAGATTTTATCGGCGTGGAACGTCGAACGGTAACTCCCGCTTACCGATTCCCAGGCTACGCCTATGCATCTTTGACCAGAGACGCGCGAAGCAAAAAGAATACACTTATTGCCCATAGTTGAGCAAATTTTATTTTCGAATCTGTCATTGTTAGATCTTCTAGAAAGTTCTAGTCATTTAAAAAAGAAAAGTAATAAACTTGTATACTGTTCATTAATATTTAATTTACAATGTAATTTTCATTAATGTTACCGGAAATAACTGTATGATAAACGGCCAAAACTTTCTGGTAAACTTAATATAATTTCAAAATTTGTATTTGCTGTTTGTCCTACTATAAAAGGCTCGATACAGGGTGTTCGGTCACCCCTGGGAAAAAATTTTAATAGGAGATTCTGGAGACCAAAATAAGACGACAATCAAGAATACTAATTTGTTGATTGAGGCTTCGTTAAAAAGTTATTATTAACGTTTAAAGTTCCACCTGTAGAACGGTACATTTTTCTGGGGCTTTAGAGCTCCATTAATACGCATTGTTTGAATTTTGAAATATTAAAATTATTCAATTCGTTCAGAAATTATGATGTCTTCAACATTCGCATGAAATTTTGGGGTAACATTTCTGGCCACTCATTATACATATTTTCGGTAAGGAATTTTTTTTTCGAAAGTGCGTAGGAATTCAAGGGTACGTCTATTGATAAAAAATAATTGTAATTGATCCCTGCAAACAAAAATAATTTTTTTAGAATGATTTGGAATTTTTTAATTTTGTCGACTTTCAGCACCTACTCGAATTTTTTTCTCGAAAGTGCGTAGGAATCGGGAGGTATGCCTATTCACCAAAAATGATTGTAATTGTCCCCCGAAACTAAAAATAATTTTTTCAGAATGATTTTTAGTAACTTTTTAACGAAGCCTTTTAACGATTTTCGTCTTATTTTGGCCCCCAGAATCGCCCATTACAATTTTTCCCAGGGATTGCCGAACACTCTATATATTTCGATCAAATCTTGTAGACGTCTGTCCAATTTATGGAATAGGCTAATGGAATAAATAAAACAGCTGTATTTGTTTATTATTGGGTAATGATAAAACAGAAAGATCCTAACTAATAACTTTGAATAAAAAGTAAGGAATTCTGCGATGGTCACCAAGTTGACTCCCGTCTATATTGTCGATCCGTCACACTGTGGATCGCGAGGATGACCGATCTCGAGGATTGCGTAACGCGATCGAGGCGGGAACGGGAGATGCAAACGGCCCTTGAGGCCGAGCAGTGCGCAACCGCGAAGGAGTCCCGCTCGCCCGCAGACAAGAATGACCGTTACAGTTTCCTTAAGCGAATTCAGATGTAGCAACGCTTGCGACACTGCGTAGCATGGACAGAAGGGTAAACCGTAACGCGCGGCGCGGCGGTCGATCGACGAACGAGCGGTGCCAAGATCGCTCGAAAAGATTTTTGAATTTGGGCCGCGCCCGACGCGAATAGCTCGGAAACGCATCGGTCGATTCAATCGGTTAAACATTGTCTTCCGTTTCTCGCGGTCATTCATTATGTATTTTCGTCGCACGCGGTCTGCTACGGACGCGTACATCGCGGATAAATTGTAGCCCGTTACGCGCGGATTTATCGCGTCAGCTACACCGAGTAACGGTCGCGGATACGAGACTGATTTGCATCTCGTTGTCGGCGGACTGCTAACAGCGAGCCGCGTCTCGCGTAGCCTTTGTCGTTCCGATACACCTTTCGTTTTCGAAGACGGCTAACACGGTAGCGTAACTAAAGGATGAGTGGGGCAGGGAGGGGGGATCCACCTATCGTGACACACTGTATAACTGGATGTTAATGCATTGACCAGTGTTCTAAAAAGAACCCATTTTCTCAGTAAGTTTCTGATAAATAGATTCAATATAGTGTTTGATCCCTTTTAAATTTGAGGCTAATTAAAAATTGGGTCATTTTGAAAATAGTAAAAATGCTTCAAGTATTAAGATACAATAGTTATATTGAAAATACTACTAGTTTCTGTCGCTGATAGTAAAAACATAAAAAGAAGGAGTATTGTTTATTTTTTAAGGAATAACATTATCTAACTCATTAAACTGGCACTTTTGATCTATTATACTTCAACGAAAAGAAACATTTCTTTTCCACGGGAAACGAAATTGGCGAGGAATGTTTTCTTCTACTGATATATGAAGTTGCTGAGAATCTTTTGGATGATAAATATGAGCCCTATACTACTATACACTATTATTATAGTATTTAAATATCAATGATGTATTTTTAGCCGTTGAAATTCAGTTAGTTTTGTAAGTAATGATCCGTGTCTTTATGTGACTATTGGGTATTGAATGGTGTAATTAGTGGAATAGTTCAATGGCGGCACCGAAATGGAAATTAAATAAAAATAAATTTTCGTCCGTGCAAAATCAGTAAAATGCTTTCTGAATATCCCTGCGACTTCTTTCATTGAAAGACTTCTCTAGAGTCACAAACATAGTGATTGCAAAAAGAAACCATTTGCAGTCGAGAAATACAAACGCGTTACTTTCTGTATTTCATAGACTTGATATATTTATTAAGTTGTAATATTAGTCGAGATTTCGTCTCTTTTTCCGGTATGTCTTTAGAAGTATGTACACATCTTTTAGGTTATGTAAACACCTGTCCTTGGAAAGAGTACATTTATATTAACTTATAATACTGTTATAAACTATATCGAGTAATATTTATACCCATTGTAATAGCAAGATTGGAAGTATAATTTTATTGAAACATAATATTGTTTCAACGACGTGATATTTACTGAATTATTTTAAAAAACTGAAGAGCATGTGTATACATATATTGGAAAGTATGGATGTACATATTTAACCTAGATATAAGCCTGGCCAGTAAATCTTTCAGTATGTATTCACATGCTCCACAATTTTTCAAATAATTCAATAAATAACACGTGAGTGTAATTATATTAACTTTTACTAAAATTACAACTCTTTAAATTTTTTATTATTTTCAACTAGTTGGGTTTAAACTTTTTTTTATCAACTACTTACGTAATCACTTCTTTTTAATGACATTAGTGGTTCAACGATTCTCGATAAAGACGTTTGTAATGTTAATAACCGTAGCTTTCCCAATCCTATTCATTCCTGCCAATGATACTTTCCAATTTATGAATTAATTTGTGTCTTATTCCTACAGTTAGACCTACGCGGTTCTGCTTCGAGCCTATTATTTGTTTCATGCTAAACTGTGACGATTAGTGTTCATTTTAACCGTTACAGAAGAATGTTTCAATAGGAGGAGGCATATTCTACAAGGACACGCTATGTTTGAATAATAGAACGTTTGAAGAGTAGAATGTCCCAACGGTACAGCATTCGGGTAACGGAGGTTTAGATAAAGAATCTCCTACTGTATTTTAACCTAATCTTCTTTACACGCATCTGTTCGTGAATCTGCACGTCCATAGTCTTCATGCTATTCTTATTGCTTGCAATCTTCTTTTATTAAGAAAACTTTTCTTCTCCATGCTCCTTTGTACCCATTAGCATTGCAATTATTCTATTTTCTTTGTCTTTCGTTTTTCTATACTATCATAGGTTAAATATAGTACATCGCCTTTTCTACTATTCCATACATATATACGATGATTCAAAATGATGGGACAAGCAGAAACATTCAAATGGCCCAAGAAAATATAAATCGAAGAATTCTGTACCATTTTACAATTTGAAACTTGCGCGCTGTTTAAATCATAATAAGCTGCGCGCGCACCCACGGTCACATGTTTCCTAAATGCTGGAATAACTAATAGTATTTTTTGGATTCTTCCAGGACTTTGAGTATTAATACTCCGTTGGAACAGTCAGAATAATTTTTGCAGCGAAACCGAGCGTATTGTACAAAGACACAGTACAATGGCGAGATAAAAATAATTGTGGAATAGTGCGATAGAAAATAATAGAAAGATAGTGTGGCAAAAATAATAGTGTGATAAAAATAATAGAGTAATAGTGTGATAAAAATAAAAATAAAATTTCTTAAATAACCATAACGATATGCTTTCAACTTTTCACTACAGTGTAATAAGTGTAAAAGAATCAAATTTAAGGTTCACAAATAAACCAACAAATTGAAATTGTATTTATCATTAATTATAAATGTAGTTCTTAATTGCATAGTAATAAATAACATTTAGTGTTAAGTGTTTAGTTTTCAAATTATAAATAAATTTTGTTAAATATTAACTGTATTGTTATGCATACGGATATATTTATACAAATAAAATGGATATATGTAAATATGCAATTTTTTCTTTCTAATATTCTATTCGTTTTTTAAATCTATTTTTTCATCGAGTTACTGAAAATTAAAATAAAATAAAATGTAGATTTAACTCGTTACTAACTCAGCGAGTAATGGTTAAAAGATGAAATTCTATCGGCCCCCTGATGCTCGTTATAACCCAATTCGAATGTACATTTCACGTGCAAATAAACTACTCTGATTTACAAAATAATAAAATCCATATTTTATATTTTTCTGCAACGCCAAAGAATTTCAATAGGCGAACTTAGGAAGCTTTGTTCCAGCAGGGATGGACAAAATTGTGTTCCAATAACAGATAACCAAAAAGACCGACGTATAGCAATTTATCAGCGATTTATTTTTTGTTATTTCACCAATTCATCAGAAATATTTTCAATCTATTTTAATGCGTAATATAGAAAACCTGTGTAGTTGACGCAAAAAGTGAATAAAACTCCATTGAAAAAGTAATTATAAAGTCGCAATCATAAAATAAATACAATTCCAAAAGCAAATCTCCAAAACTAAGTTTCATTAACTTTTTAACCTTCTTGCACTTTCGTATAAATTATTCATGAAATTCAACGATCTTAGATAAATTTCAAATTAGCAGAACATTTAAGTTTTGATCAATCTCACATCACGATGGAAAAATATTGTTTAATGCGGTCAAACGCGAACGTTTAAATATTTCAAAACGGGAAATATGTGAGTTTTTGCCCACTTTCATAATAACCGGTATGTATATTTGAATCTTCGTACTACGTTTCGACCACGCTCCGGGTGGCCATCTTTGGGCGCAATATTGTATTACATTTGAAATTTACATTTAAAATACGCGATCAAAAATATCCCAGAACGCGGATATGTTTTAGGTACAGTTGTTTATATTCAATTCGTTATTCGAAATTTATAATTATGTTGCCCATCTTTGTGCCCCAGACGATGTTATCCGCTGTTTGCGCGAGGTTTCGATTTTACGGAACGGTTACCCGTGCATGTCTACGAACGAGTCTTATTCTATAAGCGGCGGCTAATAGCCGCGCTATATCTCCCGGCGTCGATTCGATCGCGAGTTAACGTCTATTACCGCTGCACGGGTTAGTGTTAACACCGTTCACGATCGAATACGACACTCTTAGCCCCTGGCCGCGCTTACGGTCGGGTTCCTCGAGGCTCTAGCCAGCAAACGAAAAAGCTCCGGACAGTTTCTCGTGCGAGGAAAGTCAACGTTTTTCCAGCGGTCAATACGGGAATCTAACTGGCGACCGGGTGTCGGAAGGTTAGTAACTTGGTCAACGGTGAACGACCGAGGGAGGGAACTGCGCATGCGCCAGTACGCCGGTGACCCAGATGCGCGCAACGTGATTGCCGCTCGGCCGTTCTCGCCGATTCTCGGCGACCCTCGGGGCCTCTCGCGGTCGCCTCGCGGTTGACCCACATCGCTGCTACTCGCGGCACTCGCCATCGCTCGCGCGCTGTTCGCGCTGCTCTCTCTCTCGCTCGCTCTCTCTCTCTGTATCTCTTTTTCTCTCTATATATCTACGACCACGGTACGCCGATGCGCTTCTCCTTTGCACCGACTCTCTCGATGATTCTCTTTCGAGTATCCCGCGAGAATTGGATAGGGTTAGAACGATGACGACGGGTGTTAATTTGATGGAGATTGAGCGAACGAGAGAGGGATCGTTAATTAGAAAATACGTTCTTTGCAGTTTGGTAACCGACAGTGGCGCACCCAGAAACTCACTTGTGGGGGTGCAACTGAAAATTATTTTATTACGATACTTTCCGTTTTAAACAGAATTTTATTGAAAATGGAGAAAATGTTTAATGCTAGATTTACGGAATTTGTCTATTTCACGGATTTCAGATTTTATACTTGAGGTTACAGAAGTTATAAATGTTATTTTTTATGAATTTATTTTGAATTTTATCGACGTGATGATATGAATATATATCTTAATTACTAAGAAAGGAATTTTAATGTACCAATAAATGTAACTGTTTTTGATACACATAGGTTCGTACATCTAGTGTTAATCGTAATGTAGGAAATATTTTGTCGACATAATATTAATATTTAAAAAAAAACATAGTGATGACAATAATATATTTTCAGTCTTCATTTTTTATTATCTTAACTCTTTACTTTACGTTTTAATATTTTCCACCACTCTACGAAACTATCAGAAAACACAGAAATCTGATAATTTTAATTTCAGTTATAATTATATAATCCAGTTTATAGTTTTCAGCTTATAGTTAATTTAATTATTATAGATTTTCAAAGTTTACCAATGTTTATCAAAGTTTAAGTTTTAGTAAGTTTAAACCTAAGTCTATTAAGGTTTTCTAAAGTTTGTCAGATTTCATCATTGTGGTTAAGTACTAGACAATATAGCTTATGTTAGATTATTGAAACGATTTTGTTTTTTCGGTTTCACAAGAAAATGCAATTTCAGATAGATGCAAACGTTATAAAATTTTAATTGATAAACCTATATTCAATTATCATTTTTTTCTTTTATATGTCTCTTTTTATGAATCGTAATTTGTTATGAAAACATTGGATTAATTTTAAAAAATTTAAGTGTCATCGAAGAAGGAAAAAGTCATAAAACTGAGCTAATCTGAGGAAAAAGTAATTATTATATTAATAAGAAGTGGGGAGATATTGACATGTTTCTAATGCATGGAATTTGTTGTGTATCCTTTTGTTTTACTTTATATTATATTTCTGGAATGATTGATGATTTCTATATACGGGGTATTAATATCAATAATTTGTTGAAAATATTTAATGTAAGGATGGAGAAATATTAACATAGGAATGTCATGTTTTATTGTGAAGCGTAGAGTTACGTTGGGAGGCGGATCCTTTGGCGAGCATGAATCAACAGAAATGGATCTGGCATTTGGGTCGAGAATTTGCTCGAACAGGTTGTGTTTGGTTAGAAAATTTGACTACTAACACCGAGAAAAGTTGAAAAGACGACAAGAATAAAAGTTCTGTTGCTCTTTACAACTTTCGTTAGAAGTTTTATTTTTGTTTATTTTGTCTTAAAAATACAAAAAGTTGAAACGTTTGAACATAAGACTGGGGAAGTTCTGTAATAACGTTACCAACCTTTTTTTGATTCGAAAATATTTAATGGTAGTTATTTTAGTACTTCGTACTCAATTATTTAGTAATCAATTTAAATATTTATTTAAATATAAATAATACTTATTTAAGTTGATTATTTCGTTGTAGATGGAAATAAATTTAACATGTTTCATTTAGTTGGAGGCGCCATGGCCGTAAACAAAGTACATACATGACTTAATGTAAGAAACTTTAGAACTATTCTTGTCCGTGGTTTGTTCGTGTATTCTCACGTATAACAAAATTTTTAATGATTACAAAATGAATATTTATAGCACGTGGGGGCTGCAATTGTTTCCTTGCGCCCCCTTGGATGCGTCACTGGTAACCAAGAAGTCTGTAAGCATTCAAGGAGGTCACGCGGTACATTGATAGGTTGAACGTCTGACGTGCGACTGACTGATGTCACTTGCGATTCGATGTAGGGTGAATAGTATGCGACGACTAGTTAATTAGAAAATATACCCTTTGTAATTTAGCGTTTGGGATATACTCGAACAAATAGAACGTCGATAAAAAATTTAATCGTTCGATGTTGTCCGCGATTTGACAAAATATGCACAGTTCGCTAAACGTGTAGTCTATAAATACTTGATTTGACTTGACGGTCATTATTCGATTGGCACGTAATGATTTAATGAAAATGTCGAGCAAGGAACGTCAGGATTACTTAAAGAGACATCTGATGGAATCGCTTGTTGCTTGATGAGAATTGAGTAATGTGAACGGTGCAGCGTGCACGCAATTGAAAAAAAAAATGCTTATAAGTGTACAACAGTGATAAACATACTTGACGATTTACTCGCAACGTTCATTTTGTGGAACGGTTAGGATATGCTAATTTTTACTTATTTATTTAACGTCGATTTGGTTTAAAACGATAAATTGACATGTTTTTGACATTTAGTATGAATTATAAATTTGTCAAATAAACAATCATGTATGGTTATATTATACGTCTGGTATAGTGACCCAGTGATTTAAAAAGTAGAATAATCATAAATAGATATTTTATTTCACGATTCATAAGGAATACAGGAAAAGTTGAAAAATATAATTTATTCCAATTTTTGCAATAAAGTTTGATTATTTTGGCAAACGTGATCTTTGCACTTCTTGGTCAAACTTCAAAACGCTATATCTCCGTTTCTATTTGTTATTGAGAGTTCTGCAAGGACTCGTTCTTTTCTGTTAAAAATTAGTATAAAATCATGATTTTACTTTTTTTGTGAAATTCTGCATAGTTTTGAAGAATAACTTCCGAATATTCTTTAAATGTAATTCTATAAAGTAAAATATATTAAATTCACATCTAAATACACCTACCAATGCATTGAAACCTCTAAATTTGTCTAAAAGATCGATTCGATGATGTTTACATTTTATATTTTTTACATTGATATATTGTTGTCTTTCCTATGTAAGTTATAATTTTTTACGCGCAATTCTGATTGTCTAGACAGTATTTCGTTCGACGGTAAATAACATTTCATTTCGTAAGTCGGATCGTAATTTTTATCGAACAACGAACATTTTCGATGCTCGAAATTTGACCCGGGCAAGAATTTTTCTCTGACATTTATTCGTTAAATAATTCGAGCGAATAACAAAATCGCAAAAAGAACGTGTGCAGCGATAATTTAAAAATTCGGAGCCTGCCGGCACATGCGATTCGAGAGAAATTGGAGGGTCCGAGAGAAAATATGAAAAGGCACGGTGTGCCTGTACTTGAAACTGAGTCACTCAAGCGTTGCTCGCTCGCGACTACCCCACTCGTGTCTCTATTTCGCTATCTTTTTGCTCGCAGCGAGAGTGCGAATTCTGTTTTATTATCAAACGAATCGACGCGATATTTTTGCAGGATTCATTATACCACCGATTTCTATGTTCCCACCGACGATAACGAACGCGCCGCCCCCACAACGGAAACGCGATTTTCCTTCGAAAGGGAATAACTCAACTTCATCGCGGTCGTAATACGCGTAAGAATGTGTTCATTTTTCGACCCACTGAAACTCCACTCGATATTTCATTACAACGCGTGTCGTGCTTTCGAAACAGCAGGTTATCCGTGGCCAGCGCATTATCGCTGAAAAGAATTAGAAGGTATAATTAATCGGGGACTCGTTTTCTCCGTCGTTTCGCATTATCTGGGTGTTATATCTGTGCTGGCGAGTTACAAACATTCGTAGGAGGAAAGGCTCACGCACGCGTGGTATTTCTTCCAATACCGTGCCGATTTACACGCTGTTCGCTCCTAGAAGCGTAAGAATGTTGAAAGGAATCGCGGCACCTTGAACACCGCCAGCGGTTCGACTATCGTATATGGTTAATAATATTGACCCTCCGCGATCCTGTGTCGAGCTCCATATTCCGTTTCAGTCGGCCCCAACATACCTACTTTTTATTACTATCGTATCTATTTTTCGTAATATTGTACAGTGAACTGTACACAATAATTATTTAATCAGTATTAGTAATATAATGTAATTGAGACGAGATTGGATCAATTTGTTTTTATATTACACTGTTCGTCAACAACGTTTAAATCGAAGATCGAATATAATTATTTCACATTCACGAGAAAAATAAAGATTATGCAGTACCTTTCAATCGTAATGTGCAAGTAAAAGTAAAAGAAACGTGTTATAAATGTGGAGCATGTGCAAGAAAGCCTGGTTTGCAACATATTTTTGCAAGTTATTGCTTCGTTTATATTAAGCGTATTCCTGTGAATTAGGCTTTAAGGAAATTAAATGTATTTACTAATACGAAATATCAAAGATGTCGCGGACTGTGAAGAATTAAATATGGCGTCCAACAACATAAGTAATTTTAGGGACGAAAATTATGAATGTGATTAAGAATGGGACGAAAACCAAAAAGGAGACAAATTTCTAAACGAAAAATTGTATCCAATTTGTTTGAACAGGGGAAAGTTTACTCGGTTATAATAAAAATTATTGATAAAAGTTGCTGTACAACGTGGAATTCGATTAAACATTTCGTTGGCAAAGGAAACATGATGAATGCTTCGGTGGTCGTAAGGAAAAGTTGAATGACAAGGAAGAAAAAGAAAAGTTGCAAATTTAACGAAGAAAGATCCTGAAACTTCTTCAGAAACAGCGGCACATTTGAAAGGCAAATGCAATTCAAAATTGTACGACAGTTTGAAGAATGCTTAAAAGCAAAAGAATAGAATTTGCAAATAATTACAGGCAAGTTCTGAGACACGGTATTTGTCTCAGAGGAAAATGATTTTAATATTTTTCTTTCGAAGAATCTTTGATTCACTTTTAAATATGGGGATGGAGGATGATATTTTATTTAATTTTGAAAGCACAATTTTTATTATTCGCTAGTAAATCGTTTTTAATGCCTATTGATTTTATTTTTTATTAGAATTGGAAACAAAAATTAAACACGGAGGTATTCCTCGAAAAATGGCATAATTAGATAACAACCAGAAAATTAAGTCTGATGATAGATTGATTGAAAAATCTAAGTGAACGGCTAATAAATATTGAACGAAGTAATTGTTAATATTTATGTTTCAAAATTTTAAGTGTGGCAAAGCTTCTATTCAGAGGAAGACTATTCATGTATACTTTACTATTTATTTTGAATATACAGTCGCTTAACCATATACTTCTCTCTTCAGTTATTAACTTCTAACTTATAATTTTATAACGAATTAGTATCTATAAGTACTCATCTATTCCAGTAAATATTGCTTTGTAATAATATAACGTAAAAATAAATTTTTTATTAATTTTAATTGTTTCTGACACGATTCTTAGTAATGTTTCCTCTTTATGCAGCATTAGTTAAATAAATGTAGTAGAATACGTTTATTAGTCTGTTGTTCCTAAAACTTTATTCATTATAAGTAGAAATCTACCCTCATCTTTTACAATAAAAATTATTTTTTCCCCTATAGATACTACAAATTCATTCGATTCAAACTACGTAAAATGTAAGATGAAAGAATATCTCAAATAATGCTAGAAGTCAAATACAGCAGAAGGTATTCTATTGTGACCAAATCATTAGCTTCACATCTATTATCAGTTATCAGTTTCATATGGTAGAAGTATATTATTATCACTTTAAAGCTGCCTTACATATTAAAATAGTCAATGTATGAATCTACTATTTTATATTTACTATTTTAATATATAAACATATGAATTTATTACTTCAACAGATTTTCCAAAAAGTGATTTGATTTCTGTTTTTTTTTCAAATAAATTTTGTTCAATACATGACATACTTTATAATTACAAAACAATACTTCATTTACCTAAACAATGTATATGTATACAATATATTGAAACCGTTGAGAAACGTTGAAAATTGTATTAAGAGGATGCCAAAAAGTATTCAAACTATGATTCACGTTAAGGGAGGTTTCTGTGATAGTAACAGGTTTTCCAAAAGTGATTTGATTTCTGTTTTATATGCTTAGATAAATTAAGTATTGTTTTGCAATTAAAAAGTATTTCAAGTATTGAATAAAATTTATTTGAGAGAAAGCACAAATCTCAGAAACCTCCCCTGGCGTGTCACAGCTGGAATACTTTTTGGCATCCTTTCAATACAATTTTTAACGTTTCTCAACAGTTTTCAATTCTCCATAATGGGGCTAAATCTTAGTCATTGTTTCTATACGATTTGCTGATTTCATTGGTGATTTTGCATTTTAAAAACTCCCAAATACTTTTAATAGTATTCAAATTTAGAGTCTTTTTATCGAAAGCTTTGCTAATGTAATCTTAACTCTATCAATAATGCCCCTTTCTTTGATTCTAAAATTTACTTTTGTCACATAAAACTAATCAATATGCCTTGCTCGAGTATTATACATTTGAATCATTAATTCTGAATTAAATTTTCTAAAAAGAATTAAACAGAAAATTCTATTTTTCTCCGATCTGCTTTTATTAAACAATTTGAGCTCTGTTGACCGTTTTGTTGGTTATCGAATAAGGCGTTCGATTCGAGACTGGATTCGAACCTATTTGCGACGTGCTCGATTCCATTGCTAGTAACGCGACGGGTTTTATTAATCGTTAGCTTTGATTACGTTTCGCGGTTAACGATACCTTTATCGGCTTGATTTATCTCGTCTGCCTACCTTTTTCCCCCCCCAAACCGTGTCTGGGCGTACACACTTTTCACTTCCCGATCGATGTTCGTCATTTAAAGTTACGGCATATTGATTTTAATGCGGCACTCGCGTTCTCCAAACGCTAGTCCCGCTCCTAGCCCGCTCGCCGGATGCGACCGAAGGAATTAATCCCATTCAGGCTCGTCGTTTCTTTTTCTGGCGATACCGTTTGAAGAATATCCATAATGAAGTTCATTTCGTCCCCAAGGAAACGGCACGAAGGGGACTTTAGTTTTCAAGTGGCCCTGAAGTGGCGACTATCCTTCTTTCCGCTCGACCCTTTTCTTCCTACGCTTTAGCGGCGAACTAACGAGCAAAGCGTATCAAGCTTCCGTCGTGGAATTAAGCGATTGATAAACAGTCGATGACGAAGAGGTCGTTCGATAAATAAATTTCGAACGCGAGATCGTACGGTACGTGTGCATGGTTCATCTTGCTTCGACGTAACAAACATTCCATTAATTTTAAAACCCATTTTACAGAGTCGAGAAAATTTCATTCGTGACCAACGAGCACAAATTTCAAATTTGTTTGCAAACTATCTTCCGTTTGGGTTTCGCTCGTAAATTAGAATTTCTTCAACAGCTAGTTAACTAGCGAATCTAAAATTTTAATTCGTCGGTCGTTAATATAATTTGTCCAACTTTGATATTATACAACTTCGTATCGAAGAAAACTGTAGAACATTTATAATGAAAGTAAATAATGCTCGAGTCAGCGTAATTTTTAGTTAGGTTGATCCATCAAAATTGCACTTTAAAAATTTCATTTTCGATATTTGGTATCCCATCAAGGATGTCCAAGAGAATATTTTTCTTCTTGACACTCATATTTATTTGAATATCACCTAATTTTCACGATTTCTTGATTTCTTTGCTTTCGAACATTATCAAACCTGTTGCTTACATTCATATAAAAAAAAAGTTTCATTGAAATATACATTAATTTCAAAAAATAATCTCAGTTGTATATCTCCATTATAATTATTTTGTAATCTTATGTTTAATATATATTGTAAATAAAACGTTAATAGACATTTGTAAAGTATATAGTGTAAAACAAATAAATAACAGTAATGTAAGTTTCCACAAACATTTTTTTTTTAACTAGAATTAATTATATTAAAGAACATCAAAGAACACCTTAGAAAATATTTTATTTATAATATATATTAAATAAAAGGGATATTATATTTAAGAATACATACTTTGCTTGATATTTTCTAAGCTATTCTTTGATTTTTGTAAGTTCAATTAATTCTAGTTTCTGTTAATATGATGTTTTGGTAAAAGAAAATGTTTGTAAAGGTTTATGTTACTGTTATTTTTATATACTGTTATGTTTATGTCTCGATATTATTGAATACTTATAAGTGTCCTATTTATAGAACATTCATTCAAAATTTTCTTTCGTACGATACAAATTCAATTATGATAATTGTAACTGATTACCATCCAGTTTTAAAAACTAATAATAACAAGTACTGTTAGCATGGCCTTAATTTTTTCAAAAAATTTCTCTTAATAATCCAAAGTTGAAATTGCAAGTTTCAAAGGAAATTAAGGAAAAACTCGCATATTACAAAGAGTCCAGTGACAGATGGAAAGCTCAATGTCACTGAATATTTTCTCCCTATACTGTCGATGCAAATATGTGTATACAATATGCAGATTGCAAAGGCAAAAGTCAAGTTCTTCATATCAAACGCGTTTATGGTTAGCTACAAAAAATTCTACTCGTCTGTATCGTAAGCAGGAGCAATTATTTTTTATTTGTTTTTAATAAATTCATTTAATTAATTGCATTAGTGTTTAGCGTTTTTAGGTATAAATTAATGTATTCTAAAAGTTTCTATATAGTGATCTAGAATCATTTGCGGACATATTGTTAAATTTTGTACGATTTATAGCTTAGAAACTGATCAACGCGAGAAATTAAGTTATTATGCACAACTATTGCTTCGTAATAAAACAATAGAATGAAATGCTCATAAATTACATAAGTTTATGGTCGATTTTTAACTTTTAGCATACACATCTGATTTTCTAAGGAATTTTCGATTTTACACATGTATTATTTACTTGCTTGGGAACATCGAGCACTCAAAAACTACAAAATTACAAAATTAAGAATTCTATACATTTTTTGCAGCATTTGATTGCCTTAAAAATTGATTACTTTTACAAGACGTAATTAATAATGATATCAACTGGTATTAAAACCCGACTTGATAAACATTTTGTCAACAAATCCTGTTAGTTTTGAGAAACTAGTATTACGTTACTTCCAGGGAGATAGAAAAAAGTGGTAGAACACAACGTCAGTTTTTTAATAATTTCGTAACATTTATAACATTTTGCACATCTAAGATTACAGTAACAAAATGAAAAGGACTCAGGCACAATTTAATACTTAAAAATTGTTCACCCTAAAGATTCAACAAATCTCGAGGGTTGTCTATCGCTGGAACAACTTTTCATTATGGGGGATACTTTGTATGAAACGACTTTTCTCCGCTTTTGGGGGGTAAATGGCCGTGCATCACCGACGCTTTGTGTCGCCACGATAAAACGCGCTCGTCATTTAGTTCCGTTTATTTTTAGTCTGCTTGTTGCCACCGGTACAATAGCCTTTATTCGATTTGACGAAAGGAGTCCAGGCACGCGTCGCATAGTGCGCGAAAATGCCAGAAAGTTAGCCAAAACTGCATTTTTCGAAGCAACGAATATGGTTCAAACGAGTCACAGTATCATTAAACACGATTTAAAAGTAGAAGAAACAGTAAAAGTTAGCATAAAAAAGTAATTTCAAAAGTGTTAAATCATTTCAATGTTTATTTATTTAGATAACTGACAAGGTAACGTCATTCTGTTGAGATTACCTTCAATTTGCATACATACTTTGATTCCCTTTTTGTTTTATTGGAAATGATATTTCTGTGATTAAATAAGGAGTCGATTGTTTAATAATTTCTAATATATTCACGTATTGCATCTTAAAACTTTTCTCTGTGTTCTCTACCCTTTCTACTCTTGCAATTTGCAGAAAATTCAAGAGTAATATAAAACTTTATACAAGCAGTAGTTTGGTGTTGAAGCTATAACTGTAAGTACATATTTTTCTATGAAATTAATACGAGAAGTTTTAAATGCACTTTTCTCAAAACTTTATTTTTTAAACTTGCTTTCATGATATCACAAGATCTAGTTGAAAAAATTTTCTACAGATACGCCTTTATCGCAGGAACTAGAAATCCTTAAAAATATTAAGTTTTATTATTCTTTTTAATATGCTCAACGTAAGGAAAAGCTAAAAAATATAAATTCAGAATTTAAAGTTTCGCCATCTTTTTAATTATCGAGATTTTAACTTCTTTCTAGTTCCTGCTATTAATACACCCTTCCTAATGACCCTTCTACCCTTCTGTATCAGATTAGGGGATCGCGGCTAGAATCGTGGAATCCAATGAAGCATATTTTTTAGAAGATGCCATTAAACAAGAAGCAACAACAATCACAATTTTGAATATTCTTAGATGAAATCAATGCTGTACATACTTATTAGATGAATAAACATATCTGAAGAATCTCGATACAAACTACACAGACATGGTTCGTAAATTGAACATTTCCATCCCCCTTGATTCGTAAAATGAACACATGATTTATAAGTTGAACATTTCTGTACCTCCCAACGGAGGGAATCTTCCATGGTGCCAATGAAGCGTGAAATACGACATTAAAAATGTTGGGGTATAATTTAATATACGAGACGGCTTGTCTTGGTTTTGTGAGAGGAAATCTTTATTGTACATGTGCTGTGGTCAACTATCTTGCAACGACTGCCCGATTCCGCCACGACACGCGGCCGCTCGGACCTCCCCTTCGCTTAAACAAACACGCATCAGGACTCTGGAAATTTCCAGAGTCCACGTGTGGAATTTTTATACTTCCACACTCTCCCTAAAATTTCACACGACGATTACATAGTAACTTTTTTTTTTTACTTACTAATCCTAATTTTAAACGCATAAATTCAAATCTTGATTTTGCAAGTGGTTTTGTTAAAATGTCCGCGCATTGATCTTCACTCTTTACATATTTAACATTAATTATTCCTCGCTCATAGAGATCTCTTACAAAATGGTATCTTACCTCAATATGTTTACTTCGTTGATGAAATTCGGGATTTTGCACAAGTTTAATTGCACTCGTATTGTCAATAAACAAATCCTTTTTCCCGTTATTTACGTTAACTTCGTGTAACAAACGCGTGAGCCATACTATCTCCTTTGCAGCGATAGCCGCGCTTACATACTCTGCTTCTGTGGTAGACTGTGCAACACATTGTTGCTTTTTACTCTGCCACGTTATTGCAGCCTCGCCAAACTTACATAGAATACCGCTTGTTGATTTTCTATTGGTTTTATCACTTGCAAAATCCGCGTCACTAAAACATTCTAATTTCCCTTCCGTTTTATAATATAAACCTATATCTATTGTTCCTTTTATATACCGCAAAATACGTTTTACTAAACGCCAGTGGGCATTCGTAGGTTTTTCCAATGACCTAGATGCCACATTTACTGCGAATGCTATATCAGGTCGTGTGACTACTTGTAAATACATTAAATGTCCTACCGCCTCACGGTATGGTACTTCAACTTCATCTATACTATCTAGATCACTAGTGTCCCATCCTGTATCCATAGGCGTAGACACCGGCTTAGCATCAGTCATTTTAAAACGTTCTAATGTCTTTTGTATATAGCCTGATTGATTTATGAAAATGGAACCATCACAGATTTTAGTTATTTCAATTCCTAAGAAACTTTTGACATCCATCGTTGTTTTCACCTTAAACCTACCCTGTAGCTTACACATGAAAGAGTCGATTTCCTTTTCATGAGTTGCAGCTATTAGGCCATCATCCACCCATAAAACTAAGAAAAATTTCATATCATCTTTAACTTTATAAAATAGACACGGATCGGCGTTACTCTCCCTTAAACCGCACTTTGTCAAAAAATTCATAAAGCATTTTGACCATTGCCTCGGAGCTTGCTTTAGACCGTACAAACTCTTTAACAGTTTACATACGCGTCCCGTTCCATCCTGAAAACCTCTCGGCTGCTGCATATAAATTTCTTCATTTATCGTACCATATAAAAACGCGGTTTTTATATCGAATTGTCGTAAATACAATTTTTCTTGAGCAACAATACTAAGCAAAGTTCTTACGGTATCAAAACGGACCACAGGGCTGAACGTCTCGTAGTAATCGACTCCTTCCTTTTGTGAGCAACCTTTTATAACTAACCTTGCTTTATATCGGGTTTCATTTGAATCTGCATCTGTTTTGCAACGAAAAACCCATCGATTTCGAAAAACCTTCTTTTCTTTTGGTTTTTCAACCAAAACATACGTATTATTTTCATGTAATGATTCCATTTCCTCGTTCATGGCCTCTTTCCATTTTTCCGCATCTTTTGTGTTTATCGCTTCTTCATAATCTATTGGTTCCGCATTAGCCAAAATCGCAATAGGATTTCCGTAAAATTCTGTTTTCTTTAATTTTGTTCGATCTCTTAATTTCCTAGTGTGCACCTTTTGATCGGTTATCTTTTGCACAGAATTATCGTTCTCTGGACTCTCATTATCGCTCGATTCACTACTTTTAGACTCTGTTTCATTTTTGCTTTCATTGGATTTATCACCTTGTTTTTCTAATTCAATCACTACTTCGGTTTTACATACTTTCTCATCTTTAAATAAAACATCTCTACTCATTACAACATCACGTACTTCAGGAATCCAGATACGATAACCCTGTACATTTTCAGAATATCCTACAAAGTAACCTTTATAAGCTTTTTTATCCAGTTTCTTTCTCTTTTCTTTAGGAATGTGCACGAAACATTCTGTACCAAAAACTTTTAAATGATTTACGTTGGCTGTCTTATCAAACCATAATTCAAAAGGCGTTTTATTTTCTACTTTAGTTGGTCCTGTGTAGTTTAATACATGTACAGCACAATTAATCGCTTCCGCCCACAAAAATTTCGGCAAGTCCGGCTTCGAAAACAACATTGAACGCGCCGCTTCCACTACGATTCTATTTTCACGCTCGGCGGTTCCGTTCTGTTCCGGTGTGTATGGAATAGTAACAGCGTGTCTTATACCTAATTCTTGTAAAAAATTACTACCTTCTTCGTTTACATATTCTTTCCCTCCGTCGGTACGTAATTCTTTAATGCTATTGCCAAAACGCGTTTTTACCTCATTGCAGAAAATTTTAATTTTTCCCTTCACTTCGGATTTATTATGTAAAAAATAAACTTTCCGATAACTGCTATAATCATCTTTAAAAATAACATAATATTTACTTTTACCCAGCGATTCTACAGACATCGGTCCGCATACATCGGAATGTATCAATTCTCGTGCCGCTGTTGCACGTTCAATTTTCCTTTCGAAGGGTAACCTGTGATGCTTACCATACGCACAACCGTCACAAAATTCGCTATCTACCGTTACATCTATTCCTCTATCTTTGAGAAAAGACTTTACATGGCGTTTGTTTTGATGACAGAGCCTTTCATGCCATAATTGCAATGTGTCAACTTTATTCGCTGTGCACGCTACACTCGGAACTAAAACCTGCAAATCGATTCTATATAATTTCCCGATTTCTATTCCTACAGCTACAACCTTATTTTTACACGTAAATATGCATTCTTTGCCTTTTTTAGTAAGCGAAAAATCTACGCCCTTTTTTGCGGCAGCTCTTACAGAAAATAGATTATGTTTCATACACGGTACATACAAGACATCGTATAAAATTCCTTCTAGCTGTTTTCCGTTTACATTCGTTTTGATTCGTACATTACCTTGGCCAATTGCTGACACTTTCTCACCGTTACCGATGTAAATCTTTACCGATTCCTTAAGCCGTTGATACTCGGTGAACCACTCTCGTCGATTCGTCATATGGTCTGACGCACCTGAGTCAATTAGCCAATAATCGTCATCGTCTTCCTGTCTTGTACATCCTGTGAATGCCTGCGCTGAATCGTGCGACGAATCCTCACTCCTCTTGCGTTCGTTCTTCTTTCGTTCGCCCTTTCTTACCGTGCAGTTTCTCGCCATATGATCCTTTGATCCACATTCGAAACAGCCTCTACAATTTTGTTGCTTATGACCCTTCAAGCCACATGCATGACAGATACTTGTCTTCCCTTTCCAATGAATTTTCCTTTCTGCGTTACTCGTGGTTTTCTTCGTGGAATTAGCTCGCAGATTCATTTTTGAAAGTAAGGCCGTTGTGGATTCTTCCGTGTCGTCCCTTTTCTGCATGCGTAATTCTTCGGTCATGAGTCTCGCCGTTAGATTTTCAACCGTTCTTTTGTTTTCTGCCGTTGAATCCCATGCACTATGAAAATAATTAAACTTTGGTGGCAACGTCGAAAGAATTCTTGTAACCAGCATAGAAGAAGGTAATTCTCCACCAAGTGCTTTCATTTTACTCGCCATTTGTTCGAGTTTCGATATATGCTGTGCCACATTTCCTGCAGGATCCCAACGAAATTCAAAAAATTCCTTTTGAATCAAAGACAGACTTTCATCTGATTTCATGTCAAAGACATTTTGTAGCTTTTGCCACATGTCTTTTGCCGTATCACAATTCATAATTAATTGCAATGGCTTTGATTCAAGCGTGGTAACGATTAGTTTTTTCGCTTCTTTATTAGCATTATTCCATCTGGTCAACATTACTTGATAATTTTCACTTCCTTCCTCGGGCTTGATGAATGCGCCATCGCACACTTCAAGCAGATCGTTACTTTCCATCAGAGTACGTATGACAAATCGCCATTCTTGCCAATTATCGGCATTTCTTAACTTCTCGACCTTAATCCTGCCGATATCCATACTTTTTGACTTGCGAACGTACTAGGAATTTTTTCCAACACTAACGAAAAAACACACAGAGACGAGCCGTTAAAAAATCTTCTTAAATACACTTTCCACAGCTTATTTTCTTTTTCCTTTTCACCTCACTTCCACTAGCACTCCTGGGCCCATAACCTGTTGGGGTATAATTTAATATACGAGACGGCTTGTCTTGGTTTTGTGAGAGGAAATCTTTATTGTACATGTGCTGTGGTCAACTATCTTGCAACGACTGCCCGATTCCGCCACGACACGCGGCCGCTCGGACCTCCCCTTCGCTTAAACAAACACGCATCAGGACTCTGGAAATTTCCAGAGTCCACGTGTGGAATTTTTATACTTCCACAAAAAAAACTATGCATGCTGGACTGCAGGCAACTATTTGTACAAAAGATAATGCCTTTTTCTCTCATTTGCTCTCATAAGCTGCTCCTTTCTTCAATTGACAAGAAAAGATGAAGGCGACCCCACGATTGAACGATATCACTGTGTGTAAATATATGTTGGTGTCAAATTTCGTTTCCGCTGTACGAAAGATGAACATGCCACCCCCAGAGCGATGTTCAGTTTACGAATCTTTACTGTATCTGGAGAATCTCGATACAAAATAACCTAATTACAAAAAAAAAAATCGAAAAAATGACACTCTGGGCAACGATATCCCTTTAATGCTTTTGTAGTGTTTTTTGGCCAACTTTCTCGCGTTTTTGCTCGTTTTCCGGAATGCTTCTGCAGGCGAAATTTAGAAAGCACGCCCGCATCTCGACGATCGCGTGTCGGACGTTGAATATGCATACTCTGGCCAGTCGATACGCGGTTGCACTACAATGGGGGATGGTTCGGGGATTTCCTTCGTTTTTAATCACGTCTCTTTTCCCTGGGAAATGTACTCCAGCCGACAGGCGGTGGTTATTGCGACAGCCTAACGAAGACGAGCGTCCCTGTGTCCGTATCGAACTCCTAGCAACTGTCTCGCGTAAACATTCGCTGTCGCGGCGTAAACGTTCGTTCATGTAGATTGATCGTGGCAATCCATTAACAGGCCGATCGATCGAATCGAACGGATCATCAAAAATTCATTATTCACAATGGTTATTCGGCACTTTCGTTTAATCCATTTACTCTACGCTAGCGTCTATTGACTCTCGACGACGGCTAACGCGTTCTCTGCAACGCGAGACACGTAATCCTAAATTACGCAATTTTTGCTTGCAATCCATGGTTCCATCAATCTTTTTTAAAGTACAGGATAGGTGGAAAATCGTAGTACAACCGATTAAAGAATTTTCTACGTAAGAAAATAAGGAAAAACTGTGGTAGTCCATGTTTGCCCCGCGACGATTCTAGTTAACCGTTTGTATACAATGATTCGATAACACATTGTTTTCCTTAATTAGCAAGTCAATCTTATGTCAATTTCTTGATTCGTCAATTGTATAAATTGACATTTTAACCGAGTAACAAAGCAGTTCATGAACGGACAGTGTTGTAACGAATGGATAGATTCAGCAGAGCCTATTGCATAACTTTTCCTAAATAGCATTTTCTAAATCTAAATCTAATACATTTTGGGGTTACTTGAAAACAGCCGTTGATTCGATATCCATTCTCTGTACTGGAATATTTTGACAATGTATTAGAGAAGCATACACGCAAGCAATATTTGAATATTTTATTATTTCACAGTGACATCTTAAATAAAATAGTGTTTCGAATAACGTGGTGGGTATATCAAGAAATAGTTCATTTTACTTTCATTAATATGGACCGTAACTGCAGCCTCTAGATAACATGAGATAGTGTTTGTTTAATTCCTGTTCTTGGGAATCTATTAAGCATTTGGCTCCTACATATAGGAGTCCTCTTGAATGCACGTAATTACGTCTAAGGCAATAAGCTGTTTGATCAGCTTTACCGATGAGAAGTAATAGGATCAAGTTCAATACTTACGAATTCAAGTCGATTTCGATATCTAGTCGCCTCACATGTTTGAATATTACTCGCATAAAATAGCATTTGATACATTGACTGTCGTTTCACTTACGTGTCATGCATATATGCGTGATAGAACTATGGAGTTAAAAGAAAATGAATTCTCAAGGTGAAATGTTAAAAAAAACAAAGATTAGGATTCATGAATTTCGATGGAAGTATTATGAACATATACAGGTTGAATCTTGCAACACGAAGTCTTCAAATAATTCATAAATTATTTGCTAAATTAAAATTATATGGTACTAAGAGGATCATTTTTCTGCTTCTTTATGAAGATTTTACCGTTAGTTTTATAAATGAAATTACTATATTTCTTCTCGAATTTTATGTAGAAAAGTATTATACCAAATAATGTCTAAATTAAATAGTTACTGAGGTATTCTTAGTTAAATTATCCTACATCAGACTACACACATATTAGTAAACTATGTTTATAATATTTTAGTAATTATTTATTTTAAATTCTATTTGGTGCAATACCTTTTTAAGGTATTTGGGAAAAAATAGTAGCCGTACGATTAAAAAAACTCAAGGTAGTATCTCGATAAAAAGGCAAATAAATACAATTTTTCGTACAGCAATTACAGCACCCCGTATGTAACGACATATTTTAGACTGTGTATTACATTTCTATTTCGCCAAGAACAAAATTTTGTGGAAAATTCCGAGGGAATTGGCCTGATAGTCGTGTTAATATGTTACATTTCCAACATACTCGATGCATATGGTTGTCGCGAACTAATCCCAAGGATTATTGCTTAAATCCTTCTAAGGGTGTAAGGCCCAAGATTGACCGTAGTGGATGCGATTAGTCGGACTATCACCTGCCAAATTAATCTTGGATGACTAATTCAACTGCCAGTAACGTATGTGTTTGCAATAAACGTTCGATCGAAGTTACATCGCTTTGGCATTGCAATGGACGTAAACGTGTCTCGATTTGCTCTGAGAATGTCATCTTCCAGTCGTCACGATCGTAGATCTAGTTCGTATCGTTTTTCACGCTTCACTGACTCCAAAGAGGACTCCCCAGTTGGGAGGGATAGAAATAGTCAACTTATGAATCACGTGTTCATTTTATGAATTAGATAGTGTCGTTTTTTACGTTTCATTGGCTCCAAGGGGGATTCCCCATGTTGGAAGGATAGGATTGGTCAACTTACGAATCACGTGTTCATTTTATGAATTAGCTCCTGTCGTTTTTTAAACGTCGTCTTTTACGCTTCGCCAGCTCCAAGGTTGATCTCCCCATGTTGGAAAGTTAGGAATAGTCAACTCACGAATCACGAATCAACTTACGGTTCATTTTATGAATCAGCTCGTATTGTTTTTTAAATGTCGTTTTTCACGTTTCACTGGCTCCAATGGGGGCTCCCCAGTTGGGAATGACAGAAATGGTCAACTTACGAATCACGTGTCCATTTCACGAATCATTGCTGTAGAAGGATCGATTTCTAGCGAGAATGCGCTGGCCTACTGTTTTGCTTTGTCGCATTGCGAGGGATAGAACGATGAACTCATTTCGAACGAGTATCCTCAGAATTTCGAAATCTACTTATCATGTATTTTCATATTTGAGACAATCAAACTTACAAGTAGTATCAGAATAATGGTGTTATTCGTTTGTTTCGGTTGTTGCTATGCAGCACGAGAAGTTTTCTGTTAAGATACTCTTGTAGAAGTTTCGATTCTACTTGGTCAGAGTTCGATTTTACGAGAAAGTACTGGCTTTGTTTCCCGCAATACTCATACGAAGTGTAACTGAAAGACACTGGTCAAACTTTGTAGAAACATTCCTTGGACCGCCAAATCAAAAAAGTAAATCTTGTCAGCAAACTTGTAATTGTTTATAAAAATCCACACTTTTGATAAAGTTAGTTTTCTTACAAATTATACAAGATGTCTGAAATTTTGGGAAATTTTTGTCTAGTCTCTAAAATTTTACCAAATTTTTTTGGTTTTTTGCCATCATATTTAATAAACTATTAACAACTGTTTAGATTTTACATTCTCACGGTTTTTATTTTGTTTGCAGTATCGATAATCAGTGCTGTAGTCGTTGAGATTCCTCAAGTTCTTTACAAATTTTGAACAATTCATCAAATTGCTTTTGAACTTTATTTAGGCTACAATCATTGCTTTGACTGTGAAAAGAGTTTATAACTTTGTATTGTTTGTAAACACTATTGTTATCGTCAGAGCGAATCGATGACCTATATTGTATATAATAATAATACTTTGTTTACGGTTATAAACCCTCGATATCAAGTATTATACATTAATCATTCTAATATAAGCACACTTTTGACATTCATATTCGCTTGAGATATGCTCGTGCACAATTGTTGCAATGAAATTTTTGAATACGGAATTAGAACAATGCAACAAGTTTATGTACATATCGAAGTCTTTTACAGTCATGCATATTCTAGTAATGCTAATATTCCAGTAAAGTTCAAAAAATGAACTATTTAAGAAAGTATCATACATTGAAAGATACATACAGAACGTAAGTAGTTACGAAGTTTTATCGAGTCTAACTCAATATAATTAACCAGGGGTTTAATAATAGTTAAGTCCTGTTATGTAGAAAAATTTCATTTCGCAATTATTTCAAATATAATTTTTTCGAAAATGTGTTTTGATCGTAAATTCTGGTTTATAACATTTCGAGAGTATTATTATACTTTAATCAAATTGTTATAAAGATTTCATAAAATAAACCATCTTGTCAATAATTACTTTGCTTACCTCTTTCATCCAATTTGAAATCGCTTTATTTCAAACGAATATTATTTTTATTTTCAGCCCACGATCGAAAATGAATTGTTTCAAATAGTTGTTTTTAATTTTTATTTCAAATTTGCCCGAGTCTGGTATACGATAATTGAGCAGTTTATTTTGAAAGTGGCTTAACTCCATTTTTCAATTTTTTCCGGTTACCATGGTTACATGTACAACTTCATGTTATTTATCAGTAAAGCATTTCAGGTTGCTTATATTCCGGGCAAATACGACAATTCTTGACACATAAGTTTTCAGAGTTAGTTCAATAATTGAACCGTGTAGTTTGAAAGTGGCCTAACTCCATTTATACTTAAATCAAGATATTTACTATTGATAATGTCGGAAAGCAGTGATGAAGGTAATTTTAATTAATTAGTATTTACAAGTTAACCTCAGTGTTTGGACAATTGCGTTAGTTGAATAACCAGTACGTTTAATTAATATAAAACTTAAAATTTAATATTAAATTTTAGAAATTATTTCACCCATGGGGAAGAACAGAACAAGACTATTTAGTTCAGATAGTGAAGAAGAAATAGTAACTAATGATTTAAAAAAAAATCGAAAAAGAAACAGAATTATAGAACAATATTCGTCTTCAGGGGATGAAGATACGAATAACAATGGAGAAAAGATTGATGAATCATACATCCAAAAAGTGCGAAAGATTAAACGGAATTCAGGAAAAAGATATTGTACTCAAACCGGAAATATTGTACTTGACAAAATTTTCGAAAACAAAGATTGCCGTTGTCGGAATGCTTGCACAACAAATTACGACGAAGAAGAAAGAAAGAATATTTTTGAGAAGTTTTGGGGTTTGGGAGATTTTAACAAACAAAATGTATTGCTTTACGAAGCTGTCGAGTGCAAAATTGTGGAACGAAGACGTCCAACAAACGGAAAAGGTTCGCCAAGAAATTGGAGTTTTAAAGATATATAAAATAAATTCAGTATTGTTTTTTTTCAATTTGAAGCATCTTAAATTATGTTGAATGGACTTGGGCACCTTCAAATTTTATAATGAATCTGGTTGTTAATTTTGAAAGTGGCCTAACTCCATTCTTGATAAGAAAACGCATATTATTCACTTAATAATTGCCAGTATTTTAATAGAAACTATAAATTTAACACCCTTAGATACACTTAAGCAGTATGACTCATTAGTATCCTACACGTATATTTTTAAATTCATTGAAACGCAAACCCTTAAATATCTCGATTTGAAGATAAATGGACTTAGGCCACTTTCAAAATAAACGGCTCAATTGACTATAGAATTGTTTCCAACGAAAAGTGACTATAATACGGCTACGATAGAAACTAGAAATTCAGAAGAGAATTATTTACAAATTTCGGTGGCTCTAGTCTCAATCTATTCGCACGATCGAGCGTTAATTGGCCGAACGATCCGTTCGATTGATCGATTAAGGACGTTGTTACAGGTATCTGAAACGTTCCCGGATCAACGGAACCGATCCGAGATTCCGCGAGGCGTCTTGTTGCTTACTTAATTGCTCCTCGCTCGATCGTTAATGCGCGCGGATGTTAATGATTTTATCGCGACGGCAACGACCGTCCAACAGATTGTCTACCCCCGGCGATGCACGCGGTTATTTGCGTGCAGCTAGCGATCGTCGAACGCTGATGCACCGCCGCGGATCGAAATGTCACCAAACGAAATGCAAGTCAACGAAGGAGGAATCAATTTCCGTTTTGCATTTATACGAGACCGCCTCGTTTTTTCGTTTCTTTCCCGGTTCGATCAGCGATTTGCGAAATGTTTCTGACACGTGTCACGAAACAGTTGCATATTTACGACCGCGGGTTTCATTTAAATGGTAAACAAACGCCGAAGAAGGGTTGTTTCGACGAGACACGACTGGTTTCGCTCTTCGTTGATTTATTCATCGCGGCGGCCATGGATATCTGATAAAATTAAACATTATTTATCTCGTGTTTGTTCACGAAACAAATCATGCTTTTTACAATATTTACAGTATCTGTGATTTCGAGGTGAAAATTCATTATGTAATACGTTCAGATATAATTATAAATCTAAAATGCTATTACTCGAATAAATTATTTGAAAAACAATCGTTAAGATGATTTTATTATTTGATACAACTGTGCATTACTTTATTTGAATCGCCAAATAATTTTTATTTTTTTTTTTTTATTTTGATCAAATATTTATTCAAATATTTTAAAAAATACTTTTATCCTATCAACTGTGTCAACAATGTACTATCACATACAGAAATACAAGTTCAAAACCCATAAAGAATTTTTATTAATTCCTCTCAATTTATTTATCTATTCAAATTATTTGTTGTTTTATTTGAATGGAATTAAATATTATTCCAAAATAACTTCTTTAAACTAAACACAAAATAAAATTAGTTTTCTACATTATTTGTGAAATGAAAATAATAAAGTATTTGAAATAATCTGATCATTACATTATTAGTAGCCGCAAAGAAACGCCAGGCAGGGGACAAAGCACGATGTGAAAACAACCCTAAATTGCTTTTTTTGATAACGAAGGATCCTACAAAAAAATATTACTCTTCGATTTATTTTTGCACTAACAATCGCCTACTTCCCGGATGTACTACGATTACTTGGACACCCCGTATAGCCTGGTCGTATTTTATCTTCGTACACGGACGCGGCCAAGTTAATTCGAGAAGAAAAATAATAGGTTTTTTGACCAAGTAGTTCATTATTTCGTAAACACAGATCATAATAACGTAATTAACATTTTGTACGACTACTTTTAGCTTTAATTAAAAAATTATACGCGATTAGACACACCTCTTGTTATTCGTGGACACGTGTATTTAATATCTTCATCTTCGTACTATATTTTAATTAACTTTCCCACAAGTTCTGTTTTTTTATTCTTGCATTAATTTATCTACCAGTAATCGCCTCGATCGTTTAATTTACTCACAAAAATGTATTATGAGATTCGTGCTAGGACTATTTCTAGTCCGTGGGAGTTATAACGTATGTATGCTTGGTACTTCAAACACAAATTGCGCCACAACGTATTAGATATTATGAGCAAACGCGAGTTTTATGCATTCATGGAGCGTGCTAATATGGGAAATTCACGAGCAAGGTGCATAAACGAAAATACCAATATTAATATTTCATTTTCCATAAATGCGTATATTCAGCATAGGTAGGTTTTCTTATACATATATATTTCATATTTGCGTACGTTATAAGTGCATGAAGATCTGAGTCTAAGGCCATCGGACTATATAATAATTAACAAGATGTTATCCCAGGAAAATGAGGCTGGAATTTCTTCAATTAATTGGGTCACCTCTGTATATTTAAGTATATACTTCCACGTACAGATAACGAAGACTTATAATAATAATAATAATTGTGCTCCGATAGTAATATAAAATGTAATTTATTCAGGTCTAATAAACCATAAAGCGAAATTGTAGCGAAGAAGAGATGTTTTATAAAACAGTTTCGATAGTAATACACAAGCACGGGAATTCCTCGCGACCGACTGGCCAGCTTTATTTGGGGGTTCCCCTACGGTCGAAAGCGCCATCGTGCGGTTATAAGCGTGCCACAATAATAATTCATACAATATTGATTAATTTGGTTACGAACACAATTATTCGTCTAATTACACAATCCAGTGAAGGAGTTTTTTGCAAGATTTTTAATTTTAATTTACAATTTTAAGAATCAACGAATCCTGTAACACTAAGAAGAAATAAAAAATATTCGTTATCACTTTATTTAGCACTGAGAATTTTCTTTTAGTCATTCATCATTTTCAATTGTTTGTTGCGTCAAGTCGGTAATAATCCATCTTTCTTTGAGCGTTCATTTCAAATTATACGTTCGCGGAATTATGCTTATAATTCGTCATAACATGACCTAATTTAAAAGCTGTACATTATGAAACTTTCCTCCGCTTATTTCTTCGAATAATGTTTTCCGCGTAGTATAACGAAAGAATCCAAATACCAGGTCAATTAAAGCGGAGCACTTTTATCATAGTAAAATTTTACGCTTTGTATACACGGTGTTCGGCCACCCCTGGGAAAAATTTTTCAAAATAAAACGAAAATCAAGAATAATAATTTGTTGATGAAGGCTTTGTTAAAAAGTTATTAACGTTTAAAGTTCCGCCCGTACTGAATTTTTTTCTCGAAAATGCACAGGATTTCAGAGGTAGGTTTATTCACCAAAAATGATTGTAATTGACCCCCGCAACCGAAAATAATTTTTCCAGAACGATTTGAAAATTTTTAATTTTGTCGAAAAATTTCACACCTTCTTGAATTTTTTTCTCGAAAGTGCGTAGGATTTCAGAGGTATGTCTATTCACCAAAAATGATTGCAATTGACCACCGCAATTGAAAATAATTTTTCCAGAACGATTTTAAATTTTTTAATTTTGTCGAAAAATTTCACACCTATTCGAATTTTTCTCTTGAAAGTGCGTAGGATTTCGAAGGTATGTCTATTCACCAAAAATGATTGCAATTGACCCCCGCAATCGAAAATAATTTTTCCAGAATGATTTGAAATTTAAAAAAAAAATTAGTTTTTAATTTTCAGTAATTTTGTTTGACGCCCTATAGAAAAGTTGACTAATAGTTTTTTGTAGGTACCCATGAGCTCGACTTCAGAAAAAAGGTTCATTGAAATATATTCACTATTGTAGGAGTTATGGCTGTTTGAAATTTGGACCATTTTTATGGGGTTTTTTTCAGTTTACGGAGTTAAGGACCAACTTTTTGAATATTCTTGGAATTTCTACATATTCTTCGCCAAAATACGCATTGTTTGCCGTTTGAAACATTAAAATCCCCCAATCCATTCGGAAGTTATGACATTTCAAAGATTCGCATGAAATTTCGGTGAACCATTTCAGGCCTCAGATTATATTTTCGGTAAGGAATTTTTTTCTCGAAAGTGCGTAGGATTTCGGGGGTATATCTATTCACCAAACATGATTGTAATTGACCCTCGCAACTAAAAATAATTTTTTCAGAATGATTTGAAATTTTTGAATTTATTTTTTTAATAACTTTTTAACGAAGCGTCAATCAAGGATTTGATATTCTTGATTTTCGTCTTATTTTGGCCTCTAGAATTTCCCATTAAAATTTTTCCCAGGGTTGGCCGAACACCCTGTATATGTGTACGTTCAAGGATGCATTAATACAAAATAAAAAATGAATTCGAAAAGAAGAAAAAGTCTAATAATAACTAGGGTAATATTTTTCCCGAAAAAAGAAGTACAGTTTACGGAGAAAAATATGGTTCTATCGGAAAATGGTTCTATGGAATAGTGGAATCGGACAGATACTTTAAAGAGAATCGGGAGATTGGAAGTCGCGTGCAGTAACAATGTTTTAAAGGAGATTTCAAAATTCACTCTATCTGCATAGCCAAGCAATAACTTTGTACTCGCGGACAAAAATGTATCGTCCGTGTTCGTATTTGGAACTCCGACTATAAATTTTTCTAAATCTCCGCTTAAACTTTACCGCCGAAGCAGTCTTTCAAGAGATATCAAAACTTTGAACGTAAGAGTCCTTTCGACCTCCCTGAAACTTCCTCCTATCTATGTTCTCCTGAAAATTTCCAAAACAGCTTTCTAAAAGTCACTTTTGTCTCCTGACAGATAACTCGGGACGATAAACTCGAACACAATTCCACCTTCGGTCTACAATGTTTGCTAAAACCATGAACAAGGAAGACGGTCGTAAATCGAAGAATCGAATAAAACAGTATTGAATCTATTAATGAATGTTCAGTAACGATATTACTATTTGTAAAAGAAAAATTTTCTGTTATTAAATTGGTCATTTTCAGATGAACAGTATCATTTAATTTTTATTTCTGTTTTGTTTTTTAATTGATGAAATTTACATTAGATGATCGATTCGATAGTCAAAAACGTTTATCTTTATTAACAATGATATTTGCAAATGAATATTCGCTTGTCTGTTCGAGCGAATTTGAATGTTTGTAAAAAAATTAAAATAATCAAAATTATTATCAATTTATAAATTTTATAATAAATATAATAATAAATATAATATAAATTTTAGATTCTCTTACTGTTAGAATTTAAATTTCTTTTCATTTATCCCCCAAAAATGAACTCAAATCTTTCATTAAGCGGTATCAAATCTAGAACTTTGATAAAGTGTTTCTTAAAATTTTATTTTTGTAAATATATACTAAAGATTTTCAAAATTTGAAAATTTGGCAAAATTACAGGGCATTAAGCTGAATTTTATACAGGGTGTTCGGCCATCCATGGGAAAAATTCTAATGGGAGGTGTTAAAAAGTTATTAAAAAATTAATACACTTTCGAGAAAAAAATTCGGGTAGTTGCTGAAATTTTTCGGCGAAAAAAAAAAATTTCAAATTGTTGTAAAAAAATTATTTTCGGTTGCGGGGGTCAATTACAATCAGTTTTGGTGAATAGACATACCTCCGAAATCCTTCGCACTTTCGAGAAAAAAATTCAGGAATGTGAACAAATTTTTCGACAAAATTAAAAAATTTCAAATCGTTGTAAAAAAAATTGTTTTGATTACAGGAGTTAATTGCAATCATTTTTGGTGAATAGACATACCCACGAAATCCTGCGCATTTTCGAGAAAAAAATTCAGTACGAGTGGAACTTTAAACATTAATAACTTCTTAACGAAGTCTCCATCAACAAATTGTTATTCTTGATTTTTGTCTTATTTTGGCCTCTAGAATTTCCCATTAAAATTTTTCGCATGGGTGGCCAAACACCCTGTATACTGAAACTCTGTTAAACAAAATTAAAAATTGTTTTTCTGGAAACAACAAAATGTATTTTTCTCATATTCTATTCTGTACAATAAGCACACTGTTTTTGAAATTCGAAAGGTCGACCGAATCACGGACATAAAATGCGAAATCGATTAATTTAACATTTAAAAAATAGAGAAATATACAAAGAATTTCTACTATGATGTGACTACCCTCTTAATAATGTAATTAAAAAATGTTGAAATTAGAAAATCAAATATTCTAGCTCCTTCATTCAAAACTGGCGTGTCTCCGTATTAACTAATAATTCAAGACCACGCGAGGAATCGTTCAAATCTCAATTGCACGTTGTCTACCAAAATCTCGTGACGTTCTGCTCGTGCGGAAATTAATACGACCTGACACTTCTCCATTACTAATTTAAGCTTCTATTGAGAATCGGTTGATCCGAAATCCGCTATATGTATCTGCCAACGTGCAAGCGCCTCTTCATCAATTGTCGTTTAATCGAAAATCCCACATAGCTGACCAAACTATTTCTATTTCTAATATATTTCTATCTATACATTGTGTTTTCAAATTAAGGGACGCGAATATGTTATTTTCGTACTAAAATGTCATACGACTGATTGATGAAAACGGAATAAATGTTTTTTTAATAGTTTTGAATAATTCAAGTTTGATTTATATTTAGTGTAAAATATATTTCGCATACTATAATTTTCAGTCTTTAATTAAATGTTTCTGTTTTTAATTTTCACAGAAATTGAAGTACTGTATGGACTAGTCTAATCGAAACTATCAAAGCTAATACATCATTCGATAGTATTTAATTCTGTCTCATAACATTTTTATTCGTCTCTAATTGTTTTGAAGATAAAGTATGTCCTGAGTGTGAAGGAAATACTGCATAATTCTGTGGTACAATGTTAACGAAATTATGTACAATTATAATGTTTCAACGTAACGAAAAAGAAATTGGTAGGAAATATTTTAACTTTAAAAAATAATTACAGAGGGTGTCTAAAATAATGGATGCTTGAAGAAGTTGGTAACCAATAGTTCAAATATGAAAAATAATTAAAGAACTTTTCTAAAATGTATTTGTAGAAAATTTTGAAAACACTTAAAGAACGTTTCTAAAATAATGGATGTTTGAATAAATTATTAACCAACGCTTCAAATATAAAAAACAATTTAGAAATCTTTCTGAAATGATGGGTATTCTTCGAAGACAACGCTTTTGGTCAGCTTTTTGCGATTTTCGATCGTCGATCGAGCATACGTTTTCGTGTTCGAAAATGGCATGAATGTCGACAAAGAAGAAAGCGCGTTTCATTTCTGATTCCAACGGTTGAGACTGAGCGAGGCTTCGTTCATCTAGGAAAGTGCGAGCCCATTTTCATCGGGAGACACACGAATCGTACAATGAGATGCGTTTCGGTCTGACACTTTTCACGCTGTACGATGGTTTGCTCGTCTTTTAATTGTGTCGGGACGAAATTGTCGCATCTTATGGAGACCAGTTAAGGCGGTGCTTTGTTGTTCGCGAAACATCGTAAACTAGGATTCTTGGACAGGTCATGTGCCAGGGCCTCACCATGGTTTGCCCCAACAGCTCGGAAACTGGTTCCCAGGAAACTTGCAACAATTCTTGGGAAGATCAGTCATTTTCTATCTGGTAAGAAACATACCCTGTGGTTTGTTAGGTCGACGAAACTTTAGACCAGCGGTCTCTAAACTTTTCTGGAAGCCATTCTAACGAGTGGAGTATTTAAAAAGATTTAAAAAAAAATACATTCCTACAGTCGTTGAGCTTTGATGATTAATATATTAATAGAAAGAGTCATTTAAGTTATACTTTTTTGCATTACAAATTTTGTGTACATCGCCCTCCGACTGATAAAAAAATGATAATTTTTAAATTAGTGAAATACAGACGTTTTCTTCACATTCTTGAGATTCGAAAAATCAAGGATAAAATTTTTTCGTTTAAGGCCTCGACTTCGGGATAGTTGCTCTCGTAAGTATGTCTGACCACTATCCACTGTTTCTACTTATGTTAAAATCATATTTTGTGCGTAGAAAATGAATTTTTAAAGTCGACCTTCTGGAAAAAAAATCCATAAATGAAAAAATTTTATTCTTTACTTTCAATTTGATGTTTTCATCTATAATCACCCTCTCCTCGTAGCCATTATTACCAGAGCATATATGTACACGCATTCACATTGTGGCTGAATAGCAATCACCAAAAACGAATCACTGAAATATTAAATTAGCAATATTTTTTGAAATATTTGTACTTAAATTTAATTTAAAAAAATCTGGTACTAAGGGCACCTTTCTTATTTTTTCGTACAATGCAAACGAGTTAACCTCTTGACATACAATTTAATTTCAAATAATTTTTTAAACATATACTATTTAATTTTGTTTAAATTTGTTCGCAGAAGGAATGGTCACGAAAAAAATAGATTTGTTTTTCGAATACTTCGTGAATATAAAAATGTGTTGATTTGATGACGAGTGAGTAGCCTCATGATTGTGAAACTTGACATCAAGAACTTGTAACGAATCAAGCTCGTTATTGTATGGGGTTAATACTATTTTGTACGAATAATAATATTCGAAGAGTATTAGAGTTCTATTCGAAGTGTTTTAACGTTTGTTTAGAAACAGTAAACTGTTTGAATAGTCACAGTCTTAGTTGCATCATGGCCGTCCGCAACAAGATGCGCGCGCAACGACGGTCCTTGGCGATTTCGACGATTTCCGGGATTTCAAAAACGATGGCTGAGCGTGGCGCGGTGCAAACGGCCGATTCATCGAACGTGCATATATTTATAGCGAGCCGAGTTTCCACGAAGACTTTTCCTGGCGATGGATCCCGCTAGCACACCGCGAAAGCTGGCCAACTCGGATTGCCGAACTGTTTGGGATTCTTAGCGACGAACCGTGTCTCCTATTGTTGTTGTTGTTACGTCGTTTTTCGCTCAAACGAACTGAATGAAAACTATAAATGATTGCAATTCGTATACAATCATTTACTAACGCAGTAAACTTACGTAGAAAAGGAAAATATTTCTGAACGAAACAATATATTAGAAGGTATGCTTATCGATATAATAAGTAAACGTTGACTATTTATTTCTTTTAACCACTTGCCATACAATGACGTGTCTAACTCGTCACAAGTTCTTGTTGTCAAGTTTCACAATTATGAGGCCACTAGTCATCAAGCCTTATAAATTAAAATCAACACATTTTTACAAATCTATTTTTTTCGTGCCTATTCTTTGTACGAATAAATTTAAACAAAATTAAACAGTATACGATTGAAAAATTATTTAGAATTAAATCATGAGTCAAGGAGTTAAATAAGCTGTTTCAAGTTTTGATTCATATTCCTGAACGATCGAAATGATTCTATAAACGGGGATCTGGTACAAGTTAATAAAACAATAAAATGAATATAACGAATATTTCTAAGGATAAGTTAATATAATATCAAAACCAAAGAAAATAAATTTATATAAAAGTAGAGCCTTTTTCTAGTCGAACGTGTTACATTTATAGCAACGAATGTTTATTAGACTGTACGTACTATTTGTGATATTTGTATCCCTGATTCTCGATACAAAAATTCGAAAAATTTAATTTTGAATATTATTTAATTTTGCATTTCGCGGAGTAACGCGTTGATGGGGAGAGAAACTCTAATCTTTTGATCGATTTCTGTTTTTAGTTCCTAAGATACCGAAACCTTCAAACATGTAAGAGAACATCCGGAGTGGACTCAGTCGAACAACAACTTAAAATAGCAAGTGTATATTATATTTTTCAACGGGGAGTTTATAAAACTGATTAGCTAATGATCCCGACTGATGTGATTAATCGAAGTTCTATTTATGTAACTGGGACAAAACATCGCTGTGGAAGACAGAGAGATGAAGTTCCCAGTGGCCACGAAAGTAAACGAAATTTTAGCACATCGAACACTTGTTACTTCTGACCCAAAAAAGAGTCAATTTGTCCACTAATAGTCTTGTCAACGGCTGAAAAATATTAACATTCGGATGTTATGAATCCTTCGATATAAATGATTGGTTACTGCATGAGGTAAACTTGAGTAAATCGTACCTCAGTTGTATTTCGAATTCAGTATGATATACAGCATTATCGATGAAAAATTTAATTTCTGATGGTGCAAAACTCTCACATTATAAATCAGCAAAAATGCAAGAACATTGTTGAGTGTAATAACTGTGTATTATTTATATATCAAGCTTGGGAAATTTTATTTTAAATAAAAATACGAAATTGCTATTTTCGTTATTTACAAATAACCGAAATATTGATTTATTATTAACCATAGAATATACTAGAAAATTTTATATAGGAATATATCGAATTTCCTGTATATTTGTGATTTATAATAACTATTTCCACAATGTCTATTTGCAAAACATTAAAAAACTATATAGACGTCACTATGTAGAATGGAAGTATTAAAATTAGACATATTGGTATTTTCTATAATGGAAAATTACTTGCTATTACCAATGAGCTTAAAAAAAAAAACAGTGTTACAATATAAATTTTAAATGTTTAATATTAGTTTTTTGTTACACATTTTTTACTTCTTTTTATAATAGCCACTTAAGTAAAATATTTTCTTTTTATTAATATATCTTTCAATTGGCACCTAGACCATTTGGTATTATTCAATATATCTAATTATGTGTTTCTATTTTTCATTCTGTAAGATTGTAAACCAACGTGTTTTTAATATTGTGTTTAATTATAGGTCATTTTTCTAACTTTCATTTTTATATACATGTATATTTCTCTTTGTATTATTATTTATATATTATATTATGCCACGTTGTTCTTTTATATTAATTTTACATTTTGTTTCTGAAGAGGACTAAAATAATAACAATACGTCTTTATTCTATCAAAGTTGTATACAGTAAGGATTTCAGAATCAAGTGAAAAGAAAACATGGAAACAAATGTATGGAACTAAAAATAAGTGTACTTTGAATAGAAAAACGGGGTACAATTATATGCTGTTATTAACCTAATTTGACGTAATAAAGTAAAACGTTTCAAACGATAAAAATGTTTGGACCGATTTTACTTTATAATTGTTTATTTACATCAAGCAAGAGTCGGTTTATATATCGAATAACATGTCATTAAAAATGTGTTTGTTCAACAAATGACATGTTCGATTTGTGAGTCAAGTCGTTCAAGTATAATTGCCGGATTATCCAAAGCAGTAGAATAGTCGAAGTAATTGAAATTCAAACCAAGTCAAGTATTTGATTATCCATGTAGCTTGAATATTTGATCAAAGTTGAGATAATTCAATCTATTCAAATGTTTGAACAACTTGATTATTTATACAAAATA
Organism: Colletes gigas; assembly: GCF_013123115.1. NCBI lineage: Eukaryota > Metazoa > Arthropoda > Insecta > Hymenoptera > Colletidae > Colletes > Colletes gigas. The sequence continues at coordinate 5,752,595 of NW_025106646.1, forward strand.
TGAGAATGTAATGTAATAATTTAAAAATTTAACTCAAAAACATTAAAAATTTGGAATCATTCTTTATCTTTTACTAATTTGCTAGCGAGAAAACTATTCAAATATCAAACCAGCCTATGTTATTTAAATAAATAGATATTTTTTTTAAATTTCTAGAATTATTATGAATATATTCACTTCGTCTAAGCTCATCCAAATCTTGTCCAAGCGAACTTATTCAAATATAGTGTCATAATTCGGTAAGAATACATAATCAAGTTTGCTTGGATAATCAAGATTGCTCAGACAATCAAATACTTGATTTGGTTCATAAAATCCAAGCTTGACTCAACTTGCACTTCAAGTACTTCAACACTTTTAGCGTACAGACGATAATATTTAAGTAAAAATACGTAATCAGGTTTGCTTGGATAAGACAATCAAATACTTGATTTGGTTCAAACAATCTAAGCTTGACTCAACTTGCACTTTCAAGTGCTTGAACATCTTCAGCGTACAGACGATAATATTTAAGCAAAAAATCGTAATCAGGTTTGCTTGGATAATCAAGATTGCTCAGACAATCAAATACTTGATTTGATTCGAACAATCCAAGCTTGACTCAACTTGCACTTTCAAGTGCTTGAACATCTTCAGCGTACAGACGATAATATTTAAGCAAAAAATCGTAATCAGGTTTGCTTGGATAAGACAATCAAATACTTGATTTGGTTCAAACAATCTAAGCTTGACTCAACTTGCACTTTCAAGTGCTTGAACATCTTCAGCGTACAGACGATAATATTTAAGCAAAAATACGTAATCAAGTTTGCTTGGATAATCAAGATTGCTCAGACAATCAAATACTCGATTTGGTTCAAACAATCCAAGCTTGACTCAACTTGCACTTTCAAGTGCTTGAACATCTTCAGCGTACAGACGATAATATTTAAGCAAAAAAACGTAATCAGGTTTGCTTGGATAATCAAGATTGCTCAGACAATCAAATACTTGATTTGATTCGAACAATCCAAGCTTGACTCAACTTGTATTTTCAAGTACTTCAACACCTTTAGCGTACAGACGAACATTACGAGTCCCCGATGTAAAATCGCAATCAACGTTGCGCCGACCATTCGCCTACGACCAGTCGATTCTCACATATCTACATACCTAATCCGCCCACGCTTCGCTTCGTCGAGCTCTCACGCTTTGTTTCGTGCGAATCCGTTGTGTTGTTCGAACGTAGAACGAAAAAAAAGAAAAATTGAGGGAAAAAATTATAAAAGAATAGAATCTGTATTAACGTTTCTTTCTACGTTGTACGATGTTTTTCCTTGGGAAGTTCAAACGTGCTCGAGCACGGGTACGATACGCCAGCGATATCGATATTGAATTGCATAACGGCTAGTCGCTTACGATTCGCTCTTACGAGCTCTCGCAAGGTGTATCTCCCGTGCGTTTATTGTTTCTCGCGTTGAAAGTTCTTTCCATTCACACCGACAATACCAGACGTCTAGAGGTGCAGTCGAACTCGATTATAGCGAGCACAGATACAGCAAGATCATGGCTGGAACGAGTAAAAGGCCTCAGCGATTTCAATCGACACAACGTTCCATACAAATTATAAACAAATAAAATTCCAAACGAGTGTTTCTTGTTACACGTATCATAAATAATCTGTGAAATTATGAGGTCTATTAGACTGCCTGTAACATACAAATTATGGACTTCGATCCATAGCAAACAATGAAACTTGTATTATAAATATAAAATTAAAACTCTGTATGTTTGTGATTTCCCTCTAACTCCTACTGTTTTTGTTCCGTCAAGGTAAAATTTTATTTAATTTCTCTTTATGCACTAATGGAAGGTATAGAATACTTGGTTTCTTGAAATATTGATTATTATTATATAAAGTTATTGTTGACACTAAGTAGCACCGTCAGATGCTGTAAACCAGTATTATTCTATATTAAATATTAAACTATTCAGGTTTAAAAGCTGTATGTTTGTGATTTCTATATAACTCTTGCTATTTTTATTCAATCCAGATGAAATTCCGATGGAAGGTATAGTTAATATGCGAGTATATTAGCTATAAAGCAGGCTACGAGGCTATAAACAAGTGAAGGGATCTCTATCAAATAACACTTATACTGTGTGCCATATATGCTATCAAGATTAAATCTAATATAATATGCTAGTAAATAGCTACGTAAAAATTTAAAAAATCCCTAATTTGGTTAAAAAAATGCTTTGATACAAAGCTGTTCGAAATAAATTTCTACCGAGGCCCCGAAAAAGAAGATAGAAATGTGGTTAAATTAGACTTAACGATATGATTAGAGTTCATAATCGTTATATTTTAGATAGTTCAATATACGTAATATAAAATTAATATTTGATGGATTATATTTCATGCATATTAGCAGAAATAACACTTAAAATATAGATGGTGCGTACGTGTATTTGAAACCATTTTCAGAGTGCAGGAATATCATACGTTAAATCTATAATTGGAAAAGAAATAAAAACATAGTATAAAAGATCAAGAAAAGTACGGAATATTAATTGAGATTGCGAAAGGAACAAAAAATTTATTGAAACCCATAATTTAATGCAGTCTTCAGAAACTTTATATATTAATATTTTAAATATTAAATAATAATGAAGATAAAACTTCTATTGTTCTTTGTATTTTTTTACTAAGTTATCGAGGAGTAAAATAGACATATTTAACTTGTGGCTAATATAGCGAGTAATAAATATAAGAGAAAATTTTATCGATTTACATACCGGAGTTCGACAGTATTTCATCTTGTTTTCGTTTCGCCCAACGTGTTTATTTGAACTCGAGTTTAGTATATTTGTAACATGCACATGGCAGAGAAAAAGGAAGGAAGTTCGATAAAATTGTGTATGAAACTGTATAATAAATATATTTATGACCTAAATTTTAGTAATCCGAAGAGTTCGTTTAAATAAACTGATATAAATACTATTTCTTGAATATTAATAATATCGCGTTGTAACTTTAGCAAAATTATGCACAAAATTGTACAATTATTTTTAGCCTCGTTATTAATTCAAATCTCTTAGTCCGAAGAGTTTGATCTATTTCACAGTCTAGGTCGACAATCGAAATTATTTTAAAAGTAATACTTCTTGAATATTAATAGTACCCTTTACGTAGTAATGAATTCTTGAAAGTATATAATACATTTATCGCGAAAATATATTTTCTGTGTGAATGTTATTGTTTCAATAATAAACGATGATGAAGATCAACAAAGATTGATTTTATATTTTTATTTTCATTTAAATAAGAATTTTGTCCATCCTCAGTTAATGTAAAGAATCTTAAAAGAATTTAAATTATTTGTGAAAGAACATGCTAAGATCATGAAAAATTGCGAACGTAAAATAATGGCTGCCTCATTTTATCGTGCAATGCTCATTCAAACGCCATGTGATATTTTAAGCATGGAATGCGTCAAAAAAAGAAACCTGACGTTATACAACTATGTATTTTATTGGTTATGTCTGCTCGAAGACTATTTTGCTTCTATCGTTATTTCCACCATTTTCTCATATTGAAAGACTATACATATAATAAACGTCGTAGAAAGTGTCGTTTGTTTTTGTATGAAAAATTATCAATCTAACGTTAGATATTGATCGCACGCGTGTCTGCGCATACAAGTCTGTATTCCCTGAATTCGCGTCATGTCGATGTACATAATTACACAATAAACAACTCGATTTGATCTACTATGCACGAATAAATGAATTCTTTAAATGCATGGACGCTGACTGTTCATTTTTCCAATGTCTATTTTCTCAAATTTCGACGATTTCGAAATCGATTGTTTCACGGTAATTATCATTTCTAATTAACATTTAACGAAATTTAATAGGTACTTGGCTATTATGTAAGTTGCTCGATTGGAAAATTTAAAATATATATTGCTCGAAGCACGAAAGACGCGAGTAATAAAATTCATAGAGGCTCGATCGAGCTATTTCACAAACAAGAAATATAACTCGAACGAGTCGGGTAAATGTCCGACTTCCACGGGGTGAGAACAAAGGTGCTTCTATCGATTATCTCAAAATAACTCGCACGGACTTAGTAATCATGCCGGAGGAACGACAACGGGTCAATCTCATACTGGCTATGTAGTTTTCATATCCGGAAGTCTCGCGACGCTGTCCACGTCGGAAAATTGTGTCAGTCCGACATTATGCATGCCGCACCGTCGTCCCCAAAATGGCGTTTCGTTATTTGTTTACGATTTTCACGTGTATTTTACATCCACTGACGAAGCACACTTTCAAAAATATTATTTTCTAGGAACAGAAACTATCTTTACTTCGCTATTGCATTTGTCATTAACGTATCCTCAAAATGGCTCTTTGTCATTCGTTTACGATTTTCACGTGTATTTTACATCCACTGACGAAGCACACTTTCAAAAATATTATTTTCTAGGAACAGAAACTGTCTTTACTTCGTTATTGCATTTGTCATTAACGTATCCTCAAAATGGCTCTTTGTTATTTGTTTATGATTTTTACGTGTATTTTACATCCACTGACGAACAGTGAAACCTCCAAAACACATTGTGAATTGTTGACGACTAATGTTATACTAGGTTTGCATTTATCAAGGTAATTTTTGTCTATATTATTTGCAATTTTGTTTTATCATACTTCAACTAATGTACAATGGATTTCTCTTTTATTAAAATTTCTGTTATAGGAACGTTTATTATGTTAATGTTCTAAACGTTAAACGTATTTTCTATTAGAATATTGTATTATAAACATATACAAAGTGTTTACATTTTCTTTTGTAGGATGAAATCTGTTCACAATGATTCAGAATGAAATCGACATGGCAGCTTGCTGTTGTAGGAAACGATAAACGAGATAGCATGAGGGAAGAAAAAGAAAGGTGAGAGGAGCGTTTCGTCTTTACGCCATGATATTCAGTGGTTAGTTGAGGAGTGTATGTATATGTATAGGAATAAATGGCCGATCGAGTACTTGTGAGAGAGGTATAGTCGTAGCCCTCTGGTGGCGAGCGCGGGAAGTGTCACCACAGCAGAAACGCGTAGTATGTATTCACGAACAAAAATGTGACGTAATTTAGAATTTTGATCGTGAGGAATATACAACCAATTGTGCACAATAATATGACGTTAGAAAAATAACCATAACCGTTGTAAAAAAACGTGCTATTTAAATTATATTTTATTTAAGACAGATATTGGGATAATTAAATAATGAAATATTATTGCTTGAGCACACGTTGCATAAGTTTCTATTTTCTAGGAACAGAAACTCTTTACTGCACTGTTGCATTTATCATTAACGTATCCTCAAAATGGCTCTTAGTTATTTGTTTACGATTTTCGCGTGTATTTTACATCCACTGACGAAGCACACTTTCAGAACTATTATTTTCTAGGAACAGAAATTCTTTTCTTCGCTATTGCACTTATCGTTAACGTATCGAGACTTTTTCTTAATTTACATTTTTCCATGTGTAATTGCTTAATTAAATATAATTTAGATATGGAATATAATAAGCTGCATGAGCATAAAAACATGAAACTGTAGACATTAGGAAGTTAATTATAGTCGATTGCGAAAAATTGATAATTAAAATTGTTACATTTTCTTACTTTTACTTCTCGTCGTAAACATAATGAAGCTACAAAGAAGTAGAAATTTCACTACTTTGGAAGTAACGTTTTTAATATCTCTTCCTCGAAGTTTATTCATATTTTATAGATAGTTAATATCAATTTTCTCTGCTACTTACGTAACATGTATCTCTGTGAAATGAAAACTATTATTATTTTACAATATACTAATCTTTCTAATGAAGAACCCAACGTTTAAAAATCAAGAATTAGAATCATTTCATCATAATTCATTATTGTTCGTGTATTATTATGTCAACATCATTTTCTTCTCTGTATTTTACATAAGTAATAATGTTGGTGTTGCATAATTTTCACAGCAGATATCATTTTGTATCCGTTGCATATCATTTTCGAAGCCCACGCGGGATACGCGAGGCAAAAAGAACGTAGAATTTCAAAGCTGTGAAATTCATTCGAGTGAGAAACCTCAACTCTATCCTTTCTTATTGCTCGCGTATTGATATATTCACATAAATAATAAATTTGATACGATGTCATTTTTATAGCATATATCATTTTCTGTCGGTTGTGTGTTATATTCGAAGTAGACACGAGATATGCGGAACAGGAGGAATGTAGGATAATATAATGGTGAATTTTATTTAATAGAAAAATGGCAACGTTACTTTCCATACGAATATTTTTCTTCCAAAAGGTAACTAGGTTAATATCATATAATTTTTACTGAAAATATAAGTTTACACGTCGTATTCGAAGTAGACACGATACTTGCGAAACAAAATGAATGTTATTTTGAGAATTATAAAATAATAAATCACTTTCAAAACTGGTAAATCAGATTTTTATCCTTATTGTTTGTCTATAAATGCGTTTACAGCTTTTGATATTCTGAATGTTTACGAAAATAATAAATTCGAGATAATACAATTTTTATAGCAGATACCTTTTTAGTATCAGTTATGTGTCATGTTCGAAGTAGAGACGATACATGCAGAGCAAAATGAACCATGAAATGGTAAATCCCTTTCCAGACTAATAAATCACAATTTTCTCCTTTCTAATATATCTGTTATTTTTCTGTTATCAATCTATTATTTTGTATGTAAGTAGTGGCGTGTGTATTATGTAGTTTTCAGAGTAAACGTCAATCTGTATCGATTTTGTGCCATTTTCAAATCAACAATTTCTAAAAAAGAATATAGAATTATAAAACTATCGTTTTTCGTGTATCGATTTTCTGTTTTCGACATTTTGTGTATTTACATAAATAATTTTTGTTGAATCGAAGTAGGCGACACGATACATATAAAACAAAATGAATATTATCGTAAAATCATAAAACGGTAAAGCCTCTCCAAAGTTGATAAATAATAATTATTTTTCTTCGTTTTCTGTTTCTAAAATTTGCGTTTATATAATTACATTTACATTAAATAATTTTAAAAGCAGACGTTAGTTTCGTATTGGCTGCATGTTACTTTCAAAATAAACACTATGTTTATGAAAAATAGTAAATTCCATCCAAACCTGAAAAATCATTATTCCTTTCGTATCGACATTTTCAGAATGAACGCGAAATCATAAAATGGTAAATCCGCTCGGAAATCGATAAATCGCAATTATTTGCTTTCATATTTCTTTCATAGCGATAAATTAACATTATTTCTATTTTCCATATTTTTACATGGAATGTAACGATGATATTACGTAATTTTTATAGATACTTTTTAACTGTCAGTTTCGAAGTAAATACGAGACACGTGAAATAAAACCTACGTAAAATCATAAAATGGTAAATCCGCTTTAGAATCGAACAATCGCAATTATTTTCTTTAATCATTTCGTATTATGAAATATAATAAACGAATCAGTCCTTTGCATTTTCGAAACAAATCAGATATATGAGAATAAAACGAACGTCCAATAATAAAATATTAAATTCCCTTTAAAATTATAAATAACAATTGTTTCTATTAATATCATTCATATTATGGTATTTACAAAGTATGTACATGTAATTTCTTGTTACTAGCAAGCTACTTTCAAAGTAAACGAATACGATATGGAACAAAATAAGCATTATGTTATAAAATGATAAAACCCATTCAAAATTAATAATACATCATTTTTGTTTACTGCATTATTTTTATACAATTAACAAAATTAAAGTAATGTGATTTTTAATGATTGTCATTTCTTATTCTTTGCCATTTTAGAAGTATGTGGAACTATGTAGGTACGTGGAACATAGTACTATGGAACGTAGTACTATAAAATGGTAAGCTTATTTCAAAATTAATTAATCGCGGTTACTTCCTTCAATGGAGTTGATGTTATAAAATTTTCAAAGCAAACAGCGATTTTATCATCTAGCTTTTTTACATTTAATCATATTAATTACTACTTCACAATGAATTTAACAACGCTCGTATGAAATAAAAATAAATAAAATTGTTCGAGGAACAAATTTTGAAAATAAACATGTTTAAAATTGAAGGACTCATGAACAATATTGCAAAAAGGTTGAAATGGTATTAATGAAAAACGTACTAAAAAACAATCGTCGATAGATTTTAACCACTAATTTGAAAATGTGGAATTTTTTTCTTTATAACGAAACGAATAAATAAGTGTTAGTTTCATTTTATAATTTACATCTCGCAATGTTTTTATTCTACATAGAATCGTAAAATGGTATATCCCTTTAAAAATGTTTAAAACGGAAATTTTCTTTGATTTTTTTTATATCGCCGCACGAACACCTTTCCATCGGCAGACATAAATTTTCAAGCATTTTCTAAGCTCGATACTAGAGGGGCACGGAGGCACGTAAAAACTCATAAAACTCATTAAAACGTATGAAATGCTATTTTTAGAATCCGCTGATAAAAAGCGTTCCGATGCACCCGCCGGTCGTGCACTTTTCATGAAAGGATTTCTGAACGTCTGCGCGGCGCTTTCAATGCGCTCGCGTGTTTTCCGTGTCTAGTTTTTTCCGTTCGTTAATACGTTAACGCTGCCAGGCAGTTGTGTGAGCATCGACATAGAAATTTTCAAAACAGACACGCCGGAGCGTAGACGCGCTCGAGATCGAAAGGAGGGACCCGCTGGAAGTCGTTCGAGTAGAAATACAGGGTGATTCTAATAACTGGGTCAGACTATAATTTTTCTTTAAGCGAAGATAGAAACAAATCGTCGGGGAAGATTTTCTATGCTTTAACGGCCTCTGTTATCTCGCGTATTACTTTTAAACAAATTTTTTTTATAGAATAATCGATATCTTGAGTCGTTATGATAGGGTAAAAAGAAACTCGATATATTAAGAAATATTTCTTTCACTCGGAATATTACGGGAACGTATTATTATTGTAAACAGTGAATAATCATTCGTAAGTACAAGTTTATTATCAATATAAGTATTTCGTATGTTAATTTATGACTTTTGAGGTTAAGAAATTTGGAATAAATATTTTCGAGTGCTTTTCATAACACTGTTTAGTCATTTAATATTCAAATTTGAATAATTCGTTTGAGTTCTTTCGTTTCAGTCACTATTGACGAAATGGCACATGTGCAAAGTTCAATTCTCGATGATTTTATCTTACACGTTTTATAGAATGAATCAAGGAATTAATTTATTAAAAATTTTTTAAATAATTTTTCCAGAGCGATTTTAAATTTTTTAATAACTTCTTAACGAAACCTCAATTAACAAATTAGTATCCTTGATTTTTCTCTTATTTTGTCCTCTAATATCTTCCATTAGAATTTTTCCTAGGGGTGGTTGAACACCCTGTATAGTCCTTCTCTCCAAATGAGGTTTCTCATACATATATGGAAAATTCACTAAGGAGGTAAAGAAATTCATTCTCAAGATAAGATCGTAAAGAAAATGGACCCAGATAGGACTCTTGAATTTTAACAATTACAAATTGTAGGTGTGTATTTTTCCAATTGTTTAAACACAAAATTTCGGTCTCTTGGACGGTTTCAGAGGTGTGAAAGACAGCAAGTTCAGAGGGTAGTTTTGCCCTTTAAACTCAAGTTACCATCGATAAAGAAACATCCTTTATTGTTAACCATTTTACAAAGCTGTATAGTTTTATCAAAATTGGAGGATATACTTCTTGAATGTTCCTCCTCGAAAATATTGTTCACAGTTTCTTTGAGTAAAAACAGAAGTTTCAACCAGAGATCGAATACAAGTATATAACAAGAGTAAATATTTAAAAACTACGACGTAAATGAGTTGAAGAAGCGACCATTGAAAATGTTAAGAAACAATTTCGAATGCTTTTCAAAGAGCTCGATTCGTGAAATTGTTACAGCACGGCCGACGTTTACGGAGCGAAAATGGATTGAGGTATGAATTTTCAAAAATGCAATCACAGACACAGTTTATCCTGAAAATTTTAGTTCTGACCGACTGACCTGCATCGGTTATATATTCACTATATATATATATATATATACATATGTACGTCTCTCTACGCCATATTGCACGAATGCACACAAAGCAAAGTACACAAAGTACTCTGGTGTTTCGAACACTCGTACCACCGCGCTTTGATGTTCAAAAACTTACATTCTCGGACCACTCACAGTCGATTCTCAGAAAAGGTGGTTCCGTTCCAAAAAATTACACTTAAATATACTCGCGATGTTTCGAAACTGTCAAAAGTGTCCCAGAAAATATTGAGCGTTTTAGTCGTTTGGCTTCCTGTTATTTTTAAACTGTCTATCGAAATAAAATGCGTGCATTAATATGTTGGGAAGTCCTATTTGGGACGATTAACGAAACGTATAATATATTTTAGAACGAGTTGCCGAAATATCAAAGTACCTTCATTCGAAATAAATTTACACTTTTCTAGTTTAAATTAATTTAATATTCGTATATACGACTACCTATATGGTTAAAAATTCGACTATTTTGAGGAAAATTTGTCCTTTTCACAAACATAAAACAAACTGATAAAAATAAAAGTATCATCTTAGTTCTGGCTATAGATATACTATATACATAGTATAATAGTATATAAACACTATATAAATAGTAACATAATTACTATTGAATGTATGATTTGACATATAAATAGAAAAATTATTATCAAATGGGATTATACATATACGTACGTTTATATGTATAACTATTAAAAGAATTTGCATACTTATGTGATGATCTTTTACATACTTCTCCGTTAACAATCAGCAATAAATACCTGTGATGAGTAATTTCTTTGGAAATTAGCCGTGGGTTCGTCTGTGTTAAATTTTCGAAGCTTACCTGGAACAAAAAGGAAACATCGAGTTAGCGATAAACAAGCTTGGTTTCGGTTAGATTAGTGCAACTAATAATTTATATTGCCAAAATTATAAAATAATACTTATATACCAATGTACATAAATTGGTGTCATTTTAGTCATTCATAAATGAGAGAACAACCATTTAGATTACGTTTTCTAAATTTTTTAACATAGTGCTTTAAAAATAATCACATTTAATACTTAATTATTCCCGCGGATTATTTACATACAGAAAAACTTTTCGCGGCTCTCTCAGAACAAAGATAAATTATTACTTTGATGCATTTTAAAACTGATTTATAAAAAATGTATTTGCGTTTTAAATATTTGTTGCATACTGTACAAATGTACAAAAATAAATAAGAAACGTATTAAAAAATCAAAATGGCTTTTATGTATATATTTAACGCAATTTAACGATTAATTTTAATACATAAATCGATAGATTTAGAGATGCAAGTAAGTAACATTTGGAGAACAGGATACAACGTACATTTGAATAATATTTACATTTTTTTCAATTAGTTTAAAGAATTACGATTTTACAAGAAATTCAAATTGAATTCACATTCTGAAAAATGTTTCGGTGTGAAAATCTAAAACCTTATGGTGCGTTCTGCGACCTTGGGTTAAGAAGCTCTAGTCTGATTCTTTAACCACCTTCGTAAGATACGAGAAACTAAAAGACTCGAAAGATCGTTGAAAATAAATAGGAGAATCAGATAATTAGCAACAATATAAATGGTCTGATTCTTTAACCACTTTCTTAAGAAAGCGAAACTAAAATAATCGAAAGATCGTCGAAAATAAATAGGAGAGTCAGACAAGTAGCAACAATATAAATGATCTGATTCTTTAACCACTTTCGTAAGATACGAGAAACTAAGATAATCGACAATAATCGTACACTGAAAATAAATAGGAAAATGAGACAATTAGGAACAATATAAATGATAAGACAACAATAACAATCAGTCGTTTATTTGTTGGGTTGGTTTTTTTTTGGTACTGGAATATCTGGATGCCAGAAAACACGAAACTATGGCGTTTGCTGGAAGTTTTACGCGGGAAAGGAGATCGTTCATTGTGAACCAGGCCCTATTTCGGATCGCGTCATTTTCGTATTTAGAGACCGGCGCGGAAAAGTGACGCGAACGTGACCATTGTTTGTACATTTAATACCGTCGTGTCGGTGTATATGCCCGACCACAGACGCAGCGACTAACTGGTCGTGATGAGACCGTCGACGAGGAAAGTCGCGGAAAGCGGACAATGACGGCCGTGCGCGCGCGTTGTTCGCGAAGAACCGGCATTATGAGAGAGTTACAATGTAACAAACCGATAAATGGCTACAATAGGAAGAGAAGAGCGGCCAGTCGTACGCGTTGTAATCTGTGTATCGCTCTATATAATAATTTGCGTCGCGCAGCCAGCGCCAGCGAAATAACCATAAGGTCTGGCAACTGGAAAAAATCGACTTGAAAGACCTCCCATCAATGGTTCCATTAAAAGGGGAAGGAAAGGGGTGGACGGGGTTGAGGACACTTGAATAAAAATGAACTATTAGTACTTTTCAAGATAAAATTTGGAAAAAATATATTTTAATAGCATTTTATATTGATTCGAATTATCTAAAAATTGGTTTTCTAATTTTTTTGCAAGACAAATAATTTTTGTTTAGTATCTTATCGAATTGAAAAATCCATATTGTATTTTCTCCAATACCAAGCACGCAAATTGTGAAAGAAATTTTAACTTGGAAACTTCAAGCAAAGAGTTCATCTTTAAACTGTTTGTTTAGCAAACATCCAAATGTTTATAATTTTGACTGTATTATGTGAAGTATTATAATGTATTGAATCGTTTGTACAGCACTGCAAAATAATCTCTTTCTTGAGATTTAAATTGTATTAATCAAAAAAATTTCATTCGAGTTATTTTAAATTTTAACATCAATTTCCAAAAAAAAAATTTGCAGAACTAAAAATATACAATGTAAATATAAATGTAACATATAGTAAGTATACAACTGCTTGTAAGTTTGATTTTCGAGAGACCTCTTAGTGAATAAATTCCTGTATTCGCTTTTCCACAATTTAAAAATTATTGTGAAAATGGATAAATCGAAAATAATTAGTGAATCTGCTAAAACCTGACCTATTACTAAAGTATTCGTACGATTTATTCGATTATAAGGGTATTTTCTTTTAATCGTTGTACAACCGACGAGGGGGTGATTCCTAATGGCAAAACAAGTTGAAAATGTAGAATAAAATTTTTGTTTATAATGCTCCGTTTTTTAGATAATGACATTTGAATTCTATACGCTCACGATTGAATACAATTTGGTTGGCGCGTCTGTTCATTACTCACTGTTTCTACTTAGACTGACGTCCAACTCTCTATTGCATGGAATTCTATACATACATATAGTTTCAAACTCGATTTTCTTAAACACGAAGCTTCATACGCACAAATTTTACTAATAAATTATAGCATTTCTATTATTCGAATACATTTTTCTTAATTATAACCAAAAATAAGAAATTCAGTTTTTCCACTGTGGTGTAGTCTCATCTCATTTTCTCTTTACCAAAAAGTTTCACAGATACAATACAATAAAAATAACCTAATGTTTAACAAACGTAAAATACTATAATGTAATTAATAATATTCAGGTTTCACGAAATTAGATACGAATATATTTTAATACATGGCATAATTTAGGACATAAAATAAAACAGTCAGCAAATAATTTAGTGTCGTGTCAATAAAGTTTTTTTATTCGTTTCAAACTTCTTCAAATATTGTAACTAATCATGTCTTCTAAAATTTATCCTAAATTATTTACAAGTAACCCAAATATATTGTCGTCGTCAATTTTATATCTGAATGATTATAATTGCTTTCTTTATTATGTAAAGATAAGCTAAACATTTTATACAAAATTACGTATATTTTGTATTATTACCAAAATTCTACCGAATATACAATCTTCCATATATTCGTAACATTTACTTCTTTTTTTATTCGACAATTGACGAATAGAACTCCATACAAAACTTACAACAGCAAACAATGATCAGAACACAAGGAAAGAAGTGCACGATCCAGAAAATACTTCAAACGACAGGAATTGAATCTTCAAGCAGTCAGGAAAAAGGATTCTATCAGACATTTTAAATAATTACTTACAATACTTTTACATTTTCTTATTACATTCTGCAATTACAAGACGATTCTGCTTGTCGCAACGAATCCGACTACGCGTTTAAATAATTACCATCAGCAGAAAGCAAAATAAACTTCCCTGCCACATCCAGGAATGGCTGAGCCGCTTGTCTCGGTACGTGCAAACAAATTCTGGAGCTTTCGGATGAAATCAGCAGACCCGGAGGCCATGAGAAAATGTGACTTATCTTTGCTTTCAACGTTTCCTCTTCGCGATTCTCACGAATGATGTGCCTTACTTGTTTGCATTAGGTCGAATAATAAATTCTGATTTTAAGGATATGTGTACATTGCTCGGACTGTTACTTTAAATTAATTTTACGAACATGTCAAATCGTCTGAGAGTATGTATGTTCATTCTGATCTAACAAGGGAGATTGTCGAATCAGAAAATTTTAGACTAATAAAAAAAAGACATTTTAAGTTCATATGGCAATTCTTTCTTTTCATTATGCAAATATCGTCATAATAACATTTTCGAGACATGCTTCAGAAAATTTAAACTAAAATCGTAGTAAAAAAATATCGACTTTCGTGAACATCAACAATATACAGTCTTGCTATTAATATATTACCTTCTGGAGACACGAAAATATGTTGTTTTCGTCAAATACTGAAGACAGATACAGCAATGCTTGGATAAGTGCGAGTCATTTTCGATCGGATAAGTGAACGGTCATCCCCACTACTGAGAAGGGATTCCCCCTGACACACCCACGAAGCTCAACGTCAAGCGGACCGCGTAGTGTAACCTGATCTGGGCTCCAATATCGGTGAAACAATACATAGATAGTACGTAATGCAAAGTTGAAACTTTTTTATTTTTTATTTTTTTTTTAATCGAAATTTTTACCAATGTATTTGTGAGATTAAAATAAAACCAAACACGATATAATTTGTTTTTAATCAGATTCTAATAATTATGTTCGCTAATATCAAAAAAGTGAGTTATTGTCATTCATTAAATATGCAAATATAATCCAAGTTATATCGTATTTGGTCTTATTTTCATCAGACCTAACCCTCACAAATATGTTAATAAAGATGAGTGTATTCGAAAATGTCAAAAAAGTGAGTTATCGTCACTCATTAAATACGCAAATATGAAACAAGTTATATCATATTTGGTCTTATTTTAATCAGAAAACCCTCATAAATATGTTAGTAAGGGTCCCATTAACAAAAAGTACAAAGTAAATAAATTTCACAGTGTGCTATTCTACATTTTACGTTCGTCAAGATACAACGCTGAATGCCTTTCTAGAAACTGAAAATTAACCGTGCTATCTATAAATATCTATTACAATATATAATCTGATACAAATAAAAAATGTCTAGTAAACAGACCATAATAAAATAATAAAATTTTTGTAAAGCTACGCCTCATGGACGAAAACCTTAAAATATGTCATCTGCGCGGACCGTATTGCGTCAAACGAGAAACGTCGTGTCGCGAAAAGGGAAACGCTGCGCCGCGCTGCACTCGATGCGCGTCCAGCCCAGTGCTCTAGAATCGTCCAAAGTCGCCGATTCATCCCTCCGGCCGACAAGGCGGGGGAGGGGAGGGTGGTGGAAAACTCGCGTCGAGACGCGCGAGACCGCGTAACACCGCGGCGCTTCGTAACCGTCCATCGAAGGCGAAGACGGCGACGACGAAAGTCCGAGGAAAGTGTACGACGATGACGATACATGCGTGTGCCCGCGCTGCGGCGCGATACTCGACGAACGCGAAGAGTGGGAGTAGTGCACGGAGGAGAGTACAGAGCGCAAGAGAGACGCAGCGAGGGGGGCGGAGGGGAGGACGAGGCGACAGAGTCGAAACGACTCGCGGACGGAGATACGAGCGCCGCAGGAGGAAGAAAGAGGCGGAGAAAACCGTAAAAGCCAGAAGAGAAACGGAGACCGCGGTCGAACGGTCGGTGGAGAGAAAAACGGTGCAAGGGGGCAGGGGGGCAGGGGCGAGGGGGACGAAGCAGGAGGGAGGGGGGAAATGCCGCGAGGAAGACGGGGAAAACGTGTGTGCGTTGGAAAGAGGGACGCAGGCTCCAAGACCGACGGAGGAAAAAAGAGGGTCGAGAAAAAGACAGCATAGGGGAGGGGGGCGGCAGGGAGCGGGGGAGGGGAGTTGTGCGCGCATCGGCGTGCACTGCACAGTGCATGCACCTCCGAGAGGTGTGGGTGAGAAGCTCGACTGTGTTGGCGCGAGCGTGTAACTGGGTCGCGGGTTCGACAACTTCAGCCAAGGCTGCTCGCGCAGTGGTTCTCACGCGCGGCTTTCGTCGCGATTTCGCCGGCCGATTCCGCTCGCTTCTTTACGATCCGCGATCTCTATCGTCCCCTGCGCGATCGATTCCACGAAAACGTTCTCGAACGTCGGAAATCCGTTACGTACGCGTACGTTTTTTAAATTTATTTTTTGTATTTTGTTTTTTTTTTTGCCTCGAATTCGCGAGATACGAAACCAGCCAGCGTCCGCGCTTTCAAATTCGCGTTCTGCCGCGTTACGGTAAAAATAACCGGTTACGAGACCACGTTTCGGTTGTAACCGGAGGCATCGATGGACAGCGATCCTCCGTGGACGCCTCCCTTTTCCATCCACGGAGTTAATTGAGGAAACACGATGCCGCGAACGTTACTGGCCGTCCCTTCGTTTTTCCTTTTTTTTCATTCGCTCGCCTAGCGACGCTCGCGATCGTCTACGAGAAGACGGCGAACGCTATCGCGGCGGTTCGCGCGATTACTTTGTCGCGTCGCCTCGACGCTGTTGCACTATTCGATTTTCCTACTTTGCACGCTGTTCGCGGGATCACCTCGCCATTTGCCGATCGACAAAATTTCCCGCTTCTTACACGGAGTATACAAACTTCGCTAGTGCGTCGTACGAGTAAAAATAAATAGAATGTTATATAACGGAAAGTAGTAAGTTGCATGGAAAATATGGAACGTAAAGAGCACGATAATCTATGTCTCGTGGTTCGATACGAAGCAAAATGAAGAATGTTTATGTTATCTGTATACTGGTTCTGTACGACAGCAAATCGTGCATTGTACTACGAAGTTAGTTTCAATTTCGCTCTGTCTTGCGAAAAGTATTTTTTAATCACGAGTATGCAGGTTCATCTATGTCAAATTTATGTTCATAGAACATTGTATTTTATATTTATATAAAACTTTGTGAAATTTTTATTTTCGTTCTCATCTGTAGAACACACTGGCCAACTTCGTAGATAAGTGTGTCAGTGATCGGTCACTTAACACTTTGACTGCCACGTCACCCATATGGGTGACAGGATTTACTACTATGATACTAGAAAAATTAATTCTCAAGTTAAGACGTTGAAGGAAATAAATTTGGATAGAATTTGTGAGTTTTAACAAGGTTACAAAAATAAGTAGTGAAACAAATTTTAGGTTATGTAGCTTAGAAAATCAAAAGTTTACTTTTGCAGAATATTATACGGGTTTGATCTGGCAGTGAACGTGTTAAAGAGATTCAATTCCCATTGTCAAGATACTTCGTTAACGATTCCTTATTTTTAGATGGAAAGTTTCTATTTCGACCGATTGTCTTCTACGTAATGATGTTTTCAAAGTCAGTAAAAAGGATACGCCTGAATTAAAAAATAATAGAATTGTTTGTTTCATTCGAGAACTAAAGAAACTGAAAGTTAGGTAACTAATTATTTCCATTTATGAGAAGTAAATTGCTCGGTTTGCTTGTACATGGGTCCACGTAATGCAGTCGCTACACCTTATCATATCCGTTTGCCTTTCTTGTCCGCAAATGTCACGGTACCAACTTCACGTTTCATAATTTCACTCTTTTTGGCCTCACATTCATCGACTGTATTTAATTTATTTGCTTTTATTTCCCATTCACACTCCTTGCTTTGGAGTTTCATTGTTATCTTTTGCTTCGTTTTTTGACTGCTCTATAGGCTGTTATTCGTAATCAAATATCGACGCCATCATAAAATAGTGATCGGACAAAAATAAGTACGAAAGAACCTCTACAGTAATCGAAATAAGTAATAATAAAAAAATGAAAACATCAACTGTTTAAAACCTTGTTTCCTATATATAATTACATGTAGAAGTATTTATATATTACTAATTGGCATAACTGTTAGAATATTCAGTTTTAATTTCACGCCTTCTGTTATTAAGTGATACCGCTATGTGGCGCTATAATAGGTGAAGCCTTTCCGTTTTCTTTGGCGTGTGGTCCTTTTTCTTATTAATAAAGGTTACTGTTCTACTGAGTTATAAGTTTGATTTCTGTACGAAATTAAGTCTAATTACTAAACAATAACAATAAAATAGTGCAGTAACCTTTTATACAGGATGTTCCGTTATTCGCAGTACAATCAGTGAGGGGGTGGTTTCTCGTGAAAAAACAAGTTGAAAAGAAAGAATAACATTTTCTCATACGAAGCTTCGTTTTCGAGAAAATCGATTTTGAAAATAGATGGGATCGCGTGTAACAGTGACCGAGTTGGACGTCAGTAGAAGTAGAAACAGTCAGTAATGAACAGACGCGTCAGCCAAATCGTATCGAATTGTACCCTTATACGATAAATTTTAGTTTTTCGGATTTGTTAAAGCTATTTATTGCCTCGAAAAATTATTTTAAGTATCATTATATATTTTGTTAATTCTTTTATTTATTCATCTAAAGATCCCCGTTCATTACTATATCACTGATATTTGTGTTAGCATAAACTACGTTATATTCACGTTCACTATGCAACAAGATATTAAATCGTTTTTTTCGTCTTTAGCTGCGCCAACACAGGCGTTTACGATCAAGAAATTACATGGTTTAAAGGTTAAAAAGTGATAATTCAGCGTGGAGGGCTACAAATATGGTATATAATATTTTTATGCGCGCAAATAGGTATTCGATAAAATAACAAATTCTAGAACCCAATTTTTAACGATAAGCAAATTTTAGTATTGTCGGAAAGATCATATTAAATCACTTTAAATGAATAACCTTGTACATTACAAGAATTGTATCGAAACAGATTTATGATTAGATCTTTAACAAAATTGTTAACGTAGTCTGTAAATATAAAACAATAAATTAAGTCAAATCAATTTATTTTGATGCATTTTGTTAATAACAAGTATTTTGAACGTTGTAAGACTTGATTTCTCAAAAATAAAACGAAAATTAATGGTTTCGGAGCCCATCTCTAGAAATTATAGCTAAAAATAGGGAAATTAAAATTTCGACGAATGTTTAACATTTTTCAACGAATAAAAAAATTAGTTTAAGCAATTCAAATTCTTCAACAGTAGACTCTTTGGAAGCAGTAAAGTAGACAAAGGCAAAAATTTTGTGAACTTGAAATTATTACAATAATTCTGCTAAATAATTTATACCACGTGATACTTCATTTTAATCATAAGTAATGTACATTTATAGAGTACGTCTCTTAATTGTTACAAATGGGATTAACCATAATAAATATTTACGACAGACTGTTCACAGAATTTTCATTCGAAAGAGTTGAAAAATTTGAAACAACGACCAGAGGCTCACTGGCAAGGATTCAAACTGGAAGTGAAGCGATACTAACAGTACGACGATCGATACTAATACATCGATTCAATATAGACGTAGAAATGAATTGGTACTAACATAGTTGATCATCGACATATACATGAATTGGCACTGATACTGTGGTTGAACACAATATAGCAGCTCGTTATAGGTCAGAAATCGAACATATAAGATGATCTAATCAAAATTTCTTAGCCTATCTTGCCAACCTATTTTATTAATTCATACGATACTTACTCTGTAATAATTTAAATTTTATTTACGTACAGTGATTAGTCTAAGGTTAAGTAAAACTTATTTGGCCATTAATTACTCGATTGCGTAATATTTTCATTTATTCTTCTGTTTCTTTGAGAAAAGTCAACTCTATGTTTCTCAAGATAATTATTTCCTTGAAGAAGACCTTGATGAACCAAGGTGGAAACTTTTGCTTTTCATATTAATTTCAAATTCTAACGAACAAGTTGAATAAAGAGAAAAGACGTTTCTGTGATTTATTTAAAAATCTACTCCTCCAGTTGATTTTTAAAATGGAAGGGGACGTAGAATCTAGGAAGTTTTATGGAAGACACAACAGTTAGGATAACGTTAGGTTTGTAGGATACTGATGACACTGTTTACAAGTATGAGTGACACAATGTTTGCAGATGAGAAGTCACACGTAGATAAGGTGGGTACATTACACCATTAAAATCGTCCCTTGAAGGGGGTCTTAAGAACGTTCCGCGTAAGTCTTATCTAGATAAAAATAACGAACGAAAGGCGAGAGTTAAACCGTTACTCGTTAAATAAAAATTTGAATTTCAAAGATCGAAATAATTCACAAGGAACGAACGAAAGTTCAATTAGGACCCTGTACTGACTTTTTTCGATCGAATGAACGTCAAAGATAAATTGCTGTATAATGTTGCGGAACTATAATAAACACGTGTGAATTTTATTGCTAGCAATTTTCAAATTTTGCTTACGTGTATCTCTACTCTACAAGAACAAATACATTACGTTAGCGATCACTGTTTTTAATCTGTTAGAAACTCTATCATGAATACAAAAATATTTAAATCTATTTTTCATTCGTGTCACTTACGATCTTCGAAAATGTTTGTTAACAATAAATTAAAAAAATTGAGTGAGTACTATGAGGAGAAAGAAAAATCAGCCAAAGTAGAATATGGACGTCTGACCCTAGTACGGTTCGTAATTCTTTTCAGAGTTGATCTTTCTTTTTTCCTACAATGCCTGTTCACAACCATGCTGTGTTTGTAATTATATTAGATAATAAAAGTTATTCAAAATTCATAATACCTGTCAAACATTAAGGTGTCGTTTAGAAAAAACGTAGAAAATATCTTTCTTTCGCAGTTTGCGTGAACTATAATAATTCATTATTAGATCGTTCTACATTCAAACGCTTCAAGCTGAAAACTCTGTTGATATGTAAGTTGTACATAAATATAGAATAGTTCCACGTCTATGAAACAATGTACTTATCAGAATTATATTGGCGAAGTTTGAAAATATCTGACAACAGCTATGAAACGTTTACTGCGAATGTGAGCTGCCCGAAGATGATGTAACTCTTCGAACAGTAGATTATTGTTACATTATTAGGTCGACGAACTACATAATAATTTCTCGATTCTTTTCCGATCTTCGTAGAGCTCAAAGTTTCACGTCTGCAACGTTCACGTACATTATCAGAATTTCATCAAATTTTGCTCGTGTAAGCTGTTGTATCGATTGCATCCACTTACCAGCTATAATTTCACTGCATTAGTGCAGTTCGTTTCAGTACTGGTAATATTATGAAAGTCTTTGTGTAATTTAAAAAATAAAAAATACAGTTCATCATACTTTCTACTTGCCTTATAAATTCCAACGTAACATTGGGCTCAATAATTTTTGTAGGGAAGTCTTTCAATTAAAAATTGAATTACCAACCGACAGAATCTTCGCTTCTTCGATAATACGTTCCACTTATGCAATTTAATTTACCCACGCAATCCACGTCAGATTCATTTTATAATTGCTTCTTAAATACAAGAAATAATCGTCGAAGAGGAACGTATTCGAATCCACGATCATGTGCGTCCCGATTACTCGCAATCACATCATAACAGGTTAAATACATTTCACGTGTCCTGAATAGTCAATATTCATTTTATACCTTTTATTTCTTTTGTACTAATTACATATTTAGTTATGTACAACGTTCTCGTAACGTGCATTCCATTTAATTTACTTTGTGAATACCTTCCATTAAACCTAATGACTTTTAATACCGATTCCCAAAGGAAGAAAAATTCATAAAGGTAATAAATTAGGTACAAAGTAGTAAATTGTTCTTAATTGAAGGCTACATTCCGAGTAAAAAATACATTATTACCTCTCTTACGATTTTGCAGCGAAATTCGGATAGAAAATGGGGATCAAAAATACCGAAACACGGAATAGGATCTACTGGAAATTATTCGTCCTTGCTTGCAGCGTTTCCTTCGTTCGCTAATTTTTCTAATACGTCGATATAGTCCAGGAAATGATAAAACGACGGTCAGAAGAATGGAGGAGCTCCTGCAGATAAAATCTGCAACCTAATGAGTTACGTGCGCATCAATTACCGCGGTACATGCGCATCCTTAAACTTTAATAAAAGAAACAGACAGTCAGTTGCTTGTGAAAGAATGCGTTTCTCGAACAGTTCGTCGAGACTTACGATTCGAGTCACTCGTCGAAACACCGCGTTTTCACTTTTGGCCCTCGTGATAGTCGAGTAAACACACGTTACGTGAATCTAACACGAGATGCTTAATAAATGGTACGAAACAATAAAACAAAAATAATAGAAATTGATTCGTTTCACTTATTTACGATTCTTCAACTATTTTTGTATGCTAATTCTAGAGCTGGAAAAACTTACTCCATCGTTAGATTTGCAATACATTAGTGTCATACATATGTATGATCTGGAAGTAAACATGTTGAAAGGACTTGAGACCTTATGTTAGTCTAACGTTGTTCTAATCTTTACTTTTAATAATTTAAATTACAAAAGCTAACGTAACATGACAAGAAGTACTACTGGATAGTGAAGATATATTATTGAATTTTTCTTGAGCCTGCGTTTTCAACATGCACATGAGTACGTATGATAATAATATATTGCTTGTTGCGACATCGCCTTTCGCGATATGACATTGAAAAAGGAATAACGCCATCTAATAGACAAATTTCAAGATTTGAAAATGTTTTTTGAATTGGTCATGATAAAAAGTCGCGAGTCAACGTTCAGAAGTTCTTAAAAAGTCGTTAGCGTACGCTTTAGAGGATTTGGCGATTCGTCCTACATTTCGTTGTACGATTATGATCCCTCGCATGTAGAAATACGTTTGTTTTCAATAACGAGTTATCGGACGTGCGGCTTCATTTAACGCTACCAAACAATGCAACCAGCCGTGTCGTCGATCTCCAATACCGCGACGGCGGGGCAATAAAAAGACCGCGGTTTCCTGATAACGCGCGACATGACGCAAAGTTTCTGTATTCACGGTGTTCCGTCTCCTTAACGCGTCTATTACCACGCTAATGCACGCCGAGCATCGTACGGAGACAAAATTGTATCATTAACCAATCGTAAACTGCAATAATTTCAAATTCGTTTTAAATTCTAAGCTCGTGTAAATTCATCTATCCTATCAATATTTGTTTTTCAGAACCTCGGCGAAAAAATTTTTAATCTCCTAGTGAAAACTCGTGTCGATCGTATTGACGATGTGACAGTCGGTATGTCAAATCAGCGCGAGTTGTTTGCACAAACCTCGTTAAATCATCTTTTAACTTTTTTTATACGACTTTCAGTCAGCGAAGTTAAAAAAAAATATTCAAAAGTATTTTATTATGTTTACGATTCAACTAAACACCTAATAACATCTTCAGAATCACATGTATTTATTATAAATATTGGGTCTTGCAAAAAGATGATTAAAAAATACTAGTCAAGCGCCTTCTTCTGTATTGAATTTAAGTATATAACGGGTGATCAAATACTTTGAAACGGTTGTGTATACACGAGATATTATCATACTTGAATTAATATTTCTTCAGTTATAAATACGTAACAATGGATTGAGAATATCCTAAGCTAGAATGAACTTACAAGAATTTATAAGTTACGGTGCCAATTGAGGTTAGCTGTTCCATATAAGAAGCAGATCGTTACATGAGGTGAAAGACATATTCTATCATTTGATTTATTCAATAATTTATTAATGCAATATATTGTAACGTAATGTTTTACAGAAAAATGACATCTACTGTTCGTATGCGAGTTCACTTGTTCCATCAATCCCCACTTCCGTCGTACGACGCATCGTCATTATAACCAATAGCGATAATACTAAACTAGAGTGGGGATCTAGATACCAATCAGACCCGCATTCCAACTTCTCGCGTACGTGCAGTACATTTATCAAAGTATGGTAATGAAGTCACACAAAGTAAATCTTCGATAAGGCAAATCAAGAGTTCTTTTCACGTTTGCATAAATTATATGCACGAGTAAAATAAGCAACTTATTACATTTCTCCAATTTATAACTTTTAGCAATTACTAAATATTTCTTTTAAAAATTAAGGTCATAACAACTTGCACCTTTTTATGTTTATATAGATTGCTTCGATGAGTGAAATATACAACTTTCTACATTTTCTCAATTTACAAATTTTAGCAATTACTAAATATTTGTTTTAAAAATTAGGGCCGTAACAACTCACTCTATAGTGTGTAACAATTTACACATTCATAAAAAATGTTTTCCTTTGTAAAATTAATTTGATCAAAGTTTATTTAGATAAATCCAATTGTGGTTATCGATAGTAAAAAGAATATACTTTCAAGTATGATTATTGGTATCGAAAGGGGATTACAAAACGAATGAAAAATAAGAAATCACCAATCGTAACAACTCACTCTATAGTGTGTAACAACTTACACATTCATCAAAAATGTTTTTCTTCACAAAATTAATATTTTTAAAGTTTATTTAGATAAATGCAATTATGGTTATCGATAGTAAATATACTTTAAATTTCGATTACTGATATCGAAAGAGAACTACAAAATGAATGAGAAATAAGAAATCACCAATCGTAACAACCTACCGTATCCACCCCCACAGGGATTTCAACGCGTGAATGGAGGAGTCTGTATTTTCGCGCAGAATCGTGGAAAATCGCGGGAACCGCGTTTCCTCGAAGTTTTCCAGTCGGCTCGTATAAATAAGCGCCGCCACGAGATCGGGCTATCGTGTTCACGCAGGATGTGATTACCTAAAGCGACCCTCTCTCTTTGCCCCCCTCCCCCTTCCCTCGCCGCGCCGCGCAAGTCGACGAAGCGGCGCGGTGTGTGCGCGCGAGCTGGAAAGCGCGAAGTTCGCGTACTCGAGCGCGAAATCGCGCGCGACGACGAAACCCGCAGCGTCGCGACGCGGACGACGAGTAAACACGACGATCGATTTCTCCACCCTGCCCTGCCCTGCCATGCCTTGCACAACCCAACTTCACTGTCCACGCTGCCCAGCGAGTTGCTCGACGCTGACGGAGTTCCTTTTCACGTGTACGCTTACGACCGCACGCGAAACCAGGGCTTCAACGAAAGTGTAAACTTTTGTAAACAACAATTAGTAAACTTTTACTCGTAAATTATTTCTTTTTCTGAATTTTAACAGTTACTCTATATTTGATTAACGAAACTTCCGTAAACACATTTATTTTTTAATAGATGTTTTAAAGTAATATATAAAATTTTTAACTATTTTTTTATCTATTTAATATTATTTGAGAAATTGAAAACAGGATAAACGACTTTTGACATTGTTCTGTCTATAAGAACATCATGATTTAACTAAAAGTTTATTTATTCTGTATAGTGATTCCTCATTTAAAATTTTTCTTATAATGCTACGTTTTCGAGATAATTGTTTAAGGGTAGTAGTCGAATTCTGTTATAAAAGTTGAATTGTAACAGTTACTTTATATTTGATCGACAAAAGTTGTAAAAGAACATTTATTTCTTAGCAGATATAGCAAACTATAAAACTTTTAACTATTTTTTTTACTTATTTAACAGTGTTTAAGGATATTAGCCGAATTGTGTTGGCAGAGTTTTGTAGAACAACGATTATAATGGAAGAATACCGTGGAAAATGCCACACATCAGCAAAGCAAATATAAGAAAAGATTAGCTTTTGTAACAAACTATGTCGGCAAAGATAAAACATTCTAGGACAATGTGATCTCGGACGAGAGCAGTTTCAACCCTTTTGGCTCGGATGGACAGCATCGTCCACGTGGTCCAAATAAAATGTTACTATTTTCCAGAATACAACGATGATATCGACTCCATTTATATACAGTATATCTCACTATTCATTCAAAGATCTCCAAAAGTATTGATAATTTCGGAAAATGTTTGAGAGAAAAATTAAATTGTTCTGAGGGTTGCATAATCTATTATAAGTTTTTCTTTTGTAAGTAAACGCGTGCAAGATATGTGAGGTTATTAATGTTCTTTTTCAAATCGTATATATTTTTTACTACATCATTCGATGTAATGAGTCGTTTCCTGTGGAAAACTATTAAACCATTTATGGTGAAAAATAATTAGTTTAGAAGACATTTCAACGTAAATATTGAAACTTTTAAATTATCGAGTTGAAATATTTGTTTAAATTAATGGCTTTTTGTCATAAATAATGTAGTACTTCCTTGTTGGGAATAAAGAGTTGAATTTATTAATGCATTAAGAAATACTGAATGTTATATGAGGGAGAACATTTCTTTAGAATAATTTTTAATTATAAATAATTAATTAATTAATTAATTTTAACCTAATGGTTTTTCGTCATAAGTGACTAAATACTTTTCTACAATTAATGAAACGCTGCATTGAATGAAATAAATGATAAGACCAACATCTTCTGATGTTACATGTCTTCAAATGTTTATAGATTCTCACAAAGTCTTCATAGACGATTTTACACATTTAGAAGAACATTTTTAGAATATATTTACTATTGTCTCTAGAAACGACTTTTTACTAGTTGACGACGAGGAATGACGACTTTTAGCCAATTCCAAATGTAATTTTCTATTACGTGCAATAATAAACGATTTTTGCAAACAATTCATTACATAAAAGTACCTTTATGCTCCTTGAATACTAATTTTATCGTTAATTTTGGTCCCAGCGTCATCGTGGATCAGGTTAAATGTTTTAAGACTGTTAACTTTAAAAATACAACAAAGAATGATAATGTCTACGATCGTTGTTTTGCAAAATCTTTTAAAAATAAATTGTGTAAATGGATGCATATATATTTAGTCCTTTAGCAATAACCAAAAATCAATATTTCTTATTTCCCAAAGCTGTTATCTAATTTACTTGCTCAGAAGTAATATTTTTCCGTTTATCAAGCCATAATAATAACAACAATTTCAATAAAAAAATCTTAAGCAGTTGTCTGCGGTTACAATGATACGATGTAACACAATTGTAAAGATATTTATAATTTACAAAAGTAAACAAGATGTCAGGAATAATATTCCTTCTCACAAGGAACCATCGCGAACGGTCCGGCTTCGATTTTGATGAAACTTTGTACACTTATAAAGCAGCCAAAAATAATCGACACGTATTTTTTTTTAGCTGCGGTAACTCGAGTTTAAGGGGTGAAACCACCCCTTGAAGTTTTGGCTCAAAACGGCTATCTCGAAAACGGAAAGACATGCAAAAAAATTGTTAATGGGCGAGGTTGATGGTTTCTTATGTACAATAACATGGTGTTAAAAAATTTAAAAAAATACAATTTGTTTATAACAAAAAAAATTTATTAACTTAATTTTTCATTTTATTGAAATTTTCATAATGACAAAAAATGACAAGCATTTTATTCCAAATCCACTGGTATGCGATTTTTTAAAATTGCCTCCTACAGTTTTGCAGATTTTGATGATTTACATCTTGCGCGCACATCCATTATGGTAGCTGTTCTAACTTTGATTTTAATGAAGCACTGTAAGCTTGCACTACTTCTAGAGGACAAAATCGGGAAAAATACAAGAATACCAATTTGTTGATTGAGCCTTCGTTAAAAAGTTATTAAAAAATTAAATTAAAAAATTTCAAATCCTCCAGGAAAAAATTATTTTCGGTTGCGGGGGCCAATTACAATCATTTTTGGTCAATACATATACCCACGAAATCCTACGCACTTTCGAGAAAAAAATTCCTAATCGAAAATGTAATTTATGGCCAGAAATGTTGTCCGAAAATTTCATGCGGATCTTTAAAATGTCATAACTTCTGAACGGATTGAAGGATTTTAATTTTCAAAAATGCAAACGACGCGTATTTTAATCAAGAATACGTAGAAATCGCAAAAATATGCAAAAAGTTGATCCTTGACCCCGTAAAATGAGAAAAACCCCATAAAAATTGTCCAATCTTCAAACAGCCATAATTCCTACAATAGTGAATATATTTCAATGAAACTTTTTTCTGAAGTAGAGCTCACAGGTACCTACA
Organism: Colletes gigas; assembly: GCF_013123115.1. Lineage (NCBI taxonomy): Eukaryota > Metazoa > Arthropoda > Insecta > Hymenoptera > Colletidae > Colletes > Colletes gigas. Next base: position 5,780,939 of record NW_025106646.1, read on the forward strand.
AAAAAGTATTGGCCAACTTTTTTGTAGGGCGTCAAACAAAATGATTAAAAATGAAAAACGAATTTTTAAGAAAAATCGACAGGGCGAGGTGCCTAAATTTTTCAGCGAAAAAAAAAAATTTCAAATCGTTCTAAAAAAATTATTTTCAGTTGCGGGAGTCAATTTCAATAATTTTTGGTCAATATATATACCCCCGAAATCCTACGCACTTTTGAGAAAAAAATTCGAGGATGTGTGAAATTTTTCAACAAAATTAAAAAATTTCAAACCATTCTGAAAAAATTATTTCCGGTTGCAGGGGTCGATTACAATCATTTTTGGTTATTACACATTCCCCCGAAATCTTGGGCATTTCGGAGAAAAAAATTCAGTACGGGCGGAACTTTAAACGTTAATAATTTCTTAACGAAGCCTCCATCAACAAATTGGTATTCTTGTATTTTTCCCGATTTTGTCCTCTAGAAGTAGTGCAAGCCTACAGTGCTTCATTAAAATCAAAGTTAGAACGGCTACTACCATAATGGATGTGCGCGCAAGATGTAAATCATCAAAATCTGCAAAACTGTAGGAGGCAATTTTAAAAAATCGCATACCAGTGGATTTGGAATAAAATGCTCGTCATTTTTTGTCATTATGAAAATTTCAATAAAATGAAAAATTAAGTTAATAAATTTTTTTTTGTTATAAACAAATTGTATTTTTTAAAATTTTTTAACACCATGTTATTGTAGATAAGAAACCATCAACCTCGCCCATTAACAATTTTTTTGTATGTCTTTCCGTTTTCGAGATAGCCGTTTTGAGCCAAAACTTCAAGGGGTGGTTTCACCCCTTAAACTCGAGTTACCGCAGATAAAAAAAAATACGTGTCGATTATTTTTGGCTGCTTTATAAGTGTACAAAGTTTCATCAAAATCGAAGCCGGACCGTTCGCGATGGTTCCTTGTCAGTATCTCAATGCAATTTCAGTATATTAATGTTTATTTTTCATTCGAAGTTTCAAAATTAAAGAACTTGAACGCGTTATTATTGACTGAAAAATAGATCATATTGGAGATTTAATCCAGACATTATATTCGATATATGTCACATAATAACAGGTTCCTTGGCATAATAGACTTTTTGACAATTATCCAATAATCGCAATAATTAATGTCATTACAACGAAATAGAAAGATTAAAAATAATAACACAATCCTTGTATAACGCGATAAAAAAAATTCTGGTAGAATTCATACAACTTAATATTTTGCTTCTTTTAATTGTTTAAAAATGAAATGAACTTTTGGAATATTTCATTACATCACAACGTTATAGGAAACTATTACTTTCTTATGTCAAACGATGTAAGTACTATTTAACTTTTATATATGAGCTATGCGTCCCGTGTAACGTTTCGATCCGTGTTATAGAGGGGTTTATTGTGTTCCAGAAATTATAGAGGAAATACGGGAATAATGGAACACCGATCAGCTGACCAGTTGATGCTATACTTGGTGATATATGATTCGTCATATGAGCCTGGATATATCAAACGGATGATAACTGTAGAATGTACAACAGTATCGGTGCTAACTGACGAAGCTAACTGCAATGTTGATGTAACGCTGAAGCAGGCTTCCAAAAGGACACTAGGAAGCCCGTGAAAGAATTAATTGTAAGAATTTACTTTGTAATAGTTTGAAAAAGGTTCTATATTCAATGAATTATCTGCCAAAAAAGAAAATTTTGATTAAAAAAAAAACCAACAAAATGTGAAAAATATAGTACAAATTCTGTTTTAACATTGTTTCTACAAATTCAACTGACGTTAAGAAATTTACAGAACTCGTGGCTAGCAGTTTTAACGTGTTTGAAGAAAACGTTACTCTAAAACGAATTTCAACCTTTTACAACCCAGCGTGCTTAAAACAATTTTACATTTCTGGACTCTGAGTTAAAATAATTATCTGTCCAATTTTCTTTTTAAAACGTACGCTCAACGAACAAACTCTTTTCAACGATTATGAATTATAATTTCTCACACCGGAATGGAGATAAAGATTTTTAGATATTAAAATTTATCTTTCAATTTTTGTACAGTAGTATAATTTCTGTTTAGAAGTCGAAAATAATTGTCATAGTGGATCAAGCGGTACTCATTTGTGGTTGTTGGCTCGTTTCTCTATTTTTCTGTTTAATCTAATAAATTTCTCTAATTTTGTTTTCTCGTCGTTATTCGCGTCAATAATTTTTAATTATCTCTAAAGATCGAGAATTATAAAATTCTCGACTATTTCCATTATGTATTAATTAATACTAACTAATCGATTATCTTAAAGCAAGTCTCGAAAAACACAATAATCGTGTAATAAATTTTCTAAAAAACAATTTACAAATTTCGAAAGACGTACGACACTGATATTCGTAAGATTGCTATGCGAATAAGATTCACGCACACTATGCGCGATGAATTTGTAAAAATATCATTTCTTCCTTCGTTTTCTCGCATTTTCAGGGTATCCGTGCTAAAAATACCGAGAAACCGTTACACCATAAAACATTATTCTAACTTTACAATTCGTGTCGGCACGCCGCAGACATTAATGATCGCCGTTGTATGGTGATCACGTCATAGCATGAGCCGAGTCGTAGTCATAGTCGTCGGACTCGTCTTACGCAATCTTATCGTTCGTCTCGAGCTACAATGCCCTCTCTGGGTTTCCACATTCGAATGTTTCCAGCGGCCAAATTCTGCAAAACAACTTCCTTTCTATTCGAGAAAGGTATCGGATTCAATTCTTCCAACTTGACAATGACCGACAGAAGCATCTTTCAATAATCGTAAATTTAAACGTTTTGATTGTAGCTTAATTATCTTCGATAAAAGAATCTGTTGAGAAACAAATTTGTAATTCGCGCCCTACTAATGCTATAGAGAGCCATCTACTGGGTGATCACACGGTTCGTTTGTTGTTTGTTGCAATATGGCGATATAGCGCGATGTGACTTTCTGCCCTTTAAGAACACGTTTTTGTACTCCAAGTGATTCATACGATAATAAAACATTCTGTCATTAATATATATTCACGCATCAACTCTAAAAAAATCTAAAGAATACAGAAAGAAGAATAAAAAATGAAATATGTTTTATAGAAAGACGTATTTATTATAAAAATTATAAAGTAAAAACTCGATCACGAAGCTATTAAAATTATAAAGCACAAAAATATTGACATCAAAGAGATTGTTACGATGCAAAGCAAAATGCAAGTTTATTTAGACTTTGGGCCCTCTTCAGGAATTCTGTTAACTGAATGGTTGCAAGTATACTAAATATAAAAATGAAAAAAGAAACTTTTCTTAATTATTGTTAGGAAGGGTTTGCTAGCACTCTAGGATGAAAATACCAATTCGAAAAATGAATTCTTTCCAAACACTTTGAAAAGTTCATAATTACTAATCAACTATGGTTTAAATTAAAAAAATATTCTGCGCAAACGTTAGCTTCCTATAACCTAAATTATATTTAGCTTCCAAACAAATATATACTATATGATGAACAATGTTAATTGAAAGGTAAATAGAGAAAGTATAACATATTGAAACTAAATTGTTTGCAGCCTATTACCATAGAATTACCAGTTGATATGCACAATTTATCCCAAAAATAGTCGAAGTATTTTTCTATAAAGAGTACTTTGTTGTAAAGACTGATACCATGTATGGAAGCAGGATGATATTCTTTTCAATGGAGGCTCACGTATAATTATGTTCACTTTCATTTAGGTACAAAGCAGGTGCCAGTAACCGTACCGCCATTAGTGACTACCTTCTCGGTAATCGTCGAGAAATTACGGTCAAGCAAACAGTTAGCCATCGCTGTGTGCTATTTTTTAGCTTCAAAAAGTGTTTTAACACTCAATTTGGCTGTTTGGAATTATTTTTTATTGTCCAAATCGCGCATAAAGCAGTTCATTGCGATATCAAACACGTCAAAGGTTTCATCGAGCGTCTATTCGTCCACTATCTTGAAGGAGACGTGTTTGGGACGTTTCAAGAGCTCCTACGAATGTTGTAAAACACATATTTCATTGGAAGGGATGTATTTCCAAAAATGAACAATAAAAATTGTTATTTTATAAGACTGTGTTGTTCTAAATGATATTACATTAATATTATAAATACATGTGATTGTAAAGTTAGCTGGCGGCTGTCGATCTTTCGATGGTAAAATCCCTCACAATTAATAAGATAAAGTGAAAATTTAACCTCGCAAAATTTGCATCATGATTTTCTCGATCTTTTTTGGTATGCTAAAAAAATATAAAAAACTATATATCTTTAAGGTTCGCGTTTCTTGCGATAACACAATATGTTGACTGAAAATTCTATAAAAGTTTTAAACTAACCTAGTAAGGTCAGTTAGAACTTGAGATAACCAGTTAAAAGAATGAGATATCGCGTTAATTTTACAAATTCGAACAAATTCTGTTACAGACTTTAAGAAATTGAAAAAAGGAACAATTGATTTAACACTTTGATTGTCATGTTATCCATATAAGACGATAGAAATTCCCACCATGGAACTAAAACAATCTCGAGTCAAAATATTAACACATTGACTGCCACGTCACTCATGTATGGGTGACATGATTTTAATTAACTCTCAAGATTAGAAAATAAATCTAGATAGGACTCTTGAATTTTAACGAGTCTGTAAAATTAAGTTCTATAAGAAATGGTGTGTATGCTAGATTTCAGTTGTCTAAAAACGAAGTCTTGTTTTCGTGGACAATTTGAGGGGTTTGGTCTAGCAGCCAACGTGTTAAAGGAAATAAATTTGAATAGGATTCATGAATTTCAGCAATAAGTAACAAAATAAATTTTAAGTTACGTAGTTTACAATTACCCAAAAACAAAGTCGTGGTCTCGTGAACAATTTTACAGTTTTGGTCCGACTGTCAACGCGTTAATGTTGTAAAATCTCGAGTGGATAAAAGTTGGAAAATCCAGTGGAACCTTCGCAACCTTCAAGTATCCAAGAAGTCCGAGCAAAAGGAAATATAAATGACAGCGAAACGCTGGTCAGGTGTGACGCGTTGCGAAATCTCAATGGCAAAAACTTTCGCGGCTGAGGTTGGTGCGTTTCCAGTGGTCAGAAGCGAGCAGACGGCAGCGAAAGAGTGCTCGAAAATGTCATGCGTGCTGTCCCGACGGTTGCATAACGCCCGATTCTCTTTCCTTCCTCTTCGCCCTCGCCCCCCCTCTCCCTCTGATGCGACACCTGTTCTTGGAGCGGTGCAGCGAAATTGTTCTTGTTCGCAAATCCCTACAACGCGACTTTCCAAGGATTCGTGTTTGTGGCGCGCGTTCGCCATGTTCTATCACCATTCAACGTCGTCCAATCCGTTTTTCCATTTGCATCGGCGAAACACATGTTCCTCGAGAGCCTCGAATTCGGATTTAGGAATCAGAGATTCCGAGAAAAGTTACTTTTGGTCAGAATTTTTTATCGCGTTCCAACTACGTGATTATTGCTGCTCGTAGATATTTATGGGGAGAACGATGAATTTTGCTCGTCATCGTGAATATCGTTGTTAGGGTCATTCTTTATACCTAATCAAGATACTCCATGCTAATTCAAAGTTTCTTGTTTGTATAAACAGTTTTTGCAACTCTAATTCTCTTTGTCATTCTTGAGTACTATATCATTCGTGCCGTACTAAAGTTGTTTCAGGTTCCATCGAAACATTCTTAACTAGGGGTAGATCATAACTGATAATTTATTAACAGTTGACGTTGAATAAATTATTCAAACCATTAATAAATCTGCTAGGCAAGCTGATGACTTCAACTGGCAAATCCGGATGGAAATGTAATAACATTGCTTTTTATACCATAACTATTAATACTACTTTAATAACAGATTTAGAAGATATAGACATTTCTTAATAATCGTTTTTCTGCGGTCCTTATAAGCAATGGTGTATCAAGAAATTTGACAGGAGACGAATACGTCACACTATTTTCCAATATTTTACAAAACATTACTAAAGACAATAGAAGCAAGTTTATTATTTTTAATTTAAATTATAGTATGATTGGCTTTGGAAAACAAATTATACGATGACCATTGATGTACATTAATAATGAGTTATAAATGAAAAGTTAAATTCAATAAACGGACATTTTGATTGTTTGTAGGCTATTGTTGCTTTAAAACCACAATCAATGAATACTGACAGCAGGATTAAAATCAGACTCCAAAAAATGTAAAGAAATGGGTATATGATTTTAGCGTCGGGTTGGATTATAGAGGGTTAATATTGATATATTGTTATTACTTAGAATAAAACGTAAACTATAATATTTTCTTTATTCTAATTACCTTTACTTTGTAATTTCAATATTAACTTCTTAACGTTCACCCTATCTCACCAAGAATAAATTAAATTTAATTATTAATAACTTTTTAACGAAGCCTCAATCAACAAATTGTTATTCTTGATTTTTGTCTTATTTTGGCCTCTAGAATCTCCCATTAAAATTTTTCCCAGGGGTGGCTGAACACCCTGTATATTTACGTATGCATTAAATATATAAATAAAGTTTACATACGTATATCATATAATTTTAAAGATTAAGAAACGAATATTTATAGTTGTTGCTATCTCCCTCCCCTGCCAAGAATGCATCATTGTTTATAAATGTCAGACAGGCCCACCCTGTGATAGGGCCTGATCATGACACACATTCCAACTCCATTCAATCGATATACTCTGAGTTGACAAATACTCTGTCTGTTTATTCGAGCTCTTTCAAAATGGACGTTCAATCTGGTATAGTTCAGGCGTGTTTGCTCACTCAATTTAAACTGTGTTCCAAAGCTCCAGAAGCTTCTCGTAAAATATGTGCAGCATTTGAAGAACAGGATGAATGAACGTACTTCGTAGAAATTGGTTCCAATAGTTTCCATTATTTCATCTTTGTTTGTTGATGTTCAACGATCGCACGTGAAACAGACAGTTTTCGAATTAAACAAAAATTAAAGGTGGCCAGAGTCTTTATTTTTCAAGATATTACATTCCATGAAGGTAAGATTGACAAAGCATCTCATTTTACATTAAGTAAAAAGGAAACCTCAGACTTGCACAAACAAATTATTATTGTAGTTTCGATTCTATGGTCATGTTGTATTTAAAATTGAAGTTAACTCATGTTTGTTTTGAACTTAATTGAAGTTAAAAATTGAACTTATATTCAGAGTTAAGACAGAAGTAAAAGTATTTGAAATTTATAGACAAAATAAGATATAATATTTATGTGTATTATTTATAGATATACTAACTGCATGGTATTTATTTAATTTAAATCTTTTGCAGGAAAAATGTTAAAAAAATAGGTAGATACGATATCTCCGTGATTAAATTTGATTCATAAATATAAAAATACACAATTAAGCGACGACCAATTAAGGTTCGTGGATTGGCACATAGTACGAACATGGTATTCGAAGAGTTAATAAACTTTATTACCGAATTGGTAGTTTGTTAACGTTACAACATTTCGAAGGAACGACGGGGAAAAAAGCAAGTGGACAATCAACGAAGAATTCGAGGGCAATTAATCGCACGAAACAAGCACGAATTCGTAATTCGCGGTGAACCTAACGTGGAACACGGTGCAGCGAGTTTTTCACATTCGCCGCGAGAATCGTGGCCTTTGAGAACTCAGAATGCATTGCGTGCGAACCAGTTGACGGCAACGTTTCGTTGATCGAATTAACTCGTTCTTTTCCCGCGAAAAAGACTCCATTGATATTTTCCGCGAAAAGAAACGGAATTTAAAGTTGAAATTGGTTTAAAGTATGGGAAAGTTTATTTATTTGTTCTCTATTGTCAGTCAATGTTGACAAGTTTCACATATTCGAAAAATTGTAATGAATTCTATTAAAACGTGGAAAAATTATGTTGCTTGTAATTATTAGTCCAAATGTCTAAAATCTTGATTAGTCCACTAACAAATACAGGTCGAAACTCCATCATAATTAATTCTTTGCAAGCCCAATAGTTTACAATTATTGTATAATTATTTTATTGATCAAATGGATTGTCATCTGAATATTGTTGACATTTTGAAATTTAGATGGAAATGGAATAGGATTAAGTCAAATGACTTTGATTGACGTACGCTATTAGTCTTCCGTAATTTTAAGATTATGCTGATTGATTAATTTGTCCATATTTCCCTATAAATAACTGCATCGATACTCTTAAAAATTAAAAAAATAAGGTCAGATTGACGCAATCGTAATATATGGTCTGTGAATATTTCAGAGGTTCTTAAATTTGACAGTCAAAATGTTTCCAATAATTAGGGGATCATCAGTGAATTCTATAAAAATATATTTAGTAGTACTGAATATTTAAACTTTTAAATTTACTTTTTACTTACACTATTTTTCCATCGATATCAAGTTATGTTATCTAAAGAAAAATTTTTTCAAATCTTCTATTTCTTTATTTGAAAAACATGCTCGATATTAGCGTAATCGGCACAAATAAAATTGATTTCTGAAACTTGAAGATGTTTGTGACACAAGAGAGTGAAAAATAGATTAAAAAAATAATTCACAAATATTAGTTACTTGAAGGCAAATTCCAGTACAGAAAACGCAATCAAAATTACACCAGTTTATAGTATTAATAAATATTAATTTATCTATTATCTCATTATTTTTATGTTTTCAATTGTTAAAACATAGTTAGCATAGTAATTTATAATTGTTATAGACTTAACAAAACTATTAATTTAATTTAAAAAATTCCCAAAATTAGTTTCGATAGAGAAGATGAAAATGAAAATGAAAGTTACTCGAAGATCTGTTAGGCGAGAATCACCCCCTTAAATGCTTGCTCGAGGCGTTCGAAGAAATGATCTAAAAAATAGTTTCTGATCCCATTAGCGGGTCGAATCGATCGTCTACGACTCGATTCATTTACGAGAGCCTTGCTAATGAGTCTAACGACACAATGCGCGTACAGATGCATTCGAATGGACACGTCTAAATTGGTAACGAGTGTGACGAGCCAAGAGTGCCGTTTTTGCGATGCTGTCCTACATCGAAACCCCAGCATGGCAATGGGCCGACTCGGGAATCGCCGGTCGATAATCTTTCTTCCTATCGGCGCCTTCCTGCTTCGCTTAAATATTGAGCCATTTCCGAGATAACGCGTCGCACGTTACGTATTTCGATCGGTTCGTCCCGTCTAGCGGATGCCACGTGGTACACGCTGCCTTTTTCTGAGTCACCTGTTAACGCGTGAGAACCTGCCAGGGCTGAATTTTCCTATATCGATAGCTGAATCGGAACACAGCGATAGCGAAAATGCTCGAGGGGGAACGAACAGAATATTTAGGTGACAGTAAAGTGATGCAATCTACCGCAGTCAAAGCTATTGGTGTAATAATGCTGAAAGTAATCGTACGAAATTGCCGCCTTTGCTAACAAACATTTATAAAGAATGAGATAATTTTGAAAATAATTTCAGATTCAACTACCAAATGCTTGGTAATTAGCAGAATGTATCAATTTTGATATACAGGGTGTTCGGCCACCCTTGAGAAAAATTTTCATGGGTGTCTAGAGGCCAAAATAAGACGAAAATCAAGAATATCAATTTGTTAATTAAGGCTTCGTTAAAAAGTTATTTAAAAGTTACAAATCATTCATAGAAAAATTATTTTCGGTTGCAAGAGCCAATTACAATCATTTTTGGTGAATAGACACACCTCCGAAATCCTACGCACTTTCGTGAAAAACATTCTTTACCGAAAATATACTGTGTGGCCGGAAATGTTTCTATAACTTTTTAACGAAGCCTCAATCAACAAATTAGTATCCTTGATTTTCGGTTTATTTTGGCTTCTAGAATCTGCCATTAAAATTTTTCCCAGGGGTAGCCGTACACCCTGTTATTATATTATTAGCCATTTTGACCCATCTATTACTTTTATACAGGGTGTTAAAAAAAAGATAAGTGTTCTAATGAAATATAATTAAATTAATTTAGGACAGTTCTATACCACTTATAAGACAGTGTACTGTTTTTGAGTGTTGAAATATCTGTCTTGTTTTCCAATCATAGTTTTCAAAAATCTCACGTTGGTTGTGTTCGTTTGGACGCCAATTGTATTCTTGAAGAGAAACATACATACGTACTGAATTGATTTAAAATACTGTACAATGTTGACAATGGTAACAAATAATATAAAATGACTGGCAGTTCTTATCAAACAAGCCATTATCGATGAAACTAAAATTGGCGACTGTATTAAGTCGTACTCGTCATTAAATCGAAACTTCCCCAAATTGTATAAAATTTACATACAATTACATATAATAAAATTGTATCATATGCGAGAAAGAATAATATCGTAAACTCCGGCTATGAGATGCAACAACGTACTAAATGTATTAAATGACAAAACTTCATCAGTTCGAAGGTAAATTTCTTCAATAAAGGAGAAAATACAGGATGAATTTATTCATAATTTCATAGCAATTTAGTCGCGAGTATCGGGAATAAAATTTAACACAGATTTTTATGGATACGGATATCTTTGTTGTAAAATTCCATATAAAGCTTATGCTATAGAGAACAAATTTGACAATTTTAAATTTAATACAAAATGTATGTTTTTAGGAAAATAGGTATACAGATTTGGAAAAATCTTAGTAATAATTAGTAATAATAAGTAATAAGACAGTCTCTCGTTAGAGTATAAATACATAAATCAATCAAGGAATAAATAAATATAAAATTATTTATATTCATGTATCTGTACAATTTACAATATATAAGTTTGATGTATTTTGTATATGTAAACAGATAAATATGTAAGGGTGAAATTTGTCATAAAAGCAACAACATAAATTTATATTGCACCAAGCCTTATCTGATCAAGGGATTTTCCAAAATCTGTACACTTATTTTTCTAATAATTGGCCTATCATCTGCGGTTAAAATTTGAATTATGATAGTTCTAGATATAGAGTCATCAGTCTACCTATTAAAATCGGAGTGTGTCACTTCCGAGGCTCCCTTTGTAAGTGCCATTTCCACGCTACGTATACCAAAAACGGTACACGCTATAACGTTTAAATAATCTGAAATATTTACCTATGTTTTTTCCTGTTTATGTATTCAAAATTTATTTATTTACCTCTTCAACTTCTTAATGAGAAAAATATCATTTGGCGTAGAAACGATTTCGGTCTATAAGTGAACATTGCAGGTCTGGTCGTCAAATGTTCATAAATAAACATACTTTCTCAAAAATATGGAAAACGAAGTTTAAAAATAAGGAAGAAGTACATAAAGACCGGACGTTTAACGCACTAAAATGATGCGATTCAAAGGAATAGACTTATCAACAAATCAACTCTTGGCTATTTTAAAGTTGAACATTCAAGAATCGTACAATTTGTAAAAAGACAACAATTTGTACTTTGACTTCTGAATGATTTTAGAACCTGTAGTATAAACACACGTTGAACAATTACATTTTATTCGCTCTTAATGTTCGTCACATTCGATCATTCGAACATTGACCATATATGGGTGACATGATTTTTCACTAAGGAGCTAAAAAAATTAATTTTCAAGATTAGATGTTAAAGAAAATAAATCTAGATAGGACTCTTGACTTTTAACGAGTCTGTAAAAACAAGTTCTATGACAAATTGTTGATGGTTTCCAATTCTCCAAAAACAAAGGTTCGATTTCATGGACAATTTTCGAGGTTTGGTCTAGCGATCAAAGTGTTACGAATAAGAATGAATTTGTCCTTCTTTCTGTCGTTCGCCATATATAGGTGACATTAACCATATATGAGTGACATGACTTTTCACTAAGGAGCTAAACAAATTAATTTTCAAAATTAGATGTTAAAGAAAATAAATCTAGACAGGACTCTTGACTTTTAAGGAGTCTGTAAAAACAAGTTCTATGACAAATTGTTGATGGTTTCCAATTCTTCAAAAACAAAGTTTCGATTTCATGAACAATTTTCGAGGTTTGTTTTGGCGATCAGTGTTACGGATAAGAATAAGTCTGTCCTTCTTTCTGTCGTTCACCATATATGGGTAACATTGACCATATATGAGTGACATGATTTTTCACTAAGGAGCTAAAAAAATTAATTTTCAAGATTAAATGTTAAAGAAAATAAATCTAGACAGGACTTTTGACTTTTAACGAGTCTGTAAAAACAAATTCTATGACAAATTGTTGATGGTTTCCAATTCTCCAAAAACAAAGGTTCGATTTCATGGACAATTTTCGAGGTTTGGTCTAGCGATCAAAGTGTTACGAATAAGAATGAATTTGTCCTTCTTTCTGTCGTTCGCCATATATAGGTGACATTAACCATATATGAGTGACATGACTTTTCACTAAGGAGCTAAACAAATTAATTTTCAAGATTAAATGTTAAAGAAAATAAATCTAGACAGGACTTTTGACTTTTAACGAGTCTGTAAAAACAAGTTCTATGACAAATTGTCGATAGTTTCCAATTCTCCAAAAACAAAGTTTCGATTTCATGAACAATTTTCGAGGTTTGGCGATCAAAGTGTTACGGATAAGAATGGGTCTGTCCTTTTTTCTGTCGTGGGCGATTTTCCTTGGAAAGATATACACCATCGCCACGAAGACGATCTCGAGTGCAAAGGTTGGAAACGTGATCGCGGGAGGAAGCGCGGCATGTTGGCCCGACAATGGGTATGGCGATATCGAGATATCCCGCTTTAAGGAGTTTCCATAAAGGAGCCGTTGTGGAAGTACGTGCACGACGTTCGTCGCCTCGTACCTTGTTTTTCTCTAATTCACATTTCCGCGGGCAATATCGTTTGACCTATCGTTAATGGCGTATCGAACCGAATACGTGTACCGGGTCTTCCTTGGCATTCCATCGGAATGCCATTCAGGCGAACGTCTTTATGGAATCCGCGAACAACGGCCTCCTTGCTTCGATGGAAATTTCTGTCAAGTTCTTCCATAAGACAGCGTTTCTCAAACTGTGCTCAGTCAAGTTCGTTGTTTCTCGATAAATTATTTAGTTGTTTCGACTTGGATATTGTTTCGTAGATGAGTGACAACAACCTTTCATTATTAGGCGACATTTTTACTCCCTTAACCCTCCGAGCACTGTCTCGGAGTCACTATTGACTCATCGTTTTCCTCAAGACACGCACAAAGTACTAAATTTCGCTATTGCGACAGAGATAATTGTATGTATCTGTATTAGTGAAATGTCGATGTGAGTCAGAAATGACTCCGGCACAGGCTGTAAAGTTCAGTACACGGAAGGTTAAAGAGGTTAATGGCTCTTAAGAAATCGTAACGATAAAATATTCAAATCCAAATGAAATTATAATTTTTATCACGAATTGTAATTAAGTAACGCTCAATTAACATGTAACAATAATAATTTTAGTAACACGTTTTTGTAACTACGAAAAATGATCGATTATCCAGAGAGGGAACATTCCTTTAAGAACAAAAATAACTTACAAATAATACTCTCCTCATTACTGGTAATAAAAGAAGAATTTTATTCGTTTAATTTCTATATTTACGAACAATGGACGTTGGAATGGTACGATTAGAATTTTAAGATTTCAGAAATTTGTAATCTACCAAAAACATGATTATCGCCGTGAATTTGAGATGTTTAAAACTTCGTGAAATCTGTGAATTCAATTTAATTAACTCATGTATATACAGTGAGTGTAAAAAGTATTCGTACACTAGTCAATTTGAACAAAAACTTTGCAGAACTTTGTTTATTACAAAAGTATGTTAACAAAAACATGCATACATATTCTTAGAAATCTCTGGAACAAATGTCATTAACAACAAATTATTTATTTATATTTATTATGAAGATATTAACAAATTTCCAGAAATTGACCTAAAATATACGCGTAATAAGTATTCGTACAGTCTTTGATTCGTAACATTCCACATAGAACGATTACAAGATAATCCATGATATGTAAACTTACTTAGCATCAGTGTATCTGGAGACGCTGTCGGTATAGGTAGTATCCTGAATTCAAACATTATCAACGAAATTATCAGTAAAATGGGACGAAAACGCAAGGAAACCTCTGAAGAAGAAAGGAAAATTGTTATAAATTTACATAATAAGTGTAAAACACTGAGTGAAATTTCTAAAGTTTTAAATAGACCGAGGTCCACGATTCAAGGAATCATTGATAGATATGGCGATCGAAAAACTGTAAAAAATAATCCAAGAAACGGACGTAAACGAATAATAAATGAGTATACCGGCCGATGGATAATTCGAAAAATGAAGCAAAATCCAAAGATAAGCGCGGTGAAAATCACAGCTGAACTTAAAAATGATCTGGACATTAATGTATGCAGTAGCACAGTGCGTAATTTTTTACGGGATAGAGGATATCACGGCAGAGTAGCTCGTAAGAAATATTTCGTAAATGAAATTAATAGAGAGAAACGATTGCAATTCGCGAAAGAGTACGTTAATGTTCCTATGGAGCACTGGAACCGTATTATATTTACTGATGAGAGTAAATTTAACATATTTGGGTCAGATGGACGATGTACAGTATGGCGGGAAAAAATACCGAGTACGAAAAAGGAAATTTGAAGCCGACCGTAAAGCATGGAGGAGGATCAGTCACAGTTTGGGGCTCTATGAGTGCGAGCGGGATTGGATCCCTCCATTTTATCGATGGTATCAGGGATCACAAAATGTACATCGATATTTTAAAAGAGCAACTTCAGGTTAGTGCAAATAAAATGCAGTTACAGGGCAATTATATATTTTTGCAAGATAATGATCCAAAGCATAATGCTTATAATACACGTCAGTGGATCCTATATAATGTGCCGCAGCAATTAAAAATCCCTCCACAGTCTTCAGACGTAAATGTGATAGAGCACTTATGGAGTCATCTTGAAGAAAAAATTCGAGACTATCACATTTCTTCGAAACAAGATTTAAAAAATGCACTTTTAGAGGAATGGAACAAAATTTCTAGTATTATAACAAAAAATTTAGTAAATTCAATGCCGCAAAGGCTTAAAGCGATTATACAATCTAAAGGAAATCCCACTAGATACTAAAATAGCAAATAGACTGATTTTTGTTACGTTTATGTACTAAAATTTATAGTTTTTGTTGTAAAATTAGAAGTGTACGAATACTTATTACACGTATATTTCACGCCAATTTCTGGAAATTTGTTAATATTTTCATAATGAATATAAATAAATAATTTATTGTTAATGACATTTGTTCCAGAGATTTCTAAGAATATGTATGTATGTTTTTGTTAACATACTTTTGTAATAAACAAAGTTCTGCAAAGTTTTTGTTCAAATTGACTAGTGTACGAATACTTTTTACACTCACTGTATAAATGATTGTACATCACGGTGACATAATAAATTAAAATTAGAGATAACGCATTAGTGCAACTTTGTACGTAAGTTGTCGGTGCTTAAGCTCAAAGAATTTTAAAAATAATTACATACAAGTTAATTGCCGTAAACAGCGATTATGCAAAAAAGCCGAGGAGCCGCGCTAATGCATTTGCAAACGTTATGTATTCAAATAAAATTATGTAACGAGTTAACTACTGCAAATATTTTGGTCGATATCGCGTTATTTTGTCGCGCTCGTACTATGTGTACGTTGCATAATTCGTTACGATACATTGAACGCGATAGAATGTAACCACAACAGTGCGTTAATATTTTTCAAAACAGTCAGCAAAGCGTTAAGCGTTTCCATATCGGGAGTGCGTATTTATAAACATCCATTGTACGATATCAACGTCCTATTACGTCTTCGTGTCGTGATTTGTCGAATCATCTATTCTCATTCGTTTCGTCGTTCAATTATCTCTGTCTTTTGCATGCACCTCGTCACCCGATCTGTTTTTATCTGTTACGAAACAAACGTTTGTACGATACAGAGAGAGAGAGAGAGGAAGTCAATTAGATTATTACCGGAGATACTAAATCTGTACAATCGAGCCCGATCGGTTCGCTAAAGCTGTCAATTCATTGGTAAATAATCGTGATCTGTTTCGTCATACCTGAATTAAACGGTGAGTTAGGATCGAACATCCCAAAATTTATTATCCGATATTTTGGTGACATTAAACGTCACGAGAAAATTCTATATGCCCAGTTGGCTTTTAGAACTTCAATAAGCATCTCCGATTTGGAAACCTTGATAATGAATTCATGCTAATGAAAGGAGTTATTCAGACTACCCTATGTTTGATCGAGTTCGAATTGGAGCAGTCTATGTATACATATGTACACAAATTCCAGTAATCGTAGTATAATTGGAAAACGAGTGATTTTTCATGCAAAACAAGTGGAGAATGTCGAATAAAATTTTTTCATAACGCCTTTCATTATTGAGAATAACAACTTTGAAAATCTAATTGCAAGATCACTGTATGTTGTAACATAACAATATTTTCGTCTACTATTTTAATAAAGTTAACACTGAAATATATTATATAATATATATAATTATTGTATGTACTTATTATATTATATAATAATTTTTGTTATTGTCAAAAAAAAAATGTAAAGTATATTAAAGATTGTATGACAATTTATATGAAAAATTGGCAGTCGAAACGATGCTGGGAATGACAAATTATTATTTTTTTGAAAATTACCTAAATATGTAATTTTTCAAAATTTTCTCGTGAGAACTTCATTGTTCTCTCTTCTTTTAAAAATTTAATCCTTGTGTTCATTCATAACGTACAAAAACAACATTCCGAGTTATCGTTTTCGAGATATCAGTTGGCAATTACATAATAATTGCTGTGATCAATGGGTTATTCTCTTTTATTCGAATAAACGATTAAACAAATTATTTATTGGCGGATATAAACTCTTGAAATTCAATACGTTATGCATATAAATGAAAGCGAACACACTGTTACGATTCAAGTTTAGCGGTGGTGACTTCGCGTAGAATAGCTGCAACCGAGTTTTTCAATGCGGATGTTGAAAGTCAGTGAAAGAAGTTTACACATGTATTAACGCGTTGACTGCCAAGATTCCATAAAACATTCCTTCGTCACCATTCTAGGTGTTTCCATAATTTATACTCCCAATCCAGTACTTTTATTTTCATGAATCGGATAATTCTACAGAGTCCTTGCTTTAAATTGATTTTTTATGATGCATACCATTATCCATATCTGAACGCCATGCTTGAAAAATTGATATCTTTGTAACTGAAACATTAGTATCAGTTACATAGGAAACTCGGATCTTTTGTTTGAAAAATTAAAATAAATAGTTATAGGTAACCTGCAGTACTCAATATCATATTACATAATGTATTTTACAATTTTTATATACAAATTCTTATTCTATGCAAAAAAGAGCAAAAACATTTTTTTATTAAATTTTATCTTGCAAGGATATTTAATAAAATAAAAAATTTGTTTACGTATAAAACTAAATGAATTAACTCAAGTAAAAATTCTAAGTAATTTTAGTTGACGTCCAAATAATTCAGATTGTGGCACGTGCTACTGGTGCATCCATTTTCGATTCATAAAACGTTAAATAAATTTTATTCGTGCAAAATGCAAATACATCGACCATTAACAGATTTTCTATTTTATTAAATATTCTTGCAAGATAAAATTCAATAAAAAAATGTTTAAAAATTTGTTAATAAGAATTTCTAAATAAAAATATAGGTTTTCGTTTACAGAAAACAAAGTTAACCTTTAAATAATCTTGAAAGCACAATTAAAATAATTTTTTCCCCTTCGAAATCGAACTAATGTATTTAACATTTTTTCTTAAAATATTATACATTGTTTTATTCAGATTTAAATAAAAGATATTTAGATTCAAATTGTTCAACCGAACGAAAAATAAAATAACAACGTATACATTGTTAACGACCCTGTAGGGGGTTTCGTAGCTTAATAAATAATAAAACTATCGTGAAAACAAACATCGAGAATTTAACTTCGTATCGTTGTCAGCATTCTAAGCGTTTTATTCGCCGGAACGCATGAGCCTCGTCAGTGAAACACCTATTCCGCTGAAATTTTCCGAGTCGTTAAATCATCGCATCAGAAAAACAACGCGCGTCCATTAAACGGGCGAAAAGAAGCAGAAAAAGGAAAACTAGAGGGAGAGAAAAAAAAAATGAAAACGAAACGGACACAAAACGAGGAGGAGAAAGAGGCTCGACCATTGTCCCCAGTTTCCACGATAAAGCTCGTGCGCTTTCGGACGATGAGAAAACGTTGCACGTGCGAGGGCGTATCGACGTCTGCGCCGCGGAACAGCGTAGCATACGTCAACGATGACGACGCCGACGACTACGACGACAACATCGTCGTCGTCGTCGTGGTTGGCGACGCGAGGTGAGCTTCGGCTGCACGGGCGCGCGGCTATCGATCTCGGAACCCACGCTTCCGTTTCTCCTCCTGTCCTCTGCCGCGCCTCACCCTTCTGCAACTGCAGTTGCAGCTGCAGCTGCAGCAGCGATGGACCCAACCCTCGCCACGCTGGATACTTCAACCCCCTACTCCCTGTATCTTCCCACTGACTCTCGGATTCTCTCTCTTTATATACAGGCTGATTCTACTATCTAGGCCGGGTTAAACGAAGTCAAAAAAATATTTTCTATAGTTCCACCCCTAAGACAATTTTATTCAAACAGTAGGCAACCGATAAGAGTAAATTTATTCCGTGAATTTTGAAATTTTAGATCTGATTTTTATTAAATATTTTAGCGTGCAATTAAAATTTTATTTTTATTCGAGGGGGATAAAGGTTTGTTTATGTTCCCACTGATTTTCGGATTCTCTCTTTATATACATGCTGATTCTACTACCTAGGTTGGGTTAAATGAAGTTAAACAAATATTTTGTAAAGTTCCGCTCTTGAGACGGAGACAATTTTATTTGAAAAATAAGCTACGAATTTTGCGTTTAGATTTAATTTTTGAGAAATATTTCAGCGTGCAATTAAAATTTTAGTTTTATTCGAGGGGGATAAGGGGTTGTTTATGTACCAATGATTTTCGGATTCTATCTCACTCTGTCTCGTTATGTGCAGGCAGATTCTACTATCTAGGCCGGGTTAAACGAAGTCAAAAAAATATTTTCTATAGTTCCACCCCTAAGACAATTTTATTCAAACAGTAGGCAACCGATAAGAGTAAATTTATTCCGTGAATTTTGAAATTTTAGATCTGATTTTTATTAAATATTTTAGCGTGCAATTAAAATTTTATTTTTATTCGAGGGGGATAAAGGTTTGTTTATGTTCCCACTGATTTTCGGATTCTCTCTTTATATACATGCTGATTCTACTACCTAGGTTGGGTTAAATGAAGTTAAACAAATATTTTGTAAAGTTCCGCTCTTGAGACGGAGACAATTTTATTTGAAAAATAAGCAACCGATGAGAGTAAATTTATCGTGTGAATTTTGAATTTTGCGTTAAGATTTAATTTTTTGAGAAATATTTCAGCGTGCAATTAAAATTTTATTTTTATTCGAGGGGGATAAAGGTTTGTTTATGTTCCAATGATTTTCGGATTCTGTCTCTCTCTGTCTCTCGTTATGTGCAGGCAGATTCTACTATCTAGGCTGGGTTAAACGAAGTCAAAAAAATATTTTGTGCGGTTCCACCCCTGAAACGAGGAAAATTTTATTCGAAGAGCCGATAAGAGTAAATTTATCGTGTGAATTTTGAATTTTGCGTTTAGATTTAATTTTTGTGGAATATTCCAGCGTACAATTAAAATTTTATTTTTATTCGAGGAAGATAAAGGTTTGTTTATGTTCCCACTGATTTCTTTATCTCTCTTTATGTGCAAGTTGATTCTTGTTTATCTTTTGTGTAAGAATTTTGTCCATCTTTGTTTACACTCGCATGGCCATTGTTGGGTCTTCCTAGACTCAATTAATTATCGGTTTTTTTAGATCCATATCTTACATTTTGCAATACTGATTATTTAAACTTCTAACCTAATGTAGATTATTAGTTTTGCCCACTTGTTAGAAGACACAATGATCGTAATTTTGTCTTAAATATTTTCAAGTTTTATTAAAAGAAAATTCCATCAGACCTTAAAATAGTAAGGAAATATAACCAGTCACAGAGTGCATACCGAATACCAGAAACGTTAACGTTTTAGAAAAGGGGGGTAAAAAATGAATGAAAAATAAGTATTATCTGGGTCCAAAAAGACCCATTAATCGCCGTGTGAATGTTAATCCTTGTTGCACTAACTTTTCTCTTGAATAAAGGAAGTGCAGCGTATTTGAAATACCAGTTTGTCTAAGACGAATAAAAAATTGATTAACAAGATGGAAACAAATAAAATTATATATCAAAGGGAAACTAATAAACTTTGATATTACAAACTCTCAGTAGAAATGAAAAGCAAAAAATATTTATGATCCAACTAAAAAATGACACAAAGTAATTTCACACTGCAAAATTAAAAAACAAGTAGAACATACAAATTTGTTTTCTTGTAATCTAATCAGAAGCAAAAATTGCAGCATAGAAACAGTTTTATTAGATATCAATTCTAAGTGTTAAAAGTAATTTGCAACAATCACAGATGTACCCCCATTCCAGACATAAGGCATTGCATCCATTCTTCTCCTCTTTTATCTTCGCTACACTTTGCATTACAGAAGAGACACATAGCGTTACAATAGAAAATCATGCCACATTCTACGTTTTCCAAATTGTCCAAATTGTCCAAAATTATCACGAAATCTTAAATTTAACATGTAAATGAATACATTGCACGAGAAGGTTTTGCAAAGTAATGTATTTTTATTTTCTAGATCAAGAAATAAAGTTCGCCATTTTGGTCCCAGAAACAACTAAGTACTGATTTTTGTTTATACTGTTTAATATTTTGTGCAAACAAATTTATTTTTCAAAGACGATAATTGATCAACTTATAGTTATTATTAACAAATTATTTACAAAATTCAAAAGTACAATATATTTACTTGTTGGAAGAATCTATTGACTAACGTGATCAAATATAGAAAAAGAATACGTAAAAACTTTGTTTTATTAAAAGTAACTTTGAACGTTAAATATTACTTAAATATTATATATAATTATACAACAAATGGTTAACCCTTTAAGATATTCCGTTAATTATTTCCATTTATACTCTACTGCTAAAACACCTAATACACAATGTATTTAATATAAGTGAAGCAATAATTTACAAAATATATTTCATCATTATTTATGATTCAGTCAACATATTTAGTGTTTTGAAACACTGCAGTCTAGGCTTTCTTTCCCATGTTTCTCATAATGGCACGTTTCTCTTCTTTTTCCTTGCATTTTTCTATCGTAGCGTACTGCTCAGCCTCCATGTTTTTCTATTAAATGTGAAATAAGTATATTCAATATCCCTTTTAAACATAGTTGTCGATCAGATGAGGGCATTCTTCGCTTGAACTAACAATGTAATATAAATAGAAATCGACCTAATCTTGTCTTAATCATATCGTATTACAAACACTGATGAAATAATTATCAAATGTTTGCATCGTACCACAATATTACGAGAAGATATTTATATACGGTAGTAAAAAACAATCCACGTGTTTCGAATAAAAAAAATGAACAATATTTAAAAGTTTGTTTGCGAAAAGTGCGTGATATATTATATTAAAACTTTGTATGCTAATGAATATGCTTGTGGTGATATTATACATATACAGTTTTTCTTATGGAATTTATTCTAATAATATACGAGTAATTAATAATGTATCTGATTTGTATCGAAAATGGAATCCTAAACAGTGTACACGACTGTAGTCCGTCCTATAATTGGAAACTGTAATCTAAGCTTTCGGTTTGAACTAAAATAAATTGAAAACCTCTGAAATTGACAAAATGGCGGCACCTCGAAGAAATAAAGTGCTTTTATTGGTACTTTTGCGCCTTATTTTTGATAAGTTGTATGGCAAAATTTATAGTATTATAAAGAGTTTTTAACATTGTTAAAGTTTTCAACACTTCAAAACGATTGACCGATTAGTTTTTAAGACGTCACGTTTAACAGCTTGAGAAATGTCAATTCAATAAAAACGTATTTAGAATTTTGTATATATCGTTCAATGTTTATATTTTCATTGATTTTTCAAATTTTGACTTTCTATTTTGAAGGTGCAAGTGCTGAGATTATACTCTTGTCCTTATATACTTTTTAAAGCTTCGTTTTTCATAGGTTTTCAACGAAAGAAAATTTATTCGTGCCCTTTTATTTCGGCAAGTGGCTTATAGTAAAGAATTGAGATGAATTGTTCAAATTTAGTGAAAAGTGTGAAGTAATCTATAAGGAAATGTTTACAGTGTAATGGAGGAAAGTTTGAATACTTATTACAATATTAAAAATAACAAAATATTTTCTTAAATATTGAGAGTTCGATGAAATTACTATTATATGCAATATGATCAAGTGAAACGTTTGTGCAAAAGAATACAATATTTACATGTAAATTGAATAATTATCTGCTGTGCACGCGATTCTACTTTTTGTAAATCAAATTCTTGGTCAGACATATTCTACTTTCCCTGCCATCATATTTTCTAACGAAGAATCCCATCGAAGTTTTAAAAAAAATTCAATTATTCTATGCTAACTGATCTTTCAAATGATAACTATTTCGTAACTGTAATTAATGACACTGTTACCTTCACAAATTTATACAAAAATTATATGAATGTGCACAGTTTTTATACTTATTAATTCCATATGTAACGAATCAATGATTACTATTAAATAATCGATGCACATTTTTACATGACGCACAGTAAAGTTTGAAATATTTTAACGACAAACATTCAATTTTATTTTTATCACAAAAACTTAAGAAAACAAGTTTTTAGAAAGTTGAATTTGGAGTGCAGAACCTGCACAGACGAGACCAAATTACATTCTCGATAAAAATATCAGATACTTTCACTAACATATTGAAAAATTATTTAATTATTTATTATTCCTAAAAATTATTTAGAAAAGTGAAAATTCCAATAAACTGTATTAATACTTTGACTGGCATGCTACCGATTGATACGATTCAAAAAAATTAATTCTCAAAATTACAAGTTAAAGAAAATAAATCTAGATAGGACTCTCGAATTTTAACAAGGCTGTAAAATTAAGTTCTATGACAAACTGTGGCTAGTTTCGTTTACCTAGACAATTTGAGGGGTTTGATCTGGAAATCAACGTTTTAAATCACTGTTTTTTAATCAGTTTTGAAGATGCAATTTTAATTTTTAAGTTGCAAATTTAACGAGTTCAATTGTGACTAGGTCAATATCATTGATAAAATGTATAGTAAACAGAAAAAATTCGTGGATCTGCTTTCAATTCTAACACTATCGTCTGTTCACAAATTCCGGTTTAATAAAATGATTGATAGAAAATTTGAAGACCTCAACTTCATTTTAATAAACTACTTCTGTTAGCATATACACTTTTCTTCCATATTATGAACAATTTCAGAGGTCTTTTCTGACAGTCAACATATTAAAAAATGTATCGATGCACTTTGGAGAAAATCGTATCATAGCATAATAGAGGTAACAAATTTCCAGTTTTTTCTTCCGTCTCGAAACAGAGTTTTGGCCCAGTTACTAGAAGCACCCTGTACACCTGGTTTCTTCTCTCCTCGTCTCGTTCAAACCCTTTCTTCTTCTGCTCTCCAGCGTCACCGTTTCGCCGCTTAGAACCTTCCGATTCTTTCTCCGTCTTCTATTCCGGCTAAAGCGCCTATAACGCGTGTGTTTTAAAGACTAGGTGTTCCTCTTTCTTCTCCACGCCCCTCTAAACCTGCCCGTTGCTTTTCATCGCTTTTCTTCCTCGCGCTAGGCATTCTTTCTACCCTCGAACGCGTACCGCCTAACGGTCTGGCGCTCTCCAGAGCCCCAGTTATGCGAATAACGAAAGGCCTGGAAGCCGAATAATTAATATCTTTTTAAGGGGGCGTCGTTGAACGCGATCCTTAAACTCAGCGTTGCGTTTGTCTCGACCGCGATCTCGGAGACGGTCTCAGGCTACTCTTATAGATGAGGCTATGTTTCGCGAGTTCCACGAATTTCACGGCATTGTGCACGTTTTTCCGTCGCGTTTCTTGGAGACAGTCGTCTCGTTTTACGTTTTCCTTCCTTTTTTTCTCTCTCTCTTCCTCCCCCTTTTGTCCCATTTGGCCGAGCAAGTGCCGTTTTCATCGCGAAGAAAAGATTTCGCGGTTGCGCGATGCGGATAATGGCTGCGCAAGAATAGAATAGCCCGAAGTTTAAATAATACAGCGTCCGTGATATCGCATTGTATTTAAACACTCTTTCCGACCGTTTCTTCTCCGAGTTCTCTGTTATATTTTAATTACGGCGGGACTCCCGGGCAACGAGGCAGGAATAATGTACAACGGCGCGGCGCTCACCCTCCCAACCCCCGAGCGAAATTATTTTCGAAACTTTATCCTACGCAACATTTACGCAAACGTGGATTCGCATTTTTGAAACGTGTTACGTGCAAACGAACGTAATAACGGGCTAACGGCGGTTTTCGCCGTGAAATGTTGCTGGAAACTTTTTCCCAACCCCTACCCCCTGGACGAAAATTTGCGTTTTGACGAAAATTTTTACATTTCTCTCCGAAAACGAGCTATCGTCGTACTCGTACGAGCTTTTGGGGAATGTTATTCCTGCTCCAAATCTTAAATTTTTTAATTCGTGCACCTTTTTACGTTCAACACTTCAATTCGAACAATTAATTCTCAAGCTGAAACGTTTAAGGAAATTTTGAATAGGATTCAGAAATTTTAGTTACGAAAATGAGTACTAATACAAGTTTTAATTAATGTAGTTTACTGTTGCTTTGGACTTGTCAAAAATTTTATTTTTATTCGAAGGAGATAAAGGTTTGTTTATGTTCCCACTGACTCTCAGATTCTCTCTCTCTCTCTCTCTCTTTCTTTTTATACAAGGTATTCGGCCACTCCTGGGAATTCATTAACGGACGATTCTAGAGGCCAAAATAAGACGAAAATCAAGAATACCAATTTGTTGATGGAGACTTCGTTAAAAACTTATTAACGTTTAAAGTTCCTCCCGTACTGAATTTTTTTCTCGATAATGCACAGAATTTCGGGGGTATATCTACTCACCAAAAATGATTGTAATTGACCCCCGCAACCGAAAATAATTTTTCCAGAACGATTTGAAATTTTTTAATTTTGTCGAAAAATTTCACACCTTCTCGAATTTTTTTCTCGAAAGTACGTAGGATTTCGGAGGTATGTCTACTCACCAAAAATGATTGCAATTGACCCCCACAATCGAAAATAATTTTTCCAGAATGATTTGAAATTTTGTTAAAAAAAGGCACCTATCCCCTGTCGATTTTTCTTAAAAATTCTACTATGATTTTTAGTAATTTTGTGTGACACCCTACAGAAAAGTTGTCTAATACTTTTTTGTAGCTACCCATGAGCTCGACTTCAGAAAAAAGTGTCGTTGAAATATATTCACTATTGTAGGAGTTATGACTGTTTGAATATTGGACCAATTTTATGGGGGTTTTCGAAATTTACGGAGTTAAGGAGCAACTTTTCGAACATTGTTGGAATTTCTACACATGCTTCACCAAAATACGCGTTGTTTGCATTTTGAAACTTTAAAATCCGTCAATCCGTTCAGAAGTTATACATTTTAAAGTTTCAGGGAACCATTTCAGGCCTCAGATTATATTTTCGGTAAGGAATTTTTTTCTCCAAAGTGTGTAGGAATTCGGGTATATATGTATTCACAAAAAATGATTGTAATTGCCCCTCGCAACTAAAAATAATTTTTTCAGAATGATTTGAAATTTTTGAATTTCATTTTTTAATAACTTTTTAATGAAGCATCAATGAAGAAATTGATATTCTTGATTGTCGTCTTATTTTGGACTCTATAATATCTAATACTTTAAATGCAAATAAACACTTTTGATACACGTATATCACTTGGTTTATTATACCTCTTTCTAAAATTTTCCGAGTGGAACATTCAATTAAATTGATCTTGATGATCTTCTAGAGTATTATGTATTATTAAAAAATATTCCAAAACTTGAAATTCTTAATCGATAATTCGACATTCGTTATGTTTAATTTTGTTTATTAATTCGAACTTCAAGCATAATTAGTTAGTCGCAGCTATTTACAATGTAATAATTTGATACAATTTTCTTATACATATTACCTTAACCATTTTATTTTTATTATATTATTTTTATTCTGTGCAAAAAAGAAGTAAAAACTAAAATAGAATAATTAGCAGTTCAGTCAATATGAAATAAAAGTGACAAAATAGCATAAATGCGGGTCGAAATTAAAAAAATATACCTACAAACGTTTAATGCTAAAAACATTATAATCATTTAATTTTTCCCATTTTCCAATTAATTGCACGTTCGCCACAGTTTTTCATTTCTTCGTAATATTTTAGATTTCCTTTAAAACGGTCGTAGGACAGAGCCTGTACACCTTCTATCGTATAAAGACTGGAACGTTTACCTACTTACAGTAGTTGTACCTATTGTTATAATCTTATCGTATC
Source organism: Colletes gigas (assembly GCF_013123115.1). NCBI lineage: Eukaryota > Metazoa > Arthropoda > Insecta > Hymenoptera > Colletidae > Colletes > Colletes gigas. The sequence goes on from NW_025106646.1 coordinate 5,807,644, forward strand.
GTGACGTCTATAAGGTCGATGATCTTTGAATGACGAGAAACATACGTGCACCGGTAAGGTAACTGCATATCGTACTTCTTTTACAACATGAATAATTATGTGGTAATTACTTCGAAACGAGCTGGTGGCTCGCAACAAATAATTACGGGTATAATTTACAAGCAGAAAGCAAACATTGGCTTCCAAGTCGACCTATAATATAAAGTAATATCATAATTGCGGTTTACCAATAATTACGTAACAATTGTACGATTTCCCTGGTATTTTAATGTGTTTCGCTCGAAATTATTCTGGAACAAATATGTCGTCGTAACGGACTTTATAAAGGGTTAGGTTGTAAAACAGCATTGTTTTTGCATTTCTTGCTTACACATATTTATGTTCGCTGCGCGTAGCAAACAAAGTAAATAGAAATAAATCCAGCTCTGGTGGATGAACGAATATCGTTGCAAGTTGAAAAATGTAATAATTTTTCTCTGAAAATACTGCGCGCCGCGGAATATAATAATTCTTCATTATAATTTTGTAAAGAATACAGGCCCGAATTCGTCGAGCAAAATTCGGCAGAAAGTTGGACAGCAACTCGACAATAACAAAGCGATCTTAATGGCGAGATAAGCGTTAATCGGAGAACGACCATGTCAGAACCACAGACACGATTCGATTTCGTAACGACAACCTTCGAACCCGTTCGACAACTCTGAAAACACGAGGAGGACGAAGGATTGCCCTCGTTGAATACCGTTCACCGGGAGACTCGCGTGGCTGCTTTGGCTTTCACTCGCGAAAAAAATACGAGAAACCCCGTCGGTGACAAAACGGACCGGATATTCGTCCACTTCGCAATTGCAACAAGAATACACTGCTTTCCAAACGTCTTTGCTTTCGTCGAGAATGGCACCTGTTTGTTCAGCAAAGGAAAAAGTTTGTCAAAAAATTTTGGAATCTCAAATACTACCCGCCATTAAGTAATTGTATTTCGTTCAAACCTACAGCAGCAATTTCAAACGTCACACACTCGTTCCTAAAAAGTTGTGACCTATCGATTTGATGGCATATTGTATTTACTTATACAACACACATACCTATATACATACGTATGTGCTATATATATATAGCACATACGACAAAATTATTAATCACTTTTACTGCAAAACACCAATGATTCATAAATGACCCGACGATACCAGCGAAGTTAATAGAGATCTAAAACTTGTAACGAACAAATATATACAGGGTGTTCAGTCACCCTTGGGAAACATTTGAATGAGAGATTCTAGAGACTAAAATAAGACGAAAATCAAGAATACCAATTTGTTGATTGGAGGTTTGTTAAAAAGTTATTACTAAAATTATTGTTAAAAATTATTAATAAAATTTGTCTACCTACACGAATTTTTTTCTCGAAAGTGCGTAGGATTTCGAGGATATATCTAATCACCAAACATGATTGAAATTGACCCCTGCAACCAAAAATAATTTTTTTAGAACAATTTGAATTTTTTTTTCGCCGAAAAATTTAGGCACCTTCGATTTTTCTTAAAAATTCGTTTTTAATTTTTAGTAATTTTGTTTGACGCCCTATAGAAAAGTTGCCTAATAGTTTTTTGTAGGTACCCATGAGCTCTACTTCCCCCCAAAATTTCATTGAAATATATTCACTATTATAGGAGTTATGGTCGTTTGAAAATTGGGCCACTTTTATGGGGTTTTTCGCACTTTACGGGTTTAAGGAACAACTTTTCAAATAATTTTGGAATTTCTACATATTCTTCGCTAAAATACGCGTCGATTGCATTTCGAAACATTAAAATCCTTCAATCCGTCCAGGAGTTATGACGTTTTAAAGATACGCATGAAATTTCGGGGCATCATTTTTAGCGTGACATTAGATTTTCGGTAAAGAAATTTTTTCTCGAAAGTACGTAGGATTTCGGGGGTATGTGTATTGACCAGAAATGATTGTAATTGACCCCCGCAGCCAAAAATATTTTTTTCAGAACGATTTAAAATTTATTTTTTCGCCCAAAAATTTTCTAGTCGGTATGGAACTTTAAACGTTAATAACTTTTTAACGAAGCTTCAATCAACAAATTGGTATTCTTGATTTTCGTCATATTTTGGCCTCTAGAATCTCCCATTTAAATTTTTCCCAGAGGTGGCCGAACACCTCGTATATATATATTCAATTCTATGTAATATTACAATATTAAGAAATCATTTGTAAGTTAAAATTTGACAAATAACTTTCATTTACAAAAGTTAATCGTTCCATTCCATGGCTGATATCCGGAAATCTAGAGTCGCTTGTGAAACTGTTGCGACACGTCATTAATAACGTTATTAGGTGCTCGTCGTCGTAAATACTGAGAAATCCACTGGACGCGAATGGTTCATTGTTATCGCGGTGGTTCTCGAATAGAGTGACACGCAGAAAGTGCGCGATTATTTGATTTTATTAGCCGTCATCGATGTGACTAATGCCATGAAATTATTGCTCGGGTCAAAGGTTCTATCGTTGCAAAATCGATGCACAATCGTGCATGATGCCGTTTCGGCGCGATCGTTTCTCTCTGTTCCGACACAATGGCCGTCTTGCGATTCCGTTCCCGCGGCCACAATAATCATCTCCTATTTGCGACACACACGTCCGCGTGATAATTTTGCCCATAGATGGTTTCGATCCGACTTTACGATTTCTTCGTCGCACCGTGGCAAAAGCTCCTCGGATGCATCAACAGGATCGAACCGTTCAGAAATTTCGTCGTGAATTGACAAATCGACAACTTGTCAGCTAGACGCTTTAATGATCGCTTGTTTCAGCCAGCGTTCTATCTTGTTGGCTCCGACTAACAAGGGAAGGGCAGGAATTGTTCGATTTTGATTTTAATGTGCTTTTGCAGAATGATAGTAGAATGATCTGTTTTGGGGTATGCAAAATATTAGGTGTAGATACTCAACACTCTTCAAGTTATAAATAATTAAAATAGATCACGAACTATTCGACTTCGATTTTAATGTGCTTTTGCAGAATGATAGTAGGGCGATCTTTTTTGGGGTAGGTAAAATATTAGGTGTAGATACTCGACACGTTTTAAGATATGAATGATTAAAGTGGGACAATTATAAGTCAATACAACCGCATCGACTGTTCACAGGATGTCTTGTAAAATTTATTATTTATTCGGTTCGTAAGTTTTCGTGCATATTATGCAATAGATTGAATTGTATATAAACGTAGGTTAAATGGTAATATTAGGTTGGTGCAAACGTCGAATTATATGACAGAAAACTTTAACTATTTATTAAACTACATAGAAAACAAATTTTAACTAAATAAAATAATGACTGTCTGTTTGAGTAGGTTTCTGTCAACAATTAATTTTATTAAAGCATTTAAATTTGTAGACTCGATGAAATAAAAATAATCGTCCTTGCGATAATGTTGAGAAATTAACCGAACAACTGTATTAAACATAAACTATAAGAATACTGTTATTAACTACTTTTCATTTAAGTTAAACGATTATACAGGTACGTAGAACATATGTGATTTTACTTTGAACATTATACTAGTACGTAAGAGTCTTAGATTTTTTAAATTGCAAGATTGTGATACGTCATTCGTTGCTAAAATATTAAGGGAACGACGGGAGCCCAAAATGTTATAGCTGTCGCTTATTTATTTCCAGCAGCATAATTAACGCAACATATATTTATGAGTGTGTATATTTGGAATGCAAATGGGTCATCGTTATTTTCGATACAAAATTGATCGGATCAGCTCAAACATTTATCCCAGTACGATTGCTTGCAAATTTGATTGAGTGTCTAAAATTGAAAAATCAGAAATATGTATATCCAAGTAACTAGATAATCAAATCTCCGCCCCAAAAATTTGATTAAAAGATGTAGTAATGACGAAATCTTCAATTTTATTTCTTACGTGTATATAATAATTAAATTGATATGTATTATCTATAAAGGGGATATTAAAATACATTTTAAGGCCCATAACAAATTTGTTTTGAGTGTTGTTAATTCGGAGAATTATTGTGTTAAATACAGGATACGTCTGTCGTCTCTGATATTCCAGTGAATCTACCGAATTATCCAGATATATAATTTCACGATTATTTTTAGTAACCTATGAAGCAATCATTCCTCGAGTGTTCGTATATTTAGATAATTAAAAAAATCTGAAGACTTTGGAAATGATAAATTTTGTATAATATAATACCTACACGATAAAAATAGTTAATGTAGATTCTACTACGTACATTAATCAAATATTTTTAATATCCAGCAAACAATGAGAGGTTCTCCGACCCAAGATAAATTACACCAAATTTTAGACAAATTTTGCAATAAAAAGCCAAAGCTTCGAATGTTCATAGTAACAATTAATTTCTAAATGTCTGTATTCGAATTAAAAAAAAGATGAATCTTTTGTAATATATCATAATCATATCAAAAACATATATTGTGAAAATTAAATTTAACCACAAAATTAATTTTGAACGTTACAACTCAAATTCGAGTCGTCTTCATCCTAAGTAAATAAAAAAATAAGAAAATACGTATAATATACAAAATTATTAGGTTCAGTATAATGTGCAATGCAATAAAAAATTGGATAGCTCATTTTGATAAATATTTTTCATTATCCACGTTAGTCAAAATTTCTAAATATTGAACGAGTAACGCAATGTTTCTTGGTCCAAGAAATCTTACAACTTTCAGACCGATTTTTCTGTAACTAGAAAGAGTAAAGTTTCGAATTACAATCGTGTTAAAAATATTCAAATATCTTTTTTACAGGCGTATCATTAAAAATGGTAGAATAAATAAAAAATAGCATGAGGTTCCTTAATCTAAAATAAATGTGAACAAATTAAGCTTGATCTTTCCAAAAGGAAAACCAAATGAAAAATTGTGTTAAAAATATTCAAATATTTTCTTTCACGCGTATCATTAAAAATGACGGGATATCCAAGGGATACCGCGAGGTTCTTCAATCTAAAAGAAATGTTAACAAATTACAGATCGATTTTTCGAAGGAGAAAACCAAAGGTACTCGAAGGGAGGACAGCAGACGTTTCGTAGACGATTCGGATCGACGGAATCAGGGCTGTAGAAATCCGAACGAGATACTTAATCGACCAATCTAGAAGCAGCAGATACCGTCTGCGAGAAATTCGTTTTCGCATCATCGCGAGGGCAGGAGGACATTGCCAGACGACGTTACGGGCGTTCGTCTTACAAAGCTTTTGCGCAATCCACACTTACGTGGGTACTTTCGCTTTGCATAATTTAGTCGCTGAGTTTCGATCGCGTATTCGTATTCGGGACGGCTGTGACTCGCGACATCGTAAACTTGCTTTTGAAACCCCGTGCCCGTCTTTCGACCCGTTTCGAACGGGGCGTTTGTTTTTCCTACGCTTCATAGAAATCGTTTCTTAGATCGTAAAACGATCTCTAGTACGAGGAACGTTGAAAAGTCTCGTTTCTTCCCAAATACTATTTTTAATCTATTGTGAAAGGCCATTCATTTTATGGCTCTGTTCACTAACAAAACGTATATAGGGTGTTCGGCCACCCCTGGGGAAAATTTTAATGGGAGATTCTAGAGGCTAAAACAAGATGAAAATCAAGAATATCAATTTTTTGACTAAGGCTTCGTTAAAAAGTTATTAAAAAATTGAATTAAAAAATTTCAAATCATTCTGAAAAAATTATTTTTGGTTGCGAGGGTCAATTACAATCATTTTTGGTGAATACACATACCCCTGAAATCCTACCGAGTTTCGAGAAAAAAATTCGTTACCGAAAATATAATGTCTGATCATGAATGAGTGATTCCCCTGAAATTTCATGTGTTTCAAATCATTCTGAAAAAATTATTTTTGGTTACAGGAGTCAATTATAGTCATTTTTGGTCAATAGAAATATTCCCAAAATCCTACCCACTTTCGAGAAAAAATTGAGTACGGGTGGAACTTTAAACGTTAATAATTTTTTAACGAAGCCTCCATCAACAAATTGGTATTCTTGATTTTCGTCCTATTTTGGCCTCTAGAATCTCACATTATAATTTTTCCCAGGGGTGCCCGAACACCCTGTATAATTTCATAATTAAATAAATCAAATGAATCAAATATAACTTATAGAATTATATAATTTATAATTAGAATATTCTATCAAGTGACGGTTCAAACTAGTACTGTCGATAATAGGTTTTCCAATCGTTGCGCATTTGATCATATTTCGAGAAAATATGTATTTTTTCGTAAAGAAATATTAATTTACCGATGAAATATGTCAAATTAAGGGTTTTGGTCGAAAAAGCAACAGGAATGCCTGATTTTTTAAATTTTAATAACCCAAAAGAAAACAATGACGTATTGAATAGTGAAACATTTATTTTAAAGAGATAAAGAAATTTACTTTACACGCGTGTATAATTTCATGAAAATTAATTATTGTCAACTCTTTGGAAAAAATAATGTTAAGAAAAGATATTAAAATTAAATCTTTTTGTTTATACAGATATTAACTTAGAAATACAATTCTCCATTCTAGATCGTTGTTACATATAATTTAACTGTTTTGCACATCATTTTGGAAAATTTATATATATTAACAGATAAGCCTAAGTACAATTTAATCAAAATTCTAGAACACACAACAACCAAGAATTAACTGTTCTTTTGCGAAACAAGGCAAAAATACTAATCGTGAACGAGTTATTGAATAACAGGGCGTTTATTCGTGTTATACAATTTAAAAAAAAGAAAAAACAACGATTACATCAGGATCACATTAAAGTCATTGGAATCCAAACTTCGTAAAGAGGAATAACAAAAGAGAAAACGGAAGATAATTTGAAACCGTTTCCAGGAACGATTTTGTAAAAGAAACTATTGTATCGTACAACACGCACGACAGATCCGTATTTCCAGTTCGTATTTGTATTCGGGACGGCGTGCGATTCGCGACGTCGTAAAAGCAGTTTTGAAACGTCTCGAGGTATTCCTGTTGTCGGTTTCCAAACGTGCACGCTCTCTCCTACACTTTTTCAACGGCACAATTGAACGTAAAATATCTCGCCACAAGAATAATTTCGATCGCGAAAACAGAAACGCTTCCTCCGTGGAATATTCGGAAAATAATTGCACGAACGTTTAATTTAGTTCCAATTAAAATTAAATTCCCATTAACGTTGTTTCGCATTGTTTGCAAATTTTAAATTAACAGCGTACACTGCTTGTTATAAAGCAAACATAGTTTAACTTTATTTTTCTTTGGTCTTCTTCGATACACAATCGTGGTCAATTAACCTACATAGTTTATAAAACTACTAATAGCAGACTATTTAACTTTATTTAGTTTTGTTTATCATGAATATTAAATACTCTAGTTTTTAATTATGTAGGTTAGATAAATGGATCTAAACGTTTGCTTGTATGGTCACGATTATTCTAGATTAATTTGCCGAAATCGTTGCTTTCCATAAACCTGTGGCGACAGTTTGTTGCGTCCACAAACCTGCGGAAATCGATACATATTTACGTACACGTATCATCGTTATCTAGTTGTCCGATCATTTTGGAAGTAACATCCATCAGTGGACCAATGTTTGAGATCAATTCGGGCAATCTTGCATGATAACGAGATCGAACAATCGATGGCAACAAACCCACGGAGTTACGAGACAATTTGAACGCGTTTATCGGACATTAAAGTTGAAACATGGCGACGCGTCGAGGTATTCGTGTAAAAGTTCCAGCGATTTTATGGGAATCGCGTAACGCAATCGGTCACAGTGAAATTAAAATATGAGTCATTATATTACGCGATTCGGATTAATTCATAATGAACTCGTAAATATTGTACTACGACAAAATGTTTCGATGTTATGACCTAAAATGTTCCGACATTTTGTATTGATATTACGTCTCTTCAGAAACAGTTTCAAATATCAAAAAAGTAAACACATCATATTTTTTATGAAATTTTTTTTATGAAAAAGAGGAAGGTAGTACTATTCTGAAAATGGTAAACGAATTATAGAAATTGGTAAAATTATTTAGTACTAACAGTACAATGATTCAGTGAAGAGGATTTGTATGAGAAGTAATTCAAGAGTGCAAAGAAAGTTAAAAAATAGAATATTATATTTACAAACGGTTTAATACAAATTTATTATATATTTATTTGCATATATGTAGCTACAAAATGCAATTAGAACATTTTATTAAATAGAAGTTTGTATTCTGAATAAAAATATATTGCGACATTCTTTCAGACAATTCTTCGTTCGTAAGATATTTTAAATTTGTAAATTAATATTTTTATTTTTCAACTAAAGTTAAATTAACAGTTTTTTGGAGGAAGATCTGAATATTTCTTTATACAAAACAAAAAACGGCATCGAGTAGTGTATTCAAAAATTTGGTCCAATGAAAGAAAAGGTGTATTTATTTTTAATAAAGAATTAAAAAGCGTTGAATTTTATTTTATACAGTTTTATCATCTATGAAATTGTTTGAAAGAAATTGCACGCGAGTTGTATAATAAATACAATGCAAACATCTGGAATGGAATGTAAGTAAAAATTATTCCTCTAAAGTGTTAATATTTCTATAATATTTATAAAAATTTAAAGTCTTCGATCGCGATTTTCGGTTTGCACGGACGCGTCTGACATCGACGAGCCTAATCTACTGTAAGTAGAACCCGCGTGTAAGAGGCCAGTCGGACCCACGTTAGAATTGGAACAATTCTACTCTACTTCAGAGACGCAAACTATTTGATTTTAGAAAACTTCGAACGAATCAAAAGTGTACAGGTTAAATCGAATGTTTTTATAAATTTTACTAAAAATTAATACTTCTAAAAAACAAATTTATTCAGATATTAATTGAAGCATTTCATTACACGAAAAGAAAAGATATTAAAATTAAATACTCGAAAATAAGTTTAGCAAAATCAGATATTTGCAAATTGCGGCGCAGAAAAGAAATAAAGAGACAGATACGAAAACAGAGAAATAACAATTATAAAAGTAAATTGCTCGAACTGGTTAATGTTTCGAGACACTTTTTCTTATAAACCTTGTCGTAAAAATTGTGCAATTCTAAATTTAAGAAAGGTTATCGCGATCTATAAAGGAAAAAATATCTCGTTAAATTTCATTGTTTCGAAAAATATTTTCTTATGAATTTTATCGTAAAAATGATTAAGATTCTAAATTTAAGAAAGATTCTCGCGATCTTTGAAAGTAAAAAATATTTCGTTAAATTATGTTGTTCCCAAAATTCACGAGTCGAAAAATGCCATAGAAAAAATTAGTTTTCAAAAATCGATGCAGACTATTATCTTCGATCGTTTTCAATTTAACAAATAGGATCACGATACCGCGAAATAATTGTTTTTTTTTAGTAAGGAAAAACCAGCAGGGTTGAATACACGCGCGCGGGAAAATACCAGTGACTCACATTATTATAAACGGACGTTATATAAACATGGTAGCGATGAGACTAATCCAGTGACATGCTCGTTAATATCGATACGTATCAATTCTCAAGCGTCGTATCGTGGAACCATACAAGAATTGAAATTAATAATCGTTGGTATTAGCAAGGCTTGTTGACATTTCTTCTAACACTACTACAAATTCAAATATCAAATATAATTGAAACCTCGACAAAATAACGGTATAGCTGGTCTAATACCACGGTAGAATATTATTAGAATAACTTGGTGGTTTGTATACATAATAATTTAAGCGATACCGTTTTGTTTGAATAATTCATACAGACAATTAATACTCATTATATATGGCGTTCGTAACGTATAAAAGTTTATTCTGAATATCATGGGTAGAAATCTTTATTATTGGCCAATTAGCGTTGGTTGCAACATTGTTTGTACTATTCTACGAGGGATTTGCAAACAGACGTAAACCTAACACTTCGTATATTAGTTCTATTTTTTTAACTGCAAGTTTCAAAGTTCAACGTTCGTTTCTTATTATCCTGAAATTACAAGAAACAACAATATTTTTGCTATTCATTTTGTAAGATGATGCCCAACGTCAAAGATACTCTATACAAATCGCGTCAAATTCGGTGACTAGCGAAGCGAAAATTCGCTCTGGTTTGTTTTACGAATTTAAACTCGGTCAAAAGACAACAGATTCTGTTCGAAATATACGTAAATAGTTAGAATATAATGTCACGAGTTCAAGAATAACTCCAAGAGAAACTTCCTGTGCTTGAGAAACGAAAAGGCCAACAGTTCTTGGAAGACATCGCAAGACTCTGGTGCAGAAATTAAGCAGCAAACAATTTTGCAGTTAGAATGGGAGAATTCTCCAGATATTTTTCTAGGAGATTATTGTAAATTATACAATATAATACAGAAGTCATGTCACATTTAAGCAGATTCTACAGAAATAGTATTAACGATCTAGACGTACGTTGAAAAATGGTTGTCGAATGCAACGGACGCTATTTTTAAGACAAAAATTGCACAGATAAACAAGTATATTCCTCTATTCTTCCTTCTCAGATAGACCAAGATCTTTCTGCTGGATCTGATTAGCCTCGAACTATCGATAATCACTTCATTCGATGGGTGATACGAGAGAATCAATTTCAAACGTCAATGTATCGATAGCATCAGCAGTACCAAGAGATGTAGAAAAGATCATTGTAATCAACGTACTTGAGAATAACGATGTTTACGTTAATTAATGGCTTAAATTACGGCTATTTTTCTTCATTAAAAACGTTTACTACGATGCGTAATTTTAATCATCTCGTGTAGTTCGATGCAATGATAATATACAATCATATCTGAACGAAAATTTATGCGTGTAAGGATGTTTCCGATTAAAGAAACTGTATGTTACGGAAACAGTATTTTATTATAATTGTGGCAGATGAGATGATCGAAACGTCGTATCAAATATTATTGCGTCTCTTTACAATTTGAAAAATAACATTCAAAATATTTTTTCTCTTTCATTAAAGCAATGCCAAATATTTTACGAAAAAATACAACTGTTTTATTTCGAAAACAAATTAGTCAATGTACGCATTTTCGTAACTGAATGTATAATTTTGCTTATTTGTGGAAGTTATTCTTTCCTCTTGATGGCTACACGTGTTTTAGAAATGGCCTTTAAAATATTTTTTACTGTTGTAAAGTAATTATAATATAAGATTGTATCATCAATAGTTGATCGCCCATCTATTCGATTATTTCTCAAAATTGCAGCCAGAAACCAATTCTTTGTATCAACTCTCGCCTAGCAGACTACGGGCGCCATTTTAATTCATGGGTTTTTAATAATAATAGAAGTATATGGACTTTCGAAAATAAACGATAATAATAAATACGGAGTTTATGAATGTAATCATTTATAAATTCAATCAGAAACTTTATACACAAATACTAAAGAATAAAATTTAGATTTGGATCAAAATTAACCAAAAGTCTAAGGAGAAAGGAGAACGTATGATTTGTGAATTCTGAACGAAATAATGTTGGGTGTGATTCAATCAAAAATAATCCCATCGCAAGGAAAATAAATTCAACAGAAGGTCATACTAATCAAATAACTTTAATTTTGTACGACCTGGTTTCTATTTTGGTCAGTGTTCAGAAATTTATAGAATAGATCATAGAAGTAACATTTATTAGGATACCAATGAACAAGTTTTAACGCTACAAACTTTTCAACGAACAATAGTTTGGTTTGTGGCATATTCAACAATAAGAACAAATTTATTTATAACGAATGGTGTAGTTGCTTGTAGTGCCACAACAGTCACTCGATTATGTCTAGCAACCATAACTTGTCATATATTCTACCCAATTGTAGATACTCATCTCCCGATTTCTTCTTTTAATTTCCTCTACAAAAAAAAATGTATTACTGAAAATGATCAAAGCTTCGAGTACTTGTTATGAACAATACTAAACATGGATCGAAATGTATTCATATTATTGAATATACTCCAAACTAAAATATCGATCAAACTACGTTCATTAGTATCATAGTCAATGTTTAATGACTAGTAAAATTATCATAAAAATGAAGGACACTCTGGATATCTCTGTAGAAGAACAAGGTAGTGAAAGTAAGATTCGCACGTCGTATGTCTCAATCGATATAATTCAACTTTTGTATGAAAACATTTTCTATACAGTAGTTGAATTTAGAGCTAATTTAATGTGGTTCACGCTACACATTGGACCAAAGAATGTCCTAACTACTACTAGCGCCGCCAGTGGGGGATCTACGAAACACAGCTGCTGTATCTGCGCAGACAGTTGCGCAAGAGACACATGCCACCGACCTCAAAGCTTGCATTTCTTCCTAAACGAATAAATCGGAAACCGATTGGACCAAAATTTTAGTTCATACTGCGTCTGAAATCTTAATCTATCGTGTCTCGACTTACTCGCTTAATGAAAACACACGCGTCGTGTTTTTTTCAGTTCTCCTCTGACGGCGCTAGTAGTCTTTTACCGAACCCTTAACTCAAATGAAACAATATTATAGTAGGGAAGACCACTATCATTTGGCTCACTGTATATTACGTATATATACAGCTTTTCATGCTATTTTTCATTTTAACCCTTGGGCGACCGACCCTGAGTTATGATCTATGATACCATATACTTGAGAAATAACTCCCGTACCAAAATTGTTATTATTAGAATGTGACACTAAAGTAGACTACTTGAGAAAAACAATTAAGCACACAGTACTATGACCTGTTATGGAATTTTCCAAATATGCCTTACAGATTTCAGATTCAATAGCAAACTTACGAAGAGAATAGAAGAGAAGTTACATAAAAGATGCGAGATTTTAGGTCTGGTAATCGAAAAGTATGACGACCTCTGATTCGGAGGATCGGTTGATGGAGATCGAACATTGAAATGCGAGGTTTAAGCGAAACGTTAAGAGGAACATTCCGCGGGACATGAGGTCTAAACACGTTTTAGTCCCATCGCTAGTTGAGGACGATTCCGCGGGGCTCCGTACAACGGTTCTCCGACACGAACGGAATTAGAAAATTCACGTCGGGGCCGTCGCTGAGCGGCGGCCTCGCGCGTGATTCTTTTTCCTTACGATCGTCGAACGCCGTGGGAACCTGCGTCTCTGGTCTCCGTAACGGAGCTTTTTCGTTACCTTTTATGCTCCCGGACGAGGTATGCGGTGTCTGCGGTGCGTGCGAGGTTAGAGGTAACGGCGAGCCCGAGGAGGTCGCGGAGTGTTCCAGCTTGGAACTCACCGCGCTCCACATCTCGAACATGTTGAACGCCGTGGTGGTGGCCTTTCGTCTCTTCCAGGCTGCCACTCCCGTAGATCACCCGGCACTCGTTACCAGCTCGCCGTAACATCCGCTGCGGGACAACGCGACGCCACCCGAAAGGACGTCTCTGTCGGTATCGAGCTCGAGTTTATCGAGGCTTTCACCGATTACGAATCCCGCCGTGTATCCACCCACTGTTACCGCGAATTATCGAAAATCTCACGCGTCACTTTGTACAACAGTTCATCCTACACGGTGCCTATATACGTCGATCCGATTCGATTGCTTCGTTTTCAGGATATTGTCGTGTGTAAACAAAAAATTTTCTTTAACCGTAACTTTTTATCTCTCTATAGTTTACGCGATCGGTGTTTCAATTTATTCTTTATATTTCCCTAACGATTATTTACTAAGCTCGATTTTTACGCACTGAACGCACTGAAAACCCGTTTCGTTTATTCTCCACGTTGCCCGTCGGTTTCCTTCGACGCACAATCGCGTCGTAGCACTTCCCGATATCGTCAACGATTTCAACTGTACAAACTATGTACACCTCCCTCTTTTCGCTGGCATTACGTTAACACCGAGTCCATCGCATCGTCCGCTTCCTTCTCCACCTCCTCTTCCGCCTCCTCCACGCCACCCCAACTCGCCCTACGCCACAGCGTGACACGGTTTACCGCGTATCACCTCTCCGCCGTTATTAGTATCGTCGGCACCTTGGCTAATGAACGTCCCACCGACTGGACGACAGCCTTTTCAGTCGCCGCGGAGTCGAAGCACGCCAAGCCGACTCGTCGTGATCGTCGACGCTACGATCGTGTGCCTGGCTATCTTCGTTGCCCTCGTTGCGTGCTCCTCGCGTGACATGGCGCCCGAGGCGTCTCGTGTTCGATGATCCTCGATCTGCAAACAGTTTCGTCAGCGACTTCGTACCCCCCTAACGATTTATCGTTTCGCTCGGTCCTGCATCGTCTTTACCGAAAAGGGTTGCAAGTACATGTGGAAAGTAACACGCTATAACCACCATTATTCTCTGTTTTTGTGAAACGCAAACACAAAATCGAGTTATACATATAGAATTTTGTCAAGCAATGAAAACTACTCATATGAGTTGTAGTAGCATTTGATGATACTTCAAACTTGCAAGTATATGAGGAAAATAGCACGGTATAACCATTATTATTATTATCGGTTGTTGAAACGCAAAGTGTGTAAAAACAAAATGGAGCTATATTGAATTTTTTCAAGCAATGAAACCTATTTATTTGAGTTATAGATAATACCATTTAATGATACTTCAAATTATAGAGTAGCACACGCACTTTGTGCACCTCTATAATTTCCAAAATATGCGTTGTACGAAAATAATTAAATACTTAATTAAAAGTAAATACACTACATAATGTACCCGTTTAAACCATGCAACTTTTGTATACAAAATTTTTTCGTGGAACACATATTTTGGAAATCATAGACGTGGATTAGCTTGTATAATAAACAACAGACATTTGTGAGAGAAACTGTATAAGAGAACGTTGAACCATAGTTTTCGTTGGAATTTTTCTGATTCGAATGGTGCAGTGATGGGACCAAGTTCAATATACAGGGTGTCCAACAAAATTGGGACCAAATTTGTACTACGCGTTATTCGGGTCAAATAGATGGGGAAAAGTCATATAAACTTATGTCTAAAAACGTCTCATTGGAAAGATACAAGCTTTTAAAGATATTTATGATTCGTTGTGACAGTTATAAGAAATGTTCGAAAATTCCTCCCTCTGTAAGAATGCAAGCTTCCGTCGAACGTTTTGAAATATTCTATCTGTATCGGAAATAATAGTAAATGCATTTTGAATGTATTCCCAAAATTGATCTTTTTTTATTGCAGTTTTATAAATCAACTGTTTCGCGTGACCCCATAAATAAAGACCGCGTTTCAAACATTTTTGCACACTGTGAAATGGTTCCAAAAATAACTGCTTCAAACTATTATATACTGCATATATACTATTATATACTGTATATATAACAGTATATGTATATTGGTACTGGATTAAAACAAATATGAGAACCGAAAAACTATTGCAACTGTGCTAGCCTATATGAATTTCGGTTATGATTCTTCAGAACCGATATTATATGAATTCTATAATTGTTATTTTTTGATTGTATTCAATTATGGTTCTGCATATACACATTTTTATATCGATTTCAATACAGTTGTTAATTTTGATCAAATGTATGAAAATTTACACATCTAATAAATTTCTGTGAAAATTTACAAAATTAATGCAATGAATGTAGGACACGTACTAATACATTTTTCTTATTTCCTGTAATTTGTATTTTATGTCGAAAATCATAAAAAATACAACACCAACAACAAAAATTTTAATTTTTATTACATCGTATCTATTACATAGAACCAAAATAGGACGAAAATCAAGAATGCCAATTTGTTGATGGGGGTTTCGTTAAAAAGTTATTAACGTTTAAAGTTGCGCCCGTACTCAATTTTTTTCTCGAAAGTGCGTAGGATTTCGGGGGTATGTCTATTCACCAAAAATGATTGTAATTGAACCCTGCAACCGAAAATAATTTTTTCAGAACGATTTGGAACACATGAAATTTCAGGAGAACCATTCATTCGTGACCAGACATTATATTTTCGGTAACGAATTTTTTTCTCGAAACTGGGTAGGAATTCAGGTGTATGTGTATTCACCAAAAATGATTGTAATTGACCTGAAAAAATAATTTTTTCAGAATGAATTTTTTCTCAGAAATTTTTTAATTTAATTTTTTAATAACTTTTTAACGAAGCCTTAGTCAAAAAATTGATATTCTTGATTTTCGTCTTATTTTGGCTTCTAGAATCTTCCATTATAATTTTTCCCAGGGATAGCCGAACACTCTCTATAGAGTCAATATAATATCGATTCTGAAGATCGTTATTAAAACCAAAATAAGCCAAAACCGATATAACCATAACGGTTATAACATTTTTCATTTTAGAAAATTCGTTAATAACTTCTAATTTGTAAATAAAAGTTTGTTCGTTATTCGTTTATCAAATATGTCCAACTCTGACGCCAAGGATATCCAAAGAACAATTTTAGTTTCTTAGAGTGATTTTAGTAGTTTTGAGAACGAAGGTATTATAAAGTATTAATTTCCAAAATATTCAAGTTTTAAAGCAGTTCGAACATAATAATTATAATATGTTAATAGTTAAATATCTCGAAAACTATTAATTTCAGGATAGATATAAGTTAATGCCTTCTCAAAATTAAAATTCTGTCAAAAGGTATTGGATATTCTATTTCAAAAAGTGAAGTTGACTTTCACATGTCCTTGACGACTCCACTTGTATGTAAGAGCTAGAGTAATTGCCCTTTAATGCAATTCAAATTCGATAATCAGAATTTTTGGAAAACATTATTTTGCTACCAGCCAAGATTTCATATCGCATAAATTAATGGTTAGAATTACCGTAGTGAAAACGCATTTTATGGGCGAAAGCACGGATTTCTCTCACATCGTAAACATTACTCATTGTCAGGGGCAATCTTTATAGCCCCGAGCAGTAAAAACCAACCCTATCCGTCACAAGGTGTTCCCTTTCGAGCGTAACATTTTTATTTGAAAAGTCTTTTTAGTATCTTTTCGAGATAAGAAATAAACTCAATGAGTCACTTTCTATAAATTACGTGGGGTACTTACGCGTAAACACGTTTCTTTGCTGTGCGTGTTTCTACGATCGGTACTACTCAAACTTATGTCCAAGATATAATAAAACAATTAATTGCTAGTGATTCATACTTTGTAAATACAACTCATAATGATTTATTAAAAATAATAAGATTCAAACCTATCAATCTATGTCAACAATGTCACGAACACTTTTCATATCCTTTTTAAATGTATTGTCAAATACATGACATAATATTCGTGAATTTATATATCGACACTAACCAAATATAATTTATTAATTAAAATTAATATTCTGTCTCAGATTCCCCTAAATTATGAACTCTAATTAGTTGTTATTGATTGTTGCGATACTCAACAGTTGATTTGCATTCTCGTGTAATTGTTTTTTGTGTAAACTCATACTTGTGTGTCCTGAACTTATAATTATGTCTTGTACGGAGAAAATTATAAATTTTCTTAGTTAAGCAACTAATATGGAATGCAAGTTTGTATACTGACAGAAGTAGTTTACTAACACGCGATGACGTTAGAATTGAACGTAGGTCCACAAGTATTTTCCATTGAGCAAACATTTTACCGAAGATGCAGACCTAGTTAAGAATGAACTTAGTTTTGGAGTTACTTTTAGAATTGGATTTTGAGCTAAAAATTGGAATTGGATCTTATCTGGTTGAGAAACATTGCTTTAACTAAGTATTGAGGACGTTATATCTCAGAGTTCATGAACGCTGTTAATCAGTCAAGGGGACTTCGTGAAGAAAAGAGAAGTAACGATCACTGAAATTGAGGATTGCGTTGCCCAGTTTTAATTTGATAAAATTAAAACGGTAGAGTCAAAGACGAAAGGAAAGGGAGAGATAACAATTACAAGCGCCACGTGCACGAGATCTAAAAAGAGAATCACGCGAGAAGAGAAGAGTTGTAAGAGGATAGGATAAACCAGAAGCGATACACGCACATGGAGTACGGTGTCCGGTACGTTGACGCTTTCATCTGCTCGTGTTTGCTTCGTGCACTTGCCATACGAACGCCCGACACCGTTATATCGCGAATCTAATTAACACGTCGCATCCCATTACGATAAAAAAGAAAACAACAAAGTTGCATTCCTTCTGCAAAGCCGATTATCGACCAGCCTGAACTGGAATATCATAGATCATACGTACGGTTTTTCATCTTTCGTTGTTATTATATTTCATGGGCCTGTACACTTTAATTGTAAATTAAACAAACAATTCTGTTCATTTGCGTGTCAGTCTCTTTCTAATTTCATTATAGTTTCAATGTATAATCATACTTATCTATTTTTATATTTTTTTAAAAAAGAGATCAAAAACATTTTGACTAGAAAATATTTAAAATACAAAAAAACGACTGGAATATAAATTAATGTATTTTATCTGCAATTTCAATTTCAATATTTGTAACTAAATATTTAAATTATTGTTTCTATTTTATTTATTTTAATGAAACGTGTGCAATGTATATACGATTTCAATTGTCAATGCGTTTTTGTTAATTCCAGATAACATCGTCGTTCCTTATTTTTGTATCTAACAAACTTTCGTATTATAGTTAGAAAGATCGGTCTTGAAAGGAGTGAATGCTAGTTGTATTGGTTCAGACGTTTTAGTCAGCCTTCGACTGACTCATTCTCCTTACTCATGTTATCACGATTCCACCCATTTAAAGGAGGATCTCTACAATTCAAAAAAGTTTGAACGTTTTTACACTTTCATAAAGTTCGTCTTCTTAGGAATACTTTTCTAAAATATTTAAGTAAAATGCAAAATAATAGCGGAAATATATCACATTTTTTTATAGAGCATGTCCAAACGTTTAGTAATAGGTAAAAATGCATTCAATCATGGTTAAAACTAATGTCGCATAATTAAAAAAAAAGCACTATACTGCTGTTCCGAGCCAAACAGTATCTTAATTTCTCATCGAGTTTCATATTTATATAGGACAATATTTTTAGAAATGATTTTTAGGAGAGTATCTTGATTATAAAAATGTTAGACGTGTATTAAAAATTGGAAAAAACCTAATCAAGTTAGACAAAAAATACAAACAAATAAATGTTCGATGGCAAAAAGAAACCCACACTGAAATTAATTCATAATTTAAGTATTTATTTTAGAGATTATATTTTTGAAAAAATGTAATTTCATTGGAAATGTGAAGATTAATATTTTAGCAATCCCTCGTTACAAATGCTCTGTATTCATTCTACAGTGAATAATCTTTATATGAAACTATTCATATTGATGACTACAGCAAAATACACCCTTTTTAAATTCAACATAAATTGCTAACAAATAGTATTCGTCTAGGATTAAAGATGGAAATTTATATTCATCGAATACAGTCATAAGCCAGCTCGTCAATCAACTGTCGATACATTATCACGAACCTCCAGAAAAATCGAACAAAGAGAGCTTATTGCAATATTATGCAGACATTATTACATAAAAGAATAACGAAACTTTAAATTATTTCGTTTGGAAGTTCGGTCTAAATCAAGCGATGCTCTCATTGTAGAAACCACGGCTTACCTCGCTACTTGAATATTTAATGATGGGACAAGCTCTTTATTACTTATTATGCAAGCACTGAACATCAAAATTGGTCCAATAGATGTAGACTACTGCGAGAAAGAAGATCGCCGTGTCACTGTTGCAGAGCTCAAAACACACGATTCGACGAGCAAGGCAAGATTTTAACAAAAACACCTACACATTGTCACAGAAGAAGTTGTGTGTTTGTTCCAGAGTGCATATGAATTGCAATAAGTTGATAAATTACATTACTGTTCATAAAACAATCGATACCTGAACGTGATTTTCTCGAATTTGATTTGTTTAAACTAGAACAGAGGATTACTTATTCTACCGACTTTAATTTTGGAGCGTATATAATAAGGTTACCTACTGTTTAATTTCACTGATAGCTTTCGCAATGATTAATACTAAACGTTGTGACGCCTGTTACGACTTTATTCAATATCGTCGAATTTAATATTACAAACTTCATTATTAATAACGTTTCGAAGGTAGTTTCAAAATTGTCCATTCCTTCTGTAAAATTAATTTTTAAAAGCTTAATTATTTCAAGATTTTTATTTCGAATATTTCACGCCAGAGAGACGCTCTGTACAATAATACACAACGAGTAGCCTCGGACAGAATGCTCATATTTTTTATTATACGAATGAATGTTTTTGTGATATGAATTTGAATATTCTTCGGTGCATGTACTTTTAATAGATCAAAGAACCTTTTTCACTAAAAGTTTGATGATCTCGTAAAAAAATTCTAAAAATCAGTTTCATATTTATTCAACGAAAAATTGAAATCTTCATGACTTTTTTAACACTTTGACTGCCAGATCAATATTCGAAACAATTTCTATGAGATCAAAATTTTATTTTTAGACGATTTATAGAAATTCATGAATTCTATCATTAATTATTTTGCAAAATTTTGTAAGTGATAATATTTTCTTTGTATAATCTTTATTTTGTTGTTCCTTGCATACTACATCTTTTTATACTAAAGGGTTTTTCTGTTACTAAATGAATAATAATAATAAATACTTTTATAATATTAATTTGAATATTCTTCGACATACATATAGAGAAGGAGGTAAGATTATGAGATAGGGTAGAAATATGAGACACTAAGGTTTTGAATCATATGCAGTATTGACGTACATAAGAATGAATGAAAACGAAGTATCAAGATTATAGTAACATCATATAACAACAGCCATGTATCACTATTCCATTGTTTAATAGATGCCTACTGTTTCTGATGCAACATAAAGTTTTCATACGTAGGTGAATATATTGCAATTATTCTATAATAATCGCAGTTTCACAATATTAATAGAGTTTTAAAGTTATTGTTCCTTCAATTAGAATATAATGAGAAAAAAGTTAAATTGGGAGATGGTAACAGTATAAGACATTTGATATTAGTGAAACTGTATAGCTTCAATCAAGATGATACAGTGTGCATATTTTTCTAGACTAAATTTTCGTAAAATTAATTAAACGTAAATAAATTTTTTTTCTATCTTTAATCAGTACATAAACATATGCAAAAGAATTTATAATATTTTATTCAAACCTCTCCTCAAAAAAAAATTCTAAAGATTAGCTTTATTTTAAGGGGTAAGACCATTGTAAAAACCTGAAATAAAGCATTCTAGGCGATTTTTTTTGGATAGATGGAAAAGTAAGAGGATAATAATATTCAAGAATGTTATTAACTATGTTATTAAGTGTTAAAAAAAAATAGTGCAAAATGACGACGCTGGAGCCATTCGAGAAAAAAACACAAAATTTTCTTTTAATCTACATGAGTATAGCTAGAGAAATACGTTATTGATAAATGATTGCCCCATTTTTGTACAAAATTGAACTTTCTACTTCAAATGCTCCCCAATTACACAAAAATTAATGTTTCAAAAATCCCCTACGTATTTCTCTAGCTATATTCATGTAGATTGAGAAAAAATTTTTTGTTTTATTTCTAGATACAAATTTGCGTCAGTTATACTGCGTGCCGCAGAGCGCCTCAAATTCAATACATGCCTCGCGAGAATGGTTTCGGCGTCGTTATTTTGTTGAAAAATATCAGGTCCCCATGCATAGGAACTGATTACATAGCTATATATAGACAATATTTAAATATTAAACGCAACCATTTTAATTATTCTTTACATATTACATAGTTAAATTACAGTATGCGATGCCGACCATGCGGCTCGAACAAACAACTCGACTCCACTCAAACAAAAGCCACGGGAATCCCCGCACGATCTTCAACCTTATTATAGATGTCGCCATTTGGCCGCGTGCTTATTGCCGCGAGATTATGAACGGCTCAATATATTTTCGAATAAATATTTTTTTTTTAACACTTAACGACATGGTTAATAACATTCTCGAATATTATTATCCTCTTACCTTTCCATCCATCCAAAAAAAATCGCAAAAAAGCGCTCTATTTCAGGTTTCTACAGTGGTTTTACCCCTTAAACACTGAGACGAGAATGTCCCCTTAAGCGTCGCGAGCCCTACCCGGGAAATCGAGTACCAAAGGAAATCGAAACGTCACGAAACGACGTGTAGCGTCCCCGAAAAACGGGTCCGTGAAATCGAAACGAAACGAATGAAACGGCTCTTTGTCGGGAAGCGGATCAACGTTTACCGCAGACCGTGGCCGATCGGTCACGACTTGACACGAAAATTCAGACATGTGCGCATCGATCGTGCATTTCCGTACATGGACTGTTCCCCTTTAATCCTGCCGCGTTGCAAGTACGAGAGCTCGTGTCGAGGGGAACCGCACTTTGCTATCGAGCGAAGCTCGCAACCAAGCGACCACCAGCCGAGCCTGCCTGCCTTGCCTTGCCTACCCACCCACCCGCCTATATACCGGCTCGTGTGCGAATCTACACACACACGCACACATACACGGACGCATAGAGGCCAGAGCACATCCACTGGCAGTCTATTCCGTGCTTTCATGCCGCTTCACAGTACCCGCGCCTCTCTCTGGGGCAGGGTGGGATTCACCGTGGAAGGAAGCGTCGCAGCGGTGCGCCTACGCTCACATTCACACGCTATGTACACCCGTCACGTACGTGTCGTACATACTCGGCGAGGAATAAATGCTCTCGGCGAGTATATATATGTACGGTTCTTCGATGTGTACGCAGTTTTTTGTGTACACCTGCATGTAAAGAGCATGTACGCCGAGAGACTGCCGAGCACATGCAACCTGTTTATATACGACGAGTCTCCGTGCACGCCGACGAGCGTGTGTGTGTGTGTGTAAGAGCGTACAGTGCACCCGTGTAATGAACTGTGTCACTGTGATTCGTGTACCCAGCGACGACGCACGTGTGTGACGCGGGCAACGAACAACCGTGTGCGGCGGCCGGTGCACACGCGTGTTACGCAACAAGCGCGACGAAAGTGCGCGCGAAAAAAATTGCTGCGACTCCGTTAGATCAGCCGGGTCCGGTGAACGCGCTAACGAACCGTATCGCTGGTGCATTTAGTGCGCGGGTAAACACGCCGATACGCTAATTCCGCGTATACGCACCCGCGGTGTGTATCGCGAGTCTAGTGATGCTAGAGGAGATAGAGCAATTGCGTGCATGACGCGCCTCTACAGGCTGTTCGTCGTAACGCTACCGATTTTTTTCAGTACGCAGCGGAATCCCCCGCTTAATATTCGCTGCTCTTTCCCTCGATAACGTTCGCGGAGTTATACCCGCCAATTATTAGAACTCCGACGAGCGTCCATGTTGTCTATGACTCGAGTAATGGCGCAACTACGAACGAATCACTTGAAAGAAAAGAAAATTTGTAAGTGTGAAAACTAGTTTAATCGAAATGCTGAGCTTTTTATGATGGAAACGATACCAAGCAAGGCTATATTTGTTCTCACAGATAAGAATTGGAAAAGGAATGCAAAATAAATTATATAATTTGTATGATTGTAATGTAAATGAGGTGAGAAATACCAATAGAAGTAAGAAAATCAGTTGTATTGTAATGTAAATATAGAAAAATGATTATACGTAACATTATTTTTAATAATAATCTACTAAAACTTTAAAAGAAATTCTTAAGAGCAGGAAATAAATGTAAGAAATGAAATGAAAAAATTCAAAAAATAATGTAGACGACAGAATAGAGTAGAATTTTACATGGTCATTAAATGTTCACATATAAGACTAAGCGGACCTCCTCGAAAACATTAAAAACGAATTTTAAAAATGAGAAAGAAGAAATACATAAGGATATTGAATGCATTAAAAAGATGCGAAGCGATTGAAAATGAATGTCTTAAAAGGTATAACATTATTAACAAATGAGCTTTCCTATTTTAAATTTGAACTATGATACGAAAATCATGTAATTTTTTCAAAAAACTACATACTTTGACTTCTGAATAATATTAGAACCCGTAATATAAACAAAAGTTGAACATTTTTCGCTTGCAATGCGATCAAGCTTAACAGAGATAACAATCGACAATTCAATAGAACCTCCCTCTATAACATTCGCGTCGCGGAACCGAGTCAGCGACCATTAGAGAGGGATTACTGTACAGTGCACGACACTAAACGCAATAGTATTCTTTCAATATTACAACTTTACCTCAAATTAATGTATTGTATTTTTTTACAATAAGAAGGTTTATTTAATGAAACTACTCGCATCTATTTTGGGCAATTACCTATTTAAAAGATACAAATGTGCTTGCATAACTTGAATAAAAGTATAATAAATGAAACAGGAAAAAACGATATTTTAACAACGAATATGCTTTATTAATACTTCATATGACACCTGATTTTATTTATTATTTGACAAATACGATTTGACATTGATTCGTACAGTCCATGAAGATAAGATTGTGACATTTTTTCAATTGGCTTCAATACCATTCATAAGATCTTCCGGGAAAGAAAATTATCAATCGTTGCTGTCATCCTAGTTCGTATCGGGTTTTAAATGTCGTTTTTCACGTTTTACTGGCTCCAAGGGGAATTCCCCCAGTTGGGAGGGATAAAAGTGTTCAACTTACGAATCACGGGGTTCATTTTAAGAATCATTACTGTAGTATTCTATCAATAGTACCTTGGACTCAACCTCAAAGTAATATATTCTATTTTTTCACAATAAGATGCTCTATTTAATGAAACTACATGCATTTATTATGGGCAATTACTTATTTAGAATAGATATATTTATGTTTTATAGCAAAAAATATGAATGCACTTGCGTTGCTTGAATAATTGCATCTCGTTTTATTACTGTTTCTGTCTCATTATATAACACAAAGAATCTCATATCATAGAAAATCAGGTCAAAGAATTGTGTATAAAGGAAAAAATGGGGCGATCAGTGCAACTGAATTCTGAAGGAGAAAAATGAGATATTGAAAGAAGAGGAATATTCAAATAGAGAGATGGCCAAAAGAATAAATAAAAGTGAGTTTGTCATCCGTTCTTGAAAACATTTCAAGATTGTTTAAAGGGATTTTTCAAATTATAAAAATCAGAAAGTATAATCAATCTGTAACTTTTCCATCAATTTTATAATTCGTTCGTTTAATCGCTTTTACGTACTTTTCGCGCTTGAAACTACTTCACTGTTTGTGTCACGCGATCGAGCAATATTCCTGCAAACTCGACAAAGACTAAAATTCATTTAACACAGTTCGTCTAGTCGGGAAACAGTTTACCCTACCATCGATATACAGAGTGATTCTGAACATTGAAACAAGCAGCTATTGTTTGAACGAACACACAAGAAATCGATACAAGAAAATGTTGATTCCCCGAAAGAGTCTACCTTTCTACGGTTCAATTTGTTTTTATGCAATCATTACTGTGTGAAATCTAGAAAGCAATCTATTATAAACTGAACTGCATTGATTAATAAATTTTATTATTTGCCTGGTCGTTGATGCAATGAAATTTAATATTGAGTTTTTGGATACAACGTATGAAATATGTCGTTAGGTATTACGTTCTCAAAGGACATAACTTGATACTTTTATATGTAAAATAATAGTTCTATTTAAATAACAAGTGCAAGTGCATATTGCTCTTAAACCATTACACAAATAAAAGAATTATATTTTCACAAGATAATCCCTATTGAGAGATTTAACTTTTTCCTTTATCAACTTTTTGTACATTCACTTATTTTCATATCATCATATATATTCGATATATTGCGTACATGGTGCAATAACTATACATATAATATTTTTATCCATAATTACATTTGATGAGAGAACTTTCTGAATTCTCAAGACCTTTTATTTTCGTATCACGACGAGTAAAAGTATAAAAATTACTGTGAATATATCTTAATGTTTACTTGTTTCTATATAATATAGCACGATTCAAGAACTATCAAGAAATCAAATAATAGTTTCATGGTAACCACTTATGTTGTCAGGTAATCGATTTTACCACAACAATTATGAAGCGTGGTTTTCTCGAGGAAAAGAAATTTATGAATCTGTATTTACGCACTTAAATTCATTGAAGCTAGTTTGAAGTACATTTTAATGGCTTTTATATAGTTTGAGCAATCATAAACTGTATACCAAATTTATAAGTGCATACTGTACTTAGACACCTGCTCCAAAAAGTAAAGAAGATATTATTAACCCTTTACACTCCTATGTCGAGTGTGATTCGACAACAATTTTTATCTCAGGAGCCCCCTCGTCAAGTCCCACCCGACACTTTTTCAAGTCCAAACCAAAGAGATATCGTACACTTGAAAGTTACAAAATGCAACAACAGTGTAAATAAAACAGATATTTTAACAGGTAAATTTCAAATAAAACACTTAAAGGCGTTGGGAGCTGCTGGTAACAAAATTGAAATATAATTCGGAGTGCAAAGGGTTAAAAATAGTACCGAGAGATTCAATATTTTTCTCTATCAATTCTTGTGTACTTCCGTTTAGAAAAAAGCTATAGCTTATCCCAGTTTTTAGAATCATTCTGTATATAATCGCTCGTAGCACAGCCACGCGAGTTATAGAGTGGTTGCATCAGTGAAGACACAGTGGAGTGCGCGCAACCCCCACGCGTTTTCAGAGTCGATTGTGTCGAAAACGGAACCAACGCGTGGAAAAATTTTATTTCGCGTTCTCCATTTATTTTCGTACGTAAAATCGTCCTTCTTCCACGGATTAGCTACCACCTCACCCGTAAATAGGCAACAGCACTTTTTAATAAGAAGATAAATCAATTTTCAAAGAAAATAAATTTTGAGTAAGATTCGAGCTTACAAACGTAAGTATACAATTATTACATTTTTATGAATACCGATTTAGTATTGAGTTCTCAATATGTGTCTATATGTATTCGTGTCTGATTTCAATTCCGAACACAAGAGTTAATTTTTAAAAATAAATTTCACAGTTAACAGATGAAGCAGCTAAAAAATTCTGAAAGTGATATGTTAAAGAAAATAGAGAAGTGACAAAAAATGAAATTATTCGATTTTGATTTTAATGTTTTTGCAAAATGATGGTACATAGATAGTTTTACTTTTGATATATGTAAAATATTAGGTACAGAAACTTAACAGTTTTTTTTAGATGCCTTGATACACAAAATTATACTAAAATCTTTCTTCATTTCTGAAGAAAAAGTTTTATATATAACTATTATGCATTATAATACTACCATTTTACCAATTACCACTGCAATGCTTTTCATGTCATGTATGATAATCATTCAATTTTATTCAATTTTCGGAAACTATTAAACACTCGAAGTTAGAATTTCATAATTAGAATGTACAGTCTCGTCCCCTGTTCTTTCCAGAATTTGCTGTCAAATTCTATTGAACAACTAATCAAAACATGCTAATATAAGACATTAAAAAACAAATTTGTTATAAAATAATGAAATATTTTTTCGTAAATATTCAATGAAATTCATTATAGTGAATACATTAGGACTAAGTGCTTCATAAAACAAACCCACAAAATTGTCAACTTTGGAGAGGTATCATGATCGTTAGGCTTTATAAAATCAATTCGAAGACCCTTCTTATTGTTCCACGTATTTTTTAATAATTTTCAGTGAAAATTAAAAGACTGTGCGTGAATAGGGTAGCGAGGAAGAAGACAAACAATGCGCATAGTTGGTAGCGAGAGTAAGAGAACGTTACGGAGGGAAGGAAGGAAGGAAGGAAAAACGGAAGGAACGAGGGAGCGATAAAGAGGGAGACGGTACCGTAGTACGGACTACATTCTGTCGGCCCCACTAGCCCAGTGACTCGATGCGCTCCTCGCTCTTTCTTTCCCTCTCCCCTGCTTGCTCTTCTTCCCTCTATTCAGCGCGGCTAGCGGACCTCCGTTCGCCACGAGCACGCCGTGGAATATAATACCTACGTAGCCGTATTACCGATGTACAGGGCGTTCCATAACGAAATTATACTTAGAACTCAACACCGTTGTACCGATAATGAAATTAACCCTTTGCAATTTTTGCACCATTTCGTTCCAGATAGTCTGTGCTACGCTCAAAGTTTACATAACGATTTGAAAAATAATTTTTTATCAATTACAACTTGTAATTTTTCGTAGTATGGTATCCTTTGAAACATTCATGGGCATGCAATCGACATGAAATGTAATGTCGAGTAACGGTTGACATAGGGCCTGCTATGAAATGTAATGCCGAGTCACGCTCTAAATTATAGTTAGAACTCAACATCGTTGCGCGGATAATAAAATTAAAGATTTACGAGTAAACCGTAAATGTTCGCTGACTCGGTTCGGCGTCGCGACGTTATCGAAGGAGGTACATGTGTCATCTTTGATCGGTTTGATCGCACTGCAGGCGAAAGTGACAAACACAGCGAATGAAATAGAAGTGTTCAACGTCAAAATACATATGTGGTTTTCTTATAAATTGTATGATTCTCGTATGCTCAACTTTAAAATAGCAGATTTGTTGATAAATCTATTCTTCTCTATCGCATTTTTTTAAAATTAATATCATTTCTCAGAAAATATTTATGAAACCATACTTTGTAAAAATTGTATAAACGTCGTAATAATATGCATTATAATATTTTTGTTTGGCTTCATTAATCTACATGTTGAAGAGATACCGATTCCAAAAAAGATGACATCGATTTTTTCATTTAAAAGACAAATTAAAGAACATCTCATCTGTACTAATTATTAATGTTCATTTTTGTAGATAATTCGCTAATATCGGACAGCATTATCATCAAATTGATTGAACAAAACAAATTGAGTTAGTCAGTCGAAAAAACTAACTCTTAAAGTAAACAATACAAATTAATTTTTATTGAACAAATAATGAAACAAGGAATTGTTTATACACATAAGATTCAAATAAAATGAAATTATATTTAATTATATTTCACGAAGAACAAACAAAAGCTTGTAATAAATGTCTAACAGCGAATATAAGATAAACAAATTCATATTCGTTACTCGTTCAATGAAAATTACAATCTGAATTGTGGCGTAATATTCTTCTTCGCGTTAAATGAATAAACGATTATACAAGCGAATTTTCGATCGAGTATGTGTCGCGATTAACTCGCTACACGATAATTTTATTGAACTATTATTCAAATAAAATTTTGTCCATCTCTGATTCTATTACCGTCGCTATAAAATCGCAAATTCAAAACGCTATACTACAGACGAAATTCATGATGTATATAAAGCTACAATTGCTTCAATTCTTTTCAAATTCGAATATTTCAGGCGTTGCGTTACATGCAACGTCAGAAATTCTATATAATGCCAACAATAACATCATACGAGAGAAATATATAGAACAAACGTAGAATGGTAAATGCAGCTTAAGGGCATATACAGATTTTGATTTTTTTATTAACGTGATTTACTCATTAACTCGCTTATTGCTGCTAAAACGAGAAAAATTTATATCACAATAGTTGTTCAAAATTAAATTTAGAAACTTTTATATTCTACACAAATTTTCGAGAGGATCGATAGTAATCGAGATATCGAGTCAAAACTATTTCCCCTTGATATACCCTGGATAATACAGCTCCCATGCAATTCTGAATAATAAAAAGCACATCAGGCAGCTTTAAAATAATTTTTAGGTTCGAACAATATTTTCTATCCCTAGCTGCATCACCTAATTCCGCCAGTGCGTCGCAACTTCCGTGTACGCGATCAATCTTCTGTGTCATCGCAAGCTGATACTTTCCAGCTTGTGATTTTATTACGACGCTAATGAAACTTCTGTCACAGTTACGCGAGTACTTAGAACAGAACCTGTGTGACGTATCCGAAACGAAATTACCACCCTAATAAATTGTCGAAATATTTTGGCTCGTTGCGAAATGCCCCGTTCACGATTCTATTTCCATAGATTCCCTATACGTGTTGGTCGATCGGTTCGAGTTTCACGGAACTGCGGTGCGCCTCTATTGATGAAATGGGGTGATAATGAACCGTTAAATCCCGACGCGACTCAGTGCACGTGGATTCGTGGCTTCGCGCGAATACCTTTGCTCGATCGGATGTTGGGTTCTACTTTTTTCTCCCGACATGCGAACGTCATTGCGCCGCTCCGTTTTTTCGGGCGTGGTGCTGTACGAATTCTTTCCGAGTAACGAGCCGCCTGGCTGTTGATGAAACCGGGTTGATAACGGATCGACTCCTTTCACTTTCGTGTTTTCGTTAATGAAATTTCCATTTAAATACAGGTTACTCCGACGAACATCCTTTATGCATGATATCGGAGATATTTTCACCTACTCGCGATCTTCGCTTCTGAGAACAGAAATACATACGTGCTACGCGAGAAACGCGGTTATATAAGGCATTATCGAGGATGGTAATTTTATCATTAACGTGTACATCTGAATGGCGAGAGATTGAATTAAAATTATTTTGCATTTTCAAACGTAGCGTAGTGAACAGTTATTTTTTGACGTTATGATTAAACTTCGACGCTAACCTTCGTATTTTATCTACATTCTCTTTATTGCAAAGACTGTTAAAGTATATATTTTCCCAGTAGATGACAATTCTCTACCGCTATGTTTGAATCGTGGTTCTTAATATAGAAGTCTGTTTTCAATCGAAAGGTTGCGTCTAAAGCAACATCCGCTAGAATGTCTTTCATGATGAGCCCTCTGGAGGATCTAGTACAAAACGTCATAATTGTTTTCACAACCAATAAACGTTCTTACATACATTACCGTGCATAAGTATTTAGACACAGCGCTAGATACGATTAAAAATTTTATATCTTTATTTTATTGCTATATAGGGTGTTCGGCCACCCCAGGGAAAAATTTTAATGGGAGATTCTAGAGGCCAAAATAAGACAAAAATCAAGAATACTAATTCGTTGATGGAGGCTTCGTTAAACAGTTATTAACGTTTAAAGTTCCGCCCATAATGAATTTTTTTCTACAAAGTGGGTAAGATTTCGAAGGTAGGTCTATTCACCAAAAATTATTGTAATTGACCCCCGCAACCGAAAATAATTTTTCCATAACGATTTGAAATTTTTTAATTTTGTCGAATTTATGCTCAGACTTTTCTTAAAAATTTGTTTTTCCTGTGTAACTAATTTAGTTGACACTGTACGGAAAAGTTATCTAATACTTTTTTGTAGGTATCCGTAAGCTCTACATCCATGCTACATTTCAATGAGATACGTTCACTATTGTAGAAGTTATGGCGGTTTGAAAATTGGACCAGTTTTATGGGGGTTTTTTTCATTTTACGGTGTCAAAGAACAACTTTTTCAATATTGTTAGAATTTCTACATATTCTCCACTAAAATACGCGTTGTTTGCATTTTGAAAAATGCGTAGAATTTCGGGAGTATGTGTAATGACCAAAAATGACTGTAATCGACCCCTGCAACCGAAAATAATTTTTCCAGAACGATTTGAAACACATGAAATTTTAGGGAAATCATTCATTCATGATCAGACATTATATTTTCGGTAACGAATTTTTTTCTCGAAATTGGGTAGAATTTCGGGGGTATGTCTATTGACCAAAAATAATTATAATTGACCTCCGCAACCAAAAATAATTTTTTCAGAATGATTTGAAATTTTTTAATTTAATTTTTTAAAAACTGTTTAATGAAGCCTCAGTCAAGAAATTAATATTCTTGATTTTCGTCTTATTTTGGCCTCTATAATTTCCCATTAAAATTTGTTCTCAGGGGTGGCCGAACACCCTATATATTCACACGCAATGAACATTTATGAATTTTATTAAATTATTAAATATTGTGTTCGTCTACGTGTCCGCCTTTTTGAGCAATACAGTAGTAATTCTTAAATTGAACATCGCTTCGGAGTTGGTGTGTTCATTTTTCGTACAGCAGATGTTCAGTGATATAAATGTTCAACTTACGAATCATGTCTGGAGTTCATTTTAAGAATCATTACTGTAGGCGACAACACGTTACTCTATAGAATACAAGCGTGTGCATTAACCAATACAAATATACATATGTTAAATATTTGTTGGTAATATGATCGTTTAAGATGAAGTCTTGAACCTTGACAATAGAGTGTTGTACTAATACTATAATTCACATTCTTACAATAATGTATAAGTGTCCAAATACTTATGCACAGTAGTATACATTTATTAAGATGTGGTAAACGATTGTTGATAAGAAGAGCAAAGTTTCAACTGCAGTCGTGTGATTCTTTTTAGGAGAAAGACAATATGTAAATAAAAATATACAGGTTAATAATGAACATTCAAATAAGAAAAGTTGCAATAATGTTTATACTGTATTTCATATGCGATTCCTTGTATTTACAGAATGTTTAGCTCATTTTCCAAAATTTCGTATGTATCTGTAGCGCGAAACGTTCTATTTGGAATGATATAATCTTCCTATTAACAGACATTTCCGTACCAATGGAACGTATTTCCAACAGTAGAATGATTTTTATTATACAAACATTCGCGCGTGACCCAACAGTCTTGAGAGGATTAAAATCCACCATTGATACTAATCCTTATTTGAGGAAACTAGAATCCCAAACATTACGCCAAAATATTCCTAAAAGCTAAATCTACATTTCCCAACAAATTACCATGAGTATGCTTTACGATAAAAAATTTAATTGAGAAAGAAGACAAAACAAATTTCTTTATAAGTGATAATGATTGTTTGGCCATTTATAATTTTTTAATTTTGATTTATGTATTATTATTTTTATTCGTATTTATTCCACTAGCTTGTGTAAAAAAAGTCTTATTTTCGATATCGACTCTCAAGAGTCAAATTATTATTATTAAACGTGTTTATTGTGTACGAAAATACAGTTTATGTAAATAATTTCTACAGTGACGAGGTACAAAGGCTACTTTTTAACTTAACCTTACTATAAGGAATTAGTTGCTCTTCGTAGTTTAAGTAGAAGAATAATGAGTGTATTATGTGTATGTTTTTGAATGTTTGTAAAGTAACGTCTGAGTTTTGTTTTGAATACAACATAATTAAATAGTTTAAAGTAACGCACTTTCCGTCATAGCACATAGAAAATCGATTGTTTATCACACAAAAAAATTGTAAACTATATTTCACGTTGCACTATTTTCAAAATCTTCTTCGAAATGCTGCACGAAGTTTCTCAGCATTTTGCTGTGTATCAACAATTGCATTTTTAATTTTTGCTCAAGTTCTTCGTACGAAGTCGCTTCTATCGAGTAAACTTTTTGTTTGAAAGTTGCCCACGCGAAAATATCGAGTGGTATAATGTTGTTTCTAACTAAAACAAAGTTGTAGTTCTCGTAGTTTGGCGGTAAAACCAAATTTAAATAAATTTAAATATCAAGACAAATTAAAGCAAATGGCACCGCAAAGAAAATAATAAAAACTCGGTTACGATTGTTGCCTTACAAATGCCTTAGCTAAATAGTTCATACAAAGGTTCGGTTATTAAAATAACAATGTCTCAACGTATTTTCGAACACTTTCGACGGTTTAATAAAAAAATATACCCAACAGAAATTAATCAGTTTCTGGTCAGCTACAAATTGCGATAGAAAAAACATCAAAAAATTCTTTTGTTTGAAAAAACTCAAGGTTAGATTCATTTTTTTACACTATATAGTATATTTTTCACTTTATATTATTGTAGGTCGTGCCAAAACGAATTCACGACCATGTATACCATGATCTTCGAATAACTTTGGAGGTAAATATGTGAAATTTTTTAACAAATGGGTTATATCAACATAAATTCAAACATGTAAACGTTCCCTATTGATGTCACATTGGTCCCTTAAAAGAAATATTAACATTTCCTGGTTTATCTTTTGATACGAGCTATAATCGTGCGGAATAAAAAATATATAATATCATTTAAAAAAATAAAACTGACACATTTAAAAAAAAAAATTGTTTAGTACTTTCTACATCACAATTTGTAGTTGTCCAAGAACCGATTAATTTTCGTTCCATACATTTTTCCGTCGACCCAAGGAAATGATCGAAAAATCGTAGCGACAGTTACGCGATACTAATCTGTACGCTTTAAAATGGCGAACAAGTACGTTATCCACTGTAGACGTTAAAGGGACGTAAAACTATGCGTGCGATTCGAGTTGTGTCGGTTTCAAGAACAAAAATCCCGTTGGAGCATTTCGAAAGGAAATCTGACGGGCCCAATACGATTATTTAAATATGTTGAAAAGAAATGTAAAAAACAAAGTCGAGCAATGTTTGACTGATTCAAACATTCAAAAATTAAATAAATACAATTTTACCGTAAGTGTCTAAAAGTGATTATTATACCTGACAAATTACACTACCTAATTATTACAGGATACATTTAAATTATTTGGATATTAAAATTCCAAAATACACTACCACGAATAAAAACGATAACAAAGTTTCAACAGTGAAATGACATAATCTAATATTTATGAATATTTACTATTTATGCTTTTAATGCTTTTAATGCTTCTAACACTTTTTTATATTTGAAAAATGCATTGCTCTGTTTCTATTATTTAAATATTGTTTTGTAACTAATATTAAAAAGTGGAAATAAATATTATATTATATTCGTTACATTGTCGAAAAGGTTAACAAGATTCTATATCAGTTAATAAATAATAAAAGAATCTATATTCTAAATTTAATGATACTTTATGGATGAAAGTTAATTGTTATATTGTAAATAAAAATTGACAGAATGTTATTTAATATGAAAGGGGTTTGCTCGTCCCACTACAGCGTCATCTCAGTGGTGGTCGCATGGTTTTTTCGGCGCCATGCAGTCATGCTTAGTCGCATGCTTATTGGACTTTGTTGGCTTTATGCTTATATATATATATCTGTATTTATGTGTGATAACCAAATATATATTAAGTTATGTATGCAAGTGGCATTATTTAACATCCCAACATAATACTTATGAAAAGAGACATACATAATATAGCAAATAATAGTGTATTTATTCGAGATATTAAAGGGGCTTTCTATTATGAATCTATGAAAAAGTCAAACTTTAAAATTTCGCCATTCTTTAAATCATTGACTTTTTCCTTGTGTTCTAGTACCTGTTACAGTCAATTTCATACCAATTAAGAATGTTACGTTCTCTCATTTTACATAAATAAAATGGTCGCAATCATAACACCGTGGAATAACTTTTTTTAAAAGAATTGTTTGATCAATTTCAACTTTTTTTAGCCCCAAAATGTTTAAAATATTACTCAAACATAAACACATAAATCTTGTAAGCTTGTCCACAAAAGGTGTTATAGCAGTCTTTGAAAAAAATCCCCAAAGAAACTTAGAAAAAATTTTTTACTAGAAGACTCCCTGACAATAAAATACTACGTCCCATGTAACTATGTCACCTCGATTTTTCGAACATTTCGTTTCCTGGTTTATCTTTTAACACGAGCTACAATCAAGCGAAATAAAAAATGTATAATACCGTTTAAAAAAATAGAAGTAACATTGACAAATATAAATAAAAAAATTGTCTAGTATTTTCTACATTAGAAATATTTTAATTTTCGTTCGATGCATTTTTCCGTCGACCCAAGTAGACGCTCGAAAAATCGTCGCGACAGTTACGCGATGCAATGTTTAAAACGTTACTTTTAAACGTTTAAAACATTGCATCGCCATATAGTTGTTATATGGCGT
Organism: Colletes gigas; assembly: GCF_013123115.1. Classification (NCBI taxonomy): domain Eukaryota; kingdom Metazoa; phylum Arthropoda; class Insecta; order Hymenoptera; family Colletidae; genus Colletes; species Colletes gigas. Next base: position 5,843,438 of record NW_025106646.1, read on the forward strand.
TAGTACGCCATATAAGTACGTTACTCGCCATAGACGTTAAAGCGACGTAAAGGTATGCGCGCGATTCGAGTTGCGTCGGGGTTTCGAGAACAAAAATCCCGGTTGTAGCGTTTCGAAAGGAAATCTGACGGGCTCAATTTAATTGCAAGAAGCGAGGCAATAGTGTATCGACGCGGTCGGAATAAACGAGCGCGCTAATATCCGCGTCGCGAAACCCGAATGCGTCGTTGTCGTCTAACGGCTGCTAATTTTACGCTTTCCACTTAAGCGGGCCGCAATTACGGGCGGCGTATGGGCCACTCCGCGCCGAGCCGCGCGCGCTCGACGACCTCAGCGCGAAAAACGCGGGTCGAAGCGGCGCTAAAGCGGTCGACTCGCGTTCCTGCGGCACTTCGTAAACTATAGCCCGAGCCCGGCCGGTCGGCGTATACGTGTATCCCCGGTGCACGCCTGTGTCTGTGAATTACTTTCGCCCCGGGGGGCATCGCATCTTATTTAGGTCGTGTACACCGAGCGTATACTTTGGTTCTGGCACAAGCGTGCCGGCGTTATTACAGCATCGCTGCCGCTACTGCCACCCGACAGAGACACAGGTGACTTCGCTTTTCTGCGCGCTGCGACATCGGCTTCGACGCGCCTAGTCCGCACATATTTCCCCGCGTACAACGAAACCGCGACCCTCCGTGACCCACCGATGCTCACAAAAGTAATAATTTCTCGCCAAAACTCTACTTTTTTACTTCTTTCTCTCTCTTTTCTTTAACCCATACACGGCTCGTACGCATTTCGTATTCGATTAAATACAGAAAATAGGTATAAATTCGATAATCTGGAGTTTCCCTATAACTATCCTTCCGAACGAGATAAATGGTTGAAACTTGGCACAGAATGTTTTTTTCTGATGCTCTATCGATGGATCCATCGTATGACAAATTTGGTTCAAGGGCACATTTGACCCCCTTATTCGACTATACCTTTTAGAGCGTCTTGCCCTGGGAGCCAAGATTTTATTTTAAAAAATACATGAAATTTTCCAAAATACTTAGTTACAGATTTAGTAATGAAATGGCATTTACAGTAATTTTTATTGAGAAAAAGACACTGCGAGATATCCCGTGGTCGGCAATGTTGGTACATACGCTTATTACGAGATATCTCGTAGTTGGTAGTCAATGGGTTAACGCAATTTGGTAGTTTCTTATCTTTTATGATTGATATTTATGCATCGAAACAATATCTTATGCTAATGCTATACTTTGTCTTCTTAACAGTATCCCTTATACAGGATGTTTCGTATTTTTCCATACACACTTCAGCAGTGTGTTCTACAAGTAAAATTAAGACTAAAATGTAACATAACAAAAAATCCATAAATGCTTTGTTAAGAAGTTATGACAGAAATATGAACTGCGAAACTCGGTTGAGATTCAGGACATTAAAATAAGAAAAAGAATTTATAATAAAGTAAAATCAATCTTTTGCAAGCATTCGATATCGTGAGTTTTATTTAGTAAATATAAACTTGAACAATAGTTCAAAATTTTATGACAACCAAAAGTTATCATCAAAGAAAAAATACTTGAGCACCCAAGATAAATGATAGAAACTAAACTGATAAAGGAATGTTTAAGTTATCCATATAATTCTACGTTAAAAATATTTTTTCGTGCCTCGACTAGCAGTTACTCTCTTTAAACAAAATTTTAGGAAATTTGTTTGTTTACTAAATAAAAGAAAATCACATTTTATATTTTTGTCATAACTTCTTAAGAAATCATTTATAAATTTTTTGTTATATAACACTTTAGTCTTATTTTTACTTGTAGAACACACTGCTGCAAATATTTTCAAAACTGTTGACGATATTTTATAAAATGTAATAAACGAAGATCATGGACAATGTCAGAAACTATAGTTACTTCCTCAAAAGCAATAACTTAACTCAGTTCGTATTAATATATTAATATAATAGAAGAAAGTTATAAAATAATTCTACAAATGAATCAAATGAAAATTGTGTATCACAAACGTGGAAAAAGTATTATCAACAAATATAATATTTTAATATCGATTACCTTTGCGTCATGAGCACTTTTTAGTTCCTTCTGATGGTAACCCATAGTTCTGTCTATTTATTATTATTAATTTAATTTTCTAAATTCTCCTTATACAATGTCTCACGAACTCTGTTTATTCAAATAACTTTAAAAATGTTGACGATAGTGAAAAATGTTTCACGCAAGAATTAAATAGCGTTGAAGGAAGCATAGTTTGTTCCAGCTAGTTTGTTTATAAACGCGTAGAAGATATGTACAAGCCAAGTAATATGTTTTGTAATAGAATTCTAGACTTTCTAATCCACTATCCAATGAAGCTCATCATTTCTTATAGAAAAGTATTTAGTAATTTATGACAAAAAGCTATTAATTTAAAAATTATTTAAATGTAAATATTTCTGCTGTATAATTCAACTATTATTATTCTAAAATAATGTTCTCTTTCATACGACATTCAGTATTTTTTAATGCATTCATCAACGGTGCAATATTGCATTATTTATAAATAAATATAGTTTTGAAAAAACGCGTTAGAAGTTTATCATTTTTATAAATTAAAAAAATATGAACGAAACAGGGAGTTTAAAAAATCTATTTTTGTAAAGGTCTAAATACTATAATACGGGCAAAAAGTAATAAAATTTTATTTGATCATTCAAGATCAAAAAATCGTAATCGTTATTATTATTTTAGCCTCACAAATTTCTTCTCTCAGATGCTTCGAGTGGTGAAAATTTTGACAAAAATAACGCAATGTTTTTTTGGATATTTCGACGACATATAACTTTAATTAAAATTGTATCAAAATCTAGGATAAAAGATTCGCAATGAAAAGAATAATTGCTCACAGATAAATTGTAAAGATGACCTTACTTTTCGACTCGTGCACCCTTGTTATCCCCCTTAAACTGTCACAGTGACAAATTGATAAATTCCGTCAGCCACGCATGGCATCCAAGCATGCAATCTATGCTCTCGACGAGTATTCCCGAACCTAATGCTCTTTTTAACATTACTTAGAACCTCGCGTCCATTAATATACAAATTTTCTCCCAAGATGATTCTCCATTAGACGTTTGACAAACACCCTCCACCAACACGTTTGATTAGTACATTACTTTGCCTGAATTTTTTACTTTTGTTAGCGTATGCACTTTTTTGCCTTGACGTATTAGATCAAATTTGTCACATATTGTCTCGTAAACTTCATTTAATAACTCAAATAATATTATGTTTCGACGTATGTCTTTTCCTCTTCTTTTTATATCTCTAATACTATTCAGGAAAGGTTTCTGAATATTTATACTTATGAATACATTCCAGTAACTTTCTCATTACTTTCTATAATCGATACCAAAAATGTAAGTAATGTAATAATAATTGTTTTTGGTACTAAATTACCATTTAAACAAACCTTTATAATTATTCTACCGATCTTTGATCAACGATGACTTTGACATCGACAGCTACGTTAACGCATACAAACATTTCAAATATCGTTATTGTATTACTTTATTTCCATGTAAACATTCGTTTAAAGAAAATTAAAAATATTGCTTTCGTTGCAATGTGATAAGATTCATAAAATGTTTGCCAATTCTTCTTCGGAAGAATTTCTTTTGCTTCTTGAAGATTTAAACTTCGAAGGAAAAATGGATTATTAAAGATGTTTGACAACTTTACTTGTAACATTCGCTATATATTATTCAACGTAAAATACTTAGTCAACATAGATTCGCAGATCCAATCCTTTCAATCAATCCTATTTCAATCAAGTAAGTTGTTCATCCGCGTCTATCCATTGCTCACGCTAGGAAAACTGGATTATCGGAGAATCCATCCATTATTTAATCACATTATTATTTCAATCAATTATAAGAGACGTTCTGCGTGTCGTTATTCAATTTCAAAACACACTGGACATCTTTATAACATCATTGTATTCTTTCAAAGGTTTCTGCTACATTTTTACGCGGCTAGATAACTTGCATTATTCAAACAGAAAATCGCTGTTTACTCTGAAAGTATTGATCTGCGGACCTACGTTTACTAACATATTTCATTCAGTTTAGCGAATGTTACAAGCCTGCAAAATTACGAACGATCTTTCGAAAACACGTTATATGGATAAACTGCATTTCTGTTTGTGTCTGTTTGTTACCGTATGACGGAGAAATTACGTACAATTATAATAGAACTTAACGAAGCTATATGGAAATGCATGAAATTTCGACTACATTTTGTTTTTGTTTTTTCAGTAAATGTGTATGTAACAATAGTTTCTGTGGCACGCTTGTGGCCGCATGATGGCGGTTTACGTTGGAGTACTGGTCGACCGTAGGTGAACCTCCAAGTAGAGCTCACCAGTCGGTCGCGGGGAATTCCCGTGCTCGTGTATTACTATCGAATCATCAAAAATCTCTTCTTCGCTATCTTTGTAATTTCACTGTATGGTTTATTAGACCTGAATAAATTACATTTTATATTACTATCGGACCACAGTTCCAAACAAATTTAATTTGTTCGATGGTAGTCGAGATATCGATAACATTGCCTATAGATCTGTCTAGTTGCAACCCAGAAAAAAAAAACAAAATACGATAACATTTAAAAAATATTTTCTGACTCAGATAACGACAAGGAAATATTTGAGAGGTTATGTCACCTTTGCAACGAAAAAGAATCGACATTTGTATCCTTAAAAATAGCGTAACAAGAAATAATTGTATTAAAATAATTGTATTAAAGACAAAATTATGTATAACTCAAACAAATTGTGACGAAACTTAGTGCAAATATCCTTAACCACATTGCATGTTGCACCGTAAAAGTAGCTTAGTTTTGTAATACCATATTTTCCACAATTTCCTTAATTAAACAAATTCTAGAAGTTATACGATAAGAAATGTTATTATTACTCAATTATTGATTTTCAAATATTGACAACAAAATCCACGAGAGCTTGTGCTATCGTTTAAAAACTTATTATATATTTTAGTCATGGAAACAAAAATCGTTTCGATCAAGCGTATAGGGTCATAAAAATTTCTCGTCGCTGCCAAGGTTGCATAACCTCGTAAGTGTGATGTCATGGCGTTCGAGCAGCATAGTGAATTTCTTCGATACATCGAACGGCCCTAGTGCAAATACAATTTACGATTCGGAGGGCACCGCCCTTTTGTACTTCGAGCAACAAAACTCCATACGTCGCAAACTCGTCCGAAAATCTAGGAGAAAGAAGATTGAAGTTCTTTGTCATCGGGATAAAACCTCGAGGAACGCGAATCTACGACTTCAAACTTTTCTGGAAGTTTGGGAAGAAACAGGTGTTGAGGTAACTCGCACGGATGAAACAAACTTCCATCGAAAATATCTAATACATCGAAGATTCCGGAGAACTAAATAGGAACTTGAGACACGAACGTTCTAAAGAAAATTTTTGTTAACTGAATTTTACTCGAATAAGCATCGAAACGTTCGATTTATCGCTTCTTGTACACTGAAACATGAACTATGACTTCTATATTCTCGAATAGTTAGAATAATTAAAATGTTAAAACAAATTTTCCTATCGATCAACGTTTTATTAAATTATAAAGCATACGGTTCTACGTCTTCAGAAAAATGTAAAATTATACTACGTTGATTGACAAATATAGTCATTTAAATTTATCAAACACTATTGATAGATAGGATGCAAAATATGGTAATTATTTTTAGTCGAAAAGTTCAAAGTACAAATCCTTAATATTTTCCTTCTAACACTCTATCGATAACAGATAATTGTTTAACGTAGGAGTAAAGTACTAATCACGATCAACGACGTTACACTCTGGTCATTTACCGAGACGTATTAAGTACTAAAATTGTGGTAGTTTAATGGTCCGTATTAAAAGATAATTACCGCCAATTTAGGAAAAAAATGGATGAGAATAGTATACTTCGAATCTCGTTAAAACTCTATTTTCTTCCATTTTCTTTTTTAATAGGAAGCCTTCGATCGCGTTTCACGATCGCGAAATTATGCAGCTGCGAATGTTTTATTTCTGTGAACGGCGATCTAGGAGATCGTAGAACGGATTAAAGACGTTCTCGTTGCGAGCGAGCAATTTTAATGAATTCTCCGCTAATTCGAGCACGAGACGATTTGTGCCAATAAACTTTATTGAACATTAATAATGTTCCACGTATCCGTATTAATTGTCCGTCCAACTGCCGATCGATGATATATTAACCGGGCTCTGTTTGCACCGTGGTCCATTTAGAGACAACAATTTCCGTTTCACACCGCGACACGTGGGTATTTCCGTTTGCATCACAAGGACATCATTAGAGATAAGAATTACGAGTATTCCTGGCTTTAATGCGCTCGAGAATTATGCCTTCTTAATTACTTCGTCGCGCGTGCCACGTTATTACGGGCTTTCGTTCAGAAGTCAACGACACCGAGCTGCTTAGCAAATAGGCCATCAACATTTATCGAATGTTTACGTAAAACGATATTCCATTGACAATTCAATCGAAAGATCGTCTTTCAAGTTGATATTTATTCTCTATACGATTTTTTTTAAAGTGGTTTATTAGTCAAGATGAATAATTTGAGAAAAATTTATTTCTTCGGGGACTAGATAAATTGAATAAATTTTGTTCTCTATAATATATTGTAAGAAAGATTAAAAAATAATTACAGAACACTTTATTTGGGTCTCAAAGTCATATTTAAGAAATCACAAAATATTCGAATACATTTTCAAATCGGTGAAAAAATGTTTTCTTTCAATGCCTTCCAAACTGGACACTGATATCTAACGGGTTAGATATAGTTTTTCTACTTGCTCTGATTCTTCCTCAAAGATTTCCAAATCCATGATTTCATGTAAACAAAGGCTCGCCTACTCAAACGACTTTATCGTTCTCGTAGGACAGATAAGATCGGTTTTTGAAAGAAAAACGAGTTATTGTTCTTCTTCTTCTTGTAAAAGAATATATTTTCATCGTGATTTACACAGTAATAAGAGATAGGGAATTTTGTTGATATTTTACGGAAGAAAGTTGGACACAACACCAACTGCATTCGGCAGTCAATAAAAGTTGTCGATATCGTGTTTACTGCGTCGTATTTCAAATTTACTGTCGTGTTCTTACATGCTGTCTACGTTTCACGAAGTACATTTCAGTTAGTGACTGGAGAATTCGAACTCGAACAGAGTGTGGGATGAGTATTAAATACAATAGTTGGATGCGCGAACGTGCCTTTTATTGATACCAAAATGTCTCGTTAAACAGTTAGTCATCGTTGCCCTTATCTTAACACTTTCAAACGCATAGTGATAAGAAGACAATACAAGAAAATATGTGTCGTTCTATTTTTAAAAAGTTCAAGCTAGCAGGTGCTCAATCGATTTTAGGTTTCGATTAAGTTTATTTACAATTAATTAGGAATGAACTGTGTTATAATATTAAATTTACATTATTTGTTTTTTTCTTGATATTTTTTCATTTTAAATTTTAATTACTCTCCTCTCTCCTTCATACAATAATTTAATTACGAAACCCTTTGCACTCGGTGTGCATTTTTGTTCCACCGACTCGATAATTAAATACAGAATTTTTCTTGAAATATTTACGACTATGTGTTCACCGTGAAAAGGAAATATCAGATTTCATTTGTTTATTAATTTACAAAATTTTTCAAATATTAAGCTTTATAGATTTCTACAGTGTCAAGGTGGTAAATGAAATGAATAATCAAAAATTCGTAGGCAAAGCGACATAATTAGAAGAATGACAATTTTGCAGACGAAATTATTTTAAATTTTAATTATGCATAACAACAGATTATTGAAAAACTAAACTTTAAATATTTTGTTTAATTTATCTGACTGGCAATTATTCAACATTTATAATGTTTTAAAACAGCTACATAATTTGATAGTTAATAACTCGAAATCATTATATACAGAGAGTGAACTACATAATTTTGTTCACTTTAAATTTCTAGTATTTAAACTTTTTTAATTTTTTTTATTTTCTTTAGACATTGATTAGAAAATTATTATAGAATTTATAATAGATAATATGATCAGGATAGACAAATAACATGGTTCATCCTGTATACTAGTATATGTCACTCGATAATTTTCGGTTCTTTGTTTATCCATTTAAAGATCCCTATTTCTAACCCCTTGTTGTACAACACCGAGCTTAACTCGTCAGAAGTTCTTTATGCCAAACTGCACAATGAAGAGCTACCCTCGTCACGAGGTTCAATGTACTAGAAACCACACAATTTCACATTCTCGAAATATTCACAAATGCAAGCTCTTCTTTTTTCTGTGACTACAAGACACACGAATTCGTGAAAGAAAAATAAATAGTATGCACTTGAATAATTACTGCTAATTAAATCATACGACAAGCAGTTAATAAGTAGATTCTAGACATTGTAGTCATCGTTAGTCAGCGAATCAATCGGCCCTAACATAGCCCAGACTTTTTATACTTTTCTGATAAAAGAAAACAAAGAAGGACAAACGTATTGTAAATAAATTTAATCTTAAAAGTTGCTTGAATTTGATAATATAAACTATCTAGTATTTTAATACCATCGTTTATACAATTCTTCCTAAAACTGAGACTTTGAGGATGCTCCTCGTCAGGATGGAAACGTAAAAATCATAGCTATTTCTACGTGGGGTTTTTATTCACACCATTTTGCCCGAAAAATATTTTCAATCGACAAGTAGTTAATCAAAATTGGATATTTGCAACAGCATAAATTGTATCATAGTTGCAGTAGGTCGTGTTGCATTAAATTGTCTTTATTTATTTTTAACTGTGCGTACGTTGGCGTTTATGCTCGAGAAATTACACGGTCCGCGGGTTAGGGGCTACTAAACTCTATTCGCGAGAAATGGCTAACAAGGAAGCAAATTTTGTTGCAAGGTTCGCGTTTCACTTATTGATTTTGCTCTATTAAACGATATACCGGTGCATAGAGTTCAAAATTAAGTTAATTTTATTTTGAACGTGCCAGAAGTCATTACGAAATTGTACAAATTATAAACAGGAGTTTCAATATTGTCTGCTGTCACAGATGATAATTTAAAGATTACGGTAGGCGACATAACAAATACGATTATTTAAATTGAAAAAATAAACAAAATTTTTCCGTAAAAATGTCTAAAAGTGATTATGATACATATAAAGTTACACGACCTAATTATTACAGGACACATTTAAAATGAATTGGATATTAAAATCCGAAAATACACTTCCACGAATAAAAACGATTTAAATACAGTTTCGACAGTGAAATGGCACAATCTAATATTTACTATTTATGCTTTTAATGTTTTTAATGCTTCTGGCACTTTTTTATATTTAAAAAATGTAAAATTAACAAGATTCTATATCAGCTAATAAATAAGAAAAGAATCTACATTCTAAATTCAATGATATTTTATGGATGAAAGTTGATTGTTATATTGTAAATAAAAACTGACACAAATGTTATTTAATACTTATGAAAAGAGACATACGTAATATAGCAAATGATGGTGTATTTATTCGAGGTATTAAAGGAGTCTTTTATTATGAACCTATGAAAAAATCAAACTTTAAAATATCGCCATTTTTTTAGTCACTAACTTTTTCCTTGTATTCTAGTAACTGTTACAGTCAATTTCATATTAATTAATATTAATAATCATGACACTTTGGAATAACTTTTTCTAAAAGGGTTGTTTGACTATGTTTGCGAGAATCTAGTACCACCAATTTTAACTATTTTTAGCCCAGAAATGCTAAAAATTTTATTCAAACATAAACACATAAATCGTGTAAGCTTGTCTGCAAAAGATGTTATAGCGGTCTTTGGAAAAAATTCCCAAAGAAACTTAGAAAAAATTTCACACTAGAAGACCCCCCAAAAAACGAATATACACACACAATAGAATAATTACTCTTGCGAACACACTTCTTACAAATATTAACTGACATTTTTGTCACATTCTTTATTCACAACACAAAAGGTTGACTTTCAGCTATAAAATATTGTTGAACCTTTACCTTTCATGCACTTTATTCAAAATTAGGAACAATTTAAGTAAACAATTCTCCACGTTTTACTCTATGAACTTTCCATTTCAATCATTTTTGTAATAAATTTTCTGTCACGTCTGCGGATTTACGCATCTTTGGGATCTAAAAAGTAGCGTGTCACCAACACTTTTGGGGCGATACAAAATTTGGGGAGATTACGATTTCCGTGGCCCCTTGTTTAGCGGTTAAATTTGTGCTCTTGAGGTCATTTTAAGAAAAAAATGTATATGTCACAGGTATCGAATGGGCCTGGTTTAGCCAGTAAACCAGATTTCCTATTTTTTATAAATCTGCAAATATCTCGGTAACTATGCGAAATATGGCGAAATATCGAGAGACCTTTTTTGTAGAAAATTAAATTTCCAACAATTTTTTTATCAGCTGCACAGTTTCCGAATATATTTATATTACTGGACAACTCAACTGCTTATAAGAGACTCAAGAAACTCAATTAGCAGTGAATATTATTGACATATTAGATTAGGTTTGGTTATATATTTATATAATAAATATATAAAATAATACTCTTAATAATAGTCTAAATAATAATTTTTCGTGAAATAACACACGATACACGCATATACGCATATGTAAGATCCGGATGCAGTACTTGAACTATACAAGATACTAGAAATTTTGATTAAATTCCAGTGAATATTTTTCGTGAAAAACGGAATTTTAATGTCTTTTATAGGAAATTCAATTTCCTACAAAAAAGGTTTGTATATATTTTGCCATATCTCGCATAGTTTCCGAGATATTTGCAGGTTTATAAAAAACAGGAAATCAACTTTCCCGGCTAAACTAGGCCAATTTGATACGTATAACATATACAGTTTTTTCCTTAAAATGACACCAAGAACACAAATTTAACCTTCAAAGTAGGGGCAACGGAAATCGTAATCGTGTCCAAACTTTGATCATTTTTCCTTCTTTTGGGTCCGTCCGTAAAAAGCAGCTTGGAGAGGAAAGCGTCAAATTTAATCCGTAGCTGAGAAGTCGATCGCAAAGGATACAAATTACCGTCGACCAGTATAATCGAGAGAAAAGGTAATGGCGCGTGTCGGTTAGCGAAAATCGAGATGAGAACCCGCGCTTTCCCGTTCGCCTGCGTGCAATACCGACGCGCATACATATGGGGAGCGCACGCGTGCACGCGCGCGCTCGCCCAGCGATACCGTGTACACGCGCACAGGCGAACGGCCGCGAGCGTATCGCCGCGCGCGCAATGTAGGTATTACTTAATAATATCCATAACCGGGAGGTAAATGGAAGTGTGGGCGAAAGACAGCGGCGGAGCGCGAGAAGGAGCGTAAGAAGACGGAGATGGAACGCTCAACCGCGTGCAAAGACCGCAGGAGTCTTAAGGAGAAAATAAACGACGAGAAAAGAGGGAAAGAACAAAGGGTATCGAAAAAGACCGTGACCAGAAAAGTTGAAAATCGTCCTGTAACTCGTTCCTTCCGTAGCAGGTGTATTTCTCAGCGAACGTTCCGATCGGAATGTCTCGCAGCGTCGAACACAACGTATCGATAGCTTAGTCACGTTCGCTTCTCCGATCCCGAATCATTAGCTTGCTAGTGGTATCGATACTAAAAATACGATCGAAAGTGTCGCGTCTCGATCACCCTGTCCCAAATACCACGATCTCCACATAAAACACGCGAACCTTCCTCTTGCGAGGCCTTCGACGAACAGGGTGGACCATTGGTACCGAGCGAAACGATAACTCGTGAAACAGGGACAAAAAAATATGCGTAACCCACCAGGTTAAACCAGTGTACCCTTTCAGATCGGCGGTCGGTAATGTTGGGTCGAACGGCGTCAGCAGGTGTAGACCGTCGATTGCTCCCTTATCACAGAAATCCAAACTCTGTCACAGCGGCACCCGTGTGCGTCGGGGCCGGTGGTCGCGGCGCATCATTCACTTTCACTGGTGAACCGGCCCGCGTATCAGACCGTGGCGTGCACACGTTCGTTCCTGCACGCTTCTCGCGCGAACACGCTCGCCGTAGCGAGGGGGTGAGAGCACTCTCCGGCACGGAGAAACGTCGATACTTTTTTTTTCCCCCTCTCGTGCCGCCGCTCGGCGAGTCCCAGTGTGCCCGATAACGGGGCTAGCACGTTCACGACGTTTCCGTGAACGATCCTCCGTACCGCGACCGACTGTCGACGGTCGTCGTGCTGCGACCGGGGCGTCGTCGAGTGACACTCGCGCGGGCAGTCACGACCCCATCCCCGCGACTCTCCACGCGCGAGGATCGCCGTGGGCGCGATCGAACCGGGTCGACGACGGGGATGAATCCGTATCCGTATCCGTAGTCGCGCGTGCCATCGGTTCGACACCGCCGGGGAACCACCGATTCACGTCGCCCCCCCTAGAAGTATCGATACCGCGTTTAATTATCACCAACCACTCGCGGGACCCCCAAAAATTTTTCCTCGAACCTCGGTTTCTGCACCTCGCGGGCAAAGTTCGCGACACGACGCGCGCTCACCACCACCACCGCGACGTACGGGGCACCAGGTCGTCGCGTGTCACATACGTCCGCGACGCGGGGGCTGCACACTTTGCCGTCGCGTTATTTAAAGACCGGTAAAGAGAGCCGTTTATACTTGTGCCGACTGTCCCTTAACGTGTCGAACACAGTACTTACGCTACCGTGGCTCCGGGTTGACTGGTGCGCGCCGCGCAAGACCGGAGAGAGCCAGCCCCACCGTGTCGCTATCGCCCTCTCGCTCTCGATCCTCCCGTTTCTCTCCCTCCGATCCGACCGAAGGGAGCGAGTGAGAGAGACAGAGAGAGAGAGGAAAAGCGTGAGCGCAGCAGCGAGGAGGGCTCGACTGAGAGGGTACGGGAGTGGGGTGGTGGGACGCGATAGGGAGACACACTCGCGGAGGGAGGAGGAAGAATCGAAAGGGTCGGGGAGGATGAGAGAAAGAAAGAGATACCGCGGAGGGAGGAGAGGAGGCACGCGGCTGTCCGTGCTTAAGGGGTTACACTAGGGATGCTTGATTCCTCCACGAAAATCGATTCTGCGATCGATAAAAGATCATTCTTTCTGAAAAATCATTGGAGACTGGAACGTGAAAAATTTAGCTATTTCTATTAGGTTCTTTCTAGTAGAACTTAACCCTTTTCTTTTGTAACGAACATTTATTGTACCAAAAAACAATTATATATACAGGTCACCCTCCTATAACACGGTAGATAGGTGTCTAGAAAATGCCGTGTTGTGTGAAAAGGGGAGTACCGAAGACTTATTAAAAACAAATATTTTTTTTTAATTCTATATAAGCAACTTAATTTTGATGAAAAATATAAATGTATGTATAACACGAAACACAAAAAAAAACAAAATATTATTTTAATTTGACGCAACCTTAATTTAGTAAATTATAATTTGTTTATATATTTTCATGTAAAGCCACTACAGTTTATTATTCCTTCGTGTCATTATTTTAAGGTAATTTAGTTTTTAAATATATTAAGCAAAAATCATGTTATCCAGTACTGTAGAAGTACAGTGTTGTACAAAGGTTTTCGCAATTTTCTTATCGTGTTACAGCAAAACCATATTATAGGATGCCGTGTTGTAGGAGGGCTACCTGTATATGGGAGTACAATAAACCTAAACGTGTAAACGACTATCTTATAACGAGGAATATAATTTAACATAGAGCACGCGTACCTGCGATCCATAAAAAATCATTCTTCCTGAAAAGCTACTTCTATTAGGTTTTCCCTTAACCCTTTTTTTGTAACGAACGTTTATTGCACCAAAAAACAATTACAAATATATACACGGTGTCCCAGCATCAGTAGTACAACCAAGAAGGGGGTTATTCTACATGAAAGAACAAATCAAAATTAAAGAATAGAATTTGTTCATTTGAGGCTTCGTTGTTGAAAAAATTGATTATTCACTGAGTATGTGTACATTTAAATATGTCGGATAGATCTCAATACAGACTTTTATTGTGTTTTTTGCATTTTTATACACTCGTGTTGACAAAACCTCCTGAGCATGTATCGCAATTTTATTTCTTGTCTTATTGTTAGTGTAATATCTTTGGTTTTGACTAGCCTTTGATCTTTATCTGTGGGGTCATGTTAAAACAAAAGTGTATAAGAAGAATATTTTAAGTCTTCCTCAATTAAAAGAATCATTTGGTATTTGACGAATTAAGGACAGAGAATACATTAGAATGTATGTTCATACAAATATAATTCAGAAAGTACGGTTGTGTATACGGCACAATGAGCAATTTTCAACAATTTTTGTATTAATTAAGTTAGTTTAGTAAGTTAATTACATGCCTTATTTTCATTTAAATTCTGTAAATATTCACAGTTCCCTCACGACAAATTCCTCAACCTCAAATAAACAAATTTTCTTTTCTTTTTCGATTTGTTTTTTCTTGTACCACCGATGCTGGGACACCCTGTATACATGGGAGTACAATAAACCTAAACGTGTAAACGACTATCTTATACATAAAGAGGAATACAATTTAACACAGAGCACGCGTAACCTTAACGTTAGAGAATGTTCGTCGCGTTTGATGCTAAGTGCAAGATAGATTTAAAAATAATTACTTATACCAGATGCAAGATTTAATGTTCTGTATAGAAAAATGGCACGCTAGAATTTAACCCTCTATAACCCAGGAGGACTATAAAGTCACGTACCCATTATTTAATTCTTTTGAGTTTGATTTAATCCCACTGTGAATATGTATTAATTAAAGTATTAAAGTATGACCTACAAACTATCAGAATCAAACAACTATTTTACAATATCTCATACTTGGCTATAAATGAAAATTTCTGTATACTAAAATATACCTTCCAATTTCTGGTTATTAGTATTTTAAATATACCATTGATTTTCATGAAAAATCGTAATCCCACTTAGGTAAAGATTTTTCATTAGAATGTTATTCGATACTGCCTTTTCAATATGTCGATATTTTCAAAGCTTTTACCAACTGAATCTTTATATACCTATCAAATAATTCGTTACACCTTTTTCTTGATGATAATGACTTTTGTAGTTTCCTAAATATCATGAGCAATGTGTCATTAGGGAAATTAACATTTTGGACAACATGGGGCGCATACGACCCACGCGGCGTGGATGGAGAGTCACCGAAAATTGGTCCGGAACATGTTAATATTCGAAACACGGGGAAGTAGTAATCCAGAGTCTTAGTGTTTCGCCTATATGTTTATTTATGCACTAGAACCTCCATTATGTAAACTTCTGTTATCCGAATGTTCATCTATCCGATTTAGTATTCGAATATTCTATTATTCAAACAGAACAGAACCTACATGATATATGCTTATAGAATAGATATCCCTCTCTTGAAAATTCTTTCATAACTGTACAAAATAATAATTACAAAAACGTAATAATTTCCTGTGGTTGGTCCATACAAGAGACTGCAAGGTTTGGAAACATCCAGTTACTTTCTTCTTTTCTGCTAACGACTACTTTTTCTAATATCAAATAAGATTTATATATATTTTCATTCATCCAGTATCAAAAATGACTCGAAAAAGCAAAGTATGACACAATTTTTAGTGTTATATAATTTATATTCCAAGCAAATAATATGTTTCTTCTAATAACATATTTCGAGAATGCAGAACTTACAAATGGACTTTCATAAGATACAATCTAATAATAACATGCTCCCAGGCAAACACAGTACGTCACACGAAAAGTACGTTTCTCTAATTGCGTATTATAAAAAGTAGGTTATTGACCTGGAAGTGAAATCATCATATTGTGAAGCATATGAATATTGGGAGAAATAAATTGATCGACAAAGTTAATGTGTTCTATGAACCACTAATTAGAAATAATTAGACATGTATCTATTGAAAGAAGAAAGCATTATGGGCTATGTGTTTACATATATAATTCGACCGATACACAGGAAAAACATGAGAATTTTATTCCCAAGAGAGTCTAATTTGCATAAGTAGAAAAAAGCTGAACTAGCTATAAATCCTCATGCTATTTATTCAGTGTATGAAAATTTAAGCAAAAATGATTTTTTAAAGCATTACTTTGGAGAATATCATCAAAATAATAATTACATTTTATGGAAAATAATTTTCCATTTTATTTAATAACGATTTCAGCAGTGTATTGAATATTTAGAACAAAAGGGGCTAGAATAATCAAATGACAAGAGAACTTGTAAATTAAATCACATTTTCCAAAACAATATTATTGATAATCCACGTAAAATTCTTTAAATTTGAATAGAATGTGGAACAAGTATTTCTATTTGGGTCGTTCGTTAGTTAGTAGAGATATAAAACACAGTTCCCATTAATGAAAAATAAATTTAAACTAACCGTGTTTAGTTTTCAATTATCGAGCAAAATTCTACGCAATAAAGAATGTACTAACAAATAAGAATTTGAAAAGCACTGGTAAGGGAGCACCAGCGAGGTCGTTGGGTTGAAAAAAAATCAACTTCCAATTAAAATGGAAATAATATTGTACTCTGCAATGTACTCGAGTGCTACAAACAGAAACTTTTCGAACGTGTAGTTCTGCCGCGATAAATTTTTAAAGAGCCATGAATATTTTACGCCTTCAACCTGGTGTAACCCCTTAAGAAACTAGGGGGAGTGAAACGATGGGGAAAGAAGGTGGAAAAGCGTAGTAGTTTCGAACGCGTCGCGGTCGCCGAGAACCACTCGCAACTGAAATGATCGCTGTAAACAGGAAAGGGTTGCCGTAGGTCGTCCCTCCTCTTTCCTTTTCATCCCCTCCCCTCTCTTCGCTATGCGATAACCAAAGTTTCGCCATTTCTTGGCGCGAGCGGAACACCGATTACTCTCGCAAGATCTGTTGTGACATCGTTTGAAACGCATTTAGAGGTGTCGTCTTTGCAACAACGAAGAGATTTTAACACTCAAGTAGGCGCGCGGGTGTCAAATAGACTTGTCAAAGTATTAAATAGGTTGATCATCTTTCAGTAAAATTAAAAGGTTTAATTATAAAAATTGAAGAAAAATTTGTTGCTGTATATACGTAACATAGAATTCTTCGAATTTTTAAAACTTAATAAACATAAAAAACTATATCCTAGTCATGTCTCTTTGTTATGACTAGTCATTTCTCGTACTATATTCATTAGTCAAACTTTTCAGGAGTCTCAGAATTCTTTGAGGTTAAATTAAACATGTGCTTCAACTCTTTGAGGCACACGATTTTAACGAAAATAAAAACCCTAGTTGCACAGAATTCTTTTTATTATAAAAGAAATGGGGGAAAACATTAATTTCGATTGTTTAACATGAAACATTATTCAAAATAAAAGGTGGGTTAAAATATATTTCACCATGCATAAAAAGCTAAAAGTAAAAGGTAGGACTGTTTTCAACCCATCTACTACCTACTACGGATCTGCAGACTTTTATACTTCAAACTTCTATAGGTCTGACGCTATACAACTATTGTTTTAAAAAATTTTATTAAGTTTGTGTTTAACATAACCTCGAATATTTTTTTTAGAGAATTTGAAGGCTCCTGTAGAGGTTCCTAATTAACAACTAAAGAAATTAAACTGATTTCAATTGAAAATCCATTGAGTTTGCTAAGTGAATTTGTTATCCAAGTTATTGAAGTGGTTAAAATTTGTAATTGTTACATCAGTGGCAAATATATAAGGGGGTAGGAAGATACAAAGACTTGAGCCCTCCCTCTATCGTTGACCAAAAAATGTATTATCTGAATTAACAAATGTTGAACAATTGTAAAAATTTCAATATTTTTATTTATCATTTCTACGGTTGTTTTTATCTATTTTTTGTTAGCTTCTCTCCTTTTGAGTTCTTTCACTACTTGATTTATAGGTTAAGATCCATAAGAGCAAATGAATGAAGCTTTAACTTGAATATGAATTTTCTCGAGCATCGGGTGATAAAAAATTTGAAAAGTAATCTTTAAAAATTGAAACAGCAATTATATCGTGTTTAAAGAAACTAATTGAACGAAATCCGAAGTAATTTTTCCTATTTTATTTGAACTAGTTAACCCCCTTAAGTGTTAATGGCGGCATTCATTATAACCAGAGGAATAGGTGAAAATGAGAGACTAAGGGAAGAACAGGGGTACAATGGAATTGTAGATGCTGACGAGTTGAAAAGAGTAAAAGGGGGTGAATGAGGGAAGCGTCGACAGAGACCACGGAGGGAAGAGATAATTTTCGTTAAGCCGGTAAATGTGAAGTGCGGCCACGGAAGAAAGAAAAGATTCTCAAAGGAGAGAATCGGGTTGAGGTAGGCCATCCTGTTTCTTTCAGCCGTTTGTGCGATCCTCGCGATGGCTCGAAAGAGACGCTGCCGTTCGTAAGGATCCAAAAAAATTTTTTTGCCTGTTCGCCAAGATCTTTGCAACGTCAAAGGCAATTAATTTATAACGTTCATTCTTCGGCCAGAGAAGGACACGAGGGAGAAGTGCAACGACGAAGGGCGGGGAAACTGTTTTTTCTCTTTAAAGTTGGCGAAAAAAGAAGCTTTAAAGTTAACGAGTTTTGCATCTTAGTCTATGAAGAAAAATTTTTCCAAGGTAAGACGCGGAAGAAGCTTCGAAAGAAGAAAGACGTTTAAAGGGAAACAAGTTGGCCAACGTCGCGAACGTATAGAAAGGAATATACGCGGAAACTTGGTGAGGGGGAAGATGTGCACGTCGAAGGGATAGAAAAATGGGGAGGAAACGGAAGCACGAAGTTACGAATAAGTTAAGAACGTGACATGGGACACAAAGGGAAACAGAAATTATTCTAAATCGACCCGCGTTGGGACAGGTCCCTTTCTCTCCACCTCTCACCCCGGTTTTAATCCCTTTAAACAGTCTGCGGCGCAACAATTAAATTTGTTACTTCGCGTTTCTGGGTCTCGTTTCAGATGAAAGGCGGAAGATTTACATTTTTATACATATAATTTCGTACGGCTCAAAGGTATTCTGGTTTTATCATGCGGTCGTTGAATGTTGCTGAAAGAACGCCACTCGCGACGATGGAAACTGAAAATGGATTCCTTGCTTTCCGTTCGAGAAACAGACTCTCGACCGGATCGACGATTTATTATAAGCAAACGTACCGCTCCGAGTGGGATGAAAAATTGATATCAATAAAGGGGCCGAAGTTTTAAAGGGACTGAAGTGGCGAGCGAGAAGAATTCGCGAAATTCGAAAACAAAAACGGCTGTTGGAAAACGATGAAAGCTCCGACGAGAAAAAGAGAGGAATGGAGCGGAATGAAGAAGATTCTTCTCGCGAGAACGCGATGTGGTGTACAGAAAGAAAAGGAGGGCTCTTTGTATAAACAGGGTCACGTTCGGGTAGGTCACTCACCCTCTTCAGATTGTCATTATTTGTGTCGCGTCAAACTGCTGCAATTTCGAGACTCGAATCAAATTTATCAATACGAAACGTTGAAATCAGGCATGTTCGGTGGCTTCGAGGGAAATCTTCGCGGAAGTAACAATTAGCTTTGTTAGTTCAACGGTTTTGGCTCTCTTCAGAGTTCAATAATGTTTAAAATAGAAGCTTCGATCATAAATGTAAGAATGTCGATATAGTAAGAAAATTCATAATAGGAGTCAAGTAAATCATAGTATTAAAAATTACACTGTAAATGTAAAACGTAAAAGAATGAATTTACTAAAATGTTTTGAAAAGTTAAAACTATTTTTACTTGGAAATGTGTATAAAAAATTATTTTCAATTTATTCAATTGTCAGAATTATCAATTGTGCTATTCTCTTTATGAACGTGAAATCGTTAAAAATCAATTTGCAATGAATTTTCTTCCACGCTTGGAAAAGAGAATGTTAGTTATATTGATAGAAAAATCAGAATTAAGTTAATTGGTATAATGACACTATATAGAACCATACTACTACTTTTATTTTTCGGATTTGACCAATTATATTTATTAGTTTAAATATAACGTGAATGATTCTTCTTTTTCCTTGTCTTCCTTGAAACACGAAATTTTTAAATCACTTGAAATTGTAAATGAACTAACGAAATCATTGAAATTATTTTTAAAAATACATGAAATTATCTGAAATCTGTAATCACTTAATCCGCAACAAATAATCCATCAAAGGTATCGATCGGGGACAGCAGAATATTTTATGTACTAACAGTTATCTGGGTAACGTTTAAAAAATCATAATCTTTTAGTTTTTTGGAATAAAAGAAAATCGAACAATCAAACCAAATTAAAAGAAAATCCATAAATTTTGCAAGGTATTTCTGAAGGAAATTTTTTTGCAAGGACTTCTAAAAGAAAATACAGTAAAATTGGTATCTTAAAGTGCATTAAACTGAAAATTGGTGGTCTTTAGCAAATCACGACGTTGCCATGATTTACAACGCAAACGAAATGACTTCGTATTTTCATAGCAGAGACGCAGCTCGAGTTCTCATAAAACGTTCGTCGTCATCAAAGCGGTGAAAGAATCAAATTTTTTTTTCCAGTTTTTCGAATTACCACCAACAATGGGAGAAGTTACTTTCGGGAGTTCCGCGACAAAGAAAGGAGACCTCCGTTACGATGGACAAAATGCACGATAAATAGGAAAGTTCAGCTCGAATAATATACAAGCTCGTTCTTCTAGAAAAAGGCAGATACGAGACGACGAAGGGAAGCGGAAAGAGCAAAAAGAGAATGAATAAAATTGCTTGGCGTGGCATGCAATGAGGACATACCTCGCCCATACTTTTCCAGAATTATAATTTAGCATGAAGTTAAGTTCGGACGAATGTAAATGTTCGCGAGGTATTTTTTCTCCCCAGTTTTACAGAAGACGCTCTTTAATGCGGAAGAGAGATCTGAAAAATGACGCTAGAAAGTGGAAGAGAACCAAGGGCTTTCAGCCACGAATGCAAATGTCCTACGGCTTGTTGTAAATAGAACCTTTTTGCGTCATTGCTGACATAAGTGTTACGTTTCCTTCGTTAATGATGGACAAGTGACGTTGCCTGAACGGCCATCGAGAAATCAAAAGTGAGCGAAAACTTGACGCGATAAAGTTAAAGTTTATCCCGAGACGACTTCTAAACGTTGTTCGAAATTTCAAACTTTTATTTTATCAGAGCTGAATTAGACATAACGTTCAAAATAAGAGAAAGGATTTAATAATTCTAGCGCCAAGAGTTTTCTTTAGGAACAAGTTAATAACTTCTCATTCTAAATATGTATACAGGATGAGCCTAGTAACTTTGCCAGATTTTAGAGGAACGTGGTGATAAACCACGTTAATAAAGCCAGAGTTACTAAACTCACTCAGTGTAGCTAAAATATAAATAGATAATTTTAAATGATAATGGTGAAATATAGCAATATACATACCTAAGTTAACTTACTAACAAGGAATATCAATGTAGACTGTAAAATTGTAGAATTTGAAAATAGAAATTGTTTACTATGTTGTTTCTTAACTTTTGAAATCACTTGAGGAATGAATATTTCTATTGTATTTATTTAAAACAATTAGATGAATTTATACCATGTGTAAAAGGAATAACATAATACTACAATATTGGACAACTATGTAAAACAGTTTTATACGAAACACTTTTATCATTTACGTTCTCATTTACTATAACACAATCTGTGTTATTTGAGAGCTAGGAAATAATTCAAAATGGAGACTTTTGCCCTCTTCTTATTTAAGCTAATTTATATCAGAAGAAAATCATACTCTCTTATGATTGAAACGTAATGGAGAATTAAATTAATTTATACAATATTGAATTTAATTTTTGATATAGTTTTTGAAATAATTTTTAATTTAATACATAAGTATATATCCGAATACATTTAGTACTATATTTAAAAAATATATTGATATATTTCCGGGTGTAATGAAGAAGTGGTATTTAGAAGTAATCGAATTCTATGCATCGAAAGATTTGTGACGACATTTCGTGTACTCTCCAGCAGAGGGCTACGTCTCTCACAAGTACTCGACTGACCGCCTATTCAATGTTCCCGCGTCCAAACAAGCCCAGGATGGAATCCTAAACAACCTCCCTCTCTGTATGTAACTTGATTTAATCATGCTTTGTGTAGTTTTTTTAATGCCATTTTTCTATACAAAATATTCAATCTTGCGCCTAGTATAAATAACTCTTCTTAAAACTATCTTGTAAGTAGCATTAAGTGCGACGGACATTATTTAATGTTAAGATTACGCAAGCTCTATGTTGAGCCATCAGTCTAAATTGTAGTCCTAGTTATAAGATAGTCGTTTGTACGTTTAGGTTTATTGTACCCCTTTGTATATATATTTCTAATTGTTTTTTTTTTGGCACAATAAACGTTCGTTACAAAAAAAAGGCCCAGGATGAAACACTTCACTCTCCTCTACTTTTCTTTTCTCCTGCTATCTCGTTTACTATTTCCTAGAATGTACCAAGTCGTCCACAAATTTAAAAAACGAGGATCGTCCAGTAACAATGGAGAATCGAAAAACATGGGCATAACAATTTTCAAAATTGAACAATGAAAGAAAATCCGGTAAAAAATAACGTGGAAAAACGTGGGGTTAGCTACGATTCCCGGAGGTCTTCTTAGGGTTAATCGACGACTACTTTTCCTGTTGCGAAACCACCCTCTTCATGCTTGCTCGGAGAGAGGGTCACGCCCCGAACGGCAAACGTTGATCTAGAATTCAACGGAGGGTGTTCCTGGAAGGGGGAAGTTTCCCTGTTTCCCAGGTGGACGTTCAATTTGAATTTTCAAGTGTTTTCACGCGGTGTTAAGCACTTTTCCAGCGACGAACGACACGACGACGGCCGTAGGGGCGGCGCACGCACTTGCCGCGACGATCGATCTTAGACAGGGATCGATCGGCAGGGATATGACGCCTATAGGCCTGTGTGTGCTTGGATGGTATACACACCTATCGGATGGCTACCACCCGTTAACGCTAATCAGGAGTCCAGAGGCTGCGACGAATACAAAAGAAGTTTGGCCGCACGATCTGAATTAACGCGCGGACGTCGAACCGACGCGCAACCTCGTCGACGAGAATGCAAAAGAGAGTCAGGACCGCTCTAGTCCTTCCACGGTCGAAAACATCAAACGAAAACGGTATAAACGATTCAACGATGAACATTGCACGTGTCTAATCAAACCAAATGACCTAATGACAAACCAATAACTTCCACAAGAAACCTAATGCAGGGAAGGTAAAGTGGTGACTCTGCTGAGGGTTAACTACTAACTGCTCACACTAGTACTTCACAGATCAAAATTACTGGAAGGCTCCCTTCGAACCTGTTGCAGTTGCATAAATAAATATGGTTATTATTCGAAATAATGGCAGCAGTATTTATTTTGACCTACAATCAAAAGAAAAGTCTCCAACTATATCTATCTTAGTTTTGATTTTTTCAGAATTATCGACTACATGAAGCAACCCAATATTTATTATTTTAATGTATATATGTAGAAACTTTACGGTTAAATAAAAACTTGCACTCATTTTAAATATTTCAGGTTGATTCTCGGGCCAAATGCAATAAAAAAAAAATACATAACAAATAAAACAAAATTAATACGATGAGAATCCTTCATTATTTTCGAAATGTCAAGTTGTTTTCATAAATCGATTATTTGTCTCGACATTTTAATAACTTACGAATTAAAATTTTTCTGAATTTTACTTATTATGTTCTTTTAATTATACAAAATATGGAATTACAAAAAAATATACTATATGCCAATTTATTTATTACATATTTTATTTTCGCGTTCAATAATTATTTTCAAAACTATAGAATTATGAGGTTATTTAATTGCACGAGAATAGACGGTTGTTAATAAAGCAGTTTCACGAATATACGTTTTTCAAATTATTGTATTTAATATAAAAAATTTGGTAGACGATATCAGTTACTAAAATTAGTAAGACACACACTTATAATTAATAGTCAGTATACTAGAAACATTAGTCATCATGTTTACAACAAATATTATATCAAATATAGTCGAAACCAGTATAGATACTTTATTTCAAGTAAACGTTTTGACTTATAATTTGGATCATTCTTAACATGAAAATAATTAAATATCACAAAAAAAACATAAAATGCATAAATTCATATGAAAATGAGGATACTATCAACATAAATTAACTATTTTATTTGATCCTATTTAACTATGTTCTGTATTTCCTGTACAATTTAATTATTTATATGTATAATTTTAGATGTAAAATATCGCATTTTTGTGCACCGAAGAAAATCCAAATTAAGAATGGAAACGTTTATAATAAATACATATTAAATAATATACTTGCTTGGACTATATTTGTAACATTTGTCTTGAATAGGACAGTAATTATTTATTTACTATTTTAGTCTTATGATCCCTTTTTAGTTTTTTATATAATCAAGTCGATTTTTAAAAAATTATGTAATGTCGTAGTTAGCAAAGGGACAGGGGATCGAATATTTTTTTTAGCGTAATTATTATTTTTATGCGCTAAATTCACTCTCGATGTCGTGTTCACATTTCTATGAAACGCCCCACATAATATACGCGTTTACATTTTCGTCACGTTTTAGGGTCGAAAATGTTTCCGTTAAAAGTTCAAACATGCGATGACGCAATAAACAAGCAAGCTACGAGGTAAAATGATAGACAGTACCACTATAAATTCAGTGTTATTTTGGACGGTGTGTCCCGTATTGTGTGACATCTGTAGCGGAAAACGCGCAAGGGCGTGGGACTGCTGATATTGCATAGCGTCTACCATTCCGTGGAACATCATAATAATAGAAAGTATCAGAAACAGTAGCAACATGTAGATATTAAATTCTTCATTGTTACTCCAACGCTATCACCGTGATAGACCGTTTGAACGCGTTCAATGCAACACTATAGTGGAAAACGTATGTTGAGATTGTATTATGCAACTACATTCTTTTTTCCCAAGCATATTTTGAATTTTGTCAATTGTTTTACAAGCAAACTATGAGCTATTACCAATATATAATTTTATAAGTTTCCTATTGTTATATTCGTATAAAATTTTTCCTAAGCATTTTGTGCCCATTTTTAAAATAAGGTTATACAACTTTTTAAGATTTTGTAGCATATAGGGACAATTATATCGTATGTAAATTTTACACACATATTACAAATATTTATCAAATGTTTAAATATGTTTTTCAACCCTTTATAACTCCATTATGCACATTTTTAAAAACCGATTTTATCCTTTTATCACAGTGTGTCATTGTACCTGTAAAACTACATATAATGGTCACCGTAGAAACTGTTCATAACAATAGTACGTTTTATTAGAATTTGTCGATCTATTTGTCAATGTTCTACAACATAATATTTTTCGAGAGCCAAAATTTCTATTTGAAGCAATTAAGTGGAAACAGATTTTTAAATTACAGATGAAAAAATTAGTACTTCCTGCGTTACGAAATCATCAACAAAAGTTCATTGGTATCCAGCAAAGAATGTATGAATTTAAACAAAAACATCAAAAGTGTCACTTTTTCATAAGTAAAACTGGAATCATCTTAGACTTTTTAAATAGCATATCCTTTTTTACCCTGGAATGTTATACTGGTATATTTTATAACTGCAGCAAAATTTTCTTTATAAATAAATAAACAGTAGTTTATTTTACGAAGTTAAAATAATCTACTCGTTAAAAAATCGTTAAAAAAGTTTGGTATGAAAATGATAGCAAAATAATAAAAAGTTCAAATCGATGGAGGACACAGGAGACTACAATATGTAGGAATGTCAGTGTCTTTTTAGCATTCATATGAGTATAATAAAAAGTGTAATATTTTACAATAAGTCAATTTGTGAAAATTATTATCCTGCATAAAATGCATGCATAAAATCAAAAGGAAAAGTGTCTATTCTATACAGGATGTTCGGCCACCCTTGGGGAAAATTTTAATGGGAGATTCTAGAGGTCAAAATAAGACGAAAATTAAGAATACCAATTTGTTGATTGAGGCTTCGTTAAAAAGTTATTAACGTTTAAAGTTCCACCTGTAGAACGACAATCTGCGAACAGCTGCGTACGCGTGATAGTGGTTCTCATTGAGAAAACTGTAAGGCTGTCAATACG
Organism: Colletes gigas; assembly: GCF_013123115.1. Taxonomy (NCBI): domain Eukaryota; kingdom Metazoa; phylum Arthropoda; class Insecta; order Hymenoptera; family Colletidae; genus Colletes; species Colletes gigas. The sequence continues at coordinate 5,869,754 of NW_025106646.1, forward strand.
TCACTAAATAGAGTCTCTCGTGCTGAATGAGAACCACTATCATGAGTGCGTAGCTGTTCGCAGGTTGCCGTCCTACAGGCGGAACTTTAAACGTTAATAACTTTTTAACGAAGCCTCAAACAACAAATTGCCATTCTTGATTTTCGTCTTAGTTTAGCCTCTAAAATCTCCCATTAAAATTCTTCCCAGGGGTGGCCGAACACCCTGTATATGTACAACGTTCTTATTGTACGTTTATGAAAATTTGTGACATTTGTTTTCAAAATTTGTTCAAACGGTATTTCGTCTAAATATTTTAAGTCATGAATATAAATTTCTAAATAAAAAGATTCTTTAATTTTGTTTGAATGTTAAAATTGTATATTGTTAAATTACATGTGTTCCAGTAAATGTTTACAAAATTTGGAAGATCGTCAGCGTGGTGGGTCGAAATGACAGTGTCCAATTTCGGGGATTAAACTATCAAAACCAGCTCAAATATCGTGGCCATCGATTCGTGGCTCACCCTGTATACGTAACGCAGCCGCCCTCGCCTATCAAAATCGAAATCGTACGATTTTTTTCGATCGCTCTGGAAGAACAGGCCGACACACGATATCGTACCGTTAGGTCGTCCGCCCTCCTTCGAATCTCATTGTCGTTTCGCGCATTATACAGGGATTTCTGGTACAGGTACGTGGGAAGATGCACGATCGAATGCGATCGAGTCGAGCCAGAAGAGGATTCCCATTATTGCTAAGAACGCGGGGAGAAGGGGGCCCCCGATGGACGACAGAAGGTTACCTACGTGATCGAGATCGTGCGCTAAGGTGCGCTTCAAATGAATGAGAATTCTAAAAACGAGGAGGGGGAGAAAAAAATCCGTATCGAGACGTCGCGGGGGCGTGGGTCGACGTATCGCTTTTCGTATGATTTTCAATAACCACGAAAGGTTTCCGTCGCAACGGAAAACGGAAGAGGAGAGATGCATTTATTGTGCTCGGTAAATGCTTGTCTACCACGAACACGCTATCGGGAAGCAACGTATACCGTTGGGATCGAGGAAGAAATACGTTTATTCAGTGGACGTAGTAATGGAATCGTGACGTTTCCTTTTCCGGAATTGTCCACCCTTTTCGGGTACCAGACGCTGGCCACAAGTCTCAGACCACCTTGTCTTTATAGTTTCAAACGCTAGAGTCGCCTAATTTGCTCTTGAGAAATTTTTCTTTGTTTGTTGATTGTTACAGATTTCGTTTTGGTAGACATTGTTAACCGTCTGTATTCGATTGACACCTCTGAGGAGGTGCACAGAGATGATTGCTTTATGGTGATTACATAGGACAAAATTATGCAAGTAGAACATTTGAAAAACTAAATTGAAAATTAATTTAAGTTTAAAAAATTATTAAAGAAACAAGAAAAGTCTCCGAGTGCAAAGGGTTAATTTATCTAAAGAAATTAGATTGAGAAAATATTCAGTCAATTTGAATTTATATTAGGCCCTACTATTTACTGAAATAATGTACAAAAATAACTGTAAACTTTGGTAAATTTACACGAGTCTTTGTAAGATTAATTGAATATTATTTAAAGATAAATTAACTTTTTGTACTTAATAATATTAACATCTTTTTAATCTATTGTTTTAGAACAAAAAATTAAAATTTATCATTCTTTATTAATTTTAACTGGAACAAAATAAAAGTAATAAATATGTTATAAGTACAAAACATTGTATATGAAACTATAGAAAAAATTTCAGCCATCAAACTTTTATTATTAATGATAGATAACTATAGATATTTGTAATAAAACTAGAGATATATCAAGTTACAGATTTTTTGTTTCATTGTATATTTTCCTGTTTCTTGGCAACTAGTAGTTTGAGAAACACTGCCCTAAGGGTTGCATGGTAACGGTACCACATATGCATGTTACAAAAGAGCCTCAAAGAGAGTGAGTCTAAAATATAAAAAAAAATACTGGCCCTACAGTTTCATAGAAAGCAATTTGTAACACTTTGTCCATGTAAACGCCTGGTTAGAAAAAAGATAGGACAAGCAGTCTCTCACCTCAGGGATCTTCTTTAAATTATCGAGCTATGCAAGATAAAGTTATTAAGAATCTAATAAACACAATACCTAGAATAACGTATGTATATTGCTATAAAAAATAAAGTAGTTATTCTAAATATTAAACTAAATATTCTATAACTGAAGAATGCCTTTAATGAAAAGATGGAGATCCTAATAATAAAATGTCAGGCAACATTTATATCAAATTCCTCACTGTACAGTAATAATATTTTGAATAAATATCATTTGTATCCAAACATATCGATAAATAAAATATATTGTAGTTTAAAAAACAGAAAGGAAACCATCCCCATCGTCTTACTGGGTAACGGTATTGTATATCTTGAAGGGACTAAAGCGAATTTTAAAATAAAAAAAAAAGTATACGATCGCTACAATTTCATAGAAGACAATTTGTAACACTATTTACGAGACATCCTGCTCGAAACGGTCGGATTCTAATATAGAAGAGATATGCGAACTCCCATGAAAGAAGAGTGACAGAAAAATCTGATTATCGGGAACGATAAAGCCTCTGGGTTATACAAGTCGTTTAGAAAGTTCCGCTTCTCGCGAAGTTTGCTTAATTCATTCACGCGCTCTCGCCTAAGTCGTCTATACAGGATGTGCTAAGATTGTTGATCCAAAATTTTATTTCGTACTGTATTCGTAAAAATACACAGAGAAATGTATTGAAATCGTGGCTCTAGAAATTAACCGTTTTCGAGTTTTAAAAACAAATCTTGTTTCCAATATTTTTTAAATTAAATAATAACGATGATAAATTTATAGAAATTAAAAAGAAAATACAGGTGTTCGAAGTCGCGAGACATCAACTTCCGTGTCGAAGTTAGCGTACGATCGAGAATTCGAGGGTTTTCCGTTATTTCTTGGCAAAAGACATTGACATAGCAATCGTTACTAACGAACAGACTTTAAACAATTATAATAGGTACCTTTGTAACTAGAAAACTATTGCATTCTAGATTAATACCAACAGATATTTATTTATTTTTATTTATACTGCAAGAAGTTTTCAAGGGGTGAGAAACTAATTATTTTTAAAATTAAGATATCTTCTATATTAATAATTTTTAAATATACGTAACATAATACTCTTTTGTAGGAAACGACGAGCTATGCTATAACGCATCAATAATAATATGATTTCATTTAAGAAAACGGGTGTTACTTTCACATAACCTCTACGTGCCTATCTATGGAAAAACTAATTAAACTATACTATGTCTCCCTCGAAATCCTTCTATTGGTGAACCATTTTTTATTGCATTTATAGATCAAAAATTTTATAATTTGTTTTCAGTATATTTCAAAGTACATACATATCTAGAAAAATATTTGGAACATTTGGACCGTAATGAAATCTGTTTCTGTGCACCGGAAGCTATCTTTTGTTCCGTGTTGTAAGATGCCTTGTTGCTCGTTTCGACGAGCACGGTTTGGACCATCGATGTTGGCACACCTTGTATACGAACGAATTTGGTCGGGGAGACCCTGACGCGTGTCTGTTTACCGGTTCTGCCGCGCGCGCGGTGAAACGACGGATTACAGTTATTCACACGCGGTCACTGTCAATGACCCGCGGCTTCGACGTTCTCCGACTATCCACAGAAAAGCAATCAGTCGGCTAATGGAGTTATGCTTTCGTCGTGGGATGAATTAAGCAAACGGACGGCCAAGAAATTTCAATAAGGAACTGTGTCAATTCCATCGCTACTGCTAATCACGCGAACCTACGATTATTAATTCGCTACAGACACGGAGACTTTGGCGTCCACGAGCCGAAATTCGAAACAAAACCGCCAAACGTTAGTTCGGAAGAAAAGAACCGGGACTTTTTTTCGACAGAGTAAAATACAGAGTGGACCACCTAACTTGACTAACTCAATTATTTACCCAACTAGTGGATGGATAAAATTTTGTGTTATCGATCAGTCACAAACAATATAGTGAAGTATTTCAAATTTCTCTATTATTTATTTCTATAAAATACGTAAATATAATATGTAAACCTATGCCTTCTCAATCAGCACGTTAAATGGCAATTTTGTTTCTGTCCATTTAATATTATATAGAAAAAATCCTTTAAAAACAAGTAAACATATTGTTTGATATTATATGAACTGTAAAGTATCTGTTTGTTAGTTTGACACTGTTCGAGGTGTAACAAATAAATAAATGACTTGTAAAAGTAATCATGCCCGATGAAAATATGGCTACATCCAATACGTGAATCTCGGGGCCGTAACGATGGAGTCCGAAGATTCCCGGGAACAATTAGAACTCTTTCGAGGCAACGGGGAGAGAAATATCTCCCAATTTTCGAGGAACAGAAGGCTGCTGGATCTCCGGTGGCTCGTTCGTTAACCGTCCAGGAACCAGTCAAAGCGTAGAAGGAAAAATTAACAGAAAAGGATAGCGGAAGATGGAAAGGGATGATCGAGGAGGAATGAAGTCTCGCGTTTGCCAAAGGCCAGGTGGAGGGCGAAGGGGGTAGGTGGAGGGATGCCGCGGAGGCAAAGGAAGAGAGAACCGGAGAGCGCACTTTCCGTCTTTTCTGGTTCGAGAGAACAAGCCTGACGGTGCTGTGCGCTGAAGAGTAGACGAAGAGAGTAGCACAGTGGAGCGAGAAACGAAACGAAGCGATCGATAGGTATGTATGTATGTACACGTTATGCATATAGGCACGATCGATGCGGGCCTAGCGCTATGAGAATGAGCGATATATAGGTACGTAGGTAGGTAGGTAGGTAGGTTGGTAGACCATTGAAAGCGTGCAGGGATGTACCGTTAGCCGCGTCACCCGCCGATATATGACTATGCCCATTGAAATTCCTGTCGTCACCCGAAAACGAGCAGCTCCGCGTGCGGAATTGCTGGCGAAAGATCGCGCGATCGCTTCTGCGCTGCACGCCCACCAAACACGGCTCAGCGTTACACACGCCTCTCGAAAATTTCATTACGTGCTCCTGACTTTGGTCCTCGCGAGTCCGACGACCACGATCAATCGAATCTTCCGTATAGACGGGACAAACCAAGGAATTTCTTCGCTGGGCTTATCCCGTGGTTATTAACCCTACGAAGATCGAGACGGGGGCAGTTACGACGAAGACTAACAGATACTCGTACGAAACGGCTGAAAAGGCTGAAATAGTACCGCCAATTTTATATTTGGAACTACATATTACTTAATAGTAGTGCAACTTATAGAAACGATATTAACTGCTTCGAGAAACTCTATTTGGCTGTGTTTTGTTCACGACAGAATCGACGATTAACTCTATTTCGATTTTCATCGATTGAATTTCAAAGTTACGACAATTTATTTATTAATATACACTGACAACCAAGAGGGACTCGTGCAAAATGGCTGGAAATTTTCTTATATTTGGAACTATTACCTAATAATATTGGAACTTATAGAAACATTACATGCGTTTTGTTCACGATAGAATTGACGATTAATTATATTTCGATTTTCACGGATTCATTGCTTTGCAGAGTTACAACAATTAACGAAGAGAGACTAGTACAAATATTCTGAAAATGTGTAGATAACTTATATAGGTGTAAGAAAATTGTATCAGCAATATACCAGTATTTTAAAATGAAACATTCTTTACATTAATTCTTCTGAATAATAATTTTGTTTGCTGTACATACTTTTGCAGTAATATTCCTATATAAAAAGTAAATTATTGTAGCAAACTGAGTAGTTTAAACCTCGAATCGTGAAATGTTGCGATTTCTTTTTGTGGCGTTTGAACTTAATGGATTGAACACAAATAACAGTGTTACTGTTATTATTAATATATTTTTTGGTTAAATCCATTCAAGACCGTGTAAAATCTATAAGATTTTATTAAAATTTCCCAAACGAATTAACAGTTAATATCTTATTTCGTCAAATCGTGTCGAATGTTGTGCTTCTTGATTGAGCTCGTTTTATTTGCACATTATTTCTTTAAATTATTTACAAGTTCCTGTCAAAGAGGTGTTATTTTAATCTAATGAAGCTTTTATATTATTAATGTGTAAGGGGAGGTCGATAAAACTAATTTACAAAAAAAACGATTAAGAAAGGATTCTCGTTTAACAGATTCAAAAATCAACTTTTTTTTGTATATCGAAAGTACAATATTCAAAAACTGAGCTCTCAAAATTTTAAGGTTGAATTCGCAAAAATAACGGATTTATAAGCTATTTTATAAAACGGCAAGCAGTAATCGTATCATGAAAATTCATTAAAGCCTCCAAACAACATTCTCTAAACTGACGTCTAGGATAACTTATAAAATAATTGATCGATCAACTTTAAACCTCATTTCATGCGTCATATGTTTCTCCAGAGCCTGAATCTAAAATTTAAATTCTGGCTTTTATTTATAATATTTTCTTTACGTCGTTATAAAGTCTTTCAAACCACAAACCTTTTAATTTTCTATTTTGTTATTTTAAAAACCAGTTCACTATCAACATAAACTAGCTATAAGGGCATCGTTTGTTTTTTAAAATCGATCGTGCGTGGTAGGTGCTACACAAGACTCAAACAAGATTCAATTAATAAATAATAAAAAGAATTCACATAAAAACTCTCTATGATTTAGAGCTACCTCCTCGTATCTCTAAAAAAGTCCAAGCCAAAGTAACAAAAAATTATTTTTCATGAAAAACTCATAAATATTGGTAACTTTAATTAAGGTTTAAACTACAGTAGCCCACGAAAATTTTTAAACACTTTTCATAGAATAATTTATTAACCATAGTAAATATACATATAGTATACCATCCCTACACAACTATTATTAACGTCGTAAATGAAAGTATATACATATATAAATTTAGAATTATTACAAATATAAACTCCGCTGACCTTATAAAAGTATTTGGATAGGAAACTTTTAAAACTCTATTTTTGATAGATCCACTTTTCATACGAATAAAATGTAAACAATTATATTACATACTGTTCACTAACTTTTCTGTAACTATTCTTCGAGTATTTATTCTGTGTTTATTTACAAACCCAACATAAAGGCTTATAAAATTAGTTTTTTCTTTCCTTAAAGAATGTAAATTACAAATTTAAGTACTTCGTTGTAAAGTACATAAACCTGTCTGTGTAGTTTTAAATGCTCATTAATAAAAAATAATTTAGTCTCTTAAATTTGCCTTCGTTATATCAAATTTTTGTGGTTTTTTCCCTATTATTACCCTAAAATGTTTAATGGAGTTTTATGTTAATGTGATCAACATGTGGGGGGAGGGGGGTATTGTGTAAAATCCTTAATACCTTCACTGTCCGACGAAAACCGTACAATTAGTTGAAAAACTAAAATTTTGATTTTAGTCCACTGTAAACTACTTGACCTGAAATTGGTTTCAGTAGTTATTTGTGTAACCTAAAATTTGCTAAAATTCACAAATGTTTTCAACAAATTAATTTTTCTAATTTCACAGTGGCATAATATTCTGCAAGACTAGCATTTTGATTTTAAATCATTGTAAACTACATAACCTAAAATTTATTTTTGTAACTTGAAAATTCACAAATCCTATCCTTTATTTCCCTGGCAGTCAAAGTGTTACCGATTCCTGCAGTATATTTAATATATTCCATCGAAAGTAAAAGTTTTCTTATCCACAAAATAAAGTTTGAAGTTGAATCAATTGCTTTATATTTACGCACGCCGATTTTTCCTGCATAAATATTTCTCGTTCCCCTCGCGAACGCCGCGAATCGTTTCGTCAAAGATGCGACGGATCGTGCAATCGTTCGTGAAAGCGGCGTATCGCTTAACCCGGTGACTTCATCGTGAAATTTTTGGAATTCGTGAAACTCGTCGCGTTCGCCCTCCCATTGTCGCAATCGCGGTGCAACGACATTCGAAAATAAACATTCGCGCAGCAGGTACAGCGGTTACAACTCGCCCGAAGCCCGATTTACCTGTTTCCAGCGCTTAATTAAAGAAGAAGGCAACGGGGGGAGGGGAATCGGCGACGATTTTCCCCGGCTCGACGACCATAAACGAAAGTCCGCGCGGCCGGGGACAGTACCTGCCGCTCTAAAATTCATTGCCATTTGCAGACAGTCGGGTATATATACCTGCTCGACGCGAAATGAATCGAGACATTGTCGTAGGCAGCTTTCACGCGCGCCGAGGCAGCTTCGTTGCGCTGTTTCGGCATCGTTACGACGCGCGAGGTGAAATTTACAAGGAGCACGGTCGTAAATTAAGTCACAACGAATGCGGATTTGACGAGTCCGAGTTCGTTCTCGTCCATGGAACGAACGGAACCTGGTCGAACCTCGGTTTCACCTGGAATCGACGCCTCTCGACTAGCTTCGCCTAATTTTTTTCTAAACAGCATTTTTTCTTCCTCTTGTTTACCGACTCTCTAGACGCGGGACGATTTCCCCAGCCTCGCGTTGTCTCCGTTACGTGGAATTTCAACGCTCAACGACGTTTACTATCGTACCGAACCCCTCAAATTACCCACGAAAACGAAACTTCTTTTTTTTTTTTTAATTCGTGTTTTGTAAATGTAATTATAATCGATGTAGAAGATAACTGCCTTATCTTCCTTAAAGCGGCACCTACAATGTAATGTAGATACATATAAATATTGCTGTTTTGTTTTGTGAATTAGTCCTTGTAATAATGTCGAAGTGATGAATACACGTGTCACACAAAGAGTGTTTAGTAAAATCTAAAATTCATTATAACCACGTTTAATAACACGCATCAACCCCCAGGTCATTAGCTTGGGACTTGGTGCTGGGTTCCCTTCTTTTGATGTGGTTATATTTTGTGGTAGATGTTGGTTTCCTTTAGATATTCCAGGGTATTTTCTGTGACAAGGCTATAGGTGATGTTATCTTGTATTTTTGTCTTTGGTCGTTGTATCGTTTGCATTTTCGATTTTGTTGGTTCGATTTTTTTCTTTACGCACTCGTGTATGAGTTAGTGTCCTGTTCGTAGTCTTATCATGATTATTCAGTCTTTCTTTTTCACATTATTGGTGGGTAATCTATATATATAAAAATAAGTTGTCCTATGTTCGTGATTTTATAACTCGAGAACCACTCAACCGATTTTCAAACGAGTACATGCGTTGGAAAGGTCTACTTTCACTGATGGTTTATAAAAAAAAAACATCGAAAAATTTCTACGAATATGCGTTATACGCGCACTTTTATGATGGTGTGTTTTCCCTATATAAAATGTATTTTTTTTCTTATGCGAATTACATTTTGTCGGTATAAGGCTCTGCTTGCTCGCGTCATTTGACTTATTTAATTTCTGTGTGTTTATTGATTGTCATTTCAGTTTACAGTGCGAGCATTGACATTTGTAATCTTTCACTTATTTTCACATTTGTAATCTTTCATTGACATTTTGTAATCTTTCACTTAAAATTAAAATCTTTTGCGTCAAAAAAAAATTAAAAAAATTATTCAACAATGCCGCGACGAATACGTTCACAAATTGGCCGACGAACACGCCACAGCAGTCAAATACGTTTAAATAGATCTAATCAGGATGAAGAAGAGCGATTAGAAAGTAATGAATTAGCAAGGATTGCATTATCGCGGATATACATGTCAGGACGATCGTCTGGTCATAAATTGCTTTTGCACAAGGTCGGGCGAAGCCGAGACGGGGGCATGCTAGTGGTTGATAAAAATTTTGTATTATGAAAACGAAACATTGCTTTTAGAAAATTTGCAAACAAGCATGCCCATAAATTGTCATGGAACTTATTTTTACAGCCTCGTTAAAATTCAAGAGTTCCATCTTCTTCAATATCTAATTTTTAAAATTAACCTTTTTAACCCCTTAGTGAAAAATTGTGTCATTCATATGAGGATCATCAATGCGTTAAGGGACTATTCTACTGTAGAACCCGAATCATTAATATTTACGAAATATGTATAAATTATTTCAAAGTCAAATATTAATAATTGCCCATTTTGCACATTCTAAAATATTGCAAAGAAAAACGTAGTTTTACGGCTTCCACGGTTTGCCATCTACACGTATAAAATGAAAAATTAAATTTTCTTAATTAGAATGACTTTGACTATAACAAATGCTAAAATAAAAATAAAAAGCCAATAATTACAAAAATGGTTATACTTTGAATTATCAATTTTTATATCTTTTATCACTTTCGAGGACTAAAAAAATATCAATGAATCGAGGAATTTGGAGAAAAAATCGATTTTTTTCAAAGCTTTACAGTAGAATAAGTAACATAATAAAGTACAAAATAATGTTTACACCACTGTATTTTTGCCAGGTTTATGGGATCGTAATGAATAATCGTATGATACTGTTATATATTTATTAATGTATTGTTCAATATGCGTGGAAGGACTTTGGCAGGTGTCGAAGACCAGAAAGCTACGGGCCGTTTTATCGATTCGGTCTTGTAAGGGAGCATCAACTTTCGAATTTTAAAACGTCGATTTCATTATATTTTCGTAAAAGTTGACACCTCAAGAATAATATACTAAAAATATAACATTTTCTGTGAAGTGTGTCTCAGCGATAAATAATCGACTTTTAAATTTAATACTCGTCTTATCGAGTACTTGAGATTTTTTTAGAAAATTTTGAAAACGATTTCTTTCTGCAAAATTTACATTTATTTTTTTTAATCAATATTTTAAAAATTCTTCTGCACAACAACAGTGGCATTCATCTAGTTCTAAAAATTTCAATTTTATTCAATTTTGACCATTGGAGCCAGAGTAATCCATAATGCGCTTATATAATTCCAGTAAAGTTCTACGATGACATTTTTATTTCCTATAAAGTTTTTATGAAAATTGAGTATAAGTATATTTGAGACATTTGTATTAGACAATCTGTATCGTTAGAAAATATTCCCATATGTTAATACTTTTTTCCAGTTCGAAAGATGGCTTTCTTCCTTAAGGGTGTAGTCTTCTATAAATGTGTTATTTATCATTTTTTGTTTCATGAAAAGGAATAATCGAATCACAATGAAAATTAATATACGTATTTATGAGACGGTGAAATTAATAGATGGTGTTATGAGATTAACGAATTTTATTTATTATTTCTCAAAAGAAATTTTTTATTTTTGCTTTTTTTAATCTATTCTATCAAACCTTTGTGAGTTGAAAGTGACAATTTAATATTCATTTTATGGTAACCACTTAATGGCACACCATTATTGGTCGGTTTATTGTTCCCAATTTTTAATATAATTTTTAAAGAAAAAACAAATGGAACTGTTTTTAAACTTTTGTGTGTCTTTGAGGGTTTCTTTAATCTGTTCTAATTAAGTATTTGTACAAAACACTAGCAAATTTCATGCACTAATAGCTGAATTCATACTTTTTCAAATTAAAAAATTTTTTATTTCTTTTATATTTAATCGAATCTTTGACTTCTTCTGACTTCACAATGACATTTTATACATAACAAATAACTGAAAAGTACAATAGACAAACGAATGCTGGATGTTTCTTGTTAAGAGACAAGAAATTTCTTGAAATCTGTTACAAGTGCGTTTGGTTTAACCCCATGACGTACGATTTAAGTCTAAATAATTTTTTAAACATATACTATTTAATTTTGTTTAAATTTGTTCGTACAAGGAATACCTCGTGAATGTAAAAATGTGTTGATTCTAATATACAGGGTGTTCGGCCTTGGGAAAAATTTTAATGAGAGATTCCAGAGGCCAAAATAAGACGAAAATCAAGAATACTAATTTGTTGATGGAGACTTCGTTAAAAAGTTATTAACGTTTAAAGTTACGCACCTATTGAATTTTTGTCCCGAAAGTGCGTAGGATTTCGAAGGTATGTGTATTGACTAAAAATTATTGTAATTGACCCCCGCAACCGAAAATAATTTTTCTAGAACGACTTAACATCTTTTAATTTTGTCAACCACATCTTCACGAATTTTCTTCTCGAAAGTGCGTAGGACTTCGAGGGTATGTCTAATGACCAAAAATGATTGTAACTGACCCCCGCAATCGAAAATAATTTTTCCAGAAGGATTTGAAATTTTTTTTTTCGCCGAAAAATTTAGGCACCCCATCCCCTGTCGATCCTTCTTAAAGATTTATTTTTCATTTTTAATAAATTTGTTTGACGCTCTACAGAAAATTTATCTAATACTTTTTTGTAGGTACCTATGGGCTCTGCTTTAGAAAAAAGTCTCATTGGAGTATATTCACTATTGTAGGAGTTATGGGCGTTTGAAAATTGTACCAGATTTAGAGGGTTTTTGTCACTTTACGGTGTCAAGGAACAACTTTTTCAATATTGTTAGAATTTCTACACATCCTCCACTAAAATACGCGTTGTTTGCAAGTTGAAAAATTAAAATTCTCCAATCCGTTCAAGAATTATGACATTTTAAAGATTTTATAGAAACATTTCTAACTTCACATTATATTTTCGGTAAAGAATTTTTTTCTCGAAAGTACGTAGGATTTTGGGGTATGTCTATTCGCCAAAAATGCTTGTAATTGACTCCTGTAACTAAATATAATTTTTTTTAATATGAATTGAAGTTTTTTAATTTCGTCTAAAAATGTCAGTACCTAGTCGAATTTTTTTCTCGAAAGTGGGTAGGAATTCAGGGGTATGTGTATTCACCAAAAATGATTGTAATTGAGCCCCGCAATTAAAAATAATTTTTTCGGAATGATTTGAAATTTTTTAATTTAATTTTTGAATGACTCTTTAATGAAGCCTCAGTCAAGAAATTGATATTCTTAATTTTCGTCTTATTTTGGCCTCAAAAATCTTCCATTAAAATTTTTCCCAGGCGTGGCCGAACACCCTGTATAAGATTTGATGACAGGTGAGTAGTTCCATGATTGTAAAAATTCACATGAAGAACTTGTGTCGAGTCAGACTCGTCATTGTACGATAAGGGGTTAACAAAATATTTTTAACAGAATAAAATAAAAATTGTAAATTACATTACCATGAATACTGACAGATTGTGATTCAAGTTTGATTGTAATGGAGACTGAGGCTAAAATTAAATATTTACGCTGCTGTTGAAGTACTGGGACACGTCCTGGGTACGTTTACCCTATTATACGAATATCTGACAGTAACGTTCCACGCACTGCGTGATCAAAATCGAAGACTGTTCGTACTCTGACCGACCAAAGACAGGTGTCTTCTCAACTCGCGATGGAATTAATAATAAAGATATTTTTGCATGATCCGCGAGTAGATTCGCTGGTCGATCCCGCCTCTCTTCGTGTTCCTGCTTCCATCGAGTCGGGAGCCTGACGAAAATGAGAAAGAAAATGGGTGGGGGTAGAACGAAGAGAAAGGGAGTATATATTTAGTCGAGTTGGACCGATGCCAAGCTCATCAACGAAAATGAAATCTGGGTCTCTCTCTTTCTTTCCCTTTTCCTCCCCATCCTCTGGCTATCCTTTTCTCCTCTTTCCTCTCTCGTCGCCGATGCTAAAACGTCGTCCACTCGATATATGTATATGCAAGCGACCTGTGCCGTCGAAAATTCGACTGTTGCCCTTCTCCCGTCCATGTTTCTCGGTTTCGTGCTTTCGATTCACTTTAAAACACGAACCTCTGCCACCGCGAGGACAAAAGAATCGAAAGAATGAAAAAAAAATATTTAAAAACAAAAGGCTATAGCTAGCAAGGAGAATCAATCGCCTACGAAAATTCCGTGCAAACGTTTAGGGTACAATATATCGAATCTCATTTCTGGATGGTGTCTTAATACCACAGGTTAGATTGTCTCGAGTAAGTTGTGCTTCTTAATCGAGTTGTTATCAATATTATCTTTCGTGTTTATGAAGAGGACACGAAATAATTAGAAAAAAAAAATAATGATATTAATGGTCACCAAAGTATCCCACGAAAATGTAATATTTTTACAAGATGATACAAATGTATGCAGTAATGGTCAAACATGTCTTAAGATTATTTATTCTTGGATGGTATCAAATAAGTTTCACTTCTTAACCGAGTCTCATCTTCTGTGTACCTCGTGTCTCTAATTAAATGATAAGTGTAAAATCGTATCAGAGCAGCTTTTCATGTATATCGAAAAAATAACACAAAATTACTGTTATTATTTAGATATTCACCGCAATTAAGGACAATTTGAAAATAAAAATAGATGGAAATAATAACGTTTTTTTAACCCTTTAATGTTCATGCCTGAGTCAAATTCGTGTACCGAAAAATATGCTTTCAAGAACTCCTGATTTGCTCATTTGAAGCGGTTGAAAATAATTGTTTTCTACTTTATTATGTTTAAAATACAAGATACAACATTGCTGCTAGAAAGTAATCCAATCAGGAAAACTGGTCATTTTTATATTAGGTCAACGAAGTGTGAGCATCAAGGGGTTGATAATTACGAACGTGCATCAAGTTTTCTTAGAAATTCTTTTTCACGATTCGACGACAAACGGTTGATTTAATTTCCCCTTAACGCAATTAATTCTGTAGGTTTCTTTGTAGAATCGATTTCACGCCAATCCTCGGTGGAAGAGATCGCAGGTGGTCGAAACTCGTCGCGACAGAATATTACGGGAGTCACGAGCGAAATATTATTCCGTATAGTTGCAAGGCAGTTACATGTCAGTGTGTAATTAAACAGCGTGTTATTATCGTATAATTGGTTATCGCATGTCCGTCGGCTCGAATAAAATATATTAACTATTACGTAAAGGCGTGGCGTAACGCGGCTCTGTTGCACGACACACGCACCAGTTTGCGGTAAAAAAAAAAAATAACCACGATACTCGCCTTTTTAATCATCAACTGTCATAGAAAAGTAACCCTTTGTTGAGTTAATTTTACCGCGAAAATTTGAAATACAGTTTTCAAGAAAGAATTGTTCTGATTTTATTGGTACCAGAAGCATATTTGCTTGAACAAAAGTTGTTTTATAGTACGTAGAGTGGCTTGAAAAATATTCAGTACTTTGAAATCTTAATTCATTAAGCAATTCATAAGACTACAATAAAATGTAATTTTAAGCATGATCGTCTACGTTTGATGTGATAATTGTTGGATCGCTTCTAGTTAAAAAATGGCGCCATTTCTCGAAACAAATAATGCAAAGAACTGTACACGAAGAGTATCAGAGATTTAATCATAGAAATATAATTATGTTTTCAATAATGGTGAACGAAAAACAAAACTTTAAAATGTATTTTCATTTAAAAATCAATACTCTTGGTTGCAGTCACGATATGTACAGTCATGAATTTATTGTTTCAGTTGAATTTTTCAGTTCTTACGATGGTATTGTAAATAGTGGTTTCCAAACATTTTTGAAGGTGAACAGTGATGAGTTTACAATAATACAAGAAAAATATACTCCAACGATTGCTAAACTTGAACGAGTAATCTAATTGAATCTTAATATTAATCTTAATTGAAAGAAATATTTGAGTTATTCGTATCTGTTTACATCGATAACACTATATAGGGATGTAACGAGGACATAAATGAAACTATTAAAATGATCTTAGAACGACTATTAATGAAAATAATTTGGAAAATGTACATTACTTCTAAAACGCTAAACACTGATTATATATATAAATAATGGCTTTTTGTTTTGTTCAATTAGCCCCTAAATGTAAAAGTAGAATAAAATACAATAATTCCATAAAAGTCACAACTTGCATGCTTATTTATATTTATTCTCTTTTCGATTCCTTAAATACGGTTAAACAAATAAAAAAATAGTTAAAACTTTTATATTTTATTTTGAAATATCTGTTAAAAAATAAATGTTCCTACAGAACTTTTGTTAATCAACTATAAAACTAAACCTTTATAACAGAATTAAAATGTTGATGCAAAAATTAACGTAAAACAGAAAAAGAAATAATTTACAAATTAAAATTTGACTAAATAATTTTTATTTACAAAAATTTAGTTTCATTCAAGTCCTTGATGTAACTTTGGATCAATTCCAGTGTAAATATTATTAAGTTGCAAAATATATGTGCAGAATTACTCAAACTTAGTATGACATGTAAAGTCATAAATCTGATAGGATTTGGGTTATAAATTTTCTTTCGTGCTTCCTTTCGATCGTGAGACACCTACCCTACAGATAGCCCCTCCCACTTTGAAAAACACCAATTTAAAATATATGAAACTACAGAAGAATGACAAAGATTGATGAGTTCAAATATGGTGGAAAGTTCAAAATCGATTAAGCATCTATGACACATATTCGATCGGTTATATTCTCACTTGTTTATAAATAATTTATTTTCTACAAGCAACGAACAAAATATCCATCTTTCATCTATCGTTCGAAATTGTCATCCATTTAAGAATTTTGCCTCATCTTCTGAATTTCAAAGTGATCTTATCTACTTTTTTTAAAAAAAGAAGTAATCCTTCTCAACACGACTCGATTGAAAATCATAAAAATGTACCAAGTCGCTCCGTATCGATTAAGAATAGAAGTCTGTGGGGTTAATAAAGGGTTCTGCGAGTCCCAAGACGTTCCTCGCGCGCGTCCATTCTTCCTATTCAACGTCTTTATTCTCCGCTTGCCATGGGGCATCGGTCTTTTTTTTGCGGCATAACAAAACGAGAGACCTTAATGGCGTCCACGGGCGTGAAAGTATTAAAGCCGAACGGAACGAATACGTGGGGCAGGCGGGACACTGGTTTTCGCGAGTTTGCGCAACCAACGGACTCGCATCGACGAAGCTGCGAGGTTCTTCGGCGAGTAGACAAAGCAAGAGCCTCGTGAAACGAAGAGAAAGACTAGCAAAGGTGAAAAAAAGAAGAAAAAGAAGGACGCTAGGACCCAGCCAGGCCCGAGCCCTGGACCCGGAAACGATTCGGCTGCCGCAGGCGGGGAAAGTGACGACTGTGACTTGACATATGGTTTTCTCCCTTTGCGCTCTCCCGCCATTGCTGCTCTCGAACGCCATCGGCGATCCCGCGGGTGAATATCGTATATGCAGATCCGGTCGTTCTTGTTCTGCTCGCTATAATTTACTCGTTCACCCATATTCCTGCAGAAATAGCACGATCGAAAAAATCTTGGCCCCCGACTTTTCGAAAATTCAGGGACGTAACCAATGACAATACGCATTTACAGTAATTATACAGGGTGCTTGGCCACCCCTGGGAAAAATTTTAATGGGAGATTCTAGAGGCGAAAATAAGACGAAAATCAAGAATATCAATTTGTTAATTGAGGCTTCGTTAGAAAGTTTTAAATTTTTCACGGAAAAATTATTTTCGATTACGGAGGTCAATTATAATCATTTTTGATGAATAGACATACCCTCGACATCCTACGCACTTTCGAGAAAAAAAATTCTTTACCGAAAATATACTGTGTGGCCGAAAATGTTTCTATAACTTTTTAACGAAGCCTCAAGCAACAAATTAGTATTCTTGATTTTCGTCTTATTTTGGCCTCTAGAGTTTCCTATTAAAATTTTTCCTAGGGGTGTACACCCTGTATAAATCTAGTATCTCGAAAGCTTCAATACGAAATCCGTATTTTTCTGCGTTTTGTCACAAATTCGATAATCTGAATTTTCCCTATAACTACCCTTGCAAACAAGATAGTGAGTTGAAACTTGGCACAGAATGTTTGATTCTGATGCTCTATCGATGGATCCATCGTATGTCAAATTTGGTTCAAGGTCACATTTAATATCATGATCGCATACAATGAACAGACAATGATCGTATTGGTGCCTTTTTATTAATTTTTAATTTTTTCCATATACACCAACGAACATAAATATTTGGACACAGCAAGATACGATTAAAAATATTATAATTTTATTTTATTGCTATATATATTCACATACAATGAACATTTATGAATTCTATTAAAATGTTGATAGTATGCAACGTAGATTGGAAAATTTCATAATAAATGAATGCAAATTGTCAAATATTGCGTTTATCAATGTGTTCGCCTCTTTGAGCAATACAGTAATGATTCTTAAGATGAACATCGCTCCGGAGTTAACATGTTCATCTTTCGTACAGTGGATTCAAAATTCGACACGTGCAGATATTTATACAGCTCGTATCCTTTTTTAAATGTCGTCTTTCACGCTTCATAAGCTCCAAAGGGGATCCCCCCAGTTGGGAGGGATAAAAATGTTCAATTTACGAATCACGTCTGGGGCTCATTTTGAGAATCATTACTGTAAATAGCGACGCGTTAACCTACAAAATACAAATATATGCATTAACCAATACAAATGTACAAATGTCAAATATTTTTTGGTGTTTATAGTCATTATATGACCGTGTAAGATGAAATCTTGAACCAAATTTATAGTAGAAGGTTGCACTAATATTCTAATTCACATTTTTACGATAATGTGCAAGTGTCTAAATATTTATGCAAGGTATTGTTTTCAATTATAAGTAAAAATGCACAGAATAATCTACATTACTATAACTTTACCATAATTGGTTTTGATGGAATTCGTTTGATAACGTTTACCACCGAACAAATGTTGTTGAATGACTTCTTCAACTACCCAAGTATACCTGACTACATGATTGTTACAAATTTGACATCTCATAATTGGCTCGATATCTACGGCTAAAATTATACATATGTAAATTATTGTAAATATGGATGCATCACTTCCATGTCTGATTCTTCCCTTGTGAGTTATTGAATGAACTAATGGCAAAGTTATTGCAAGACAGGTCTATGTGATAAACAGGTATCATCTTTATTAACTAATAGATTTTATCTAGATACTTATAAAAAATCACGTATCACAATTTTGACAAAAAGGTGCCATATCAGGTTTTGCCATCTCACTACAAATAACTTTACCACACAAGAATTAAATTAGTATTTTAACGTCGATGAAGCACATGCAAAACTCAATGCTTTAAAATAAGAGAAAGTATTCATATTTATATTTAATTTTCGGTGCCATCTTTACAAGATTCCCCGTAATATCGTCAACGATCGGGAACATAGTTTCATTTTGCACCGGCACATAGTGTTCCACGAATCGAGCTCGTATTTTGTTTACCTCTGAATATGACCGTATCGATTCTTTTTCCCCCAGGTCTAAGTGCGCCGCTTCGCTCGCTGCCGAATTCATTTGCTTTCGAATTTGAACGACCGATGCTGCTCAATATCGAATTCAAACATATCGGGTTTGTTACCGAATTCGAGTGTATATCGATTCCCCTTTCGGCGTAGAACCGGTGCGCGTCGATGGTTCCTTGCTGTCAAATACGAGCATTAGAACTTTGTTTGCCGTTAAACTCGAATAAATCGATATTCCTTTGATATCCGAGCATGTACCGATGAAAATGTAGATTGAGCAGTTCCACGCTTCTATGCAAAGTCCTTTTTATCCAGATCCCTATCGCTGCTTCTATTTTTACTCCGTGTAATGACTTCGCGATCCTGCCTCAACCCCCCCTCCTCTGCATCCCCGTCCCCGCTCCCCCACTCCTCCGCGACTATTTCACAATGCGTTTTCCGATAGCGATTTATGATAATGCCACCTTTCTCGGATTGACTTTTTACGCGACGACGGCAACCTGCGCGCACGAGCACCAACCGGCGAACTAATTATGCTGATCATAGCTATCCGTGCCCTCGTTGCGTAAAACATTTAGTCCACCATACTGCAATTGCACCTTATTTTTTCATAAGACTTTTTGCGATCGAAAAACGAACTCAAGACCTCGGGCTACGCCTCCAGTGTACGACCACGTTCGTGGTGTACGGGATGAAAGGAATCGAAGAATTTGAAGACATATTAGGCACAAACCTCAACATCCGGTTAACAGTTCCGTGAGTCATTCGAGTGGCAATCGTATAATTTTTTTTTTTGTATCCAGCTATATTATTTTTCGTACTTCTATTTCTGTAATTGTTTTCATGTACGTGTTCGTTGTTATACATTGATGACGCGGTGATGATGAAATGTTATTTCCATTTATATACAGGGTGAGTCGTCCAAGACTGGAAGTTGAAATATTTTCGAAACTGTTGGTTGAAAAAGGCTTCAGATAAAACTTGAAAGGTTTCTTTGTATGTGGATGAGTAGATTTAGATTCTCTGTAAGAGAGTATGAAGTTAGTTGTACCGGAAAACCTTTATTTTAAGAGATATTTTAATTTAAATATGGAGGAGTACTGGTGCAACTGAAATCACAATGCAAACTTTGTTAGGTTATGTATTACTTTTTACTTTAATTGCTATACAAAAGGTTATCTGTAATGAACATAATAATACATAAAATACTACGAATAAATCGTACTCCTTAGTCTCTATCACTTTATACAGAAAAATATCGCATGTAATTAAAACAACATGGCTGCAGTTGTACGAGCACTCCGCGATATTTGAATTAAAATATCTCTTAAAGTAAAGGTTTTTCACTATAACTAGCTTCATACTTTCTTATAAAGAATAACGAGCTGAATCGATTAGCGTATCAAAAAATACATGACTCCGTTTGAAAAAATAAACTTGACCTTCAAATGTCAGTAGATGAATAATATTCTTTTCAGTTTAAAATTATAATAATGCTCCTTGTTTTCTTTTGTTATTTTAATTGTATTATTGACATTCGCGGATAAAAGAAAAACATATCTCTTATACTGTTCTATTTATTCAAAAGAAATCTTAAGTGGACACCACTTCTCCTAAGCATAGTTTATACGACAAACACAATTTAAAATCGTCTATTTTCAAGCATATTGAAATTATATTAATCCCCCATGGATAGACATAACATTCTGTAAATGTAACTTTTTACACGTTTTATTATGTAATTTTCAATTTCACAATGAAAAGAAAAAAGTGATTATTATGCCTGTTGAAATTGTTTGTAAACCTTATATTCGAACATTTGATTCCCATTTCCAAATGACTCTGTATGAATAAATTGTGTAACAAATATAATGTAAAATTATCTACACTCAACTATGCAGGAATTAATCTTCCATGAATAAAATTCTATAAAGGAAAGTCTGTAAATTTTGTCAATATGAATTTTACAATGAGAAAAGAAATAATTCTTCTTAATTTATCAATTATCATTACGCTTTTTTCGGATCTAACGTAGCTACAGGGACTTTTTGCGCACCTTATATGGCATGATCTGCGATTCTTGCGCAAATCTTTAATACGACAGCGCGCGGTTGCATTTTATCGTTCCCCGATCTTTCTCTGAGCGTTGCTTTTATGCCCCCAGGCAATGCCTCCAATGTACACCGTCAACGTAATGGTAGTAATTTAGTATAAGTTACACTTGGCAACGTAATATCTACGATTTGTGTACACTTTGTGTTATTCCGAAGCCAATGTACAATAGTAATTATTTGTATCTATGCTACAAAATAATGAGCGAGTCCCTGTTCCCTCCTAATTTTAAAGATACTAATTTTCACTACAGTATTTGCTTCTAACTAATCACATTGTCAACGAGCATTCTGTTGTATCGAATTCAAATAAGTAAGTTAAATCGTGACTATTAAATGAAATACTTAAAGTGTTTTTTTAATTTATTCAAATAAGTTGAAAAATTACTTTATATCATTTTAATTATATTGTTTATGAGTATTCTATTATATTTAGTCTATAAATAAGCTAAAAATTATAATAAGAGGAGCTTAAGAGTCCTACATAGATAATCAAATTTCTTTAGAATAAAGTCTGCTTTGGAAATTGATTCCATGGAAATTAATACAAGTCAAATCTTTCTCTTTTACACAAAATTCATTTACAATTTATAGAGTGAGGAAACTTTTGTTTACACATAATTGAGTGAAAAGCTATTTCTAAGAAACTCCAAAACTATTTGCCAGAAACTATAGCTTCTTTTTTTTCAATGAAAAACAAAACTTTGTCATTTTATAATCGCCAATTTAATAATTTTGTTATATATATTTTCTTTCTTCACGCGTGCAGTCAAAATTTTTGTTTACTCTTTAATATACAAATAAACATTAGAGAAAAAGAAAAAGTCTAGATTTGTATCTGCAGACCATATTTTTTTAATTTATGTCATCGAAGTATATAAAACATGAAAATTAGAAACAAATATTAATCTCTAAAATGTAAAAAGAACGAATTTTAAAGCTTTTTTCTCAGAATTAATAAACTTTGTAAACTTTGTTAAAATGGCAAAATTTTGATTAATTTAGCCATCGATATTTGTGTCTTGATAGTTCTTATGCGCCTTGGTAATTCTTTTATTTTTCCTTAGATATACTTGTTACATATTTGCAGAACGTGCAAATAAATAAATTTTAAGGAGAATTAAATTTTACATTCAAATATTAATTTAACTATTTCTGTATCTAAAAATAAAGAATAAAATCTTACTGTTTTACGTAATCTCGTCATTATTGATTTTCATCTTAGAATATAAAATCATCCTCTGAATATTATCCACCCTTAAGCAAACACACTACACATTTAATTTAATTTCGTTCCATTACATTTTCTTATTTTTTTTTTTCTATGATATATATTCTACAATCACCATAAACATTACGATGTTTAGAAATTATTCTCATCCGTAGCACTATTAAATAAAAACTCATGAATCGTTTGATTTTCCTCGAACGTTACTAGCAACCACATGATCGAAAGAAAATCCAATAAAATGTTCCGATTCTAATCAACAACGAGACACGTTCGTCAAAGAGAAGCGAAAAAAAATCTCTTTTCCGCTCAGACCACTCTGTTCAAGCATAATGAATAAGTATAGCCAATCGCGGCTGCACAAAAAAAAAGTAGCATTCCCGTGAGACAAGTCGATAGTACGTTATGTAATTGTTTAACAATTCGCGAACACGAACCTGCCACGTTTATAAGCGCAAAGAACGCCGCTGTTCGTCGACTGCAAGGTGGGGAAATCATTGATACTGCGCGAAGATGAAAATTTATCTTCGTCCTCGAGCAACGTCCCCGAGGACAGTGAGAGTATATTGCGCCGGTGCATTGGTTGCATGCGTGCACCTTGCTTGCTATACGTGCCAAACGAGTCGACGCAAAATTTCGAATTTTATATTAAAAATGGAAATGGAAATCGTGTTTCTTCGGTTCGTCGAAATTTTGTTTAATTTCGATTTCTGTTGCAACGATGTATCAGTAACACTTTCGTTCCTATTTTATTCTAAGTAGGCCATTAAAAAATATTATGGTTATAATATTGCATTTCTCTATCTCGAATAAATTTTATTTTTTACGAGCATCCAAAACAAAAAGTTTGAATTATTTTGATCTGATCGTTATGGATAGAAAGTAATTATAAATCATATAATTATTTTTTTATTTACGATTGGTAGGTCATTAATCAAGATTAATTATAAATCCTTCAATCTTATGTCATAAGATTAATCATCATTGTTTCACCAAGCACGTCTTATATTTTTTTTTATATAGTACTATTAACTTGAAGATAAATATTTTAATACGTCAACATCTTTGGACATTACCATACGTATAATGTAATATTTTTGGTAATTTTGCTAATTCTTTCTTTCCTCAGAATTATAGGACGTATCGCAGAACTTTCGGTGCTTGTCTCCTTTTTACGCAAATAAAAATAAAAAACGAAAGATCCACGTCAGAATTTTCCACAGATTGGTAATTAATACCAATTTTGGAAGACGTTTGCTATTCTGTATCCACATTATTTCGGAAACAAACGCTTTCAATATGAATGAGAAGTAAATCGAAAGGCTCTGACATTTTAAGCACGTTCAATAATTACTTCGAATATTATTTTCTACACCGGATAACCTAATGAGAAAAATTGTGATATAAACAAACAAATTTAATGGTATTTTACTGTTCTCCGTAACTTCATAAATAATACCACGTATCATGTTTTACATCAGAATAGTTCATACGATACGTCACAGTACGGTGTCTCAAAATAATAAAAAATTTGACACGATCATGAAAGTATACTGCATCGACGTTAAATACCACCTAATCCCTCGTTCACCTTTTTCGTCGTTGGTCGCGAAACGCTGCACACTCTGTATTTTCGTTTCGTAACTTCCACGCAATTTTGGCGTAGGTTTTACACGCCCATTCTCTTCTTTCTTTCTTCTTTTCGCGCGAAACACATCGTAAACCTTGCGTGTACGTCTCCTAACTTACACGATACGTTCAAGTTATACATGCGTGTCTTTTCTTTCAGTCCTCTTCCTTTGTTTCTTTTCGTACTAGGTGTTGAAGACTTAGTACTCGCATGTAACCTATGTCTGATTTTAGTTCGAACATTGTACCTCTTTCCTTGGTTCCTTTTCCTGTTTCCTTTCTTGTGAGATATTGGTAGACTTTGTACGCTTTCCCCTTCCAAACAATTTCTACATACACGTGATTTTACGTTCGGTATTCTTCTTTTCGTGCAGAGTGCTCCGCCTGTCGCAAACCATCGCTGTACCTTCGTTATTTTAAATAATAGAAAGTTGCTTGCGAAAGTCGTATGGTTTCTAGAGGGGCATAATATGGTGGAAGTAGTCAAGCTACCTTCGTCTTATTTTATGAAATTTCCTATTTTTTTTGCGTAGAATAATTGGACAAAGCGACGAATTTTAAAAACAAAATGATGAAAGTTTATCTCAAGATTAATCCTGAAATATTTAACTAATATTGTGTCAGAATTTACACTAAAAATCGTCCACCATTAGATATCGATCCTAAGAAAATATTTAAAATACAACAATTTAAATAATGTACTTCCTCATGAAAATTGTCTTTTCTCTTGTGTAAACTTTTTTTTATATCTTTCATTGTTCAGGAGATACATCACGAAAAAGAAAGATGTTTATTATGGGATGATTTTACTTCCTCGAACCAGACGAATGAAAAATAGTTTTAGTATCATGAGTGAATTACTTGCAAGTAATGTGAATAAATCGAAACGTTGAATAATATAAATTTTCCTTTAGGTATATTGATTAAATTATCTTTCATTTGAGATAACGAAAGTATCGAGGCTGTCAGCTTCTAATCACGCACTCCTTATAATAAAATACCATCCGCGTGATTTACCTGCGTCATTCATAAATAATTCATTTCAATTTTCGTGAGTGCAATCATGCGTTGCGGCACACGAGATTTCCTGTCTCGCGGAACAGCAGGATGTTCTTACGGTGAAAAATGTATTTTATTTACGGGGTACGAAGAGATCAAACGTGTCGTTTTAACGGACGTTGCGATATTAACGGACCGACTGATTGTTTATGTTTGGATCGAAAACAAATCCGGGGGATCTAGCGGTCCTCGTGTTTCGCCGCTACGTTCCGAGCATTAGGAAAGTTACGGACGGTTGTGAAACAAATTCGTGATCGGAATCTCGAGCGGCTACGGTCAGATGTAACGCCGCGTTTATCCACTCCGCTGAATTATGCATTTTTCTCTGTGTGAGTACTCGCGATGGTGACGCTACGCGTCCTTAGGAAAGAACTTTAACGAGATGTATCGGTGCTATTTCGTTGATTCCATGAAGATACTCACCAAATCGTGTTCGCGGTCACGTGAATGCAGTTGAGTCAGGGACGAGAAACTTACCTGGAAACAGACAAAGAGAAACAATTAGATTTTTCAGCGATTAAATGAAGTCGATAGAGTAACAATGCTAATAGAGTTTTTTGCTTCTACTGATATTGTAAATTCTTGATTAATTTAATTAAATGTCAGCTGAGAAAAATTTGATCGAAAATAGTGGCGGCATCTATGACTTAATAATATATTTATTGCCCGTGAAAAACTATACATTTCTTTTCTACCTCCGTTAGTTTCTGAGATACTTAAGGAAATGTGCTTTCTACCCCTAACTTTGGGGGTGGAAAACACCTCTTAAAAATGAATTAAAAAAAATACGTATCTAATATTTTTCGATGCTAGTACGTAAATTAAGCGGTATAGATGATTAATTTATTAATTGTCAGGTAAGAAATATGTAATGAGAAGTATTTGTAAAAATATCGTTTGATCGAAAGTAGTTGCGCCATCTATGACTTAGTAATATTTTCATTTACACCATCTTATTGCCCGTGAAAAACTATACGTTTCTTAGTTTAACATTTCTTTTCTACCTTCGTTAGTTTATGAGATACTCAAGGAAATATGCTTTCCACCCTTAACTTTGAGGGTGGAAAACACCCCTTAAAAATGAATATCCACAGCTAAAAGAATGCGTGTCTAATACTTTTTGATGCTCTATCAGTGTACCAAGTTTCATCAAAACTGTAATATGACACATGATGTCCTTTGTAATGGGTGGAATAGCACCTTAACTGTACTTCGATTTTAACGATGTTTCGTGGGGTGATAGAATCCATGTTTTTAACGATGCGTGTGAGATGTTAGCCGTAAATGCTTGTAGATAGTTTTAAAGATATAATTATTTTAATTAATTGAATAAACTGTGTCGCATAAATCAGTGTTCGAATCACTTCGAGCATGATTCGAAGTCTAAAACTCTTAAAAGTCTTGATTATTTTAAGTGTATTGAACATTACAAGCAATTTTATTATTTTTATCTAAACAGTATCATCGACATAAAATATTTTAAATGAAAGGAAATTACGAATTGTTAATGTTGATATCTTTGAACTAATACAAATTATTTATTACAATGTAGATAATTTAAATATACAATAATACAGTATGGAGTAGTATCTTATTATATTTAAATAATATTCAAAATGATACATCTTAATTTTCCGGACTTTCTTTAATATGCTGTGCCAATAATTTTGCTCGTATATAAGTAATAAAAAACGAACACAAGACGTTCCAAATCCTATCACTAACAGTGGATATAGGTGTCTAGTCGTGGAAGCCATTACGACGATGTGACGTATTGCGTAATTCGTAAATCGGAAGTTCAGCGATCGAATCCCGGTTAAATATCGCTGAACTTCCGATTTACAAGCCGTGCAATATGTCACTTCGCCGTCACGGCATCTACGATGAGACACCTAAATTTATAGTACATCACAAGATATGTAACTTTAATTAATTAAATAATTAATTAATTATATCTTGAAGACTATCAAGCATCTACGGCTGATACTTCTACGTAACATTAGAAATATGTATTCTATCATATTATAGAAAATCATTAGAAACGTTCTATATTCCTACGACCACTATTATTAAACAATGTTAATGGAACAATTATGTTTGATTAATAAAAAGTTAAAATTTGGAAAAGGTCGTATAATGTACCAAATTGTCAAGATTTTCTCGTGGACATTGCATAGCCTAATCGTTCGGGGTGCAAATGTGGTCTTTGACACAAGAAAATTGTTAATCAAATAATATAAAATTTGTTACTATGTATATTTTTTTATTTTAGTGTTTACGTTCGAAACATTGAACTCGATGAATTAAATTTTTTCTGGAAACAGCTCCTTTTTATAATCAATCCAAATTCAAACCATCATTTATTTCCGAAAGTACAATTATTATTAACAATTCACAATATTATGTACACAATATATCGATAATAAGGGTCGTTCGTTAGAAAGAAGTCACGTTAACTCTACGATGCTCAATTGGTTTTCATTTTATTGAAATTCTAAGAAAAAGTGAAATTCTAACAAATTATTTTCAATTTTTATTTTAAGCGGAGCAGTTTCTTCCCAAACATACTGTACACTTCGACCGTTACCAAAGATCCTTTTCACGAGTTAGAAGAATTAGTTCAGGTTATGACCTAGTATAGCTGACGATGGGAATTATTTACATATATGTTCAAAATTGTAAAACTAAAAAAATAACAACCTAAAATCATTTTATTCATTTTCAATAAAAACGACGTTTTGTCGATATTTTAATACACGTAATAACAGATTCACGTGACGTATATCTGTACGTCCACTTAGTTATTGAAATTTTATTTTAAACAAATACCACTTCATACGTATGTCATCGAGAGTTTACATGATATGCGGGGAGTGAAAAGTTTGCGAAGAATCAAAAAATATGAATTTGGTTACAGCACATGGCATTGTAAAATTAGAATCATGCAAACATTCTATATTTATTATACTGCAAAATACTAGATTCATGTCGTAGTAGAAAGATATATTAATAAAACTGAGTTGCAAGGAGCCAATATAAAATAGGAAAGTTATGGAATAATATGTAAGTACATTGACCTTTCATTGAAATATATACATGAAGAAGGAATGTTTAATAACATATTTTCAAGCATTAACCCAACACAGGATATAACAACAGTGGTCTATTTGTAGCGAGCCAACATGTCAGTTTTTATTTCATACAAAACAAGAACATTGAACGATTGCATTTCATTTTTATTTACAAATCTTTCCTAGATGCTGCGTACGATAAATAAATATATGTGCAGTGCTCTTATATATAAACATATTGTCTTTTTTAAAACTTGACGTCCTTTTAATCTCTTCTTCATTAAGAAAATTGATTCCTTTTAAAAAAATGTCTAGATATTTAAATCATTAAATTACAAAACTTTTGTTACCATGTACGAATTTTTATTAGATTTTGTATTTTCAATTTATTGTGCATTTGTATGTTTTTACACGTATACTGTTAGATAGAAATTGTCAATGTATTCAAGAAATGCACAATAAATTGAAAATACAAAATCTAATCCTTATAAATTCGTATATAATGACAAAAGTTTTGTAATTTAATGATTTAAATATGTAGACATTTTCTTAAAGGGAATCAATTTTCTTAACAAAGAAGAGATTAAAAGGACATCAAGGCTTTCGTTAAGTTTTAAAAAAGGCCTCACTATGTCCTCACTAGACGTTAATGTAATATTATAAAAGAAACAGAAATTATTTTGATTTAAATTTTGTTTTCTAAAATAATCTTAACTTTTCTTTGTAAAATTCGATATTTCATATGCAACAACCTAATACATATTAGGCCCGGGATGACGCTGGAACGTTTGTTTGGCGAAAATCAGACGCGAAGTTTGACGAAAAATTCATAAAATTCAAACAAAAATATCTTTTTTTATCATTTTTCTTTTATTGTTTTATAATTCCTAGTATCGAGAACTGGTTTGGAGACGTTTCAAACTTTATTTTTCAAGACAGTTGCCATCGTACCAAAGTGGTAAATGACATTATGCAACAGAACAGTATTAAAACACTGACACGGCTAATAAATGATAAAAAACATATGGGCAAAATTAAAAAAAAACGATTCGTGAAAAAGAACCACAAAAAAAGGATTTATATCAAAACATTAATATTTGGTTATGAAACCTCTTTCCATGTAACATTTTATATTTTCCTTGCTCTGTTAGCATCTCATTAGTTTTAACCACTAATTTCATACTGATACATACCATCGAAACCTTGTTGTGGAGTTGCAATACTCTCCAAAGTTATTGGTCGACGACACAAATATGAATTTTCGGCTCGTTCGTGAACGGATATGCATAAAAACGAACAAAATAAAAAATTATCATTCCATTCGTTCTTGTTCTCGCTCGCGCGAAGAAAAGACTTGCTCGCACGTCGCGAATATACAGTTTCGAGCTATTATTACGCGTTCATTTGAAACCCCTACTGCCCCTATTCGTAGGCTGGCAAAGAACAAAACGGAAGCTCGGTCTTTTACAAGAAAAAGGCAGCGCGCAACGTCGAGCGGTACCCGTTCCCGTCTCGGTTGATGTGAAACGAAGTTTTTTAAAGGCAGCGTCATGCGACTATCAATGTGCATCGCGCGAGGCCTTCTCGTTTCTTTGCGTTTGTTCGGCTGGCCGAGAGACCGTGCACGCTCCTAACGTAAGGAGCGATTGTTGTCGGCAATGGGCTGTCGCAATCGGAAGTTTCGTCTTGCAACCGTCGCTCGGCCGTTTCGCTTCGGTACGCCGCGAGAGCCCAACAATCCCGCTCGAAACGATCCACCGGAATCGACTGGACGGACCAGCGTCTGTTGACGAACATCTCTCGAGATCCGTTGCGCGAACTTCTCGTCAGCGAAGACATTTATCGATTCTCCGAAGACAATCCGAGGTCAGATTTAGACAGACGTCGAAAGCAGAGCTTCACGGAGATCGAGGCGATGGGAAGAGCAATTCATAATGGTTCGCTACTCTTTCCCCCGATAACGTTCGCAAAGTCATCCTCAACGATTCCTAGAACTGCTTCGACGAGTGTCCATGTTGTCTACACTACCAGACAAAATGATAGCACACGCTATCTTTGTTTCCTTGCGATAGGATTATGTTAGCGTGAAAATTTATAGTGCTACGTGGGTCGTTCAATAAGTCCTTAGAAAAAGATAGAGAAACAAATTATTTTAGGTAGATTTTTTTTTTATTTTTCAACGTAATCTCCTTCTAGCTCTATACACTTCTCCACAAAATTTGTAATGGTATGAGGATCGTATAATAAGTCCTTAGAAAAAGATGGAGAAACAAATTCTTTTAGGTAGATTTTTTTTTTATTTTTCAATGTAATCTCCTTCTAGCTCTATACACTTTTCCCAGCGTTTCTCCAACTTTGTTAAGCCATCTAAAAAGTAAGATTTCGGAAGGTCTACAAAATAGGTATCTGTTTGGGCGATGACCACCTCGTTCGACGTGAACCGTTGTTCACCGAGCCATTTGTGGTCCGATAAAATATAAAATGTAATTTATTCGGGTCTAATATACCATAGAGCGAAATTACAGAGGTGGCGGAGAAGAGATGTTTTATAACACTGTTTTAATAGTAATGCAACAAACACGAGAAATCCCCGCGACCGCGTGGCGAGCTTCACCTGTGGGGTTCCCCTGCGGTCGACCAATACTCCAACGTAAAGCGCCATCGTGTGGTCGCATGCGCGCCACACCATTTTCTTAAGTTTTGAAATAAAAGGAGCCACTGAGCGCCAAATCCGGTGAATACGGTGGATGTTGTAATAATTCGAATTTTAATTCCACGATTTTGGCCATTGAAACTGCACAGGTGTGCACCCGTGCATTGTTTTGATACAAGAGGAAGTTTCTTGCTTAGATCGACAATAAAAATGAAACCACTGAGACTTTAACAGCCGTCTAGAGAATCATGATTTGAGACTTGGATTTTCTAAGGACTAATTGAATGACCCTCGTATGTAAAACGTATCTTCCACAAATATGTAGACATAACATAGATTGACGTTACTTCAGGAGCCATTCCACCTTGTAGGCAAGAAAAAAAGATGTTTCTTTGTGATTTCTTTTTTGCGGGTTATTAAAGAGCGATTGATTCTGGGTTTTGTGGATATATTTATTATATATTTAACTATATTTACGAATTTTTTCAACGCATAATGTCTATTGACTACGCAGTTTTTGTTGATCAACAAACAACAGTGTTTACGTACAGCGCCCGACTGCGTAGGTAATATTTAGCGAACAAGTTATTCGAAATCCAAAAATCAAAGACATTGTTAATATAGATAAGTTTGGTTATATCATGAAAAATGGCGCAATGGTAGTTATTTTACGAGAAGATACTGAATATTTTCATATATTTGGGTGCTTTTTTATTAATAAAAGGAAAAGGTGTAAAGGGGCCTTGTTCAATGACATAATGCAGTCAGTTTTTATTATTTTCACTTGAAAAAATTGAGAACATTCGTAAAACATAAATAAATATGTATGCAAAATGTCGAAATTAGGAAACTTATACTTTTTTTGTAGAAAAGTTCCTCAAAGGACCAAAAGACATGAAACTCTAAGCTAAAATACCCTCTTAACAAATCTTGGACTACAAGCAATAATATTGCTCTTCGTATTAAAAATATTATCTGTTATACAAAATATATTCCAAAACATAAATGATCTCTTTTCGAATCTCTGAGTGGTTTTGATTTATTTAATAATGTTATATCCTAGACAGAAAAAAGGAATTAGTAAATCTGTGTCTATAGGTAAACTTGCTTTTTTTACCAACAATATTACTTATTACACAAAAGGAAGTTATTATTTATTTACGAGATATACCCTTTGATACAAAATATACAAAATACATAAAAGAAAAAAGAACGAAAATGTACGTATACATAGATAACAGAAGAAAAGAAAAACAATAAGAAAGGACATCTATCATATAAGCAGCTAAGAATAAAAAATATACAATGATTATAAAAATTAAATAAAATGCAGAAAATGAGATTCAAGTCTACCAAATACTTTCCTAGATTATCATACGTTCCGACCCAAGCAATCTGATTGTCATCCTCGATTAGTTTAACAATTTCCAATCAGTAGTGTATTAGTATGCAATTAGCTAAAACAAACTGCACAAACGACTAATAGCGTTACATGTAAGACGGGATCTGCAAGATAAGGCTCACTGATTAATCTGACTAGCTGATCCGTAAAGATACATGATAATATAGTTCCTGGTATTCCCAAATCAGGAACTGATTATGAACACATAAATATCTTTTAACTTCTTAATCATTCTTTCTGGGTAAATTTAAGGTCCCTGTATGTTTGAGTGCTAGTTGAATTTGATGGTAGATCATGGATGTAAAAATTAAGACATAACTATTATTGATAGATTCCTTTTTCTAACAAGCCACTTGGACAAACGATTTTCTCGTCCTTATGCTATTGATTATAACAGACTTAATTAAAAATTTCGTTATACAAGTACAAAATATACTCGAAGTCATTGTACTTAAAATTAAAATAAAATTTTTAAGTACAATGACTTCGAGTATATTTTGCACTTCTTTGTGAATTATGGTAAGGGTACCTAGGTACTTGGTCATTGACATAAGGGTTAATTGAATATAATTTAGATTGTAAAAAAATGAATTCCTGGATGTATAAATATTGAAAAAACGATTTAAGCTTGTAATAAAGCTTATAAAATTAATCTCAGTGGTACCAGATGTCGCCAGTTATTATCCGTGTCTTTCATTCTATGGTATGGTTTTATTAAACACGAATAAAAAGGAAAATTAATTATTTTGCGATTATTTTTAAAAATTAATATATATTTAAATGAATTTTATTTTATTTGGATGTATCTGTAACAAGATTAATAATATTTGAAAGCAAAAATAATATCGTTATCTGGAAAACAATTAAGAAATCCTGTTTTCGGTCATCAATATATGTTTTATGGAAACGAGAATTCTCGTCTCTAGTTGCTAATTTGTTAAAACCATAGTGTTAGCTTATTTACAATACCTGTACATTACAATTGGAATCGGATGTAAAAGGCCAAAGAGTTTAATGAAATCAAAGAATAATGGATGCTGATGGTCAATTTCGTATTTTTATTTACGGTTATTGACCCAGATTGATCATTAACCAGGAGCCAACAGTTTTAGGTGGATTCGGAGCTAACAATTTGCTAACAGTACATGGAAGTTCTAGATTTCCCATTCAAGCACCGACTACATCTACCTACAAACGTTTATATCTCTTTAACTTCCCTAAGATCTAAGTGGTTTTGAACTGTCACGTTAGCCAAGCCGCGAGCATCCTGGACTACAACCCAAGAGGTCAGGGAATGAATTCTACGGAACGGAACTTTAATCTTTTCGTAAGTCTAACTGTAAATCTCATATTCGAAATCTAAAGTGTGAATCTAACGTGTTAGTCCAGCATTCCAAACCGTTTGTCACCTACGGGTCAGCCAATCGCGAGGACACGACTGCCATCGGTCGTGCACGAAACTCAAAGTTCGTGAGCCGCCAAACCGAATTCCACTTCCGGAAATTACTAGAAAAAGAAAGAGAATCGACCGATTGAATTTTATTTTCTCGATAGGAACGAGTACATCGTCTAACAATTATAGAATTGAAAAGAAGCTGAATACAGACAGCTTGTGGCGCTTCCAATAAAAATCGTTAAACTCAAAATAGGCGTGCTCGATGCGAGTTTAATCGGACTTTGTCCTGAATTACAACCCAATGGAAAATAGGTCTCGGATCGTTAACCATTCAGGAGTCCTTGAGCGTATAAGGCGTTTTATGCTCGAAGTAAATGGCCGAGGAAAGGACGCAATAGTTTACAATTTACCGGAAGAAAGAATTGTCTTCTACGGGAAGTGTGTAGAAACGACTTTTGTGATCAGTGCTGCATCCAGCGAGGGATGCAAGGGAGTAACTGCATTCCTTCTCGTGCTACAAATATCAATATTAACATTTGTTTATACTTAATAAGACAAGAACGATTTCTTCATCTCGTTGAACAGTTGGTTGCAAGCTTTTCACAATTAAAACTATATTCATCCAAACAGAATATGTTCAATTTATTATTGTCTGCGAGAATGACAATATTTCACTATATTTATTTTTAGGAATAAAATACAGAATCGTATTGCGTGTTGTAGTCTGAGCATTGGAACTGGACAATTAGTTTTTGTAAATATTTTACTGCAAAGTACTTAAATTAAACAATAATAAATACAAGCATTCCCTAGCGTTGAATATTTATATATTAATATCGAACACTGTTTTGAACAAACTCTACCAAATCCTTCTCTTCGCCAACTTACAAATATTTTATTTCAAATCAACATATATTAAAAACATAGAAGATCCAATTTAATAAAAATGGTAAAAGTGTTTAAAGAATGAGTGTTTAAAGAAAGGCGCGAATTTTGAAATTCAAACTCGTTCGAACCCTTTTCTACCAGTGAGAAAGCAAAGCAGATAAATCAGAGTTCCTCAACCTATAGTCCGCAGTCCAATAGTGGACCGTCTAAACCGCTTTTAATAGAAATGTACTCAATGTTATCTTTCACGTGCAAAAATTACTTTGAAATCTATATAATTTTGTTTATTTATATCATATGATTCGAACGTGAGACGCTCGCTTTAAATCGTGAGTTTAGTCGTGGAAGTCCGCGACAGCAAAAAATTATTTAAAGGGAGTTCGTGGGAGGCGAGAGGTTAAGAACCGCTGGGTGTAGACTACGATGGCGCCGCGATGGCCGCCGCGGGACGCTTAGACTGGGTCGGTAAGGCCGGGCATCAACGATAACTCCATAGAAGTCGGTCGATACGGTCGGTCTCCCAACGGTCTCCGGACTTCGGTCGGCGTCATAGGATTGGTCCACGGCATTCACGGCGTCAGCAGCGTCATCTGACGTGGTATTCAGTACCACGGCAGCGACCGGCCTTGCAAGGCTGCAGGCCATCGAACTCTTGGCCTACTGTCGCGCCACGTAATACGTGTGTACGATGCTCGAGAACGAGGATAACTGGCATGCGAGAGGGAAAAAGGATGAACGATCCGGTGGGAGCGGTCTATCTCTGAAAACCTGAAAGCGGGGTGACCGAGACCAGTGCCGTATTATCCGAGGTATCCGACGATTTAGAATTTCAGGCAAATTAAATAGCGATTAAGTCCGAAACTGGCTCGGGTACATTTTATTTGAAATAAAACAACGAACGATCATTTGGAATAATCAAATTATTTCAAATACTTTATTGTTTTTATTTCACAAATAATATAAAAAGCTACTTTTAGTTTGTGTTTAATTTAGATAAACGATTTTCTAGTAATATTTTATTTCGACTACTTCACTCAAATAAAATGACAAATAATTTGACATGCGAATTATTTAATCAATTGCAATCGAATGTAAATGAAAATTATTGAAACAAGTTAATTATACTTAATTAAACTATAATTATAAATGGAATGCAATTATTATAATTTAATTGCATTTGCTTTCAAAATTGTTCTCGCCTCAAACAGATCATCAGAAAGAGATACATACTAAGGTACGGAAGCCATCATACATAAAATTACTTTTTTTGCATACAATTTAAATATTTTACTATTAGTTTTGTTATGAATTTCAGTCCACAAATCACTATTATTTACACTCGTTTTTCACTGTGCTACTTTATATCATATTTATTAGATAGTATTACTTCATTTGTTTCTTTTTAATGACTAACTTTGCTGTTTCGAAGTAAGTCACTTAAACTGAGGCAGTTCATGTATCAGTGTTTACTCAGCTTTTATATATTTATACTTTAATAATATGTGTCTTAAACTTGTGTTTGTTGACGTAATTGACATGATAAAATTAGAAAGTATTTTAGAAAATATCTGAATAAACATTTGACTAGATAATAAATAAAATAGAAAATTTAAAGCCTAATAATCTAAATTGTTTTATTTTCCTCCTAATGTGTTTCTTTCTTAATTTCTACTTTCGAAAATAGAATTATTGATATATGATTTTATCTTATTTGTTTCCTAGCATTTAAGTTAGAAGAAGAAAAAGATGATTGATTATATCCTTATCTCTTTATAATGTGTTTGCTCATTAGATGAGTATATGACTATTTCCTATTATCTACTAGCAATACCAATCAAGTTAAATATTAAATAAAAACGTTTGTTCATTTATTTTTTTACAAAAAATGCATTTTTTATCTTTTAAATTTTCAATAATTTAGGATATTTTTAAACAGGATTCGTGAATTTCGCGAAACAAAAACGGAGAAAAAGTTCAGTGATCTACAGGTGTTCAGAAGTAATTAAATATACAAACATTTTCATACAGTTTTCTAGATATTAATAATCTACTTCTCTATACTTTGTGAAGGATTTAAATTGTACTTGTTAAAATCGTATTTGTTGTAATATTGTTTTAAATATGATAAGCAATACACTTATTCGAATATTCAAATATTCGAAGTTCTACCCATAAATTATTCAAATAATTCCTGCCCTATTTCGAAGTACATAAAAATGTTATTCCAAGCAGTTTCTTTGAATTTATATCAAACGTTTCAATCACTAATTTTCACATTACCTCACCGGTAATAAAAGTATTTAATTTCTGTTTGATTATAGAATTAAACGATTTTATTTTCCGAAGAGGACTATAGAAATTAATAGCCAATATGTTTGAAATCAGTTAAAAAAAGATGTTTGGAATACCATATTCGAACATTAATTTTTTAAATTTATTGTCTCTTTTCCAACAATTTCAACGAACATTAATTCCTTTTGTTTGAAACGCTTTAACATGAAATTTCGATGCGAGTCGATTCTAATTACGATCTGTACGAGATAAAGGCCGACCCAATTTATACCCAAACATTCGTGAAAACGTATCATTTAAATAAAAAGAAACAATATTATAGAACTCGTTACAATAGAATACAATACTTATTGTCTGAGCGAGACGAAGACCAAATTACTGTGGCATACTTCAGCTGAAGATGAGACATCCCCTCAAATGCAAACTGTAAGGGCTATTAACAATGAATTGCAAATATTGCCTTAGTTATCGTACTATTGACTTAATCCAGTTTTCGAACGGAATAGGATTGAAATATTAACAATAAGGAGGTTGAAAAAAAGCCGGCGATGTCGTTGCAAAAATTTCCCGATAAGTTTCAAACGTTAATATCATAAGGAAAAATGAACGAGACTTTACATTTTGCTTTCGAAATTTCTATAACTGTATCTTAATCTCCAGATCGTAAGGAGACATGGAGAAAATGTAGCGTAAGTCGAGCGATAAGAATTGGCAAGCTTGAATGAACGCGAGAAAGGGATGTTTTTGTTGCCGTGTGTCACGTGTGTGTATTTACACGAAACTCGAGGCGCCCTTTCGGTGCACCCATTCGTTGTTCGTAATATTCGACGTCATTCAGCAGCCAGGCATTTCTATGGCGCGTATAAAAAAGCTTTCAGCCGGAGAGCTGTTCGTTCTATAAATGGGGAAGCGGCACGGTATGCCGGAAAGGGGAGGAAGCGGTGACGTCGTCGCGAAGAATTTCATCATATAGCTAGAATGCAAGGTATCAGTCGGTTTTAAGCGCGCCACGGGAGGCCAAACTGTGCCACGGTCGCGCTTTGGAGCGGGGCTTCGCTGTCGGACGCACTTTTACCCTACATCGTTCTCTTAAGCTCGTTAACCAAACGCATCTTCCGCGAAAACCTCTCCACCCTAAGGAGGAATTCGATTTTCATACGGTGCGTACAGAGTTGGGCTAATTTTATTTACAAACAACAAATACAAAACACTAAAAAATTATTTTGATACATACACTCCCAGCCAAAAAGATAGCACATGTGTGCTATCTTTAATTTCTCACTGACACACGTATAATTTTGGGTTTGTAACACATAATATAGTAAGCTTACGAGCTCAGAACATGCGGATCGCTGCAAAGATGTCGCGGCATCACGGCGTTTACAAAACAGAAACAGTGTTGTATACGAAGGATGAAATGATAGCACACTTATAAAGCAATAAACATTTATTTAATGTATTATCAATCTATATAATTATTCTTTAATTGTTTAATAATGAGTACATCCTCCTTTATTTTCTATGATTTCAATCATTCTATTTGGTAACGACTTATATAATTTTTGAATATTTTCTTGATTTAAATTGCTCCATTCCGCGACAATAGCTTCTTTTAGTTCGTGGACATTCTCGTATTGTTTCCCATGTTTGTAAACTGCTTGACTGAGTTGACTCCAATAATTTTCGATAATATTAATATCCGGTGAGCGCGCAGGCCATGATAAAGCACGTATCTTTTCTTTTTCAAAATAGGTTTTTACAAGTTTTGCAGTATGTACC
Source organism: Colletes gigas (assembly GCF_013123115.1). Lineage (NCBI taxonomy): Eukaryota > Metazoa > Arthropoda > Insecta > Hymenoptera > Colletidae > Colletes > Colletes gigas. Next base: position 5,908,415 of record NW_025106646.1, read on the forward strand.
GCTGCATTATCCTACTGATATATGAATCCAGACCCAGATATACGTAGGGCATGCTTTGTTATTTGTTGCTTTATCAAATCCAAAGAATATTTACTGTTCATTTTTCCATGAATAAATTTTATTTCCGTCTTACCGAAGTAACCGATGGCCGCCCACACCATTACTCCACCACCGCCCATTGCTCGCCGAATTTTTGACAATTTTTCTTTTCTTAGATCGTGGAAATAATAGTTTAAACCATCAGGTCCATCTAAGTTAAATTTTTTTTCGTCGGAAAATATCACTTTTCGCCACTTCTTCTTCCGGTGTATTCGATCTTTGGTAAATTGTAAATGTTTCTTGTTTGTGCCGTGGAGTTAATGCAGGTTTCTTTTTTATTTTTAGTCTTCTAATGTGCTTGCATGATTGTAATACACGACGAACACTTGAAACACTTGCATTGACGCCAGCCTTTTGCATGATTTGTTTTGTTGTACACTGGGTATTGGAAGCTATACGCAAAACAGTTCGTTTATCCCGTTGTGACAACGATGATGGTCTTCCACTACTCTTCTTTTTACCATAATTTTCCACGTTTTTAAGTAAATTATAAATTACCTTTCGACTTCTGCTAGTTATTTTCGAAATTTTAGATACTGATAAATTTTGCCTTTTCAGTTCAAGAATATGCTTTATTTCTGATGTCGTTAATTTTTTCCCCCGTCCCATTCTTGTAAATTACTAGGCAATACTTTCGCGTCTTGAATACCTAAGAGATTGCGAAATACTGAGCAGTTTATAAACATGTAGACGGAGTGTGCTATCATTTCGTTCCTAGAATACAACACTGTTTCTGTTTTGTAAACAAAACGCCGTGATGCCGCGACCTCTTTACAACGATCCGCATATTCTGAGCTCGTGAGCTTACTATATTATGCGTTACAAACCCAAAATTGTACGTGTGTCAGTGAGAAATTAAAGATAGCACACATGTGCTATCTTTATGGCTGGGAGTGTATTTCGGGTGAAAATATTTTTAAAATACTTTTGGAACATTAATAAGCGAATATAGAGCATTGTTGCATAGTTAGCAATTAAAAAAAAAAGAATGAATATAAAAAATACAAAAGCGCATATTTTGGGTGAAAATATTTTTAAAATACTTTTGGGATATTAATAAGCAAATACAACTCATTATTATACAGGGTGTTTGGCTATCCCTGGGAACGATTTTAATGAGAAATTCTAGAGGCCAAAATAAGACGAAAATCAAGAATATCAATTTCTTAATTGAGGCTTCGTTAAAAAGTCATTAAAAAATTAAATTAGAAAAATTTCAAATCATTCTGAAAAAATTATTTTTGGTTGCAGGGGTCGGTTACAATCATTTTTGGTGACCCGAATTCCTACACACTTTGGAGAAAAAAATTCCTTACCGAAAATATAATCTTTGGCCTGAAATGGTTCCCTGAAATTTCTTGCATATCTTTAAAAAATCATAACTCCTGAACGGATTGAAGGATTTTAATGTTTCAAAATGCAAATGACGCGTATTTTGGTGAAAAATATGTAGAAATTCCAAGAATGTTCGAAAAGTCGTTCCTTAACCCTGTAAAGTGAGAAAACCCCCCAAAAAATTGTCCAATTTTCAAACGACCATAATTCTTACAATAGTCAATGGATTTCATTGAAATTTATTTTGGAAGCAGAGCTCATGGATACCAACAAAAAAGTATTAAACAACATTAGTAGAGTATACATCTGTATAGAGCCAGACAAAATTAAAATTCAGAAACGAATTTTTAAGAAAAATCGACAGGGGGTGGAGAAATTTTTCAGCGAAATTGAAAAGTTTGAAATCATTCTAGAAAAATTACTTTCGATTGCGGGGGCCAATTACAATCATTTTTAGTGAGCAGACACACCCCCTAAATCCTATGAAGTATCGAGAAAAAATCCCAGTAGGTGGACAAATTTTTCGACAAAATTAAATTTCAAATCGTTCTGGAAAAATTATTTTTGTTTGCGGGGGTCAATTACAATCATTTCTGGTGAACACACATATCCCCGAAATCCTACGTATTTTCGAGAAAAAAAATTCATTACCGGAAATATAATGTGTGGCCAGACTTATTGATCCAAAATTTCATGCCTGTGTTTGAAAAATCATAACTTGTGGACGGATTGAGAGATTTTAATAATTCAAAATTCAAATAATGCGTATTAATGGAGCTCTAGAGCCTCAGAAAAATAGGCTGAAAAAATACATTGGATGTAAAGTCTACTCGTATACCTCGTCTGTGGTGAGAACTATTATCACGCGCACACATCTGTACGCAGATTGCCATTCTACAGACGCAACTTTAAACGTTAATAACTTTTTAACTAAGCCTCAATCAACAAATTGGTATTCTTGATATTCGTCTTATTTTAGCCACCAGAATCTCAACACCCTGTATAATTAGCAATTGAAAAAAGAAAATAATTAAGTCCAAAGAAGGGATTGTACCTAGCGTCAAAAAGCTTCCAACGGTTTCAAAGTTAGAATTTTTATCGTTCCACCAATTACGTCATTGAAAACATCGTCGGTACTTAAAAATTTATCGTGCTCTACGTGCTTTCCACTGATTGACTTTGTTTAACTTTTTTCAATTCATGTGTGTATCTGCTTAGTGTAGAAACATTGAACAGTGTACAGAACACTCACATATTAAAAAAATGCATAAAAAATCGACAATCTAATACACAGAAAATGACGAAAAAATCGGTTTTTAATTTCTCTAATCATGACGCATATTTATTGTAAAAATATAGAAGTAGTTCAGCAACTGCTTCGATATTTAATCGACATTTTTCTACAATTTTTGCGGTGTATTTATTTTTTATAATCTGGGTTTTCAATTTAAATATCTGAAAAAATTCCACAGTGTGTGTCTCGGTATCCGAAATGTCTTTGAATTTTGTCATATTTTTGTATGTAATAAAACAAGAGAAATTCAGCAAAAACATGATTTTCTTTGTCCCCCCTTTACCATCACCAAGTCAAGATTTCAGGTTAAAAATTGACACAAAGTGTCTTCTTAGGATAAGCACGTTCAATTTGGGAACACTTTTAAAACTCTTTTAAATGGATTCGTAAACAAATTTCTATTACCTACAAGGTGCCCCACTTAACTGTCGCTACAATTTTTCGAGCATTTCCGACTGTCTACCAGAAAAATGTACCAAACAAAAATTAATTAGTTTCTGGTCAGCTACAAATTGCAATATAAAAACCATCAAAAAATTTTGTTATTCCAAAAAAGTTAAGGTCACCATATTTTTAAATGACATTGTATATTTTTTACTTCACATCATTGTAGCTTGTGTCAAGAAAACTTCAACGACCTTATACAAATAAAAGATTCGTAATAATTTCTTTCTTTCCGCTCCAAAATTGTTCTTTCTCGAAAAATTAATAGAATGTTTTTCTTAGACAGTATGGCTGATTCGAGGAATAGAATTGTTCTCCTACGTTGATTAATGCACCGAAAGATTACGCTACGATTACGTCATACACCTGTTTCTTGTACACCGTTGTTTTTTTTTTACGATAAGGGGGGATTTCGAAGTAACGTGTCCAAGCATTAATCATACGAGTACATCTGCTGGACCTGAGGGTTACGAGGTCAGGCACTTTGCCATTAACCGCTTGTGTCCGGTACACGGAGCAACTGTACGTTATATATTCCGTCGATGTTTGTTCGTTTATCTGCCTCTGGCATCTATTACATCGTGCTAAAGCGCACGACAAAATTAACACGCTGCACATTCTCACCGCCGCCACATCGACGAAGCGAATTTTTAGACACGCGCGCTCGGCCACTCGACAGTGTAATTAATTTTCGACAGATTTATAACGATCGATACACCTTCCAACGAAGCATAATTGATTCGAGCCTTTTTTTAAGTATTCTCTAAATTATTTAAAACTCGTCGATGGAATCGGTGAAACTCCAAATATTTGTAAAGCCACTGCTGCTACGCAATTATCGTTTTCGTTTCTATTTGGTTCATTCTCAAAGTACGATGTTCTCTGATTACTATGTTATACCTACGTAAAATCCGTAGCTAGCGAAATTTCGAAATATCGAACAAAGTTAATTTCACGACAATGCTATTTTAATGTTTACAGGTTTTAAAGTAGATCCTCGAATTCGAGAATTTCACTCTGCTGTCGAACGATGGATAAACGTTTCCAATGCATTTTCATTCGAGGGCCAGTTCGTAATATCTTTGCGATTCCCTCCGGGACGTATCAAACAGCAGGGTAAGAAGCTCGTTGGGTAATTCAAGCCTAGTATAGTAAGTAGATGTAAACAGATGGAAACCGCCAAGGGGAGAAGAAATTCCACCGAAGTGGAGTGCACTTTCATGTATCAGACCTGTTTACACTTTTGCCTGAAAGGACATCGTGCTGATAGATCTTCTTCGATAGGGATCGTCAAGCGAAGCTTCCAATTCATTTTCGTCAATTACGAGAATAGAAGTTTCGAACGATTGATAACCGCAATGACAATATATCTCCAGCTGTTCCAATGTAACAAAGCTTCAAAGAAACTTTCTATTTAATTCCGTGATCGATACGGGAGCTACAAAATTTATGTAACCGCTAAGTGCATTGAAACGTATCCATTTTTTAACTAATTTCGTGCTACCGTAAGATAAATAACGTATCTTTATGAATTTAATCCTGTATAATCAAAATTTTGTTTGGCTTTTAAACAAAATTATACAGTACGAGCAGCGATAAATATTTAGAAAGTAACTTTTGATAAACACGAACTATAACTTGGTGTAAGAAATTATAAAACATAAATAATAAGTATGTGCCTTTTGATTCATGCTAAGTTACAGAGGGTTACTCTTATTTTCATAGGAAAACATTTAATTTCAAAAATATAAATTTTTCTACCTTTATAAAAATGCTGCCAATGGATTGGCGAAGTCTGCCTGATAAAAATGAGTCCAAACACGATATGAATTGAAAGAGTTTTTCAGTAATCAATCCAAATATGCAGAGGGCACAGGGGAGTATTTCGCTTGCTCCACCTATCCCCACTTTCGTCGTACGAAATATCGTCATTTCTCTCTGTATAGACTTTAAATTAGAGTAGGGAACTAATCAGACCCGCATTCTTTTCGCTAGTCAACTTTTCACGGACACCCAGTATAATAATTGTTAAAGAAAGCTTTTAAGCAACTTGAGATTAGTCTTTTTTATGTAGTGTTTGGACTCATTTTTATCGGAAGAACTTCAAGAATCCTTCGGTAGCATTTTTATGAGGGTAAATTGAAAAAAAAATTATGGAAATTTATATTTTTACAATTAAATATTTTATCATATTATATGAGTATTGCTTTGAAGTATGTGATCTCATATTTGGTACGCTATATTTCTTAAGAGATTCAAGTTATGCCGAGATTAAGATTTTGAGTGGTGGGGTTGTGTTGTACTACGATTATTGTATAAACGTTATTTTCAATTTTATGGATACGATTCAGTTTACACAAAATAATGTGTGAACGAGTAAAACTTCAAATAAAATGGTAACATAATAATTTGCGAAATCAATTCGTATCACGTGAATTGTATTTCATTTTATAGCTGCCATAGAGACCATATTTGATTAAATTTCGTCACCGAAATTGTATTTTCAAAACTCAGTAGTTGTTTTAATCAATTGAATAAATTAATATACCTTTCTTTGTTTGTAAAACTTATTTATAAGATTTATAATTTCTTATATTGTATCTCCAATATAAAAAAATTAATTTGTATCATATATTGTACTTACAATAAAAGAAATGTATATTGATTTATTTAATTATTTCCTACACAAAGAAAAAATAAAAGTATCTTTATATTATACGTGAACAGAATATTTGACGAAAGTGAAAGAAAAACTTGCTATTTTTTTAATTATTATGCTATTCGTTCGTCAGTGTCACGCATTGTTTCCGTGCAGCAATAAAAGCTCGTGTACGGGACGAATTACGAAAACTCGTGTGGGTCTGTCTCTCTGGAATTTCTTTTCATCTCCATTTCGGGAACCGTTTCGCGGACACATTTATCGTCAGACTGATAATAACGCTAAACTGTACAAATTGATACTAATTCAACCTTTGAAACGGTGAGGTTTTAAGCGCGGAAACAAAAGAGACCGGTCTTTTCTTTTTTCACTGTTTAGAATTGTCGAGTAACGTGATTCACTGCATCAAAAAAAAAAGAGTTCTGGATTCTGGAGAGTGAATGACAAACAATGACAACGATTTATTTTTTTATCTGACAACTGTAGTCGTTCATATACAGGGGGTTCGGACACCCTTGGGAAAAATTGTAATGGGAGATTCTAGGAGCCAAAATAGGGCGAAAATCAAGAATACCAATTTCTTCATCGAGGCTTCGTTAAAAAGTTATTAACGTTTAAAGTTGCGCCAGTACTGAATTTTTTTCTCGAAAGTGGATAGGATTTCGGGAGTATGTCTAATAACAAAAAATTATTATCATTGACCCTTGCAAACAAAAATAATTTTTTCAGAACGATTTGAAATTTTTTTTTTCGTCGAAAGGCATCGATTTTTCTTAAAAATTTGTTTTTCAAATGTAACTAATTTCTTTAACACTGTACGGAAAAGTTATCTACTACTTTTTTGTAGGTATCCATGAGCTCTTCCATGCTAAATTTCAATGAGATACGTTCGCTATTGTTAGAGTTATGGCACTTTGAAAATTGGACCAGTTTTATGGGAGTTTTCTTACTTTGCAGAGTCAAGGAACAACTTTTTCAATATTGTTAGAATTTCTACATATTCTTCGCCAAAATACGCGTCGTTTGCATTTTGAAACATGAAAATCCTTCAATCCGTTCAGAAGTTATGATGTTTTAAACATACGCATTTTTGGGATAACATTTCTGGCCACAGATTATATTTCCAGTAATCAATTATTTTCTCGAAAGTGCGCAGAATTTCGGGTGCATGTCTATTCACCAAAAATGATTGTAATTTACCCCTGCAAACGAAAATAATTTTTTCAGAACGATTTGGAACACATGAAATTTTAGAGGAATCATTCATTCATGATCAGACATTATATTTTTGGTAGCGAATTTTTTTCTCGAATCTGAGTAAGATTTCATGGATATGTGTATTCACCAAAAATGATGGTAATTGAGCTCTGCAACCGAAAATAATTTTTTGAGAAGGATTTGAAATTTTTTAATTTAATTTTTTAATAACTTTTTAACGAATCCTTAGTAAAGAAATTGATATTCTTGATTTTCGTCTTATTTTGGCCTCTAGAATCTCCCATTAAAATTTTTCCCAGGGGTGACCAAACACCCTGTAAATGAATGAAAATTCGATCTTGAATAATTTCATAAAAACGCTGTATTATTTACAAATTTATAAAAATTCAAATCAAGTCATGTTAAGTACAATTTACAGAAAGTATTGGGTTGGCAAAATGTTAACGAGCGTGCATAAATTTTAATTTTAACAAATACAGTCCGCAGGTCGAGTGGAAAAACTTCAGTTCCCAACAGTGTGACTGATTGAACGAATAGAGATGCGCATAATAAAGGCAAAGGTGTTCAAATGCAGAGAAACTTCAACCTACGCTGAAGGAAGTGATTTATCGTGCAAGGAGATGTTTCAAAACTTCTGCAACAATAATAATCACACAATCGTTGCGAATGACGTGGCACATGGGTCGCGATAATTACTCGTGAAAACAGACGACAGTGGACTGGTTCAAATAAACGATATTCGAGCACGATATCGCGACAACTGGTAGCAACGCGGGCGGTATAAGCGACGAAATCGTTGGCCCCGTGACCTTTACGAATTTTCCGCAGAAATAATTGAATTTAAAAATAAATGTTTCTGGCGCCCGTTCCGCCGACAGCAACAAATTTCATCGTTCCGAAGGGTTGGGTAGAAATAATTCAGCGAGAGAATTTTTGCCGTGGAAAATGTATTTCGCGGGAGAACGTCTCCAGTTTCCGGGCGAGAGGATGGTCGAAATATTTTTTGCCACTGGCTGGAAACACTCGTCGTTCGAAAGAGCTGAAAATTTCTCGCGTCGTTTCAGCGAACTACGCGTTAAATAGAATAATAATTATAACGGAGGCCGGCGTATCCTAAAAATTCGCAACTGGGTCATTTCATGCTGAACTGCACGATTTTCGGAGTAACATTTTGGTTTCAGTTTAAATTTATTTCGTAGTCTACAACAATGTTTAATTCAGACGTTTAAAATAACTGTTGAATTTTGTTTGGGAAAAATAACAGAAATTTCCCAAAAAAGATATTTATTTTTGATTATTTTAGTTACGAATATATTTAACGCGAGCAGAAAGTAAATTATTTAGGCATGTATTCTCGTGAGCAAAGAAAAGGAAAATGTATGAAACAGAGAATAATATAAAAGTCTAAATATATGACTGTAATTTACTTATGTTAATAATAATTGATAATAACCGAGTGTAACCGGAACAAATTTTTCACCGCCGATAATAGTTACTGTAGCCAAAAAAGGAATTTAATGATTCATAATTGGTAACTACAATCATTTAATTACAGATATTAATCCTTGTATCATAATTTTCAACTGTACGACTGTCGTTTGTTTTATTAAATTTTTAATTCTACTATTCACTCGACATATTTATTTTTCTTTTTTGCTTCTTTGGTTAATATTGCTTATTTTTTAAAAACAGCTCAAAACTTATAGTTGAAACATTTGTTAACATTTGGTAAAGACCAACAAAGTCATCATTCTAAATTTACCGTATTGACAAGCCCAACCTTGACTATTTGTAATTTGTTTGTGTCATGGTCTTTACTAAAATTTTAACACATTTCAAAGTATTTGTATTTTAAGAATAATTCTCTTTTCAACTGCTTGAAATATAATGCTAATTAGTGCCCAATAAATCAATTTCTCTCTAATATTTATAAGTACAATTTCATCTTTATATTTACACGTTATACTTTATATTTATTTAGAAGATGTCATAGAATACACGAATCGAAACACTAATAATAAAAGTAGATTGTTAATATTATTGATTGAGTAACACTCAATTTTCAAAACATTCAGACTCACTTCCGAACACGGTTTAAACCAAATAACTGTTATAAGACATCCTATAATTTATTTCAGTAACAGTAGTTAAGATCCTCCGGAATAAAATATTTAACACATCTTCCTTAACACGTCTTCCGTGAAACATACAAACGGATTTCAATCTTAATTTACTGAAACTAACGATGTGATTATTATCGTTCAAGAGAAAAGAAAAATACGTGTATGTAAGTTAAATGTGAATGAACGCCGAAACGTTACTCCGAGTGTCCGATTTAGCATGAAATGACCCGGTCGAAATGTTCGAACCGGTAAAATGGCGCGCGATCACGAAATGCACGCGCATAAAAATCAATGAGCGAACGGTCGTTGAAACAACGGTACAACTTGCTAACAAGACGCTCGCGCGCCGTTTCGATGTTAAGCAAATATTATTTTCCAAGCGACACGCACCTAACCGTCGAAGGGTAGTTAACGAACAGCCGGGTATTACTCAAATATTGCCTCGTAAATGTTCCTATAGCACCGGACGCGAGCGGTAAAATGGCAAAGTGCCTGGCCTCCTAACCTCTAGACCCGCGGAGATGGTACCTGAGAGATCGTTCGCGTGAGTCCAGGCTCTTTCGAAGGCTTCCTTTTTCCGTTACGCGTAATACGCGAGCACGACGACGCCGCTACGCGCCTCCGTACCCGGACGAAGCGATTAAAACGGCGCTTTTAACGTGCGAAATCTTTGTCGTCGACGTCTTAACGTCCCAATAATAAGCGGCTGAAAAATCGCACGGTTAACTGTGATTCCAGCACCTGCTTCCCGCCCCACCCTCCGACGACACAACCGGTTCCCAGTATCTGCGAAAGGGTTCCAATATATTCGCGAATGACCAAGGTATCACGACAAGATACAGCGAGCAACGAAAATATTCGAACACTAGAGTACACGGGAGACGCCATTTTGATTCTTTCAAAGGTAACGACACAACGTAAGCTCGATCGATATTCTGAAAATTTGATTTTTGTTGAGGAATTCGAAAGCTATATAGCTTTGTTACTCGGTGTATGGATTTATATATTATAGATAGAGTCGCAATTTTGATTCCATTCAAGATATTCACAACAATGTAACTTACAAGCTTAATCACTATTCTGAAAATTTGACCTTTATTTAGGATTTCGAAAGCTATATAGCTTTGTTACTCGATGTATGGATTTATATATTACAGGTAGGGCCGCAATTTTGATTCTATTGAAGATATTCACGACAACGTAACTCACAAGCTTGATCAATGCTCTGCATATTTTATTTTCGTTGAGGAATTTGAAAGCTATATAACAGGGTGTACGGCCACCTTTGGAAAAAATTTTAATGAGAGATTCTATGGGCCAAAATAAGACGAAAATAAAAAATACCAATTTATTGATTGAGGCTTCGTTAAAAAGTTATTACAAAAATTAGTAATAAAATTTGCCCACCTACACGAATTTTTTTCTCGAAAGTGCGTAGGATTTCGACAATATGACTATTCACGAAAAATGATTGTAATTGACCTCCGCAACCAAAAATAATTTTTCCAGAATGATTTCAAATTTTTCAATTTCGCTGAAAAATTTCATCATCTACCTCCTGTCGATTTTTTTTTAAAATTCGTTTTTGACTTTTAATAAATTTGTTTGACACTGCACGAAAATATTGTTTAATACTTTTTTGTAGGTATCCATGAGTTCTGCTTCCAACTAAATTTCAATGAAATCCATTCACTATTGTAGGAACTATGAACGTTTGAAAGTTGTACCATTTTTATGAGGTTTTTCTCACTTTACGGAGTTAAGGAACAACTTTTCGAACATTATTGAATTTCTAAATATCCTTCGCTAAAATACGCGTCGTTTGCATTTTGAAACATTAGAATCCTTCAATCCGTTCAGGAGTTATGATGTTTTAAACATACGCATGAAATTTTGGGGCAACATGTCTGGCCACACATTATATTTTCGGTAATGAATTTTTTTCTCGAAAGTGCGTAGGTTTTCGGGGATTTGTGAATTTACTAAAAATGATTGTAATTGATCCCCGTAACCAAAAATAATTTTTTCAGAATGATTGGAAATTTTTTAATTTCGTCGACAAATTGTACAGTCGGTATGGAACTTTAAACGTTAATAACGTTTTAAGGAAACCTCAATCAACAAATTGGTATTCTTGATTTTCGTCTTATTTTGTCTTCTAGAATTTCCCATTAAAATTTTTCCCAGAGGTGACCGAACGCTCTGTATAGTTTTGTTACTCGGTGTATAGATTTAGAAACAAAGTACACAAAGTGTTCCCTCTAGTACAACATAGGAAGAAGACACTATTAAATTGTCGATATCTCTGTTAAGCTTCATCGTATTGCAGACGAAAGTAAAAAGCACTGAGAATTAGTGAAACAGAGATAAATGATTTATGTTTATTTATACTACAGGTTCTAGAATCATTCAGCAATCAAAGTATGTATTAATGTTACATGAAGTAAAATCTTTACTTTCCCATGAAATATTGTTTTTTGCAACATTATTCATATAAGAAATGCCACTCTGTTAATTTTCACTTGAAATGTTATTTGATATTTGAGATCAATTATAAAACAATACCTTCAATTTCATTTTTTCCCCATCTGTTTGAAACATTGTTTTACACTTTTTTTAAGCTAAGAATTATCTAACAGTGAGATACGTATGGAAAATTTATTTTTTCAGAAACGAGGGACGCTGGTTTTCAAATTCTAAAACATCTTGAGAACGTACGTGCGAATCTAGCAGGCAACGTGTTAAAGTAGAATAACGCGAGGATGTTGAGTAGATTAATCTGCGATCCAATGCACCCTCGATAAATTTCCAGCGAAAGGGTCTTAACCTGAATCTACCCAACAAATTTATAAAGTAACCATTAAAGCAACGCTGCCTCGCGAGTGCAAGATTAAAAATAGTTCGATGTTTATCTGTGGGTCGATCAAATACCTAACACGAAATATTACTTAAGCCAGGGTTCTGGTATATTGAGTGATACAAAATGTGTCACGCGTGTTATGAAAATGAAATGCCATATAAAATTCAAATTTGGCATCTTAATTTGTTGGCATTTATATTATTAATACGCGTGATCACAATTAAACAAAACTAAAAAGTATTGATTGTTGAAGACATCGAGTGCTAGCCTTCAAAGATAGATATAATAGTTGCTAGTCCTGATAAAAGCAATGTCAAGATCAATCGTAACAAACAACAAAAAATTCTTAATTTGTACGAATTATTATGATACCAAAATTATTTAAACAAATAAAAAAGTTCCAAAATCTTCTAATTTTATACTAAATCTCAATGTTCTATGCCGTGACGATGATGACATGTTGCACGATTGATAGATTGAAAGTTCAACGATATTTAACCGGATTTCAATCGCTCAACTTCCAATTTACATAAGTCAAGTAACATGTCACTAGCCGACTACGGTTTCTACAACCAGATGCTTGTATTCAAATTACATCACAAAGTATGTAAATTTAATTAACTATATCGTTTACACTATAAGCATCTACGGTTAATATTTTACATCTACCATTAGAAATATCTATTCTGTCATTCTGTGACAGATTGTTAAAATCGAAGTGATACACTTAGGGCTTTTCGATTGTGAGTTTTATATATAATTAAAATTTGTATTGAATAATAATTGAGACCTCTTTAACCTCATCAGGAACATTTTACTTTGACGAAAATAGTAAAATATTTTATCTCATTTCGATCCGTATTATTGGAAAATTTGATTATGAATATTTAATTTAAATTTGTCCACAATGTTTGTTCTATTTAAAATAATTTAAGTACACGCATGTGCAGGTATGTCTAAAAAGGTTAATGCTAAGTAAAATTTTAGTATAATATATGTATATGGCAACCAACCGTTAAACATTAATTAATTGGTAAGCAACCTGCTATTGAAATCATTAAAATATTCACTTAAAAAAAACAAGTAATTAACTTAGTGTTCGTAACTTGATTAAAAAATTTGAAGATAAAAATAGAATTGTAACATCAAGATAAAACGAAACATAAACACAATGGTATAATTGTAAAATAATAAAAAAGGTGCACACGTTTAAAAATGTACTGTTGGTTATTGCAAACTGAATAAGAAGAATGTGCGCTTGTGCAATAAAACAAGTAGTTTCGTGGTAGTATAAATCGAACGCAATATCTACCTTCTAATGTAAACAATAGAATATTTAATCGCCTCGAAATATCTAAAATAACAAATATTGAATTTTAATTTATTAACGACTGACTTCAAAATTCTGAGTAATCTACGGATAAATAACGAATGAGTTCATTGACTTCACAATAAAATGCTATTATAAGAACGCTACCTAGCAACCTCTTCGGAAGCTACGGATTGTACAACTCAAATTTCTACTATCTTATGTCAATACGAAAACCAATAAACTTGCAACTGTTCTATTATTTATTTTAACGATATTCTATTTCGAATTTAATAATAAAGTTACTGTTCTAATGCAATCGATGCCCCACTATTTCTGTGGAAGTCGATTTTATTAGAGAACTGTTAAGAGGTCTGCCATCGAAAAAATTGGGTGATAAAGTAGTATGGATCTGGAAAGAAGAGTCCTAAAGGAGATTGAAGGTTGTACTGGATCAGACGTTCTAACCAGTCTTCGTAAGGTCTGCAACTAACAAAAATTACGCTCACTGCCCATACTGCCTTTAACTCAAGGCTGTTCTTTCCAGCTCTCTACTTGACAAGAAATTTCATTTTTTAAGAAATCCATTGGGCAGAGTTGGGTAAATTTTATTCTCAATTAACGAATAAAATTTTTAGAGTCGCTCGTAAACTAGCTTTTACTTATTAAAACGTGTAGTTTACTTTGAAATAACACACCGCAGAAAACCGACCATGCAATACACAGAAACTACAAGTGTTAATAAAGAAAAAGTGGCAATTATTTTCGGTCGACAAATGTAAATAATATATGCTCTCCATACTTGGTCTATCTATTGAAAAAGAAATTTTTTTCAAATCTTTGAATATTATTGCATTAAATACAGGCAAAATTGAAAAGAAAAGGTAGATTTATGGTTTTAATGTCCAACAATCTATAATTCCGTGGTACGATAAAAAAACTGCTCTTGTCGCGAACGCACATCGAAAAAAGAACAGCTCGGACACGCACGTACATCGATCGTGATTGGAATAAGGTCGTCTTCTTGGATAAGTCTTTTCAAACACACTTTACGGTTCGCCATATGGTCGCCATACATATATGGGTGATGGGATTTTTCACTAAAGAACTAAAAAAAATGAATTCCTTCGATGAGATGTTAAAGAAAATTAATCTGAATAGAACTTATGATTTTCAACAAAGTTACAAACATAAATACAAATTTTAGGTCGTGTAGTTTGTTATTGTTTAGAAATATTATTTTGGTATTTAATAGTTGATTTTTACAATTCCCATTGTATCATTAACTTGAAAAAATGTAATTCATTTCTTCGATGCAGAAGTCAATAACGATTCAATGTTAATGAATGGACAGATATAAATGATGATAACGATATCTTCAGAAATCAAGTACAAAATATTATTTTTATGGAATGAACATTTAAAGTTAAATTATAGAACAGCATGCTCAATAAGATTAAAAAATATCATGAAGTTTAGTAAACAGTTTTGTAGAAAGAGTTGTACCAATTCCATTTACTATAAGAATTATTAGAGTACAGAGATGGCTACACCTTGGGAATAATGTCACATAGGACACGTGCTTATGTGAATGTTTTCTTTGCTTTTGTGTCTTTAACTTATCGCTGAAGTAGGTCCCACATTTTCTGATACACTCTCGATGTACGATTAATTATGTATTATTATAAATGCACAAATTTTTGAAGACAATATTAACAATGGCTTAAGTAAATAGAGAAAATTGGCACAATTGGCCCAATGTCTTAATAGAAAAAACTATATGAAACCAGTCTGTCTCAGACTGTATCCCAAACACCAATAAATTAATTGAAAATAAGCAACAACAACGAAGCCATTAAATATTATCTTGTATTGTTTTGTTCACAATTTATGTAACAGTTTTTAATAAATATAATTCAAACTACTTTAAAGATTTTTTTCATTTTTAACCAGCTTGTCTTATTTAAGATCGTTACAAAGTCTTATATTTAGTTAAAAAATAATACATGGAACATCTGTTACAAATTAAGATTCATCTGAACCGTTCTTAGTAGAAATGTACTGAATGTTACTTCTTACATACATATATAGAAGTTACTGTCAAATATGCATACTTTTATTTATTTAGATAATATGCAGCGATTCCAGTCGATCAGCTTTTTAAAATTTGTACATTATAAACATTTAGGCCATGGTATTGTTATAAATAAATATATTCACAAGATAAAAAGCTTGAGAATCGCTGCATCTGAAACGTATAACATATAAAGTTTAATTTTTTGCACGAATAAATTCTATATTATTGTAAGATAAATATCAATTGAATAAAATAATCGATTCCACCACTATACCATTTAATTCAAAGCAATTCGTTTTACATTATCTTGCAAAAAAGTGTAGTTGAGTTAGGCGATCAGAGAAAAATTTTCGTCTGATTTCGCAGTAAATGTTTCCAGCAAAGTACGATAAGAATGGATTTTTTAGGAAATAATAATAATTTACTCTACGAGTAACCCCATTAGAGTATACATATAATACAGTATAGTAAAATAAATCAATAAGCATTATAAATAGTATGGTTTATAATATGGTTAACAAGTCTTTTCTTGGCTCGATGAATTTGAAAAAAAGTCCAACGTTATATTGATTCTGGTCCATTTAAAAGTATAAATCGGTGACCTAAAATAAAAATACTAAAATAAAGTAGATTTAGTGACTCTAAGAGAGGATTGCATCTTATTAAATAATAATTCCATGCTATCTAATAATAAAATGACGTTAAAATTTGGATAACTTTCAATGTATTAGGTCGTCCCATATATTCGTAACGAGTTTTGTACTACAATTTAAAGCAATAACAGAAACTATTATATCTTTGATACAAAACTCCTTTGATTTGTTATTAAAATGTAGTTCAACGCTTTTCATTAAAACGTTCACATTTTCAAATTGTTTACCCATTAATAAACCTGGAGATTGATGTATTTTATTTCTTCTAAGGTTCAATGCTAACAAAAATATTCAAGCATGATCAACAAAATTTCGTCCCATGAGCCAATGCGGATTCTAAACTTCGAGCTTTGACACGATATCTACTTGTTTCAAATTTCCATGAATTGTTGATATATTTAAAATTTCAGAAATCAACAAATTCAATTGAATGATCAGAAAATGACAAATTTTATCCTCGTAAATTTCAGAATATCGAGCGCCACGAAGTTATGGGACGACCTAATATAACGCAAACGGAACTGAATGTCCGCGGGAAGGCAACGTTTGTAAATCAGTGGCGGGTCTGGTGGTTCACGGAGATCGGAATTTTTCCACGGTTCGTCGAATTCGCGCCGCGGCGAACGTCCCCGGGGCGAACGTTATCCTTCCAGCCGAACGCGCCGCGTGCTTCAAAGAGAACGGTGAGACAGCACGTGGTGGGTACTCGCGGATCACCGAAGTAACGGTGTCCGGTAACCGCGTCAGAGCTGGTGCTAGCGGTACTCGAAAGCGTTCCGTTACTCGACCGACAGATCCGCTAACGCGACTTGCTCTCCCTCTCTCCCTCTTTTTTTTCTCCTCTTCTCTTCGCCGACACATTCTCTGCCCCTTTTCCTCCGCCGTGGGATGAGAAGCGTGCACGAAAAGCGCCGGCGTATCGGGCCGTTCCGTCTCGCTGTAGAACTCGCGAGTAGTAAGTAATGGTCCTTCATTACGCGATGCGACCGACCCGCCGTTCGACCACAGAGGCCCGACCTCGACCGTCTCTCCTCTCTCCGTCGCTAACTCAACTTTGATTTATGGACCCCGTGAGTACGGGCCACGCTCGTGCTGGACGAGCCGATCGTTCGCGTACCGATCGGTCTTCTTGTCCGTCTCCCGGTGCCCCGTTCGATGGCGGTGACCAAGGCCGAGCGCAGATGGGCACAGTTCGAGCACACTTTAGTACCCCCAGAAATTATAGGAGGCGCTGTTACACGTCATCGCTCAAACAATGGCGGTCCATCTATTAGTTTGGCAACTAAGTAATTGCGGATTTTTTGAATAAAATAAACGACGACTTTTTCATGGAACGAAATAACTTTATTTAGTAACGTATTGTCGATTTTTAACAATGATTTGCCATCTTTCAGGTAACATCATAATTCCACGTTCATAAAAGTTCTGGTTTTTATCGGCAATAAACCAAGTGTGATTTGATGTCATCATTGTTTGGACTTCCAAACACTGTCATTATCGAACAGCTTAGGACATTCTTTATTCGTATTCCTTTTAAATATTAGAACATACCGGATTTGAACTTTTACCACCTTACTGCCTCACTCGACAATAGGAAATTGACATACACTAAAGCCATTTACGCGCCGCACGCATTCATTAGTTTTCAAGGGGTATTTTGGGCCCAGATACCTGCACCCTTGGCATCACGGCAGTCTACCCTCATTACAGTGGGTGGAACTTAAAGTGTTGGAAGGACTGAGCCATACGGGATGGGCCAGCTCCGACATGTCACTCAAGACACCTCCCATAATTGAATTTTGTATTTAAACAAGGACCGAATAAGACGAGTTCAGAATACAGCAGCAAGATTTAAAGGATTGGATTCAGATTTTCAAGAACTTGCACAAAATTGAACCGTGTACATATCAGGACTGAACATTTTCTGTTAACACGTTTTATCTTTATATATTCAAATTGTTAATAAATTATTGTGTTGACAAATAGGTGTTGTTATATTTTCTATTTGCTAAATAATCGGCTTCACGAACTTTGTGAGAACCAACAATCATCAAGGTTAGGACTATATGGTGGATGTGGCAACACATCCCAACCAAGCTCCAATAATTTTTGTCGAGAGGCCAAAGACGTGTGTAGCCTTGTACTGTCATGTTGGAACACAATACCTTTACGATTTACCAATTCTAGTCGCTTTTCTTGAATTGCATTATTCAGTTTGGTTAGTTGTTGAACGTACACATCTAAGTTAATCGTTTGGTTGCGTGGTAAAAGTTCAAAGTCGACGATTCCTTTGTAATCCCACCAAACTGATAACACAATCTTCTTTACATGAATATCAACTTTGGTTGTCGTTTGAGCTGGTTCATCTTGCTTGCTCCACAATCTTCTTCGATCGATATTGTTGTAAATAAACCATTTTTCATCCCCAGTTATCAATCCTTATCAGTCCACTTTCGTTACGTTACTATTTATGTAGGTCTTAATTAATGTAAATTCAAATACAGTATAGCAGTGTGTTTCATCATTTTTTGAACCATGCCCCACTTTACTCAACACCTGGTAAATTTTTATGCTCTCTTGTCGCATGTAAGTATGATAGTCTAGCGTTTCTCAACCTATTGTCCGCGTTAAGTTTTTGATGACCCCAGAAATAATAATTTGAAAGATACTTAGAAAGACTCAGTAATTGGAGTCTCTGTTACAAATCGAAATTCGTCTAAATCGTTCTTAATAAATATATACTCAATGTTACCTTTTAGAAATCACTTTTAAATGTATATAATTTTCTTTACTTATATCATATGATTCAAATGTAAGACGCTCGCTTTAAATCTTGTCCGTGATAGGCAAAAGGTTAAGAACCGTACTTATACTAGGTTATAACTGAACTTATACTTTTGTCCAATCTGCGAACAGCATTTTTCTCGAAAAGGTTAATAATTCGTTTTGTGTAAATGTTGCGAAACTATTTTTTTTTTTATGAAAGGAAACACAATAGCTCTAATTATGATAATAAAAGAGTCAAATTGAACCGAACTTATCATTTTGGATAGCAGTGTATTTGAGGGCACGTAAAATATTCAATTATTGAGTACAAAACCGGATATTAATTTAAATCATAACAAATATAATGGACAAAGCAAGCAATGAAGGAAATTCTTCTTTTAAAGAGTGTATGTATGAATGTGAATAAGTATTTATGTGAAAAGGAAAATGAAACTCGAATGTCGCATTCCACATTATCGGAAAAATTAGTTGAAAATTTTGAGGAAATATAGAGACTGTGCTGTATGTTTCATTCGAGAAATTAAGGGAAGAGAAGAAAACATGTATTGGGACATTCGTATTGGAGATTATATCGAAAGATATCGTACGTTTGAAAACTTTAAAATGTAATTGTTTCCATCAAATATGTATAGCACACGTCGTTCTTTCTAAGTTGAATCAACTATTGAGTTAACGGTAATATAGAACCTTGTTAATATAAACATATTATGGTGGTAATATAGTGTAAAAGTACTTTCGTCATTTTCGATTTTTTTAATGAAATGGAATTAAATTCTTAATAAAAAAAACATTAAGGTATACATGACTCATAACTAATATTTACCAAAAAACTAACGAACAAAATTTTGATATTATAATACGAATACTTCGAAGAACGATAGTTTAGTTTGTTTCTTACAATGTTGAGGTAATTGTGTGTGCTTATCAACAAACTCGAGAGTACGTGAACATGACATACATTTCATTACGAGGTATTTCCTCAACAGAGATTCAACTACTTATCGTAATAAAGAAAATGGGATTCGCAAATGCTGAGAAAGCAAATATGATTATTACGACGAATACTATAAAAATATAATATAGAAAAGTATTATGTTCGTAAGAACTTATCTTGAATAAAATCATCCTTCGCGTTTTACAGTCAAAAAGGTTTCCGAGAAACTTTGAAGAACAGGAAAATTTGTATCGAAAAGTGACGATACAAAATAAATTAAGTTATCGTTCCTAGAAGTGTATCTTATTAGATGATAGCTACATACCACGTGTAATCGAATATATTTTCACTCGGAATTCAAATCTCTTCCGAATGATAGAAAAAATGTGCGTTTTATTTGATAAATCACAAATGATCTTGATATTTCTGTAAAAATATATCCCGTTCCTAAAGTATTTAATTAATGGAAAAAACTAATTGAAAAATCGAACGAAAAAAGAAAAATCATATTATCAGTAAGAGAAAGATTGACTAATCAGATTATGCAATTTACATTGTCATATAATCGGCATCGATGTCATCTACAGTTTTCATTGTGACAACGCCACATTATTACGAACGCTATTGCATAGTTGGTCAATTGTGCATGTCTGTGAGTTTGCCATGGTTTATGGACTTTAAGAGAAAAGGAAGTTTTCATTAACGATTGTTTAAAATACATAACGTCGGTCTTAACGCATTTTAAATTATACTTTCATCTGAATCAACACGATTATCTAAAACTTTCAATTACGTAAAACCATTATTAAAAGTTTCAATTTACTCTTTTGTAAAATGTTCGAGTAAAATATTGTGAGACTACTGTAAATTTACTCAACCACCTCAAAATTTGGACATTGCTTTTATAAAATTTCCATAACGCTTCTAATATCTTTGTAACACTTGTATTTCGGTGTCGCGAAAGCATCGTATCGTTTCGTTCGCGCCATTTTGAACTTCCACAGCAAAAACGAACATGTGCCCAAATTTCGACTGTAATTACAACACTGATGAACAGGAACTGAGAAATCAAGAAACCTACCATCACTGATAATGTTGGATAAGTCTACGAATCAACGAAAGAAGTGAAACACAGGTAATGTCAATCAAATGTTTCTAACAATTAATGCAATTGACTAAGAACGAGCTCTCGATATCTACTGATCGTACTATAAAGTGTTTTTATAATAGAAGATTACCGTTGATTCTTGTCTGAGACCTTTCTGCGAGCGTATAACAATGACGGCTATAGTCAATTGGTCGTTATATGTGCTTCGAAGTAACCTTAACTTCTATGAATTTTCATACGTCTAATTTTAGAGGAATTAAACAAACTACTGATAAAAAATATATATTTACACTGTTTCCTTTGAAAACTATTTTAAAACAAAACGATAATTTTTCTAAATTTTATGATACTCTTGTGGTTAAATTATTAGTATCGAAAATTGGTACCAAGTAACTGTATAATCAATTGGTCGTCATATGTGCTTCGAAGTAACCTTAACTTCTATGAATTTTCATACGTCTAATTTTAGAGGAATTAAACAAACTACTGATAAAAAAATATATATTTACACTGTTTCCTTTGAAAACTATTTAAAAACAAAACGGTAATTTTTCTAAATTTTATGATACCCTTGTAGTTAAATTATTAGTATCGAAAATTGGTGCCATGTAACTAGCGATATTTCTAATTATATAATTGCTTAGACATCATTAATTTATAATTGTACCAGTTTCAACACTAATCATGGTTATTGGAGTCCTTTCATTGAACGTTTTGGCGCCGATGTAGCAATTAGTAATTGCAATAATGGATTCTGAACGTTCCTGATTCCACGAGGAGTGGCTTCGTTGCGTGAGCAGTTTATCGAATAACGTTAAACTGTTTGCAGTATGCTCATGCCGATACGATCCGTTTTTCTATTAAAGTATCATGAGTTCAAATTTTCTGGATTCTATACCGCTAAGCATTTGCATTTCAATCGATTCGAAAACACTGATACATATAAATACGCTTATTTTGTGATACAAGCCATTTTATACATACTGTTCCTCCCACTTGTATTGATACACTATAATGATGATTCGCTATAAATGAAAAGAAACACGTGTATTTTGAATTCTTTTCATTTATTTTTATCAAATGTCCTTTGTACAACTGTGTTACTACTATTCACGAAGCAGTTTCTTCTTTTAATATCAGCGGGTATTTTCATATTTTTTAATAGTAACGCTCAATTACACAACCCATAGAGAGGTGTAATATAAACACTATACCATGGTTTACTTTTATTATTGCCAAATGTTATTTATTATAACTGTGTTACTTCTATTTAAGAATTAGTTTTGTTTTTTCTTTAAATATTAACAGTATACAATATTTATTTATATTATAAATATTCTTATAATATAAACAATATATAATCGGTATAATAAATAGAATTTTTGTGTTAATTATTAAGGACACTATATGTATATGTACATATATGATTGAGTTTAGAATAAAACATTCTATCTTTTTTGTTCTATGAACAATTGCTGTAACTTTTCAAATAAATATAGCAGATGCTTTTTTTTTAAACATTTTTGGAAATTTTTTGAGACTTCAAACATTTTCTTCTCATATGACAAGAACCATTCAATTTTTATTAAAACATTCTTTTTTTATCTCTAACCATTTTCGAATTGACACTTTCGGGGATAAACTTTGAGGGTGGTTTCAATCCTTAAATTTGAGTTACTGCAGCTAAAAAAAATACGTATGTATAACAGAGTATGGTCTCACAGAATAATCCTTTTCTAATAGAAACATTTTTTTATAATAATATAAATGAATTATTACAAGAATTTAATGTGAATAATAATGACATTAAAGTTATATGACAATTCACGTATTTAAAAATAAAAATTACACGATACTATCATTAGAGTGACTACTATCACTGAAATCAAAACTTTCTTTATTAAGTATGTTCCAATCATTCGTTGTATTAGAAAAGAAATAGAAGAAATAGCTTTTTAAGTAAATTACTTATTTATGTTATATATTCGTTTCTAATGATAGATGAATCGTATGGACAACATATGGATCTCAAAATTGTATAAATAGAACAATTATTCATGCTAACTCCGTGCACACAAAACTCATATAATTATCCTTGAAGCATATTGTACATTAATTAGTTTACAAAATTTTATAAGCGATAATATTTTCTCTGTATAATTTTTATTTTGGTTTTCCTTAATATTGTTTTTTTTTTGTACTACAGGGATTTTACTCGTTAATGCATGAATAATGATAATAATATTATATTTGTTATTTTTAATTAAATATAAAATATTATATATGAGAAACGTCAGTGTTTTGTTATCCAAATATTCCTTTAATTTGTATCTCCTTAATAGATTTACTCAACATTCTAAATAAACGTACAATTCTATCTAAACAGCTAAACTACTATTCTCCGAATCATAATAATGTTAAAAGATCTCGTCTGTGAATTGCAAGCAAAACTAACTTTCTTACGATTATTTACAGAAAAATAGAATTCAAACTTTAAATATTATTAAAACGTAATTTATCGGAAAAGTACACCCATCCAAATAATTAATACATTTTCTAAACAAATTTCCCTTTCAAAGCAGAACGATAGTCTCATACGTTGCAATATAAAATTGATAATCCACGTATTCTTCCGACGTGAATCCGCGACGATCGGAACGACTGAAAATTTGTTTTTGTGATCAAGTTTTGTGCAGTAAGGAAAACAAAGAGCTGCTCCAATTCAACAGTATGTCCGCGTTTGTCAAAATTAATTACCCTGTGACCAATTAACAGGCCCGGAATTAATTTCGTTAATTAAACAGTGACGCGGTATCTCGAAACAACCCTCCGGAAACGCAAAACGCGACCGACATTGATCCGTTTGGCGCGGGATGCGCCAAGTAACGGCCGTTCGTTACACGAGCATGGCTGGTTTTACATGCGAAAAGAGAAAAACGACCTCGACCGCCGTCTTTCTCTCGTTGAACCTGCTGGAGTTTCTCGTTCACCGAGCCTTTCTCTTCCCTCTTCGAACGCTATCTCTCAAGATTCACCAGAGACTATGGTCGGGACTGCATACGTACATTTTTCTGCATTCGCGTATTCGAATGCTTCGACGATTTAAATATCGATACAAAATTACTTTGCGAATATATTTTCTACATTATTCGGACTCTTGAGTACAGAAACCTCAACACCACGACTGATAAATGTTGATTTATTAATTTATAATATTTATTGATTTATAAATTTAGTTATTGTGTTGGATGAAGAATAGACCAAACATCGATACGTCATCGTCTGTTAGTCACAAGGCTCGTTAGTCAGTAGGTCTAAGGGTCCTCCTCCCCTATTATTGCTAAAACATATGTATGTCCCCGGGCCTCAGGGCCCAGGGACTCAGAGTTGCACAAGAAGTCTGCGGGTGTTAACGCCTTGTCCAAGAGTCAAATTCCGTTATTCTTCATAGTTGAGTTCGGGGTGAGTTCAACGTCAATTAATAAACTCTTATAATACAAAAGGAGCATTTCTTGACCACCCGGATTCCAACAATTGTACGGAGACCTTATGACAAACACAGTGTGCTTATTATGGAACGATGCGTATAAATAAACTTGCAAGTTTTCAGTATGTAAACAAAGACACTGTAGTACTATCTAGGTTAAACACGAATAAGAACTTATTTAATTTTATTAAATAATAAATAGAATCTTATTTAACAAATGAAAAGTATTTATTTTCTTTTGTTGCATCATTAGTGCTAGAAACATTATTAACAACTTAAAAATGAGTATTTAAATTTAAATACATTATTTGTAAAATACTACAGGGAAAGTTTTAAGTGTAGAAGAAACAATGGAAATGGTAAGTTTCCCTATTCAAGTAGTAGACATACAAAATAAACGAATTTGTCGATTCCAAAATCTTCTTACCGCGACAGTATTTATTTCGATTTAGTAAAAAAAAGTAATGTGTAACATAAATAATCGAATATTAAAAGTCATTAAATCTAATGGTAAAAGTACTATGTAGTTGCTAATAGTATAATTTTTATGCTTTTTGTAATAATTTATTAGAATGTTCTTATTCAAATTTCGTTTATTTTATTATGTTATTAAAACATTTGACTTTTTCTATATCATTTGCATTGCTAATGTTTAACCGTCATAACGTGGGACTGAGTTTTATTAAGAATTTTCTATTAAAATAGATTCAATTAAAAAGATTTTTTTTTAAATAGCCAAGGACATAATATTCAACATTAAAACCATAAGAAAAGAAATAAAACATGTAAATTTCATATATTTTTGGAATATAATGAAAATTATCCTATAATGTTTCCATAGTATCTCAACTTTATTGTTTGAAATACTGTGGAGACATTGTTGTAACTTTCATAGATTTTATCAGTACTATTTTTAAAAATAGAAAAAAACGTTTTAAGCAGATGTTTAGTTTAATGGCAGACATAGTATGGTGGCACGTCTTCGGTTCTAGGTAGAATTTTTTGGTTATTTCAAAGTACTTAATATTTTTTTCTTCAATTGTACAATATATTCTGTTATTCGTTATCTGTTAGAAAGTTGTGATACAATAATATAATGACTTAAATTACAAGGCCATCCAAGATTATTAAAAGTTCTAATTTAAGTTTCAAAATTGTGACCTTGAACGATGATACATGTTACAAAACAATTTGATAAAGCATTATGAAACAGTAATCAAATTTCCGAAGAAAAAATTATCATTGTTATTTCGCCATGAACTGGTACAAAAATATTAGGATAAATGTGATGCGTATAGCACGATTGTTGTTTCTTTAAATATTATCTCCAATCGATACATCGTTTGGCTACAGTTTAACATCTGTATAACAATATCTTTATAATTAAAAACCTAAAAATAAAAACCGTATAAGAAAAATTTGTGTTGCAGTAGAAGAAAATGAAAGCTAAAATACAACAGCCTCTTCACAGCATGTCAGTCTATAGCTGTTCAAGGTCACCATTTTGAACACTTAAATTAAAACGTGAAATAATATTCCTGAAACATCTCGTATATCTCTATCGAAGAAAATAAGCATAATTATAATAATTGTTTGCTTAACGGGTTGATTCCCCATTGTGTACATTTGAAAAAGAAGAAAAAGACGAGTTAATGTAGAATTAACTGGTTTTAAAAAGGTGACGTATAAAATTGTTCATAAAACCTATTTATATGAATTATATGATTTATACAATTACACGGACAGTATTGTGTCTCTTGACGAATAAGAATATTGTGTTTTCTGGTAGTTGGCCCATGAAACTAAACGCATATAATTATCCTGCATCGCCATATTGTAATTCTTGAGAAACAATATTCGCGAAGGAACACCTTACTTTCGCTAATCAAACAAAAAAGGAACAACTAATTGAGACGCCCAATGTTAAATATAACCCTACCGGAAGATCTTGATCGTTTCCTATTCGTACCTGTGCCCGTGATTGGTGGAGACGCGAGCTGTGAGCTGCTTATATCCGGCGGCTGTGGCGTCTGTTGTGTTTGTTGTTGAGGTGTTTGCGATTGCTGCTGTTGCTGCGGACTGTGTGCAGCTACTTGCACGGAACCCGGACTTGCCGCGCTTTCCGCCATTGTTCGTGTTACTTTTTGGCGATCGATTCAGTCTATTTCATTTTTCTCGCTCGAACGTTACTCTGATCACGATTATTCGAGGTGGAGACGATGAACGATTCGGGATCGAACGCGCGTTTCGATCGTCCACCGAACATGAAGAATCTCGAAATAAACTCGTGACCGGCGCGAAATTTTACTAAAAGTCGATCAACGATTCGTAAACACAATTTATAATCCCTAAATGCTTAATTCTTGAATAACTTAATATCTTGATCGATTCCAATAGATTCCTCGCATTGTTTTTAATAAAGTTTCTGTTTGTTATCTTCTTGTTATTGCTGATGATACGTTCCCTCTGTTCGTGCCTCGTCGATATCACGATCAGGCTGTCGTTGCTAATGACCAGCACGCCACGCTTTTACAGCGAGAAAATACCTCGATAGACTCTACGCGATTCTGTCTGACGTCAAAGGACGTTACGACCGGTTCGGGTTGCAATCCGGATTCCATCTCTTCCGCGAGGGAAATTAAAGATGCACTGCGAGGGGGCTGCTGGGGTATCGGTTCGATCGATCGTCTTGTCGAACAAAGTTTGACGGTTCGATTCGGTTGGCAACGCGACGGGGAACAGACGTTTACTTCCTCCGTAATTGAATCAACAGAGAGCCTGACTTGACGAAAATGCGGGATCGACCAACCAATTTTCGACGACCTTGGTACGTGTTCGACGCACTGTCGGTCGTTGTCAGTCCGCGATCGTTCGTGGGATGAGTACGGTGATCTAGGAAAAGGGTTATGGGGACGTTCGATGACGCTTGACAGAAACTCTGAGAGGAAGATGGATATCGAGCGTTACCCTGACCTACTTGACTCGCGAAGAAGTTCACTGGGTTAGAAAGATCTTTCGATCTTGCACGATAATTCCTATAAACGTGTATCTATCTTCGATCTTCTTGAAAACAGAGAGGAAACGAGAGAAAGAACTTCGAGCGAGAAGCGAAAAATCGCGATAAACGAGGGAAGCTTACGAGGTACAACGATTCATAACGTTTCTCCGTCGATCAGTCGAGAGAAAATAATTAATCTGAGGCACTGTTTATCGCGTCGACCTTACGCGTGAAACGTTCGTCGAAACTCTTCGGCTAGAAGATAGGAAAGAGGAAACGCGTTTCGCGTATGAATAATCAGTCGAGAAGGCATAAAATTTTAGGCACTCTTCACACCTTGTGTTCTCGATGTCCTATCGATGCTCGTGTCGTCGATAGCGAGCGCGTCGAACGAGAGATACCCTGAACACCGGTACCGGGTTAGGCGGTAAATGCTAAAAAAAAACATAAGTAGAAAAAGGGTTAAAAGGCGAGAGGGCAGCGGAGAGTTGAGAAGATTGTGCAAACGGAACGATCGAAAATACTTAGGCACTCGTTTCTCTTATGAATGTGCAAGTTGATATCGACCCCCTTAGGATCTTGGAGCGTTACCCCTAACGGGGGACCACACGAAACGGAATCACGAACGTCCCCGACACGCCAGCAAACACAGGGGAGAAAGGCAGAAGTAGGGTGGACGAGAACGGAAAGACGCCGAGGGGTAGGAGTGGAGCGGCGAGTCGATAGGTCAGTGGGTCTCGTTCAAAGAACGACTCTCTTTGATTCACTCGCGCGTTCGTACGCGCAGCCACGTCGCCCGCCTGCCTCCTAACGCCACACACTTCCTCCACCGGTCGCTGTCCTCCGATGCGTCGATTTAGCTGTACGATTCGATGTCCGACAGGGTAAAAGTAAAAAAAGTAGCAACCGGGAAGGGGGAGCGTCGAGGCGTCGAGTCGATAGGTCAGTAGGTCTCGTTCAGAGAACTGTTCTTCGAGGGAGTCTCGTCCGGTTCACACTCTCGATTTCAACGTTTCTCCTCGTTAATCCGGACGCACTAATCTCACTTATGGGATCTCCGTAGCCACTCGACGGTTCGACGTGTCATCGGAGGCAATTAGTGAACAACACTTTGAGATGTCAGCGGTAGCCGTTGAACGTAGGTTCGTCGATAATTTGTCGAAGCTACCGGAGTTCACTGGGACGAAATGCACGCGTTTATCCGCGACCTTCGTCGCGACTAATTCGGAAGCCGCGGCCTTCGGTCGATATTTCTCGTCGTTCAACACTGTGTCGTGCAAAAGCAGCGTTCACCGTCTCCTGTTCCTTCACATTTCGCCTGGTCTCGAACTGTCCTCCCTTGGTTCCTATCGTCAGGCTTACATCCTACAGGGAAATATCAACGCGCGAAAACGATCACACGATGGTGCCACGGCCGCGAAATCCGGGAGAAGTTCAGTCATCGACCAAACACCTTTTTCCGTGCTCGGGGCGATCGCGAACGGAACCACTGCGTGGAATAATCGCACGCTCCAACGGTATTCCCTCGACATCGATCATTGTTAGGTCTCTCTCCAGGCTCCAGGTACGCACAGTATCCGCCTAATTTCCACACTTTCGAGGATCACGCGTTTCAACTGGGCTCGATAGCACTCGACGACGGAATGTCGGCCATGGATCACACCGTGTTCGTGCACGAAACGAGTCGGGTCACCAGTCGTATCCACTTGGCCTCGTGGGCTTTACGTCACTGTCGTCGTCTCCGTCATCCTGGCTCCGTTGATGCGTGACCGTTCGTTCGTCCGATTCTGGCAGTCACACGACGCGATAACGACGCAAACTACACACAACGTGGCTCACCACACGCGATCGGTACGCGCGTGTATCGCGACGTGAAACGAGGACCTCCTCGATCCTTACGAAAAGGCTCGCGGTGATGTCGTTTCGGAGCCGAACGTCTCGTTTCGGCTATGTACTTCACGGGGAAGCAGTGGCTCGAACTTAAAGCGACCGTCAGCAGATGGCAGTTTGTGTTAGGCCACCGTTTGCTACCACCCCGCCCGGATCACACTGATTCATACACAGCCTTTTCCCCCGCGTCGATCGTACGACGTTTCGACGTCCCTTGCCAAAACGGGACGGCCACCACCGTCTCCTCCGTGTCTTTCGCACTCTCGCCTCTGTTTCACGGCAAATTTTTATGCGATCGCATCCCTGACGGAAATTACCCGAAATATATCAGAATGTTCTACCCCCCGAGGGCAGCGTAACAGGGAGAGTTTCATTGGTTCGACGCGATTCAGGGTTGATGCGCGCACGCGCCGCCACTGCGCGCTCTGGCTACTATCCGTTCGATCCGTTACCAGCCTGTATTCGTCGGCCAGATAGACTGTTCCGTCTCCGAAGCGATAACGTTGCCATCTCGCTTGCTATTACTCTTGCCCTTTCAGCCGTAGCGGACCTGATCCTGGCTAGTTCGATGGACCATTCTTCGATACCAGATCATCTTTCGGTAATCGCGACGGTACAAAGGCCCGAGGCTCGATAAGGGACGGAAATATACGGGTTGTCTCACATCGGGAAGGGCCGTGTCCCTTTAAGGTGAGGTTCGATCTGCTAAAATATATTTGTAACGGCTCGGTGTGTGTTTTTCGCTCGGCTCCGAATCTGGATCGCTGTTACGGTGTCGATACTGTAGGTCGCCGCGTTCGTCAATTTCCATAACGCACCACGGATCATTCGCTGGGTCTTTTTCGACCCAGATAATACTTATCTTTCATTCGTTCTTTCCCCATTTTTTAAAACGTTAATGTTTCATTGGTGTTTTAAGAACGAGGGTTTAATGAAATATGTTTTCTTTTGTTAAAATTAAAAATTATTTACAGCAAAACTAAGATCATTGTGTCTTCTAACAAGTGGGCAAAACAAATATTCTACATTGTTATAGATTAGACGTCTAAATTATAAGTATTGTAAAATGTAAGGTGTGGGTCTAAAGAGACCCAACGATCGTCGTTGGGCCAGCTACTTTAACGACAGCCCTGTGAGTGGTAATACCAATCGTATTGTAAAATCAACGATCGAAATATAAGTTTAGTTGATTCTATTTATTTTCTATTACTTATATCTAGTCAGAATATTACTCGATAAATGTAGCAGTAACTTTTTACAGCAATCGTTTTCTATGTAATAGAAGGATAGGTTGACTTTGAATAATTCATTCAAATATTAACATCATCGTTTCTTCTTTTCAAACGTTCTACGTATCTTTTAATGATTATTCTGATCAATTCAGGCACATTTTTTCTTAAAAATTGAAACGTGAGAGAACATTGCGAACTGTCAAACATCGATTGTTATGAATTCTTGCACAAACGTTCATTGATGCAACCTACATGAAAATTTCAAGAGAAATGCCAATATATGTAAAAAAATAATTTTTTGAACATTTTTCCTAACAATTAACGAACCTTTAAAAACAGTCAAACTTTTATTTGAAACATTTCGTAACATATATTGTGTAGTTACATAGGCATAAATAATATAGGTGGTTCAAATACAAGGGGTAGTTCCTCTTTCAAGGGAGTATTACGCTGTAAGACGCATATTTTTAGATTCTTTTTTATAATTGTTTGTTGAGAAACTAAACAACTTCTTCTGTAATGTATAGGCATGAAACTAAAATATTATATATTGCACGTTCTAGAACATAGTGGAAAAGAACGTTATCTTATGGTTTCCATGATTTCAACCATTTCTTACATTTGAAATAAAAAATGAAAAAAATATTCAATTAGAACGAGTTTCTTTATAGCAGATACTAAAATTAAAGGAATATGTCGATAATTTATAAAAACGACAACACTGAAGGTTTAATTGTCGATTTAACTAAAACAATATAAAAGTCACAAGATAGTATTTGTATATTGTATACGGGTATAAATCAATATAGTTTTGAGAAAAATTCGTTTAAAGTTTGTCACCATCATCGTGGGCTAACAAAATACGAAACAAACAAGCAGTTAATTCGAACACAGAATATTGAATATACGTTCTTCGAAGTTTGAAGCAAAAAGGATTAATGTTTTGGAAGTTTCACAGTAAAATACACTTTGAAGGGGTTATACCATTTTGGAGAATTATAATAGTGATTTTCTTTAAATTAATTGCAATTGAATTCCATGTTCAAAAAATTGAAACTTCTAGTTCATGAATATGCATTGCTTTTAGAGTACAAAATTCATTCTACTTTGACTAAAAATCGATTTTTATTCAAAAGGCTGTAATGATATCGGTGAATCTGAATTTAAAATTAGAAAAGTGAATATATTTTGAAAGAAATCACACAAGTGAGAAACAATGTAATTAGAAACATGTATGCTAAGTTTGATCAAGGTTCTGAAAGTCTTGAAAGAAAACTTTGAATTAATCAGACTTCAAAGAAACTGTCCAAAGTATTGAATCCCATATCAATGTCTAAATTGTTTATTTATTTACCTATTTATTGCCTCAAACCAGTCGTGGTTTATACAGCAAGCAAGTACATACAGTCTGGACGAGTACATGGATTTAAACTTGTAATTAAGTAGCTTGCATTTTAAGTGAATCTATCTATTTAAAAGTCTTGAAAGATGAATTAAACAGACTCCAAAGAAACTGTCCAAAGTATTGAACCCATATCAATGTCTAAATTATTTATTTATTCACTTATTCATTGCCTCAAACCAGTCGTGGTTTATACATCAAGCGAGTACATAGAGTTTGGACGAGTATATGGATTTAAACTTGTAATTAAGTAGCTTGCATTTTGATTGTATCTATCTATTTAACGCATCACTTTACTATTACTGTTACAGTATAAAAAGTAAATTATCCTTGTCAGGTGATATCCGGGAGTGTGTCCTCGAAACTATCTACTCAGAGTCAAAGAACTCCCTAGAATCTCTAGCAGGCGTAAGGTAAATAAAATCACATGAGCTCGTCGGGTTGTCGCTGTTTGTACGATGGAAACCATTCGAGGTTCTACGGTTGCGTTTCCATTGTGGCCCGAAACAGTGTTAATTGAAAGTTTACTTCGGCGAATCTGATAATTTACTCCTCGATTCCCGTTGGAATTCCCGGGGAACTCGAGGCGTACGCGCATAAGGAAACCCGATTCAGCCGTAACTGAAATTAGCGTCGGCATAAAATGAGATACATTTATTGGTTATAATTATTTGCACGTAACGCGCGAGCCAGCGCTTGTATTCCGTGTTTTATCGTCTCTCGGTGCCATTGAATTTATCGCTACCGTTATACCCCTTTCGACTGGCATCCCCGCCTCTCGTCCGTGTCTGTTTGAGTTAAAGCGCCGCTCGAACCGAGTACAAGCGAAGACTACACCGAACACTCTCCTCGCTCTCTTCGGCCCGATACGAGCCGCTGCATTTTCAGAACGGTACTCCTAACTGTATCTTACATACGCGTATATATGCCTCTTTCTGTTCACCTGTCGGCATCGCGCCTAAGCACCCGCGCATACCGATCAGAAAACAAGGGAAAACGACCGCGTCGATGACCCCGAGACGACGAATCTTATGAGTGGATTCCGATAGATTCCCATGGATTCGGAGGGAACCGACGAACCCTCAATTTCACACGTCGATATGTTGCGTTTTCATTAACGATTCAGGAATTAATGATGGGACGATCGATACACTCCGGGATAAAAAGATAGCACGGATTAAGATTTCTATAATTCTTGCATTGCAACCGAAATTTGTCCCTGCACATTATTTCAGAATAGGTTTGTTAACAGATATACGTAAAATCAAATTGAACTTTATCTACCCATCTAATTTTATTTGAAGGAAATTGTACTTTTTCCAAAATATAGTGGGACAAAATGATAGCACATATACATAAGAGCTTAAAACATTAACTTTATGAACGAGATTTTGTATTTAGTATTTTGTTGCACCTCCTTTAGAGTTAATGACGGCGATCATTCTATTGGGCAAGGATTTATACAGTTTTTTTATACTTTTCTGTGTTAAGTTTTCCCACTCCTCCTGAATACACTGTTTTAAATCCATAACAGTTTTAAATTGCCTACCATTCTTTTATACTGCCCTGGCAAGATTCCCCCAAGAATTTTCAATAATGTTGAGGTCGGGAAATCTTGCTGGCCAGTCTAGAATTTGAATCTCTTTTGAGTAATGTGATTCAAGAGGCATGGAACACCCACTATGTCTAGCAACAAGACGAAGATTGTGTTGAACTCTCTCAAAGTTGTTGATATATGTTTTGTAATAAAGAGACCAAATTATGCTGTCATATTCTAGGATAGCTCTGGTCAAAGCACAATATAGGATTTTGAGTGTATTAGTTTTACTAAAGTATCTCGAAACTCTATGAATAAGTCCCAGAGAGCAGAGACTATGCGAAATAATTTTTTCATAATTAACTTTGAAAGATAACGTTTCTCATAATTCGATAAAGGTGGTTGACAACCAAATTTTAACTAAAAATATATTCTATCACTTGACGGCGGTTGTAACACTGGAAATTTATTTAAACATACGGAGTGAATCACGTGACTTGATCAGCTTAATTTTTTTTGGTACTAGTGCTCCGGTAAAAATGTTTTTCGTTTAGTATCATGGTTTAGAGAGAGTTTTAAGATGAGTTGAGTAAATCTTTTGCTAATCATTTTGTCGTAAACGTTTGTTTATGTTTAAGGGGGTCTCTTAGTAATGAAAAAGTTTAATAGTAAACAAAATTTATTTTTTCGGCATTTTTTTAATGCCTGGAACTTTGAAAATGTGTCTATAAAGGTATTTGATGAAATTATCTCAAGACTATATTTTCAAAATTGACTGACACGATATCACAAGTTCTAATTGATTGATTGATTTGAAATTTATACTAAATCTTCAAGAGATATGTCTTTATAGCTGAAACTAGGGACATTAAGATTTGACGTGTTATTCTTATATTTTTTTTTAATCCCAAAAACGGAAGAACGAGGAAAAATTGATACTTCAACTTTAAAGTATTAGCGATTTTTAAACAAGCGAGATATTAAATTCTTTTTAGTTCGGGCTATAACTGTATGATTACTAAGTATAATACATTTCGATTCCTTCGTTTCAGATGAGCAAAACAGTCGATATGGTGTCAGTCGTGTGGACCTGTTTTTCAAAATAGGTATATGTATAGCTATACGTATCATTATCTAACTCCTACATTTTGTACTGTATTGTATTAAAAAAATTTTTGTGTATCTTCAAAAGATAAATAACAAAGTAAACCAAACTCTGGTATTGAAAAATCTCATGGTTTTTTCGTAAGAAATTGAAAGAATGCTTACTTTTCCGTCTACTTGACTAGAAGACCTCCTTAAATGAAAAACAATGTATTGCTTGTCGAATTCATCTTAACATCTACTGAACGATAAGTATGAACAAAAATAGATTTCTTTATAAAAAAAACTATAGGCCACCTTGAAATTTTTGGAAAAAACAATTATCACAAAATTTAGTTTACTCATCTCAAAGTTCTCCTTAAATTATGTTGTACATGAGAAAAAAACATTTTGAAAAGACCACCAGTAATGGAATAAATTAAATTGATCAAGTTACGCTGTTCACAAAGTAATGCAATAATAAAAACCAATTTTGTTAAATCTGTAAACGTCTTTTTTATAATAGTTTAAAAATTGATTTATCTGTGCTTTTTTCATAAATGAAATAACATAAAGGGGACGCGAAATTGAATATAATTTTCCTATAAATAGTCGTATACCATTTCAGAACTAACGAAACTAGAGACTTCAATGAGTATAAGATTACATACTTTATTTAGATATCACTGTATATTAATAAAAAGTTATTCATTTTAAAGAATTAATATTCTTATCCATCCAATAATAGGGACCTTGAGAATCTTGGTTTTCAAGAAACTGGTGTTTGAAAATACAGGATTGCGTGTATTAGTGTTCGAGTTGGACACTAGTATAAGTAGAAACAGTAAGCAACGAACAGAAGCGTCAGCCAAATCGTATTCAATTGTACATGTATAAAACAATTTTTCAAATTTTCAAACACTATGAACGCACAACAATGAATTACTTCACCAAACTTAATAATTTGTGGAACAAATTTTCGTTACTTGGCAAAACATTAACAAACAGACGTGCAAAGTTTGAAACTAATATGCTGAGTCGCCTCCTCGGAATTTTTCAGTCTCCAAAATTATCAGACACCTTAAAAATCCACGGAATTTACTAAAATCCGTTGTGTTGGCAATTACATTAAAATGCAGTTTTTCTTTTAATTAGGATACATATTCGTATCGACAGATCAATCGAATTCAACATAAATTGCTAACAAATAATATTTACGAGTTTCGTAACCAAGTATTTAGACAATTTTTCACGACTCCATTTTCCAAGTTGCTGTTCGCGCGATACGTTATACGTTCCAGTTAAAGTGAATCGAATTTTCCGAGGCCTGGTTTAGAAAAATTTCATACGCAACCCGTTCGATACCACGCTCTGAAAAATATCACCGTACCGAAATAATCCTTCGCGGCTGATATTTTCTTTATATTCCGCTTTACGACCGATGATATATGTGTACCGTACAAAACAAAGAGCCGGTTAGTCATCGTTCGACGATCACGCCGGAACGGAGACGCGCCGAGTCAGCATCGAAGAAGGTACACAAACGTTGCGTGCAATTAAGGAACAATCGGGTATACATTGGAACGACGATCGGAGATTAAAGTAGACGGTTTAAACCGTTAATCGTTTTTAGAATCCCGCTTCAATGAGCCTCGCCGTGCGATGCAAGGACCAAACCGAGCACGGAAGGGGGAGACGGAGAGAGGCTCGGCTGACACGAGTCAAACAACGTGTAGCGGATCTTCTACGCAGGTACGTAACTACGTACATGCGGGTCGCGTGTAGGGATACTCACGTAATGTAGGCCCGTTGCCGGATGTACCGTAAGACCTTGCTGTTACGTCACTAGAAGCCGTGCGATTAGGAGAAAAAGGATACCAGGCGAGAAGGAAAAGAAGAAAACAGGAACCGTGTCCTCCGGGTACGCGCGTCTACGTTCCAGATTCGCGGAATTCTGTTATGGAAAATCACCATTATAAAAGTTTGTTTTAATATTTAGCTACCCATTTTGGAAATGTGACTATGGATTCCATTACACTCAAGCAAATTTTGTTTTGTCTTAAAAAATGTATGGGATCTCTCTATATAATGCCCAAAACTATTTAAATTTATTTAAACATTTAAATTAAATTAAAATATAAAATACACTTCTAAACAAAATTAAGGGATCAAAAAATTGTTTTCGAAACATTGTCAATATCGCCTTAACTTTTTAAAGACTCAAAATACGACAATTAGCATAGGCTTATTTTAAATCTTGAAGTTTGTTTTAATATTTTTCCTCCATTTAACTCTCCATTTTGGAAATCTAACTATGGACTCTCTCTCAGAACGGCCAAAACTATTTAAATTTATTTAAGCATTTAAATTAAATTAAAAAATAAAATACACTTCTAAACAAAATTAAGGGATCAAAAAATTGTTATCGAAACATTGTCAATATTGCTTTAACTTCTTAAAGACCCAAAATACGACAATTAACATAGGCTTATTTTAAATCTTGAAGTTTGTTTTAATATTTTCCCTCCATTAAACTCTCCATTTTGGAAATCTAACTATGGACTCTCTCTCAGAACGGCCAAAACTATTTAAATTTATTTAAACATTTAAATTAAATTAAAAAATAAAATACACTTGTAAGCAAAATTAAGGGATCAAAAAATTGTTTTCGAAACATTGTCAATATCGCCTTAACTTTTTAAAGACCCAAAATACGACAATTAACATAGGCTTATTTTGAAATTTGAAGTTTGTTTTAATATTTTCCTCCCATTTAACTATCCATTTTGGAAATGTAACAAAGG
Organism: Colletes gigas; assembly: GCF_013123115.1. Taxonomy (NCBI): domain Eukaryota; kingdom Metazoa; phylum Arthropoda; class Insecta; order Hymenoptera; family Colletidae; genus Colletes; species Colletes gigas. The sequence goes on from NW_025106646.1 coordinate 5,945,748, forward strand.
ATTCCATTACACACGAATAAAATTAAGGAATCAAAAAATTTGTATTTTCTTTTGTCTTAAAAAATCTATGGACTCTCTCTTACAACGCTAAAAACTATTTAAATTTATTTAAACATCTAAATTCAATTAAAAAATGAAATACACTTGCGAGAAAAATTGAGGGAACAAAAAATTGTTAACGAAATATTGTCAATATTGTCGTAAACTTTAAATTGCGAACAAAATTAATTGAGGTCGTTTGAATTTATCGAATTTTTTGAAAAATAGAGGAGCTTTAATTTTTTATTCTATTCTTGAATGTGAAAACATTTTTGAGAAATGTCTCTCAACAAACGTCTCAAACGTCTCTCCCTTGTGTAAAAGTAGAAATTTCAAGCTTTAAAATAAGCAAATTAAATTGACTGTCATATGTTTGTCCTTTAAGAAATTATAGCAGCTAAAAATTGACAATGTTTCGATAACAATTTGTTGATCCCTTAATTTTGCTCACGAGTATATTTTACGTTCATGAAATTGGAGTTAGATGTTTAAATAAATTTAAATGACTTTGGTTGTTGTAAGAGGAACTTCTTAGATTTTTTTAAATACAACAAAATACAAAATTTCTTGGACTTCGATTTTTCAAATTATTATTCATTTTAAATTTTTAATTTCAATTCAGTTTTCAATCCTTATTCGAGTAATTGTGTAAAAATTATACGTTTAAATAATTTTAAATGGTCACAATCGTCGTGACGGAAACTTTCAACACAGACTTTCATTTTTAAATCTTAAAAATAATTCTTTATTATAAAATCTTTAAAACCTTAGTTATCATTTCTTATTCGACTATTCATTCTGTAATAATGGTCATTATTTGTTCAACTGTTTATTCTATAACAGTTGCCATTCCTTATTTGGCTATTTGTTTTTCAGCAGTTATATAATTAAACATGCATGTTTAAATAGTTTTAAAACATGTTGGAAAGAAATGGTTCAGTCAATACTTTAAATTTCTCAAATTATTCTTCATTTAACAACTTCAAAATCTTAGTTATCATTCCTCTCAACTCGACTATTCTGTGAAAATCATATAAAGTCATATAAATTTGCTATTTTACTAACTACAGAAAATTTACAAAGAAATACAGAAATACCTCATCAAATTAATACAAAAAACTATAGGGGAAAATAGGGGAAATCCGCATACCCAACATGTTTCTATTAATAAAAATAGCTCAAAATGTTTGAAAGATTTGATGGGTATTATGAAGTCCTTGAATGAAAATGAATATTAACAAATCACATACATTTACTAATTAATATTCCATTATATATTTTGTAGTAATGCTTCACGTTTACTAAATAATGGCAAACATTTATAGTTGTTAATTTCATTTTGTATAAAGAACTTGTTTACCGAACTTTATCAAATCACTGTCCACACGAGTCATTTTCATTTTGTAAAGATTGAAATACGATTCGAAGAATCAGCTAAATATATTAGGTTACAATTTAAAGCAATATTTCAAACATATCATGGAATTTTATGAAAAATTTGACAGAAAATTTGAGAGTTTGACAACTCTCTTTTCTTCTTTTAGCAAAACCATTATATCGTCGCTACAAATCTTCTTTGATTCTTTATTAAAATCTAATTCCTCGCTGTTTTCTTAAAATGTTGACATTTTCAAATTGTTTACCCACTAATGAGTCTGAAGATTGTTGTGTACGCTTCATTTCTTATCCCCAATTATTAAGTGGTTTAGGAAAGGTTTGTTTTGGTCGATCAAGAAAATTGCATTCTATAAGTCAGTGTGGCTTCCATACATCGAACTTTGACACAATATCTGTGAATTGTTGGTGTGTTCAAAATTTTCGAAATCCCCTGAACTATCTTTGTTTGTGTTCTACTAAATTACAAATTTTATCCTCATCAGTTTGAGAATATCGAACGACACGAATTTATGGGACGACCTAATATAATCAAATCCATCTCAACGAGAATCTCGATTATTACACAGTTATAAGAGGTGGGAAAAATCAGAAAACTCTATCTCACGAGCTGAATGTCCTCGGGTTTGTGCAGGCATAGTGCAACCGTTTGAACGTAAAGGACGAGATTCGTCAATATTAAAAGTAACCTGTTATTGAAATAAAGAAAAAAGAAAAAACCATGAAAGAAAGTTTCATGACGAAACGAGACGATCACGAAACCGTCGAATCGAAATCCCGTTCGTTTCGACGAAACTGGCGGACGATGCGTCACACGGTCGCCAGGAGTTTCATCAGAGACGACGGTCATTTCATCACGTACGATGATTGCCAAGGCTTCACGTGAAATCATCAGCCCTTCAAACCTCCCTTCCCACTTTTTTCTTCCCTTCCACGGAACCACCGTCACCGACACGGTCCGCGTCCACGTGTTTCTATCTGCGGTCAGTGCACCTTGCTGCACGAACCGCGGCCATTTACCGAAGGTCCACGTAACGCGACCATGCTTAATAATCTTTTCTCCCAAGGATCGTCGACCTTGCCGGTAGAGATAGAGAAAACGATGGCCAACACCAGGGAGACCGAAAATGGTGGATGCTCCAAGACCGTCGACAATATTTTTCCGTAGCCAAGTTTCCAACAGGATCATTAATCCAATTGTCTGATCCTTGAAAGAACGCTTGCACATTTTATTATACTCTTACGATTACTCGAATCGACCTGATTCATTTCTAATTCGAACGATGGTCGGCAAGAATGCTTCCAAATTTCGTTTCACAAGTCTCAAGTTTCGACCACGCGAAGGAAAGGATCGTCACCATTCTAAGCAATTAACGTATCAAGTTTCTGGGAACATCAGAGAAATAAGAATTGAATCTCTCGTATAAATAGTACGTTGACGTTTTTAAAAAAGTTAGATAGTTTACTCGATCAAATCCTGAATAAATTGCAGTGGGTTAAGTTCCCTTTTGTGGGAACATTTTGAAAATGTGTTGTTTGCATAATTTTGTACTACTGCTAAGTTTGAGATCGTTTGATTATAGCTAGACTGCTGAACATCAGTGTATTTTCAAAAATAATTAATAAAATGTTCAAATTATATTCAACGAAATATTACTGAATATTTTGATAACCCTTGTAGATTATTATTATAATGTGATATTTTTAAAATACTTCTCGGATCATATTGTAAAGACACGATAAGTATCATTTAAAAATGTCATATTTTTAATCATGATATTAAACGAATTATAAAAATTTAAGTTAAATCATATTATTGCGTAGAGTTCATCGAAAGGATGCGAGTTGGCGAAGTATCAGTCGACAGAAATCTTATACTTCATCGAAATTAAATCTGCTTATGCGTGTTACGAGTAACGTTCGCCAAACCTTACAGCAACAATGAAATCACAAAAGGATGCACGTGAGAGCAGACTGTTAATCCTCAGTTTGATATCACGCTATTTGAACGCATGCAAATCCCCCGTGTCGATGACACGCGCTAATGAAATGTTTAGAGAGGATGACAATACGGAAATGAAAAATGCAGAAACAGCAGTTGAACTCGTGTTTTCTTTAGCTGGATTTAAAAGGAAACATGATCTATTCTTTGAAAAGTTACTACATACCTCCGATCTTCTATGTATTACTTATCATTAAATTACTTTTAAATCGGTTGCAAAAATTTTAAAAAAATATTGGAGAACTTTATAAATTATTCTGATAAAATTTATGATTTAATATATTACGAAATTTTGAATCTATGCAAACATAAATAAGTATAGTTTCACCAAGACAATTTAATATTGAATCATTTTTTATACTTTTTATTTAAAAAATTATTTTTCTATAATATAGTGTTCTGTATAATACATACTTGTTGCCTTGTTACATTATCAACTTCGTACACGTATCGATGATTATGAAAGTGATTTAAGTCATATTTCCTTTAGTTTGGAGATATTTAGGTTTTTGATTTTGAATCGATTAGAAAATATTTTGGAATCGTAACATATAATTTTCCATTAAATATTTGTCCTCACAGGATAAAACTTATCTATAGTTGTACAATTTTACAGTTTCAAATAATTTAAACCATTTTCAAAATTAATGATATATATAAAAAATGATCTACACCAATAAAAAAATTTGTAAATTTAATTTCATAAAAACGAATTAAATACTCATTTTTCTTATTCTTAGCATTTTTTTGTAGCAGTAATTACATCTCAGAGTAATTTATCTGTAAAACATGCCGTTAAAATTATTAAATAAACTTTATCAAATTAATATAACTTATATATCATTTCATATCTGAACTACTATCTGATGACATAATTGAAAAATTATTATGCAGATTCTTCGCAAATGACGCATGTATTAAGAAAGAAATGAATTAGACCATTATCAAAATGAATGCTATCTGAATATCATTGAATCTGATAATGACACAACTTCATTATCAATTCAACGTACTCCTGTCTTCACTTTTTTGAAAGACTCAGACTGCTTTCATAATCGCCGACACATATGTTAATAGGTATAACTTGAAGAGGGCTATCCAACCTTGTAGCTTGAAATTTTGTTAGACTGCTTTCGTAATCACTGACACATATATTAGTGGGTATAACTTGAAAAGGACTATGCAACCTTGTGGCTGAAACGTAGAATAAATATGGGCAATTGCAACATCTACATACTTGAATTTATTCAAGTATGTGCGTTAAACAGTTAAGTAACACTATCCTATGTAGTGGACATTCAGAAAAATATTGTTCCTTTGTTATTAAAGTTTTTAAGATATAAATGCAAGACTTGTATAAAATACACTATAATTTTTTGTTCAATTTTAATATACTTAATAATTAAAATGTTTGTATAAAATACACTGTAATTTAAAACAAATTTTTTTTTATAATACATTATAAAAATATTGTATTGAATAACAATAACGATTTTATGATTTTTCACTATGTTGTTTCTAACTGTATGCTGTTCAAGTGTTTTGACATTATTATATAGTTCTGGGTACTACTGTCTCATTTATAGTAGAGGTATTTGAAAATACAACCTGAGTCAAGCTTAGCTTGGATTGTTCAAAGCATATTAAGTATTAGTTTCTTTAAGCAATCATAATTATCCAAGAGAACTTGATTATGTATTCTAACTCAATCATAGTATTATATTTGAATAATAAAATTTGCTTGGACAAGTTTTGGATGAGCTTCGATAAAGTCAAGAATAACTATGATTTAAATAGTTTGGAGTGGTTTGATATTTGAATAGTTTTCTTCCTGGCAAATTAGCAAAAGTTTGAGAATAATTACAAATTTTAAATTTCTTTAAGTTTAACTTGACTTGACTTGGTTTGAAAAAATGATGTTTGTCTTGGTTTGAATTTCAATAGAATTTCGTTTCGTGCAAAAATTATTCTTCCTGTTTCGTGAAATACCCCTGAACGCAAAATATAGAGAAAGAGCATCGGTTTTGGTTGACAACAATACTGGCTATTAATCTATTACGGTTGAAGCCCATCGCGAGTCCATGTCTTGCGTCATTAAACGAATATAGGATTTCAGTTAAAGTGCAATGGCCGCTGCCCTACGTTTGACACCCTCTTAACCCAGTCCTCTCTTTTCACACCTTTTTCCCGTGTTCTAAACGCGACGATTCCGTTCTTGCGTGTCTCGTTGGTTTGGTGGAAAGTCGAGCGTGTCGAGAAGCCATGTCTACACGCAGGTAGATACGAATACTGACAGGACCAGGAAGAACGAAGACGGGGAACGAAGGGAGAAGGTGGAGGCCCTAGGAAGGCTGGAAGAAGGTTCACGGCCGGGTGGTTGCTTTAAATCAGGCAAGTAAGGTGGTTTGACGGGGAAGAGACATCACTCGCCACGTGGTAACTCGAAGGTCATTGTCCTACGGCCGAGCTTTGTCGAGGTGAGTCGGCTCCGCGGAACCGGGTACCTGTTCAAAAGTTCCCGCCGGTTTCGGCGGTCTTTGAATGCTAGATGCCCAGTCTTTTGTTAGTTCACGTTGCCTTCCAAGCGAACGCGCTTCGTAAAAACCTGTGGCACGTTTTGTTTGTTATACAGACTTAGGTTTAACTGTCTACGGATCTTCATACACGACGCTCAAAAGAGGATGTTAGCTCATCGATATCGCCCAAGACTAATCTCGAGCGTCTCGATTCGTCATCGGCCAACATTTGGTTTCTAACTGCTTAGAACGTGTATATAGACTTCGAAAAATTGCGACTGTTGCTCGAAATCAATTTTAACCCCATATTACAAAATATCGCCCCTTGGGAACTCGATGAAAACAAAGCTCTAACCAATAGTAAAATGAACTTTTAAATAATTCTGGTCACTATACAAAATTTATTTTCCCGGTAGGCTTCTTCGAAAAATGGCGACCGTTGCTTGAAATCAATTTTAATCCCATATTGCAAAATGCCCCCCCTTGGGAACTTGATGAAAACAAAATTCTAACCAATAGTAAAATAAACTTTCAAGTAATCCTGATCACAGTGTAAAAACTTTATTTTGATGGTTGACACGATAAGTCTTATTCCCTCCGAAAAATTCTTAATTTATATTATTTGAAACCCAGTAAATGGAAGTTTTCCAAATTTGTCAAACTTGTAATGTTTTTTTATACAAGTATCTCTTGGCCTTGCTGCTTCGACCACGTGTTAGATTATTAATTAATCGACAATATACATGAAATTCACCCAAAGTCTGTAAATTAAGAATATGTTTAACGTGCGGATCGTTGGGAGAAGCACTCTTGCTTTCGTGGCGTAGCTTCGAACTGTTAAACGTCGAATTTCTAACCAATTACGGCAACCATTATCGCCGGCCAGGGACAGTGGAACGACGCGCGTAGAGAACCCGTCGTGACTGTAAATTTTTTACGAGCGTGAGATAGAAAAGGCAGCGGGCCGTAAGTTTCGGCTGCGTCGAGGACGAACATGCCGAACGAACGAGCGAACGAGCGTGTAGCACCTGCGGTCGACGACCCTTGCGGTGCTATCGAATACCTGCCGACACGACGATCCGCTCGTTTGCTCGCTCGCGATCTCCTCGCTCTTTTGGTGGCCCATTGAAAACTTTAACGGAGAAATCCACAAGTCGATAGAACAGGAAAAGAACAATCGCTCGTCGGTATTTTCATGAAAAAATATTTTTTTGCTTGTAAACGCTTGAAGGTTTTGCTGAATGGTTGGTTAGTAACGATAGTCCATTTAAGGAGAGATTTTATCCAGAGACACGATATATACGAAAAGTAACTGTTAGGTAACTATTATTTATCGAGATACACGATATATACCAAAAGTAATTATTAGGTAATTATTAAGTCGTCCCATAAGTTCTACAAATTGACGAGGATTAAATTTGTATTAGATAAGTAGGAAAAACAAAATTTGTTATATTGTCTTCCATTGAAGTGTTTTTTTATTTTTCTTTTTTTTGAAAAATCACAGCTTTTCATAACTGTAAATGAAAACTAAATTTTATACAACAATCTTCAGGCTTTTTAGTGAACAATTAAATTGTAACAATGACGAACATTTTAATAAAAAACCAAAGTTTTATGGTCGTCCCATAAGTTCTACCAATTGACAAAGATGAAATTTGTATTAGATTAGTTGGTAAAAATAAAATTTGTCGTATCGTCTACCATTGGAGTGCATTTTCATTTTTTTTTTAAATATCAAAGCTTTTCATAATTGTAGATGAAAACTAAATTTTATACAACAATCTTCAGGCTTTTCAGTGAGCAATTAAATTGTAACAATGTCGAACATTTTAATGAAAAACCAAACAAGTTTTATGGTCGTCCCATAAGTTCTACCAATTGACAAAGATGAAATTTGTATTAGATTAGTTGGTAAAAACAAAATTTATCATATCGTCTACTATTGCAGTTGAACTGTTTTTCATTTTTTTGACTGGGCAAATAATTTGAATCTCGAATAATATTGAGAGGAAAAATCAAAGAAGTTTTATAGTGACAATATAATAGCTTCGTCAAAAAGAAGGAGGAGAGAATCGTCAAACGAGAAGAGGTTTACTGATTTACATAAAATTCGATGGTATGTTTACAATATTACTTTAAAAGTGATATTAATGTAATATAAAAGACGTACGATACTGTGGTATTATTTTTCTATAACAGATAGAAAGTAAAATTAATTTTAAAAATTTGGATTTTACTATTAATATATAAATGTTCAAATTCAATATGAATTTAAATTAGAACCAAAAAAATAATGACAATGATAATTTTTATCTGTAACGAATGTTTTAATTCTTGCAAATATAGTAGGTGTTGTCCTTAATACGACGCCTCTCGTCTTAAGTGCAATAATATTATGAACAAAAATCGCATACTAACTTTTGCAGGGGATATTGGAAAAAGATCAACAAAGCTCAAATTCATTGTGATTGTTGTTGTGACAACAATTTTTTGAAGATTTGGAAGCCATTTAAATTTTTTCCATATTTTTGGAAAAAATCAATTTTTATTTTTTGAAAAGGCATTTAAAAACATTAAATTTAAAGACATGAAATTATGGTGTACAACCTTTAAAATGACCCTATAAAAGTTTAGTTCCTCTGCAATATAAAGAAGTTGATTTTTAATACCTAGAAATATACAAGTATGCAAATAAATTGTGCAAGATAAACAAAACGTAATTAAGCAAATATTAAAATAAAGTTACTTAGAAATAAAAGAGTTCTGGCTGCTGCAATATTATTCCTCAAACTACGATACTCAATATGAATAACGTAAATATTCCATGTGGACGTTAAATAAATATACTTCGAAAGCTTTTGATTAAGTAAATCAAAATGGAGGTTATATAAAATCAAAATTGCATGACACTAACGTTTTGGCTCCTGCAATATTATTCTTCAAACTGCGATACTCAATATAAATAACGTAAATATTCCATGTAGATATTAAATAAATACACTTCGAAAGCTTTTGGTCAGGTAAATCAAAATGAAGGTTTGATAAAATCAATATTGCATAACATTCGGCTGCTGGAATATTAGTCTTCAAACTACGATACTCAATATGAATAACGTAAATAATCCATGTAGACGTTAAATAAATATACTTCGAAAGCTTTTGGTCAGGTAAATCAAAATGGAGGTTTTATAAAACCAATATTGCATAACACTAACATTTGACTGCTGGAATATTATTCTTCAAACTACGATACTCAATATAAATAACGTAAATAACCTATGTAGACATTAAATGAATATAGATGCTTCGAAAGCTTTTGACCAAGTACATCAAAATGGAGGTTTTATAAAATCGACATGCTAATCATAGTGTAAATTTAAATAGAAAGAACAATTGACGAAGTAATTAAGGTATGTAGTCTCTTAACAATTTCTTTCATTTTTGTCGTTAACGTTAACACTTTTATAATTTTGTAGACATTAAATGAATATAGATGTTTCGAAAGCTTTTGACTAAGTACATCAAAATGGAGGTTTTATAAAATCGACATGCTAATCATAGTGAAAATTTACATAGAAAGAACAATTGACGAAGTAATTAAGGTATGTAGTCTCTTAACAATTTCTTTCATTTTTGTCGTTAACGTTAACACTTTTATAATTTTGTGTTTTTTTTATATGGAATAATAGTGGAAGATTGGCATAGAAATTCTAAACTGTTCGCGGTTAAAAGTATTCCGAGGAATCGCGTATTTTAACGCGTAAGCAGATCCGGTGAAATCGGATGTGATCCCGGTTGCGCGCATTACCTCCTTAATGCGCGCTTAAGTTGCATCAATTCTGGATTAGAAACCGTTGCACAGTGACACCATCGAAAGCCTCATCCAAACGGCGGGCCTCGAAACGAGTCTTCGATTTTCCCAGCGATTATGGATGCCGAAGTTTTAAATACGACGATGATTGAAATACAGAGTTTGGAACAAAGTTCGACGAAGACGAGGGCTTAAACGGAGGTGGAACTCGAAGCCGCTGAAAGTTGGAGCACTTGGCACGCTGACGTGAATTCAAATTTACGGGAAAGTTCCGGGCCAAGATTTTGCCGCCGTTTGGGGAATTGTCAATCTCACCTCTCGAGATCCCGATCTCAAAATCATATTTGCATTTCGAGAAAATTTGCTTCTCGTCCCACCCGGAGGCAATAATTTTGTTAAGGAATGTTTACCCTAGGACAAGAAGTAAACCTTTGAACGTTTGATCGAACGTTCCTGGCCGACGTACGTATGTACGTGCACGCGGTTCGGTTCATTGAACCCCTACTCGACCTTCTCTTCTCGAGATTCGAGAAGTTGAATTAATATCTAACGAAAACCTTGGAACGTGTCTACCCTTCGTAAGTGAGCTACGATCAAGATTAAATGCACATAGCGGAGACCTCTCGCGTGGCTGAAGTTACGATGATTTAAAGGCAGCGAGAATGCTGGAATGAAAGATTTGTGGAGTGTAGATTACGAAGGGAACGGATAGTTCGTTTTATAGTAAAAATAACTAGATAAGTTGCCGACGATCGAACCGTCGTTATCGAATCGACGTTATACGCAATCCGAACCGACAAATTCGTTCGTCACTTTATTTAACAACGATCTATAACGTTCTATCGGCAATCTAAACAGCGATCTCTTCGATCCACCGACTACAATGGCCGTCTCTTGTTTAGATCGTTGAACCAGTGCTCGACCTTCCCCTAGCTCAAGTTCAGGAACCCGAATTAATCTCCGAGTAAGCGGCTTATTTTCGTCAGGTGAATCACAACGAACACATGACGATCGCACAACAAATACAATGCTAGGTATTAAAAAGAATACGTAAGCAATTGACGACTCGCTCAGTTGCCAATTATACGAATAAGTTACTATGAAATTAACAAAAATTATCTGACAAGGAAAGGTTACCCTGTGGAGTCGTCGATTTTACTCAAATCTTTTAAAAAATATTTATTACATTATTTACAAAGATATTTAACATCTAACTTTTAACATATACAGGGTGTTGCAAATTGTCTAATGTGTAAATAAAAAAAAATTTTGGATCGATTCTTTGATTTTGATTTTTTGGGAGAATCGAACATCTTTATTACATTCAAAAAGATTATTAAGATTTACAATTAACTCAAAGTCGTCAAATTGTTTAAACGTGCAAATCCAGTTCAAAAAATTTGTGAATTTAATAAAAATGGTCTTGTTAAGAAGTTAAACGACTGCAAAGTGATATATAGTTTCTTAAATTATATTGAAAAATATGGCAGAAAGGACAGGACAGGAAACTAAATACGTAAAACGCCAAAATTTAAAGCGTAAGCCGCTGCTTGTAAAACAACGCAAAGAAGCACATTTATAGTTTGCTAAAAAATATATAAATTAAAAAAAAAAATGGCAAAATTTAATATTCAGTGACGAAAAAAAATTCATACTTGATGGACCAGATGGATATCGATCTTACTTTCACGATTTGCGGAAAGAACAACACATTTTTAGTCATCGACAAGCAGATGGTAGAGAAGTTATGGCATGGGCTGGAATTGGCTATTATGGAAGCACTGATATTACGTTTATAAGTGGCAAAATGAATAGTTCGAGTTACATTAATCTAATCGACGAACAGTTAAAGAAACATGCTGTACAAATTACGAATACAAAGTTTATTTTTCAGCAGGATAATTCGAGCATTCATAATTAATTCGATACTTCAAGAGCAAAATATTCAATCTTTACAATAGCCAGTTAACATTATTGAAAATTATTGAGTGAACAGAACTGGATATCTTTATGTTGAAAATTTATTAAAAAATTATTCAAATCACGACCAATTCAATTATTAGCAGTTTTGGAAACTAAAGGGAGACCAATAAAGTATTAAAGTAATATACAAATATTACATTTTTTAAAGAAATGTGCTATTCTGTTTTTGTTAAATAAAACTTTTATGTAATAAATATCTTCATAGATGTTAGTACAATTTTTCACCATTATAAGACAGTACCACCATCAAATTCAATAAAAAATATTTTTCCAGTAGTTAAAAACCTTTAGATTTACACATTGTGTTACCTTATCCTTTTATTTTATTTTAATGTATGTCACGTGCCCCCTTTTTGGGGTATTAGCAACTACGTCTCTGTAGTTCATTCGTACTGCATACATAAAATTCGTAGTATATGATGAAATGCCTATACTAGCGCCTTAATATTTATATTGAATCATTGAATCGTTGGGTTATATAACATTCAAGATTCATATTTCTTATTTTATTTTATTTCTAGTTACTGGGGTTTCTCCATTAAATCTCGATTGTTTGGAATTTAAGATTACTAAATTCAATAAAAAATATTTTTCCAGAAGTTAACAACCTTTAGATTTGTAGGTCGTGCTAGCTTTTTGTCGCGTAAAAACATGAGCCCAAATGAATCGTGTTGAAAATAGGTATCTAGAAAAGAAATCCTTGGAACGAGGAACCCCATGACCAGCATCGATCAAGCATCGCTAGATCGTTGAACTTAGACTCGACCTTCCCTCCGCTGTCGCGTAGCCGAATCGATATTCAAGGAGAACCTTGAAAAGACCCTACTACCTTCGCTCCGGCTAGGCGAGTATTGAGAGTAGCATAGACTCGAAGACCTAGAGGTGTCGGAAGAGGCATGGTCCACGGCCAGGAAGAACGGTGGGGAATACCTGTAGGGGGAGTAGAGAGGCAGAAGAGGGGGAGTAGTAAGAAACAGCTGGTGGGTTGAACGAGCCTCGAGTTCAATGACTGGAGAACGAAGGAGCAAGCCGGGTTTCGAGTTAGGTAGGTAGGTAGGTAGGTAGGTAGATAGGTAGGCAAACGGAGAGACACGTTTGCCTGCGTAGACGCGCGTCATTATCGGCGATGCGGGTGTATGGGTGTTAAAAACGCGTCGTTAGGATGCGTCGTGTGTATGGGAATCCCTATGCAACGGACCGCGACGCCGACGTCGTCGCCGTCCACGCGCGTAATTCTCGACTTTCGGAACAGCCGGAATCCGCGTGACTCACGATTTCCCGTCTTGGCCTCCGCGTGGATCGTTTTACGCTGACACGGAACCGAATTACCGTTTGTCCACCGTCGCGTTCGCGCGGTTTTCCTTCAACACGTCCGCCAACGGAGACAGAGTTCAGAGATCTTTGTCTCTTATTGTGGAATACCTTCGCGCCAGATGTCAGCAGTCTTTGTTTCGCGAGTCGATTGTATACTGAGATTAGTCTCCTCGAACTGCAACTTTGTTACTTATCGAACGGAGTGGATGCAGTACTCGCGAGACTAGCGCGGTCTGTTACTAGGGGCATTAACAAGGACACGTACCAAAGTGTAACGCTCACTTTTCAATTGGCTTTCGCACAATAGCAACGCTTGAAGTACCGAATTGTACAGGATGTTGAAAAAGAAGGGTTCAGAATTTGCAGATAGTACTTGCCAATTGGGAGGATGAAGTCTTGATAAACGTGGGATAAATATTCGCAAAATTATAAATAATTTTCTGTCGATGTTTGCAAACGATCTTCCACACTTGTTTTATATCCTCATATAAGAGAATTTCAAACTATTTCAAAAATCGCATACACCACACTTTTAAGAAATACTCGAAGAAAAAGTTAGGACTTTTTAACGAAATTTTGATTTGACGTGTTCACTGCCAGATAAAAATAGTACAATTTTCTGCAAGACTAAAGACCATTATAAACTACATAACTTGAAATTTCTTTCAGTAATTATTTTTGTTAACTTGCTAAAATTCACAAATCCTATTCAAAATATCAACTTGAGAATTCATTTTTCAAATCAAAGTCAAAGTATTAAGCCTTGTTAATTTTATTAGAGTTACTTGTATCAAAAATAAAATATTTCATTTAAATATACAGGGCGTTCGGTCACCCCTGGGAAAAATTTTAATTTGAGATTCTAGAGGTCAAAATAAGACGAAAATCAAGAATACTAATTTATTTATGGAGGCTTGAAATATTACGTAATGTGTCACTGAAATATGTATAAATAATCCTTGTAAATTTAACTGTAAAAGGTGTTATAGTTTATTCGTAAAAAATTCCCTAAGAAAGTCTAAAAAAAATACACTTCACACTAGAAGACACCCTTAAATCAACTTATGACTATTTATTTCTTCCACTTAGCAAGTACTGGATTATCCATACTCGAAGCTATGAATCCTTTTTTTAACACTCTGTACATGACATGAGGCATAGATGGTTAATAGTTTGGAAGATAAAATAATTGTCCCAATAATTGAACGATCAGGACAAAATGAAACGTTCTGTCCTCTAGAAATTAATTACAATAGTCGTTTTTATTTCCAAATTTCTTTTACTCGTGCAATATTTCGTTTCTACTTTCAGTTGATCGAAATAAATAGATCTAATATCCATCTTCCTGAACAAATTTCAATTAGAAAATATTGTAATCGTAGTTCTTAAATCCACACTACACTAATAGGATGCAAATTATTGTACCACCATTCATAAACATACAAGATAACGCTGCTTCTAGCAGTAGTAACTAATTAGAAACTTTGTCTTCTTGTTACTCGTAAACAAATATTACAGCAATTGCTCATTAAATATTTTCCAACATGAAGAAATCCTCTTACAAAACCAAATACCATTAGCTTTAGTATTCTAAACACCATCACTGTGCAAAGGTGTCTTAAAACTTAAGCCTCGCAAACGATTATGCACCCTTTTCAGGCTTCGAAATTGGGAAAGATAAGGGTATATCTGACTCGCGTGGTTAACCGAGTAATTCTCTAATTAATTTCGAACAGTTATCTTCAGAATGTTGAACGATTCGAGTGAAAGACCAGCCAAGCTCCAGGTAACCAGTTTAACATATCGAGTCTTTCGTATTCTCGACCGAGCATGATTTTAAAGAAGACGATTTAAAATACTCTGACAGTTCCGTCACTGATGTCGGTGACACTATTGTATGCGCAATCGTGGGAGGGTGGGGACAGTTAAAATTCGACGTAAAGACATTTGCGAACGGTCGCTTCGATCATGGGCCTGCCGTAACGGTACCTTGGAACGTAATTTGGGTAGAGCCACCCATCGATTTACACAACCATGAGCCGTCGTCTACCATCCGCGTCCATCCCCCTTCCTGTATTTCATCCAGCACAATCGATTCCTTTCATAGACTTTTTTCGACAAAGGCGACATCGCTGCAGACAGAATTTGTTCCCATAAGCCGAGATTTCCATAGAAACGTCCGCGCCTAAGATTTATAAACGTGTCTTTGAAAAAAGTAAAACCGTTCGAGCGAAAAATATTTTGTATTGTTCGACCCGTTTCGAAAGAAAGCTTAAAAAACGATAACGAAATGGGCAAAGAATAATCGATCGTATCGAGCTGCCGTACGTCAACGTCGCCTACATCGCCTACATCGACTATCCTCGTCGATATAATTCCGAGTGTCAATTGAACTGTCAACGCGGCCATGACGGTATCCTTACGGGATTCAGAATTTAGATTGCGATTGGCATTCCAGGCGACTTACGTACACGCGAAACGCCACACCACCATCAGGCTCGCGTCTACGTAAATGAGTTCGTTCACGTACGAGGTAACCGCCTGCCTACCGACATGTGTACAGAGCGTACGTGAATACCATTGATGGTTACCAAAGTCAAGAGCCACGAGAGGCTCGCTCACGTATCTTGCATAACATCTTACGAGGATTCATAAACCCGTATCCCACGTAACAGAGATTCCACGCGAAGCATAAAATACTGAGGAACTAGTAAAGGGAGTAACAATCAAGGAGCAACACGTGCGAGCGTATCATCGCATTTCCTAGGACTCCGTTCTTCCGAAACGAGCGTTATGAAATAGTCGAAGAATATAGAAGGGCAAAGAAATTTGAAATCACGATTACTTTCCATCGTGGACTACGAAAGACTACCAGACACTTAGAGGACTTGGAAAATATAAATTTTGTATTGGTATGAAAGATTATATTCCTGATATTGGTATAGGGGATTTGTGCAAACAACATGCAACTGTGATGAAATAAAAATTGTAGGAGATAGAATTAAAATCCTTTACAGAATACAATGGTTGCAATAGTTAAAAAACTGTCGATTGTTGTGTTCTAGCAGTGCTTTTTATATGGTAAAGTTCGGATATTGTTTGAATAAATTCTATGCACGCATGCAAAGTGTTTAAATCATCATTTTTCACCCAGAAAACGTACTCAAAAAGATTCGTTAATATTACCTAGTAATTATATTTTCAGATCATTCAAATGATTGATCATTTTTCCGTTTAAACAAAATTACAAACACTGTACAAAACGTACTAAAACTGACTGTACTATTATTTATATTTGACTATGTCGTCTGAAGAATCATCGAATAAGATACAATCGATATAGATTGCTGGTAAAATCTGTTGAATGTATATTTTACTATAACGATTCCCTTCTCAGTTAATTCGAAAAAATAGATATAAATCATGTAAAATAATAGTTACACGTGAAAACTACAACTCCCATAAAAGTAGTAATTACTATTTTTTGTATGTGTTTTATCACAATACTTTCAATTGTCGAAAAGATATTAACCTATTTTTTAATTATCTAATAAGGAAATGCTAGTAAAACTGCATTGTTTAAATAATGCAACGACAAGTGATGTATTTAAATACTGCGTCTTGTCATCAGCTGATTTGGGTCACGCATACGAATGACTTGTGGTAAGTGAAATCGATGATCCTTAGAAGATAATCAATAATCTGCATATACATATATATACATAAATGAATACAATTGTATATAAGCGTACATAAGTAAGTACATCGAAAGCCGAAACTCCTCGACACAGTAAAGCGTGGTATAATTCGTTCTATACAGTGAAGAAAAGATGATACAGTACTGATTCTTAAGATGAATATCGCTCCAGACACGTTCATCTTCCGTACAGCAGAGACGAAATTCGACACCAGATATTTATACTCAACAATATCGTTGAGTCCTGGAGTTGTCTTTTTTTTTCGTAATCGACAACCGAAGTGTTGGACAACGAGTGAAAAAAAAACATTGTCTTTTATACAACAGATTGAAAACAGATTGAAAGCATTTAATAATATCGGTACTAGCAACGAAAAAGTACATAGAACATTGTGGTAAATTGGGTCGAATGGAAGAATGCAAGAAATCGCTTTTGAAAAAATGGCGCATAATGTTATGCTTAAAATTTGCGAAAAGGTACGTTAATTTGTCTAAACAAGATTGTGGATTTGAAAAATTCAAAATGAAAAGTTAAGCCAACTCGTTCGCCTGACAGCAGAATTAAACGTTATGGTTTGAAGTTGTACGACTACATTAAATAGATGCAGGTCCTATCCATCGAATAGTTAGTTATAATGGCGATTGCGACGAACTACATAAACATTTTAAACATTTCCTTGTTGGAAAGTATTAATTAAACTGCACGTATTAGTAAAACAGTGCTCTAGGTTAAAGTTTGTTGAATGCCCTAAAATGACCAGCACAATATTCAAATTTGAATCCCATTGAAAATCTTTGGTATCATTAGAAACAAGAGATTGTTGATCTTTAAAAAGGTCACTTTAAATTTATTATTATGATAGGAAAATACACTGGAAAAATGGAATGAAATTAATCTTGAACTATTATTGACGTCAAAGGTGGGTATTTAAAAAAAATATCCTTTTACACTCCTTTGTCGAGCGTGACACAATATCGGTTTTTACCACAAGAACTCATATTTCGAATCACACTCGACATTTTTCAATTGCTACCTTAAATATGTATTATAAAATATAATACTTTTTTTTTATTTAAACGTTCGACCTGTGTATACAAAGGAGATGTCGTTGACACGTTTCAAAAAATCCGCTAATTTTCATTTGTATATTGATTCATTTACTACTACTACTTATAAACTGACGAATCTTTTTTCGATATGTCCTCTAATTTTATTTATTAATGTAACGACGCATATATCAATCACGTTTAAAAAAATTTACATCGGCAATTATTGATAAAATGTAAAGTACAATAAAGGAAACCTACTCTTCCGAGAATAAAAATTAGTATGTCGATTCGTTTACCGCTACTGCTTACAAATTTACGACTGAAAAATTCGTCGAAATGTTTGAATATGTTCGAACGCTTGGTAATTTGACAAGTACCGAGGTTTAGATCGGAAAAGCGAAAATTCAGTTTTCGGTGGAAGGGCAGAGATTCGGAGGTGGAGGACGTGCGTGTTGGCAAGGTAGCAGCGGTTCGTCAGGTCCGTACTTATGTAAATGACACGGCGGGCGAAGGCACTTTAGTCACCGGAATCCGGACTTGACCGGCCGTGCCATCGCGAGTACCACGAAAGTACCTGGTGGCCCGTGAGAGAGCGGACGAATGCGTGTACATACGTAGGAGCGCGCGGGCGGCCGGTGTGCGTGAACCGACCGCGTGTTAAACCGTACGTGTACGCCGGGTTCGTCGACCTTAGCTTTTGTTCGTGTCCCAAGTGGCGAGCCCGTCGACGTTTAGTTCGAAAAACGGCAGCGGGCGCCGGCCCCCGAGCCGTGTCAGAAACCAAAATCCACTCGGTCGTCCGGTTAGGTAATCGATCGCAACGCCCTTACGTTTACCAAGGTCTTTGCCACCTGTCACAGGAAGAGTATCTCGCTTTCCTACCTGCTTTTCCCCCCCTCCCTACCTCCCTCCGCCCATTCCACTCGCCAGTTCCTCTTTCTCTTTCCACCACTCCCCCCCTCCCCCCTCTCCGTCCTGTTCTCTTGTCGCCATTTCCCTTCGATAACCCTTTCTCTTTTTCCAATTGTATTTCGAGAAAAAAGAAACGAGACCATCGCTTTGACCTTTTAAACGAAAACGCTCGTTTAACGTAATTTCGCGTTTCGAGCCATTTCAATCGACGATCTCTCTCGGTAACGCGTTCGCGAAGGTCGGTGAATAATTTGTGCAAATGGAGCTACGTCGACTTAATTTCTCGATTCTTCGTTTTATTCCCGCTGTGGAAGCTTTTCCGCTGACCGCGCGATCGATTTTAGTGAATTCTAGGAACTTTCGATTTCCCTTGGCTCCCCATTCTTATTATAGCTTCTATAGCGGTCCCGTGTACTATACCACGAGGATTGGAAGTATGATTTGCGCAACGATGTTTTAAAATTATCGACTACGGATCGGATCGATGACGATCGCAATGTATATATATTCGTTTCAACGTGAATACCGTCGAAACCAGGGGGTGGACGATGACGAAGACACGAAGGAGGCACGCGCACTCGACGCACTCTAGGAACCAGAAGAGCCCTACTAACTGACCCGCGTTTGTTGTTAGTGTGTTACTGACCTCGAGTGACCCTGCTATCGCGACCGTAACTCCGCATATTGTTAGCTTCCACAAATATATTTATTTATTTCATAGGCCAATACTTTCTTTCCACTTCGTTTTGCGTTTACCTCTTCACACTGTCGTACAGACGGGCAAAATTCTTACTTAGATAATAATTTCCAACAATTTTGTATCCGGTGCTCATCCAACGAATATTAGAATTTAACAATTTAAAATGTAATTCCTCGCTATGCGTTGACTTTTTCTTTTTAATACAAAATACTTCATTTTTTGAGACGATAAATGACAAATTTATAATATTAAAACACTGTATATTTTGTACTGATATAACGTAGCTATGTATAATTGTATAAATTGAAAAGTATTATATTTATTCTTTGCATGAAACTTTAATCTGCAATCTGTAATATATTAGTTTCTATTCAAATAAACTTTCACGCTAAAAATAAATCAATAAATGTAAGAAGAATATTACCGAATAGGACCGAGGAGGTTAAATAGTTTTCAAAATCAAATATTCGTCATCCGCTGAGTAATACTATTTAAATGAAATTTGTTTCTTAGTTTTTTAAAGACCAATCTATCATTTGATTTTATTCAATTTCGTCCAATTGCAATATCGAGAACTGACGCGAGTTGATCGAACAAGAAACTTCAATCGCATGACAGTTCCGTAATGTGGCCGCAAATAATCATATATGACGTAAGATTTAAAGATTTGTTTAAATATACCAATAGTTTGCTAAGGTGTCGATTAAACTTCCAGTTAACCGTGGACGAGCACGTTTTCTTAGAAGACAGGTAGACGAATCGGATTCGCTTCTAACCGTCAGTGTGTTACTGACCTCGAGTAACCCTGCCATCGTGGCCACAACACCGCGTACTGTTACCCCGTGCAAATGTATTTGTTGCTCGAGCTGCACGACGAACGCTTCGATCTAAGCAGTAGGAAACGAAGATCGATCGCGATACGTTGCTTTTTCGAGACTTTCTTGCGCGTCTTCGATATTCAAGGGAAAACGGTATTCGTCCGTGGCATCTGGAACTTCCTGACTCGAAAGTCACCGAGAAACGATCGGATTTCAGTTATTCGCTGACGAGAAGCATAGAAAATAAAGCAAGAAGAAAGCAAAATCCAACATGCAAACGTTGTCGATCATCGGCGCAGCGTTACGTCCAACGAACTCACCTCTTATGGTACTAGGCATCTTGTCCGAGATCACATATCCTGATATCCAAAACGAGAGATCTTCGAGAAATCACGTTCGAAGGGGATTCACAAGCGGATTCCTTCTTCACTTATATTTTGCACTGATTCCGTTATTCACAACTACCTATACTCGTAACCGTGTTTCTTTGTTTTCGACACTGAATCAACTTGCACCGACACCCTTCACCGTGACGCGACGTTCTCCACGGGGTTACCTTGAGTCAAACGATGCGCTTCCAACGCATTACGACGCCAGGCGCCGGCGTTTTCGCACATCCGCGACGATCGTAAATGTCAACGCACGCTCACCACTGACGAGTTCCTGTCCATCGATCTATGATCTCAACGTTTCTTCTTCTGTTCATGCGTACAACCGTGTCGGTAATCCCGTTTCTCAGACTCGTACAGTTATCGCACACACTAGATATCGGCGGCAACAACAGATCCCTGATCCATTTGCACCTTCCCCACCGACGCGACTATCCAAAAAGCGACAAGAAAAGACGAGACGATCCAAGTTCATCGACGACACCTTTCGAAACGCAGCGAGTCCGTTGTTGTGGTCGTCGTCGTTGGCAAACACAACCTGTTGCAAGGTTTATCATCGACGACGATATGAATGGCGAAGGATGATACCGAAAATCCCGCTGCCTGTCTGCCGTGATTCGCGATACTGTGACCCGAGCGCAGAGCGATGTACGTTAGGCTCGTGGTGTCAACGATGCGTGGCGAATCGGTCCGCTTATCGAGACACGCGAACTGCCGTTATCGGGCGAAACAACGCGCGGAACAACTAGCCAGGATAACTACGGCGGTGGTCAACAGCAGCCGTACGGTACGCGGAAATCCTGAACACCGCCTTATCGATAGCACTCGATCTTCCGGCTACGTCAAACGGAACCTGCTCGAGCGCGCCAACTTCAACGTGCTTGATCCTCGTTCCTGGTCCCTGGTTTCCGAGCGTCGCCGGGATCCAAAATTGGCCAGGCGTGACGTAATCGGTAGCTTAAGTTCCTTCCTCTTCGGTAGCGTTTGGCGGTTCCTTCGAGCGTGTTCCGTTTTGTCCTTTAGCCGTGAACCAAAGTTCGGCGGTGGTCCGGTGGTGGTAGCCGATGAGTGACTCTACCGTGGCGCGGAGATCCACAGGTGCTCGCACGGTGCCTCGTACCCTTACCACTACCACCAACCCCCTCCCCTCCAACCGTTCCGAACTCTTCCGCCTCCACCACCTTCTCTCGTACCCCTACCAGCGTGTCTCGCCGCGACGGAACCTCTCCGTACATTGGTATTGCCGTCTCTCTTCGTACCCCCCTCTCTCTGTCACTTCTTTTTCCTCTTCTTCGGCCTCCGGTTTTTTTTCCTTCGACCTCCCGTGCTTCGTCTTCTTCTTCTTCTTCTTCTTCTGCTTCTTCTTCTTCGTTCGCGTCTCCTTTGTCCGGTTTTTACTTATCCCTGCGGGCTCCGATGGCCTGGGTCTGTTTCTTCTCCGCTGCGCGCAGCTTTCTTCCGCGACGGGCTCGTCACTCGGATGCACCGTTCACCGTTATTCGCCTCGTACGGCACCCTCTTCGCATTCCTCCCTTCTTCCCGCCCGTTGAACCGCGCTCGTGTTCCCGGTTTTGTCCGCGACTTTCCGCGGTAACCCTACTCGACGACCGCCTCTTTTTAGGGGGTAACGACAGTGTTTGTCTTCGTAACAATTGAAGCCTCGAACCGTACAGGAATTGTACGATATACAATATTTACGATAAGTTCTTACATCAGGCTTCGACGAAACTATAGACTTTTACAAATAAAAATTATATAGTAAAAATTCCTTTTCCTATTTTACATTAACTTTTCAATTAACGTTTTAATTCTTTCACTAACATTCAACTTTAACAGTTACTTTATATTTTCAGCTTCTTTTTAGGAGGTAACAACAATGATTGTCTTCTTGACAATTGAAGCCTCGAATCGTACACAGCTTCTACAATATACAATATTTACGATGAGTTCTTACATCAGGCTTCAACGAAACTATAGACTTTTATAAATACAAATTATTCCTATTTTATATTAACTTTTAAATTAACGCTTTAATTCTTTTACTAAAGTTCAACTTTAACAGCTATTCTATATTTGGTGTTTCTTTTTAGGGGGTAATAGCAATGTTTCTGTTCTTAACAATTTAAGCCTCAAACCACATTTATATGACTTGTATAGTATAGAATATTTACGAGATTAGTTAGCAAGGCTTGAACGAAATTGTACACTTTTATGAATTATTTAGTAAAAATTTTTTTTCCTATTTTACATTAACTTTTAAATTAACACTTTAATTCTTGCATTAAAGTTCAATTTTAACAGTTATTTTATATTTTCAGCATCTTTTTAGAAGATAACAACAATGATTGTCTTTTTAACAATTTAAGTCTCGAACTACATTTACATGGCTTGTACAGTATATAATATTTACGAATAGTTCTTCCATCAGGCTTCAACGAAACCATAGACTTTTATAAATACCATACAAATTATGTAGTAAAAATTCCTTTTCGTATTTTACATTAACTTTTCAATTAACGTTTTAATTCTTTTACTAACATTCAACTTTAACAGTTACATTATATTTTCAGCTTCTTTTTAGGAGGTAACAACAATGATTGTCTTCTTGACAATTGAAGCCTCGAATCGTACACAGCTTCTACAATATACAATATTTACGATGAGTTCTTACATCAGGCTTCAACGAAGCTGTAGACTTTAATAAATACAAATTATTTAGTAACTTTTAACTTAGAAATTATTTCATTTTCTGTTTTATGTTAACTCTTACATTAATACTTTAGTTCTGTTATAAAAGTTTAACTCATTTTATATTTGATTAACAAAGGTTATGTAGGAACTGTCTTAACACTCGTACTGTGGTTGGTGGGTCTTTTTTTTGACCCAGATAACACTTATTTTTCATTCATTATTCAAAACAGACGCTTTCGTTCAAGTTATTCATTTAATTTTTGCTACACTTTATATTACGATGGAAAAATACATTTTAATTTGGTCAAATGCAAACGTTTAAATATTTTGAAACGGAAAATATATGACTTAAGTTATTTTCATAATAACCGATACATATATAGTCAGTGTTTAGCGTTTAGTTTTAGATGTTTTATCAACAGTTTCATTTTTGTTAATTGGGCATCGTACAGTTAAATTCTTACGTTATCTTCTCTGAGAGAACTATTGATAATTTTTTACTTTTTAATATGTGGTTTACTAAACAAGAAACGAGTTAAAGCAGTACCAAGAACGGCGCTTATACCTGGAAAGCAATTCGAACAAAGTTTTACGATGGTCGTTATATTCTCGACACTGCCAAATGATATGGTTGGAAATTTCAAAGATAATTGCTCGTCAGATGTAAATTCAATTTGCATCGATGATACAGTCTGTTACGAGTGAAACAGTAGGCCTCCATTATTCAATCTAATAAGGATCACAACTGTTCGATTAAGGAAATTTTCAGGTAACAAAATATTTAATTTTCTTATATTAATCATACTATACTTTTGGGTAAA
Organism: Colletes gigas; assembly: GCF_013123115.1. Lineage (NCBI taxonomy): Eukaryota > Metazoa > Arthropoda > Insecta > Hymenoptera > Colletidae > Colletes > Colletes gigas. The sequence goes on from NW_025106646.1 coordinate 5,969,889, forward strand.
ATAACAAACATAACATTGTTAAAAATGAAAAAATAATACAAATTACAGATCTTTCTCCCCTTTTTCTAATGCCAAAAATGTCTCAAAAATTTCTAATACTGACAGTTTTTGCCTTTATATCATTGTGATGCTATTATTATCCATAATAAATAGTTCCTTTAATTGTTTATATTTTTGTAATTTAACAATACAAAAATAGAGATATAAATTATCTAGAATTAAAATATATTTGAATTAATTGTATTGTTTAGTAATGCGTGCAGAGTTTCATATACATTAAAATTGATGGAATACTTGGGAGGGTGAAAAGTACCCGTTTTCATTAAGTTCAAGTAGCGATAAAGAATTCTAAACAGTTTAAGTTTATTTTATACTATGAGGGCGTATTTTCTCAAAGTTAATTTCAGCTTCCAATAATAATTATAATTTCAAAACGTAATATCCTATTAATTTTAATAGATATAAACAATCGAATAAATTTTTATATATTTTAATTTTAGGCCATGTATGTTTTTGAAAAGGATCTAAGGCTGAACATGTTAAAATTGTATTTACAGTAATTAAATTACAAATCTATGGAAATGTATGATCTTTTCCTTCTTAATGAAGTAAGATTTCATCGTGAAGTTACCATAACCGTAAGTAATGCACAGCTATCTATGCAGGTTGAACTTCTGAAAGCAACGTTTGTTATGTAAGTAGCAGAAAAAAAAGGTTTTCTAACTGCAAGCGGTTACTGTCAAATCGGGACGCGTTAACGGGAGGTTCATTGAAATATAATGTGAGAGCGGTATGGTCCGCTGACCGTACCAGCCAGAAACGTGAGTCGATTACCTAAAACGAACACCAAACCTTTTAACAGCTCATTATGTTGCCAATTATAGAACTTCCATCACAAAAATAACATGAATTTGTAAAAGAAGCTTCTCGAAACGTATTGATATCCTTTCAGATGTTTACAAGTACACTATGACTTGAATTTTATAAAACAAAAATATTTACATAATTTTTACAATGAAAAAATGACGTTCTTAGTTTAATAGAAAAAGCCCAAAAATCTTTCTCGATAGGAATAAAAAAATATCAATACAATTCAATTGTTATACTTAATTTTAATAAAATCCCTGAAATTAACATTAAAAAGTGATTGATTTATCATGCAACGAGAATACTTATTTAAACATTGTATTACATTTATAAATGTTTATTTAAAAATTAATGAAATCGTTGAAATTAAAAATAAAGCGACTTTATAATGTTTTAAAGATACTTGTATTATAATGTTCATTTTTAATATGAAAAGCAATCTTTACGTGAATAATTTAAATTGATTTTTACGTCTGAGTCTCTATTATGTAGTTTTTGGTGCCTTTTCTCATCATCCTCGTGTACTGTGTGTCATGAATCATGCTTGTTCGAGGCTTTTGAGATAGCAAACATACTACGAAAACTTGTTGCCTTGAAAAGGAAGGATGTGGTAGTTTACACAATTATTTTCGTGGTTCCAAAGCGTATATTCATTGTTATATCCTGTAATTGGTAATTTCCTGTTTAATCAACGGATACTCCTATAAACACACGATGATGATTCTATAGCGTTTCCACTTGCTCTTTTATCTAACAAGTAATGTCGATTATATTTGTATCGATATTATTACTAAATTCTTATCTTGTGTTCTTCGATCGTTTCGGATGTTTTTGTAGCCTTGAATTATACAAAGCGAGAGCAACAAATTTTTCATAGAAAAAAGAGTCGAAAAGTCTTTTACCATTTCACGATTTAAGGTTTTATTTTCGAGCCCATACGAGGGTTGTTTTTGCCTGAAATTTTTGTCAGTTACCTTTTTTCGTTACTCATGGAAAACGACCTCTCCCACAAAAAAACATTTATATGTAGAAAATTTGGAAATTGCACTTATTCATGAGTATATTGTACAACAAAATAAAAGAAAACATATTTTTTGTAATCTATTGCTTCAACATCGGCTGTAATGAAATCGGTAACAAAAGTTTTTTAAAATGTGACAAATGTATAAACTTTGTATGTAAAAAAACACTACATATAATGAAATTTGTATAAGTTGCTATAAATAAACAGTTTTAAAAGAATATATCATTTATTACAATAAAAGGTCTTAAAAAGAATGTTCTATGGGCCTTTAAACAGACTTTTAGTTAAGTAGTCGACCGTTTTAAGGTTAAACGATTAAAAAGAATAATAACGCGGCTAATTTGCATTACGTGGTTTGATATTTAAATGGTAATTCAAATAATTTCGATAAAATATTTTCATTTTAGATTTTTATACGGTACGAAACGTTGATGTCTCCGACGATGTTGTTCGCCCCTTAACGGTGTACTTTCATTTTGGGACTCCTTCTGGTGCATGGATTATCAATTCCGACGGTCGGTTAATTAAGCTTCGTGCAGAGTTAATGATTCCGCGGTGGTATTAAAATTCAAACACCCAACAGCGATTCATTTTTCGAGTCAACGCCTTAACAGCACAGTTATTGCAAAACGACCATCCGATTCTAAAGAAGGCCACGTTGATTACCGACTAATTCCGAGCGTGCATCGCTCCCCTAATGAATTGTTCACGTAATGCCAATTAGCCGCGTGAAGAATCTTAGCGGTATCGAAATCATGCACTGCGAAAAGAAAAGATGGAACGAGACACGCAGATTTTAATCCAACTAAATCCACACCGGCTGGATATTATGTAGACCGTAGTCGTTGTTTCCTTTTTATCGTATTGTTCCATCGCTGTTTGTGAAACTCTGTGATTCTGTTTTTGAGAGTTTATATACAGTTAGATACTCGAAAAGTGATCTCGATTTTGCAAATTTTTTTAATTGAACTATTTGTTTTTTAAAACTTATTATCATTTATTTTTCTATTTAAGAAAAGGTGCAGTTGCGGACATTGTATCTCACGAACTGTATCCATTCAAATATCTTCAAAATTGTTGATGATCCTGAAGAATATTTCACACAAGAATTAAATGGCTTCGAGGGAAGCATAATTTGATGCAATTAGTTTGTGTTTTAATACAATCATTTGTTAATCCACTATTCAATGTAGCTCGTCATTTCTCATAGAAAAGTATTTAGTGACTTATGTCGGAAAACCATTAGTTCAAAAGATATTTAAATGTAAACATTTTTAAAACAATTTTCTTGCTTTTTTCAAGAAAGCATTAATTGAACAAATATTTCAACCTAATAATTTAGAAGCGTCAATATTTACGTTGAAATATCTTCTAAACTAATTATTTTTCGCCATAAATGGCCTAATAGTTTTCCACTGGAAATGAATAGTTACATCGAATGATGCATTAAAAAATATATGATTTACATTTAAAAAAAACATTAATAACCTGCATAGAAAGGACAAATTATAGTACATTATACATCCATCAAAACTTTGTTAATTTTTATCTCAAATATTTTCTGATATCAATAACAGTTTTGAAGATATTCATTATATCGATCTTTAACATAAATTACTAACAAATAATATTTACGAATTCTGTAACTTTAAGTATAGAATCTGACACCCATCAAATTGACGGTTTTTGTAAATCTAGTTTTCATTTATCTTTAACCATTTCGAAAATAGAGCTTTTAACAATAAAAATAAATACGTGATATGTTAAAACAAATAGCATTATGGTATCTAGTATTGAGAAACTGAACTTGATGAAGTAATTTATTGTCGAAATCTTTGTTTGAAAAACAAATTCTTTCTTTTCATTTTGGAGTTATTGATTATATCATATAATAATTTGAAAATTACGTGTATAGATTGTGAAATGTATATAAGTATAATCCTTTCTCAAATATTTTCAACGTCCATTACGAAGAAAGGAAAAGCGTAAAAACAACGTGAAGTTTAACCGAAGTTTAACTGAGAAATTAAGTAAATAATATTGTTGCAAACCTATGATTAACTGCAGCAAATAAGACAAAAAATAAACCCTCATCTCTTTCATAAAACTGAATTATAAAGAGCTCTTTCCTATCAATATTAATTATTTTCGAGTTCTTCTGTAGGAGAAGAGCTAAAGAGAAATTGTATAATGACAAATAAAATACAGAAAGAATCGTGTAACTAATAAATATTATCAACATAAAGGCTTGTAAAATTATTTTCTCCTTCGTCAAAGAATGTCAATTACAAATTTAATAACTCCGTTGCACCGCGCTGATCAAAGATAAAAATAGTGAAGATTTTAATTTTGGGAGCTCTAATATGGGAACATCGTGACTTGGTAACATAAATAAAGAGTTCAAAGTTCAAAGACGTATAAAAATCACGCAAGCCTGAATACTTAACACGTAGTTTATATTTATCTAGCATGTTCTCGTTATATTTACAAGTTATTATTTTTTTCTTCTTTTTGAAAATAAGTTTAAAGTGTTCCTGTTTAGTTTCAATAATTAAAAATTCTAGCATTTAAAAGTATGGGTAAATTCCAATGATTCTAATCATATTACTTTTTTGTCACGTTTCCCAAATTCCAGAGAGGATTACAAAAAAACGAAACATATCTATTCTTTCATTTTTAGACTCAAATTAGTTCCTTTTATGTGCTTTGAATTGATATAGATTTCATCTGCTCCTAAGTGCTCTTTCTTGAGAAAATTTGTTTTCAGAATCGGTAAGCAATAATAAAGTTATCACTATGAGTTATTTAAACAATGAATTGTATTTGTTTGTAAATATTTTATCTGTTTGTTATTTGTTTATGTTTACATGTATTTAAAAATATATGTAGTTTGTTTCGTTTCTATTATATGTACAGAAAAATATTTGTTTCAATTAATTATTTTATGTTAAAAATTAAATTTGCAATGTATAAATATGACTAACATATCAATGGTATGTTGATAAGACTATTTTAATGGAAAATTTATTTTTGATTTGTTTTTCTCTATAGATATACAGGGTGTCCCGTAAATAGTGTAAGAACCGGAAATGGGGGGTAGGTGAGACGATTCTGAACAACAATTTCCTTTGCAAAAATGTCGGATGGGGCTTCGTTTTTGAATTATTAACGAAAAACACTGATCAATCACGGCGCTCGCCTTCCGCGCGCTCAGGGCCGTCCGACCTCGGAGAGCCACCGCGCCGGGAGGTAGCAAGATGCGCGTTGAAAATACATCGAGGAACGAGTACAAATAATTAAAAATACTACCACTGCAACTGTTACCTAATTCGTGAATTACTACGTAATTAGTACGTAAATTACTAAATGGAATTTACTTTTTATTAATTATTTGTATTCGCTGTTTCCGAGAAAGAAGGAATAAAATCTCGGAATTTTTAGAAAATTAACCCTTCGCACCCGAGTGATGCTTCTCGTCAGAGTGTTTTAAAATTAAAATAAGAATTATTATCAGAAAATTAAAATAAATACGGTAAGAACCATTTGTAACCGTTTGTTATTAAAAACTGTACTGGAAAAGCAGACTGGATTTCTGCGTACCGAAACATTCCTCGAATGCAAAGGGTTAATAGAGAAATAATTGAAATTCGACTTACCCATTCACCTGCAAGTTGACCTACTGTGTTGACAATAGGGCCCGGCCAATGCAGCGCTGGCGGTCACGGCAAGGTCAAAAACCCCAACGAAAATCAGCTGATGGGACGGGCCGATTGCTGTACCTGCTTCTCACCCCGAAAAAACTTCACAGCACGGTCACTAACACTTTTCACTTTCACATACCTATGCGTTTCGTTGCACCCATCTTCGATTGTTGCTCCTTCCTGGGTTGATAACGGTGCCTGGATGTTGCTCCCTCCTGTATTGTTACTCCTTCCTGAATGGTTGTTGCTCCCTGAATTGTTGCTCCTTCCTGGATTGTTGCTTCTTCGTACCTTGCTCCCTTTAGGATTGTTGTTCCTTTTCGCTGGGATAATCGGCGCGATACGTGCGGGCGGCTTTCTCCGCGTTCCCCTTGAACTCCGCGAAAACAAAGAACGTACGATAATACTCTGCATTTGTGCGGTCCATCGAGTGTGTCCACTCCTGTTTAGAAACGCGGAGGTTCTGTGAAACATTTTGACTGACAAATTGCATTTCCCTCCCCGAACATGCAGACCATGTTTGCCGCAATATTTTGTCGCTAACCGTACGGTCGATTCTTGTAATCGAATTTTTAAGGTTCACTATGAATATTTTTCCATGGAAAATTTGTTATAAAAAAGAATGAAAAATATACAGGGTGGTCCACGTAATTGTTTCAAGTCATAACTTCGTTATTATTGCATTTACGAAAAAATTCTATTAGAAGAATCGACCGTACGGTTTAGCAGCAAACATTTGCGGCAAACATGGTCTTCGCCGATCGCAGGTAACTCCGAATCGCGCGACAATAGGTTGCCCTACCTGGAACTTTTTCGGGGAGGGAAATGCAATTTGTCAGTCAAAATTTTTCACAGAACCTACGCGTTTCTGAATAGAAGCGGACGCACGCGATGGAACGCGTAAACGCAGAGTATTATCGTTCGTTCTTCGTTTTCGCGGACTCCAAGGGGAACGCGAAGAAAGCCGCCCGCACGTATCGCGTCCATTATTCCAGCGAAAAGGAACAACAATCCTGAAGGGAGCAAGGTTCGAAGAAGCAACAATCCAGGAAGGAGCAACAATTCAGGGAGCAACAACCATTCAGGAAGGAGTAACAATTCAGGAGGGAGCAACATGCAGGCACCCTTATCAACCCAGGAAGGAGCAACAATCGATGATGGGTGCAACGAAACGCATAGGTATGTGAAAGTGAAAAGTGTTAGTGACCGTGCTGTGAAGTTTTTTCGGGGTGAGAAGCAGGTACAGCGATCGGGCCGTCACATCAGCTGATTTTCGTTGGGGTTTTTGACCTTGCTGTGACCGACAGCGGTGCATTGGCCGGGCTCTATTCTCAACGCAGTAGGTCAATTTGCAGATAAATGGGTAAGTCGAATTTCAATTATTTCTCTATTAACCCTTTGCATTCGAGGAATGTTTCGGTACGCAGAAATCCAGTCTGCTTTTTCAGTACAGTTTTTAATAACAAACGGTTACAAATGTGGTTCTTACCGTATTTATTTTAATTTTCTGATAATAATTTTTATTTTAATTTTAAAACACTCTGGCGAGAAGCGTCACTCGGTTGCGAAGGGTTAATTTCCTAAAAATTCCGAGATTTTATTCCTTCTTTCTCGGAAACAGCGAATACAAATAATTAATAAATTCCATTTAGTAATTTACGTACTAATTACGTAGTAATTAACGAATTAGGTAACAGTTGTAGTGGTAGTATTTTTAATTATTTGTATTCGTTCCTCGATGTATCTTCAACGCGCATCTTGCTACCTACCCAGCGCGGTGGCTCTCCGAGGTCGGACGGCCCTGAGCTCGCGGAAGGCGAGCGCCGTGATTGGTCAGTGTTTTTCGTTAATAATTCAAAAACGAAGCTCCATCCGACATTTTTGCAAAGGAAATTGTTGTTCAGAATCGTCTCAGCTACCCCCCATTTCCGGTTCTTACACTATTTACGGGACACCCTGTATATATACGTTACACTGTGCATTGTAAAGCACATAAAACTGTATATTTATCGATTAGTAATATTCCATAATTGTGCTTCCAAAATGAATCATATTTGATTCTAAAAATGGGGAAAAAAATGCAAACTAAAAAATTGTTCTTTATTTCAAGGAACATATTTTCATTTAAAACTGCACATAACACTGTATCTATGACTTTAAATGATTAATAAAAAAGAAGCAGTTGTAGAAAAGCTATAAAAGAAAAAACAAAATTGAGAAGAAGACACGTGCGATAGAAAAATATTGTAGATAATATCTATTGACTGGTAATTTTCAGTAGTTATGTTTTCAAAATGAATCATAAATTATTGTTCGTTTCTAAAAATGGAGAAAAACATGGAAACTAAAAGATTTTTGTTCATTTTAAGAAAGATATTTCCATTTATTCGAACTTGAAATTGGCCGTTCAAAGTAATATTTATCAATTAGTAATATACTGTAATTGTGCTTCCAAAATGAATCATACGTCATTGTTTGATTCTAACAATGGGGGACAAAAATGGAAACTAAAAATTGTTGTTTATTTCAAGGAATATATTTCCATTTATTCGATCTTCAAATTAGTCGTTCAAAGTAATATTCCGTAATTGTGCTTCCAAAATGAATCATAAGTCATTGTTTGATTCTAAAAATGGGGGAAAAAAATGGAAACTAAAAAATTGCTGTTTATTTCAGAAATATATTTCCACTTATTTGATTCTGAAATGAGTTGTTCAAAGCAATATTTGCCAGTAATGTTCGGTAGATGGGGAAAAAATTGAAAAAATGAAAACTGAATTATTTTTTTTCGTTTCAAGGAACATTTTTCTATTTATTCCTGAAACATGTCGTTCGATTGATTTTAGCTGCATAATTAATTGAAACGTCACTCGGAAGATATCTCAAACGGTGAAACGATCACGACGCCGGTGCCCCGATATCCCGGAAGACGGTATTAACGTCGATCCGTCGAAGTTCCTCGACCCGTTCCATTGTTAAAACTGATTTAATAGTATCGGCTATCGCGTGTACGGACATTTAACGAATCCGCAGATTTGCAATAATCTGAAGAGCGAGGAATCGCTGAGGCCAAGCCTGACTGCCTGCCGGCCGAACGTGAATATTCCGATGGTCGTTGACCTCGGGCCGGTCTTTGGCGCCGAACCCAAGGCTAGCCTGGCTCTCGTAAAGTGGGAGCTACAGGTATTTAGTTATAGAACGTTGTGCTCAGCAATTTTGGATAATCGTGGATCGCGTGCCGATGGAATCGACAGGTCGCGTGATTAATTGCTGGCTGTGTTTCTGCCCCGTTTCTGCCTCTCTTTGTACGAAAAAACGCGTCGAGTGTCAAAAATCAATTGAACCCGACCCATAGTTAATTGGAAATTCTGAAAAAACTGACCGAAATGCAAATATCACTGTTTCCGTTTACAGCCTGTTTGACTGCAAGTGCCAGAAACCGTAAAGAGTACACTCCGGGACAAAAAGAGCTTATCTATAGAGTGGTCGACGAAAGTATTCCCAACGTTTACTATTCAAACTTTAAACGATATAAAAATATTCGTATTAGACTAGTCGAAATATGATATGTTCTTTGGAATTAAAAAAAAAGTGACTTCTGTGCCAGATTTCTATGCATGGTTTTGGCATATATTTGAGAAATATATTCAATTTTCTTTTAGTGAAAAAATATTTAAAAATTTTGACGATACAACTGTTTCTGCGGAACCACTTTTTCTGAACATTCATTCACAATTTTATTAGTATCAAATTTTTGTAAATGTAAAAAAACCACAAATCGATTATTTGATTTTAAAGTGTTATCCTAGTTTTCAATATTTTTTTACGATTCGAGTTTCAACCATGATCACATCCATATCAAATAAAATGCTTTTTGATTTTTTTCACAGCCTTCACTGAATTCATTGGAAGTCTCGTAATTTTTAGTTATTTTTGTTCGAAAAAAATTGTGGATACTTTTGAAACAAAGAGACGAAAGTGCCCGTCCTATAACAAAAATTTCGAAGAAACCGTTAACAAATTTTAATTTGGAGAGGAATAACCCCTTAATGCATTGATTCGAAGAACGAAATTAAAAAATCAGTTTTGGCCAGTTTTTTGGGACTTCCGACCAGTGAGCGATGGAAAGGACCTGACAACATACTTTGTTCCATAGGCAATCCTAAAATATCTGCGAACCGTTATGCGTTCGTTGGAACATGTTTCCATTTCTTCAGGAATTTATTGCTCACAACGGGAACGTTCGTATAATTAGAGATTTAATGTATTATATGGTCGTCTTTATTCGTGCTAATCCTGTATACTACGGCCGTAGATTATATGGATTTTTATGTAATTTGAGATTGATGATCGAGATAAAGAAGGCGCAAATATTTCGTTAATCGGTGTAATTGTCCGTAGAAGAAACATGTTGAAAGGTACAGGGTGATTCACAAATGCACGGTAATACTTCACAGAGTAAATCCACACTCTAAAAAAGATGTGGCTAATTCATGACCCTGAAAAGCTAGTAATCCAGCCCCAAGATCCCAAACTTTTAACATTAATATCTTACTTTCAGCAATGTTTTCATTTCTCGTTACTTGTATACGAAATATTATTTTTTTCATTCATTATGGATAGAACAAAATGTTTAACGTCCATGCTGTAAAGCATGTAGAAGATGTTGCATGACAGTCATACCATAATGTGTAAGCCATTGAAGAAATAATTATTTTTATTTTCAACTTTTATTGAACGTAGCGAGGAAAAACTAAAACATAATATTAGAAAAAGCAAGGGAAAAAATGAATCTAACGTTAATTAACAAAGAATATGTTCAAAATATTTGTCTTTTGCACCAATACACGCGATTAATATTACTTGATTTGATGTAATATTTACAAACGTTAATGTATATACAATAACATTCATGATCTGTTAGAAAAAATACAAAATGTATTGAAAATTATTAGAACAATGCTTACAAGGAACCATCGCGAACGGTCCGGCTTCGATTTTGATGAAACTTTCTACACTTATAAAGCAGCCAAAAATAATCGACACGTATTTTTTTGTAGCTGCGGTAACTCGAGTTTAAGGGGTGAAACCACACTTTGAAGTTTTGGCTCGAAACGGCTATCTCGAAAACGGAAAGACATACAAAAAAATTGTTAATGGGCGAGGTTGATGGTTTCTTATGTACAATAACATGGTGTTAAAAAATTTAAAAAAATACAATTTGTTTATAACAAAAAAAAATTTATTAACTTAATTTTTCATTTTATTGAAATTTTCATAATGACAAAAAATGACGAGCATTTTATTCCAAATCCATTGGTATGCGATTTTTTAAAATTGCCTCCTACAGTTTTGCAGATTTTGATGATTTACATCTTGCGCCCACATCCATTATGGTAGTAGCCGTTCTAACTTTGATTTTAATGAAGCACTGTAGGCTTGCACTACTTCTAGAGGACAAAATCGGGAAAAATACAAGAATACCAATTTGTTGATGGAGGCTTCGTTAAGAAATTATTAACGTTTAAAGTTCCGCCCGTACTGAATTTTTTTCTCCGAAATGCCCAAGATTTCGGGGGAATGTGTAATGACCAAAAATGATTGTAATCGACCCCTGCAACCAAAAATAATTTTTTCAGAATGGTTTTAAATTTTTTAATTTTGTTGAAAAATTTCACACATTCTCGAATTTTTTTCTCAAAAGTGCGTAGGATTTCGGGGGTATATATATTGACCAAAAATGATTGAAATTGACTCTCGCAACTGAAAATAATTTTTTTAGAACGATTTGAAATTTTTTTTTTCGCTGAAAAATTTAGGCTACGCCCTGTCGATTTTTCTTAAAAATTCGTTTTTCATTTTTAATAATTTTGTTTGACGCCCTACAAAAAAGTTGGCCAATACTTTTTTGGAGGTACCTATGAGCTCTACTTCAGAAAAAAGTTTCATTGAAATATATTCACTATTGTAGGAATTATGGCTGTTTGAAGATTGGACCATTTTTATGAGGTTTTTCTCATTTTGCGGGGTCAAGGATCAACTTTTTGCATATTTTTGCGATTTCTACGTATTCTTGATTAAAATACGCGTCGTTTGCATTTTTGAAAATTAAAATCCTTCAATCCGTTCAGAAGTTATGACATTTTAAAGATCCGCATGAAATTTTCAGACAACATTTCTGGCCATAAATTACATTTTCGATTAGGAATTTTTTTCTCGAAAGTGCGTAGGATTTCGTGGGTATATGTATTGACCAAAAGTGATTGTAATTGGCCCCCGCAACCGAAAATAATTTTTTCCTGGAGGATTTGAAATTTTTTGATTTAACTTTTTAATAACTTTTTAACGAAGGCTCAATCAACAAATTGATGTTCTTGATTTTCGTCTTATTTTGGCTTCTAGAATCTCCCATTAAAATTTTTCCCAAGGGTGGCCGAACTTTTCCAAATCCATTGGTATGTAATATTTTAAAATTGCCTCTTACAGTTTTGCAGATTTTGATGATTTACATCTTGCGCGCACATCCATTATGGTAGTAGCCGTTCTAACTTTGATTTAGTGCAAGCCTACAGTGCTTCATTAAAATCAAAGTTAGAACGGCTACTACCATAATGGATGTGGGCACAAGATGTAAATCATCAAAATCTGCAAAACTGTAGGAGGCAATTTTAAAAAATCGCATACCAATGGATTTGGAATAAAATGCTCGTCATTTTTTGTCATTATGAAAATTTCAATAAAATGAAAAATTAAGTTAATAAATTTTTTTTTGTTATAAACAAATTGTATTTTTTTAAATTTTTTAACACCATGTTATTGTACATAAGAAACCATCAACCTCGCCCATTAACAATTTTTTTGTATGTCTTTCCGTTTTCGAGATAGCCGTTTCGAGCCAAAACTTCAAGGGGTGGTTTCACCCCTTAAACTCGAGTTACCGCAGCTAAAAAAAAATACGTGTCGATTATTTTTGGCCGCTTTATAAGTGTACAAAGTTTCATCAAAATCGAAGCCGGACCGTTCGCGATGGTTCCTTGTTAGTATTTTTAAATGGAATTTTTGAACGTAGTATTTTATAAATATTGAAATATTGCCATTGCAAATTTCTTTATAAAATCAAGTAAAAAAGGGGAACGAATTTCTTGAAAATTGTATTAATTACATAATATATTAATGTCAATGATTCTATGTATAATATTATATAGCATGTGCAACCTATCTTATACACCTAAATCCTAAACATATTTTTGTACATATCTCGTAATAAAAGTAATAAGATGGACAAAGACAGATATCTTGTAAACAGTACATTTTAGAATAAATATATTTTAATACTTTTAAACTCAGAGTACATAATTCTTACATAATCAAGCATACAAAATTGGGCATACTATTTAAAAAACAAATTAATTCCTATATCTTCAGGTGGAAAAAATATGTGGAATACACTGTACACATATATAATAAAATCATAAATATTGTAACAATTTTTAGTAATATTTGTCGATACTTTCGAGTAATCAGACTAATCACTTTTTCAACTTACGATATCATCAAAAGAAAGTACTAAGGTATGAAATAAATTTCTTAAACCTCTTCCAAACAATTTAATTCGAAAAGTTATTAAAAAGACTAATTTAATCAACATAAGCGTGTTAAATTATTTGCTGTTGAAAGGGAGTAATTTCTTTTTCGTGAACAGTTAATTTAAATTTTATCCCCAATGTATTTCTCGGTTCAAAAATGTCATTTTTCTCGATTCAGCCCACTGATTGTCATTGAATCACAACGAACACGTCGACAGTCGACGGTTCCTTGATCTCGGCCGCAATAAGCTTGTCGACAATATTACCGTAAACGACCGCGAAGCAACGATCGATTTTAACCGCGCACAACCCCATCACACTGACCTGGCGTCGCGCTATTGGCCGATTCATCGCGATGAATGATTTTTTCGTATCTTTTAACGGCAAATATCGACTCTGTTTGCCGATCTTCCGTTTTACACTTCGCTTGATCTTCGTTCCTGGGCCCGTTTTCTTCGCACTTTTTTCGTCACTTCTTTTAACTTCACGCTGGTCATCCAAGATCTCGATGATCTTCTCTTCGCTACGATAGACGTGTAAAATCGTGCACAGTAGAACTTTGTTTATTGGAACGAAATTTTTGCCAACACCCGGTTTAGTGAACTTCTTCGTTACAGTTATATGAATATTTATTACGTATGTAAATACAAACACATTTGCGCTGTATTGTCATTATTTTTAATCTCTCATTGTCAATTACGAAGCAGAGTAAAATCTCAAATCGCAAGAAAAATGTACTCTTTCGATAAAACTTAAAATACCAGAAAGATTTAAAAATGGCGAAACAGCAGTTTCTCTTTCTAAAGTGTTCAGTGTAGCAAATCCAGTAATATACAACGTTAAAAAATAATGAATCTAGAATAATAAATTACAAAATTAGAGTGACAATAAATGCGAAAAAATAAAAGCAGGAAGGAAACCATGCCAACCACAGAAAATACTGTTTCAGATGATGCAGTTTACTTATGATCTTCATACCAACGTGTTCTTGAAATAACTATTAGCGAATCAAACTTCTGTGAGAAAGTTATACAATCAAAAGAACAATTAAATCCAAACAAGAGTTTTGAGTCAATTATTGCCAACATGTTGGTTGCAAAATTTTAAACGACGACGAAATGATAGCAAAAGTGGTAGGTACAAGAAAATGACGAAACACCTTCCATTTAAATGAAGCTAAATGGCTGCAAGCACAACAGAAAGCAAACAAAAATAATTTAGAGTGTTTGAAAGACTCAAGGGATTCATCATTTGTAAAATCCTTACATGAGTATAATTAACGAAATTATAATAATGTTTATATTCGTTATTTTTACTTTTTAACCAAATTATTGCCTTCACAAGTAATTTCTGCTATGTTCTGATGAGTGAGCTGTATTTGAACAGTTTTTCAATTCCGCTCGCAGGAAGATAGCATAATTCTAGATTTTACTGTACCCAAACTCTTTTCAGATCATGTCTTCGAGACAGAATTTCAGTTACGAGCGAAAACGCTGCTTTCTGCGTCCACCCTTCCGGTTCGTAATCCGGTCTGACTCCTTGTCGTCTGAACCTCTTGTTCGCCTACTTAAACGACCAGGAGAATTATCCTCCCGCTGTAAATAATATCTTCCGCATTGTAATCCCAAGGACATGATTTTGACTAACGTTCTTCTCTTCTCTTCGCGTTTGTGCTCCCACGTACGTTGTTGAAAATAACAGAGAACTCGTCTTTCCATTCTCTCTTCTATAGAACACGTTTTGTTAGATATACGTCTTTGTACTATACAGAGTGAAGGTGTAGACTTTTTGATTATAGAAGTACATTTTTTTCAGAAGTAATAATGTCACTCCTTTTTCAACGTTTCGACTACTTGCCTGTTTAGGAGACACAAACTAATATTACAATACAATTCTGTAATATACTATGATATAAATTCTTTTTCTATTTACTAAATGTTCATTATAATGTGTTTTTATACTATAATTTTATTTTGTACCTAAACTGGTGAGAAATAAATATCAATGAATCTACATTTAATTTACACTTACTTTATACACACAGGATGCAAAATAATTTCAGAAATGTCCAGTTAAGATTTTATGTATAATAAGTCACATCATAGACAAGTCGCAAGATCACAGCTAAATCGAAAAAATAGACGAATAATATTTGAATCATTTGGTTATAATAATTTCAGTGATGTTTCGAGTATTCAACTGTTTATTTAATATTGTTTAATAATAATTATATGCTAGCTAAAACTGCGATAAATCGTAACTATATTGCTGTAATCTGTTTTGTCATTGGCAGTGTTATTACTTATTATTTGAAATGATTCAAAAAATAAAATTTGTAAAATTTTATGTTTCGTGTAGCCAGTTTAAAGACAAAGATTTCGTATATTTATTGCATATTTTGAAATTAGATGTATATATTCCATTGTTATATTTTTTAAACGTGTATTAAATCTTACGTGAAAAAATTACACGTGTAGAATAGTGAATGTAACTGTATTAACTATATTAAATGAATTACCTTTGTTGTAATTATTATATTGAGTTTGTTTCATGTGTAAGTAATCTTTTTCTTTCAGAATATTTTTAATAATTTTTATTCCTTATTCCTTGAAATTTTGATATTAAACATTAATGATCTTGATTGTATATTATACAACCGAAATGTCACTGAAATTATTTTAACTGAAAAATTTCAAAATTTATTCACCTATAATCCACGTGTTTGTATCTCATAAATTTCATTACTGCAATTAATTGGAATTTATAGTTTGATTTTCTATATTTCTTAATATATTATTATTGACAAGAAAATGTAAGCTTAGTTCAACAATTTATACCAATATTTTATAGAACTTTTTGCCTCAGATTTTTTTTATCTACTTGATAACCAAAACATCGCGACGTTTAAACAATAAAAAACTAATAACACCACTGAAAATCATATTTTTTAAAAGAACGATTTAAATTCTATTATCTTATTTTGGATTATGCTACGGGGCAACGAAGCAACATATACTATGAAATTTAATCAAATTTCATAAAATCAACAAAATTAAATTAAGATTATAGTCTATACAAGTTCGTATTAAATTTTTCTTCACATTTTTCACGATTTAGATTACAACGAGTCTCCATTATTTAGCGTGTTTCGTGTACTCATCGACGTGATTCTTCAAAATTACAGACACCGCGTAATTGTATTAGATTTTATTGGCCGACAGTATTAAGTACAATATGCGGCACATTCCAAACATCCGAAACCGTACGATTGGAAACGCTTTTCGATCGCTGAAGCGTGTCGAGGAAGTCGAGCGTAGCCAAGGAGTGATTCGTGGTGTTTTAGATGCACGGTAATTGTTCCATTGTACGGTAAGAATAAAGGCGGTTTAACGCGTTAGGCGAAGGAAACGAGCTTAGATGAATAGAATATTAAGTCTCCAACTATATATTGTTATTACTGGAGTCGATAGATAAATTGCGATCGTAATTATTCGATTTGTAGTCCTGTTGATAATGCATTTTCTGGGCCAAGCGATATTTTGTACGATTGAAAAATATACAACCATCGAGAGCATAAAAGACACATGCTCTTATAACAATTAATTTCAATCCAGCTTATAACTATTCGACGCGAACATTTTAATTTACTGTAACATATTTTCTATACTTACAGACTTTGATTCACAATTTATTGTCTCGACAATTATAATTTGATATTATCGAATAGTTTGATGACAAGGGGAAAGTAAGGTGAAGCGAGGTGTCATTCTTTTTATAAAATAAGAGGCACGATACGTGGCTAAATTAATTTCAGATCGATGAACGAAATATTGTCACATTTTATTAAACTGTGAAAAATACTTTACTCGCTTTACTGTAATTTAACGACGTAACAACTTAACCACGGTAAGGAATTAAATGTCTTGATAAATTATAATCCATATTACACTAAACCAGTAATATTTCCAGAGTCAGTTGGTGTCATTTTTCTGTTAATATTAATTTTTTGTAGAATGCTTTCTTGTTTAATATTTATTTTTAAATTTAAAGAAAATACACACTTCGTTTCTGTTAAGATATTATGCATTTATTGGTAATACCCTATTTTAATAATATGACATAACTTGCATAATTTGTAATTCTAATTCAATTACATCGTTATTTTTAATCATTATTCTTAAATTAACTTATTTAACTTATTTAAATAAGTTAATTATTATTTAACCTCTTGTCTTATAATATCGAATCAGAGTAATGATCAAAAATTATACTTCCAAAATGACAAAAAAACTACTCATATTCGTAGTAAAATTAATTGCACCCTGAATATAATTGATGATTTTTCAAAGACTTGGAACTTTCTGGTCCATTGTCCTCTAGCCAACTACCGAAGCTAAATTGTAAATCGATTGTTCGTTCTGATATACAGGGTATTTCACCTAACTTGACCACCTTAAATATATCGCTTATTTTGTATGATAGAAAAAAATGTCAAGGGGAGAAAGTATTCTGTTCGAAGGCGCCAATACGGTGATGGATCGAATTTTTTTTTCAAGGTCATTTTTTTCGAGATTTCAAGGTCATCGTATTTTTTTTAAATGGAACCACATATTTTCGCTACAACAGTCTTATAGCTTATAAAAAGACGAATCCAACGATGTGCGATATGTTGACCTTCACGTGACCTTTAGCGAAGGAATTATGAAATGTTTGTCAGTAACTTCAGTACGCGTTCGGAGACGGTAAATGAAGGAATTTCAATTTTATTGAAACAGTGTACCGTGTAATTGTTTCTGGTGCTTATAAATAGATATTCATATTCTCCTTTCAACGGTTGAAGTATGTTTACAAGCATTATTATTGTAAGAGGGGAATGACCGAAGCGGGTCAATAGCGCGTTGTCAAAAAGCCGCGACGTACACAACAAGTTGCGGTATCGATAGCAGTGTAATAAGATTCTCCATCATGTACACTACAGCAGAAAAAGTGGAAATGATTTTATGATCGCCGGATCTTACGCCACTTGATTTCTTTCTGTGGGGGCACCTAAAAAATACAGTTTACAATGATATTCCCACAACAGCAGAAAACATGCGACAAAGGATTCTACATGCATGTAGATCAATTACTGTAGAACAACTGAAAAATGTTCAGCAAGAATTTATTTACCGCCTCCAAAAATGTATCCAGGTTCATGGTGCACATTTTGAACACCTTCTAAAATAAACATTTAATTTAAGACTGTTTCAATGAAATTGAAATTCCTTCATTTACCGTCTCCGAACGCGTACTGAAGTTACTGACAAACATTTCATAATTCCTTCGCTAAAGGTCACGTGAAGGTCAACATATCGCACATCGTTGGATTCGTCTTTTTATAAGCTATAAGACTGTTGTAGCGAAAATATGTGGTCCCGTTTAAAAAAAATACGATGACCTTGAAATCTCGAAAAAAATGACCTTGAAAAAAAAATTCGATCCATCACCATATTGGCGCCTTCGAACAGAATACTTTCTCCCCTTGACTTTTTTTTTATCATACAAAATAAGTGATATATTTAAGGTGGTCAAGTTAGGTGAAATACCCTGTATAAGAAATTTAGTGTTTGACTATGGCATACATGTAAATTAGATCGTAAGGTAAGGAGCTGTTAAAATTTAAATTTAAATTAAAAGATACTTTTTGGTCAAAATAGGTGTGTACAAAATCGCGATAGGAATAGTGTTAAATTAGAAACTGAATTACAATACGACGATACAGTGCAATAAAATTACTATGTATTTACAAGTCCTGTATAAATTCAATTGAAATTCTACACAACGCTGGACATGATTTTCCATGTTTATCTCTAAACAAAACCAGCGATCAGGCATTGCTTGTTTGTTTGCAATTACAGTGGAACGAACTCGACGGGGGTCAAATAGCTTGCATAAAAGGAGTTCACTGGTTACCCCCACTACTTGCAATTTTTTGTTCAAATAATCGGAGTGCTCGTTCGAATAAGTGAATTTAATCATACATTTAACTTAAAAAATATTTCTACTTTTACGAGCATAGAACTATCTAGTAAGGTCAGTAATTAGATAAAGCTTCGTAAATAAACTTCTTTCATTAAACAGCGAAAATAAAATGTAGTAGATATACATATGTTTCGTAAATTACGAACAGAACTAATTCTTCATTTTAAGGCTTAACAAATCCTTCTTCGAGTCTTTCAAACACTGTAAATTAATTTTATTTTCATTCTATATTTAAAGCATGGATGTCGATATGTCTAGGTATTAATTCGTTATCGCAATTTCCATTGTCTGATGTGTTTGCATTTTCGCTCGTAGAAGACGTTTATACAGGATGTCCCGTAACTGGCGGTACAAGCCAGTAGGGGGTGATTCTACGTGAAAAATTGAATCGAAAATATAGAATAAAATTTTTTCATTTGACTCTTTATTTTCGAAAAAAATAAGTTTGAAAATTTGTGGAGTACGCGTGTATTTGATTTAGTTTCCGTGATTGTGTACAGTGATGACATGACGAGCGTTGAACAATTAAAACAAAAAATTATTATAGCGTTTGAACCATTAAAATTGCACAACAACACATTAGGAAACGTTCGATGCAATTTAATAAGGAGAGCACAGTTATATTTGCAACAATGTGGACATCACTTCCAACAGTTCATAAATTAGACAAATTCTGGAAATCTGTTTATCGATCCATTGACAACGTATACGAACAAAAATAGAGGTGATCCACAATGAAATCCGTCGAGCTGAAGCTGGTCCAAGTGCACGCGTACTCCACAAATTTTCAAACATATTTTTTTCAAAAATAAAGAGTCATATGAAAAAATTTTATTCTACATTTTAATAAATTGAACATCTCCAATAAATGGAGCTCTACTGTGTTTTTGTTAGTCTAACAAGAAATATTTGCTCAAGGATAGAATGGTTGATTTGAAATTACATCGTCGACTTTGGCCAAGTGGAATCGTAAGGCTGGCGTTGGTCCTCGGCGGTTCGGGCCCAGAGTCAAGAACCTTTGGTTCGACAGGCGTCTCGTTCAGCTCGGTACTTCATCTTTCTTCGAATAAAGCTAACGCTCCGTGCGTCCAGGTGCGTCAACGTTCGTGTATACACGTCGTCGTACATAGGCGTAGGAGTCACTTAAATAGGAACTCCATTGTTTGTTAAGCGCGTACAGAAGTTTTCGATATCGGACTCTGATCTCGAGTTTTTGCCGCGTTACGCCGCGGACGCAGCCAATTGTTGTAGCTCTTTGTGGCTGCAGTTTTAGATGCAACCCATTGTCCCTTTAATGCTCTTCGCAACGCTTAATTTCATTGACTGATAGCCAATGACTATAGCCATACATGGACGAAAATATCTGCCTCCCAATTTTTATGTCTTTGCCAGGGAATAACAAGATTCGTATCTCACCGTTAACGCCGTCTTAACACGTTGATTGCCACACAGAACCCCTCAATTTCCCACGAAAATGAAACTTTGCTTCTAGACAATTGGGAAATCCACAATTTGTCATAGAACTTATATTTACAGCGTCATTAAGATTCGAGAGTCCTATCAAGATTTATTTTCTTTAACACCTAATCTTGAGAATTAACATTTTTAGCTTCTTAGTGAAAAATCATCCATATATTGGTGACGTGGTAGTCAATGTGTTAAAGGGGTATATCTAAACTGGAACAGTCCTTTGGAATTTTTGAGGAAAAATGGTGAAATATTTTTGTATTAAGTTTGAACACATATAGTTAGATCTATATTTGAAGAATATTCACAATTTTTTCCATACAAAAATACTCAATATTTTAGAAACTACAATAACCTTAGTAAAGGTTCTTCAAAAAAGATGCCTTAATAGCACAATAGTGTTATTTAAAATTTTTTGAATATTAGGACTTTTTCATAGGAAATAATTCTGAAACACGTTATACTATTGTTAACACATTGTTAACTGTAATAATGGTTAGTTTCCTTATCGTACATTTTTATTATGAATTTGATTATTAACTAGTTCCTATTTAAAGTATTTTCTTTTACGATTTTCCTACCTTATACCATTTTACAATTTTCTTTTCAGGTTTGGATACGTCCGGTTTCTTACTAATGATACTCAATAATGCAAGAAAATTGAAATATTTATTTCGGTTCTAAAATAATATCTCATGGGTATTCAGAAAATACGACCTACAAACTGCAAATGAAAACCTATTTATAATTCAAAAGGTATAATCAGGGTAGTTAAAGATCATAGAGATAAAAACAAAAAGGAAGCAATACATAAAATTAATTGTAATAAATTGCGGACAAGTATATGTGGGACGAACTTGAAGGAAGCTGATGAACAGAACAAAAGAATTTAAAAGTAATTTTAACAGTACCACGATACACTGTTGTGAAGTAGCACTATTAACAATAAAATCATAATACGGATTCTGATTAAAATGTTTTATTTATGGCAACTTTACAATTTTAGTTTATATTTTATTTTGAAATAACAAATTTGGGAACTTCTAAAATGTTTGGAACTCTTACGATCGAACTTTCTCGATTGGTAACTTAGCATTTCTCAGTAAGGAATTACACACTTATATGTTTTATACATATATAGAAAATTAGTGGATATTTGCTACGAAACACTTTATTATGAATATTATCAATATTTCGTTCTCTAAATGACTTTCGAAAGATTTGTTCTAATCAAGTTATGCATAGTTAGTGATATTCTTGTTTGTTAGTCCATTTATTTTATGAAATTGTGACTTTTTTATTTTTATACACTTCAATTTTTTTTTAATTATTTTAATGAAACTTCTGAAGAAAACTCATATCATGAGCAGAAACGTCAAATGTTGCATATATATTGTCTTTATATATTTCTGTACTAGCCAAAAGAATCGCTCACTTTTATTGTTAATTATTCACTTATTTTGACTCGAACTTCTTTGAACTTTTGGTTGAAAAAATTCATGAATTCTAATTTATAAATGAATTTATAAAGTTCATAGAAGTTTCTTTGCGAATCGATCTAAAATTTGTATTCGTTATTCGTAAATAGCTCGACACTGCTCGGTGGGAATTGAATCAACTTGTTTCCATTCAGCAATAATCAAATTCTTAATCTTGTTATATAATAAAAAAAAAATTTGATTTACCGGGTGACAATAAAATGTAAAGAAGAATCAGATTTCTTACACTTGCAGTGTTTCCTTTCGCACTCTGTAATTGTTCATAATCTAATTATGATGCAATAGGAGCTCGCGAACTCCTAGACATCGCCATTAAACTCGTACATGTGTAGCTACATGTTTACGATCGATGATGCACGTGGGCGTACAGCAGAATGAAAGTACCGGTTGCAGTTTGTAGTCAGCTAGGCGTGATGCATCAACAGAATGAACTTCAGCAAAGTTCAGAAAGCCAACGACATTGAAACGTGTTGTAGATCTCCGTAGAAATTTTTTTTTTTCGAGCAAGGTAAAACGACTCACGTTCGAAGATTGAGAAATTTGAAGGAACTATTGCAAAATTGAATAGTTTTGAGAATGCTTGAGACTTTTCAACCTATTTCCATTTTTCAAGAAACTAATTTTCCTGGATATTTTAGAACAATATCTTCCTACCAAACTCTTTCATAGCATAATTCAGAAATTAGCAATATTCCAATAAATAAATTGATGAAATATTTAGAAAAATTTTAGAGTGTATCACTGACGTTATTGTTAAAATCCTTACAATATCCTGAATCTTTAAACAAAGTCGAAGGAAATATATATTTTTAAAGTATTTCGAATTACGACGTAACAAACAGAGCAACAAATATGATGATTGAGATGTTTGGAAATAACAATTAGATTCAAATATTCAAAGTAAAGTATATTATATCTAAACTCAAAATCGTGTCACAAAGAATCGAGCCGAAAATAACTTGAAAGTACTTAAAACTCAAATTAGAGTGATGAAAATACAACTGATAATAACGCAGGATATTGAACGCGTAAAACAGCTTGGACAATACTATAAGTTCACGGTAGAATATTCAACAGTCAAGGCTCAAAAGGAAGCTGAAAATATCGAGAGTTAAAATAGAGTAGAGAGCACATAAACCTCAAAATAGACCGAAGAAAATACAACTCAAAACAACGCACATTTAAACCCCGAAGCAGCTCATAAAATACTTGAAACGCGAGGCAGAGGGGAAAATACGATTCGAAGCATCGCGATGAAAACGTTAACGTCCACAAATTAAGTAATTTGGAAATATTTCAGAGTTTGTCCGTTAAACAACTATCTTGTTTTAGAGTACATCTTAAAACTATTTAAAGATGCAACGAAAACATAATGTTTAATGCGAATGAAAAGTAAAATATATTACTGATCCTTCAAATATTGTTTTATACATTGAATAAACGCGAACAGAAAGATTACTATATAAACAAATCGTTATAATCGATGTTTGACTGTTCTATACTTGTCAACTTCAAAGATTAAACAACACATCATATTTTATTTTTCTATCATTGATTGTAGTATATGATAGAAGATGACAGAATGGTTCTTTATGTTCATTCTAGAATAACAACAAAATTAACGTGTCTTGAACTAGAGAAATGTAATAATATATTGCAGTCATCATTGTAAATATTTTGCTGTCATCATGTGAAACTCGTATTCCATACTGGTTGTCATTTAACCACAATATCACCAAAATTTGGTTTCTACTCGCGAAACATACATTATGTGAAAATGTTCAACACAATTGGACTATTGACCCAACAATTCATCGAAATTTGGAACAACTGGTTTAGTTGCCGAATAACTAAAACCCGTACATCGTCGAAACGCTATATCGAACAAGAGTATTACTGCTAGTCGTACGAAATTTTATTTTAAAAAATAAAGAAACACGAGACTATCACTTTTAAAGTGATCATTATCTTGATAAAAAATGAAATTATTGCGAAGTCTCAAGCAATCCGCAAAAGCATCAGAATTTTCTTTCAAAATATTTGTGGATTTATTTTTATTCGTGATCCCATCAATGATTACTAAATTTCCCCTTCTATCTGAGGAAAAACACCCCCGCACTATATATAACGTACCCGCCTCCGTAGTTCACTGTGGGCTGAAAATTCTGTTCATCGAGGCTTTTATTTGGCTTACGTCATAGAATTTGTCTGCCATCGGACTGGAAAACAGTAAATTTGCTTTTACAACCCTTCTCTAGTATCCATTTTTCTGTTTAACGCATCGCACTGTTTGTGTACTAACTTTCTTCCCTATTTCATTTCCTATATTAGATGTAATTTTAGGAGAACTAATTTTGGGAATAACTTTTACTTCTTATAAAATTCTTTTGTCGTCACGATCTCTATTTTCCGAACTTTTCCTGTATTATAACGCTTTATGATGAACTATATAGTACAGGGCTTGGCAAATATTTCTCTGAAGCGTCAGATATTGCATACTTTTTGTCATTGAGAGCCAAGAGAATAAAATTATGTGTATATACATGTATATTTAAAAACTATAAATATTTTCTTATAAATAATGAAAATACTTATTTTAATGATATATAAATGCTTTTATATTTGAATAGAAACAGATAAAATACATACTTATTAATGGGAAGAATGGAGTTCTTTGATTCAGGATAAAATTTCATTTAATTGTGGTTAACAATATTGGTTTTTCATTGTTTACCATTTGTCCAACTTTTGAACCTACTTTTAATGCTATAAGCGGGGTTACATATTAAGTTCTTTTTGTTAACTCTTATTGCTTGGGTGTTCCTTCTTAAGGGACATTGTGAATCTAGCAAACAACTCAAAAGCCTTCTCTAAGAGGAAAGACTTCAACAGATTATAAAAACTATAATAATATAAACATGATTAACCGAATATTGAAAATAATAATCTAAACAAATGTCGGATTTTAATTTTTTTAACTATGTTCTACCACTTCAAAAAATCTGAAAAAATTACACACTAGTAACCATAACAAGTCCCAAAAACTTTAAAAATAAAAACGTGGTCATTTAGTAACTTCGATATAAAATTGACACTTTAGAACTTTTTTAACTGTTTAAAATTCCGTTTTGCAACCAAAAATTCAGAAACATGTACGCCTTCAAGTAGAATACTCATGATTTCTTTCATAATTTTCTTTACAACAAAATAAATGGAGCTTAAACTGTAAATTACATTTTGCCCTGTAAATACCTTAATATGTAGTACACATTTTCTTTGGGAGGCCTATCTTTTCATACGTTCAAAATTGAGTTTGATTTGGGCTCATTTTTACCACGCTTATGCGGCTATACCCTTTATATATTTTATAACTCTGACTTATCACATGAAAGAAGAATAAATTGACTTCACGCATAATCAATTAAGATACAAAGGAATAAATTTATGTATACTCTAACTTCCGAAAATTTTCATTACTCATTATAAATCGATCACATCGTGAAGTTAAGTTAAATGCATTGATGTCTTCGTAAACAGACAAATTAATTCTGTTAAAAAATAATAAAAAAAAAGGAATACATTTATCCGAACAAAGGATCGAATCTGGATTTATGCATTTCTAGTAAGATTCTTGAACTCCTTAACGTTCAGGTATTTTTTTAGATTTACACTCCAAAATGCACAAATTTTCTTTTTAATAAATTCATGTAGTGTGAGTATCATAACAGGTTCTTTTGTATTTTTCGTGATTATGAGTGTTTTACGTATTTTTACCAAATTGCAGAAGATCATGCAAAAAAGTTTCTTGTATAACGTGTTGATATATAATACAGTGACGATACTACAATAACAATGATAACAAAATGAAGGAAAAGTAACGATAACAACGATAAAAATCACAAAATTGAAAGAAAGAAGATACTATAAGAAAAACGATTATAGACTGTGAATATTATCGTTGTTTACTCAATCCATGGATCAAAAATAGCGTTAAAAGAAGCAGTGTGTATGTTTTAGTATAAGATACCATTGATTTGATGCATAAACGAACTACCGAACTGGATCGGCAGTGACCGTGATTATTACGAATTTTGTTCACAGACTCGAGACTGGATAAAGATCTACGTCTCGAAGAGAGCTGGAAAATTGAAGTAAAAAACATTGCCACGCGTTATTCCCTCGCAACCCTGTCTGTGCATAAACGTTTTCTAGGATTGTGTGCGCGGTCGATCACGCATGTGGGCGTGCGATAGAATAGAGGTACCGGACGCGCGGGTTATACGAATACCGTGCAAGCAAGCAAACGAACGGCCTGCAACGGTAAAACGTAACCGTTGTGCCTCCGACTGCGAGAGGCCGTCGTGAGAGCGAGTTGGAGAGGGTCCCCGATGATGTAAGAGAGGGACAGGAGGGCCCGTGAACCGCGCGGAAGGGGAAATCGACGATGTAACACTGCCACATAGCGGTACAGCATCCCCACCGTTCGTAAAATCATTCTCAGAGGTTCACGGGCACTCGTAATTCGTCGCTATCGCGCGTATGAAGTCGATTCTATTTTTTTCTCTCCTCTCCTTCGCCAGCTTTTTCTCTCTTTATTTTTTCTTGTTCGTTCGAATTTCTATGGCACACTGCGACCGGTATTATCGAGCAATAGCTCCGAGAACCGGTACCTCCGTGCCCGGTAATCTTATCTGTTAAAGCAGTCAATACATTGACGGCTTGTTTTGTTCTATTAGCGGTACCGGAGTTGTGCATCGTGGTTTTCGATCGCGATGAATCATGCGTTTTTCCGGAGACAGTTCGCCCGTAAAAGCGTAGGAAGTCCGTGGTTCGACGCTCGGTACGCTCGACTCTCGATAGTCGATGGATCGACTTTGAATACGGTCGAGGGCAGAGGAGCGCTCGTCCGTGCGCAAACACTGGAGAAATTATTGAGTTGGGTCATAAGTTATTGCCGTTTTTTCGCGCTAACTTTATTTCTTTATTAAAAGAGTAACACCTTAGTCTAAAACGTATTCTTCATTATAAAATACAACCTTTTCCCATTTATTTGATAGCTTATCAATTCCTGATGCAGAAAGATCAGCTTAAACAATTGTTTTGATTAAAAAAACGTCTGAATGAATTCCTGTACATGGCTGTCGAACATTGAATTTGTGTCCGTTTAAAGAATTTTGTAGGGATCGAACTAAATGGTAATCTGTGGAGGCTAGGTCAATTCTACAATATTAGGTTATGTACATACGAAATGTCGATTTTGTGAATGAAATTTTTACCGCGTGTACTATTTTTTAAACATGATACGTTTAATCGAAATAATTTCCACGCGATCCTACACATTTTTCCCATCGATTAATTTGAATATCCCGGATTGAAAAAATCGCTTCTTAAATTAAAAGATTCTTGCTGTTTTTATACTCACTCCGTTTTGAAACAATTTATCCTTTAAAAAATGGTGTAAATGTTTAAAAAAGTGAAAGTCTGTAGAGGCTAAGTATTATTTATATAATTTATAATGTTTAACGCGCTATAAAGATGCGAAGCGATTAGAAATGAATGTGTTAAAAGGCGTAACGTTATTAACAAATCAGCTTTCCTATTTTAAACTTGAGCTACAATACGAAAATCATGTAATTTTTTTAAAAAAAAGACTACATATTTTGACACAAAAGTAATCGACGTAAAAGTAATTTTATCTCGCGTTTTCATAAATATTTTCTCGTAGAAATAATTAAATCGAACTAAAGTTTTACGTTGTGTTAGTAACACCAATTGGTTAAAGCATCGATACAAAAAAAGAGTTCAAACTCAAAATGAATTACCAAATATACGTTTTAAATTGAACGTATGCTACGAAAGATCTTTGATAGCAGAAATTGATCGATATTTAGTTTTAAGAACATCACTTAATTATACAGGGTGAAAAATTTTGATGGGAGATTCTAGAGGCTAAAATAAGACGAAAATCGAGAATATTAATTTCTTGATTGAGGTTTCGTTAAAAAGTTATTAACAAAATTAAATTAAAAAATTTGAAATTATTCTGAAAAAATTGTTTTTGGTTGAGGGTGTCAATAACAATCATTTTTGATGAGTAGGCATAACCGCGAAATCCTACGCACCTTTGAGAAAAAAATTCAGTAGGTAGACAAATTCGACAAAATTAAAAAATTTCAAATCATTCTGGAAAAATTATTTTTAATTGCAGGGGTAATTACAATCATTTTTGGTCAATAGACATATCCTCGAAATCATAATCATTTTCGAGAGAAAAATTCTTTACCGAAAATATAATTTCAGTCCAGAAAAGTCACTCCAAAATTTCACGCGTATCTTTAAAATGTCATAATTTCTGAACGGATTCGTCAATTTTAATGTTTCAAAGCGCAAACAACGCGTATTTTAGTGGAAAATATGTAGAAATTCTAAGAATATTCGAAAAGTTGTTCCTTTGAACGTTAATAACATTTTAACGAAGCCTCGATCAACAAATTGATATTCTTGATTTTCGTCGTATTTTAGCCTGTAGAATCTCCCATTAAAATTTTTTCCAGGGGTGGTCAAACACCCTGTATATTGCAAAACAATTTATTGAAAAATATTTTGAAACCTGGACGAAATCGAAATAATATCCAACGGGGGAAATTTATTGAATAAATGTTTGTATCGAAATGATTAAAACCTGTAGTATAAACAAATGTTAAATAGTTTTCTCTGTTTTACTTGCTCTCAGTGTTTCTCACTTTCGCCTGCAATGGAGACAATCAAGTATAACAGTCAGTAATTCCTGAAACAGTACCTCTCTCGATAACGTTCGCGTCGCTAAACCGAGTCAGTGAATGTTAGAGAGGGATTACTGCAATTGTAAACCTAGATGACAGAAAATGATAATAAATAAGCCCCTCGGATGGCCACTAAACAATCAGTATTATATTTTTAAAATAACGCTTTTTATCTTCATCAAGCCATTGCTCCAGTCGTTTCCGGTTTCCCTAGTAAAATCCATTTTTCATTGCAAGTTATATGATACGTTTTAAAAATGGATCTTGCTTCTATATATTTGTTTTCGTTGAACCTGTTGTTCTTGTTTCTTAACGAGAACGGGGTGTATCTTAAAAAGTTATTTTTTTTGTGGAATTTATTTCTACTTTTGTGTTAGGTCTGCTTCTGTAGACGCAGTTAATATTACAGTTTTTCCTCTTCTTCTATTGTTTTTTTTCCTGTATCCTATTCTTCTCACGAGGAAAAGGCACGAGCACGTTAGGGGAAATTGTAAATTGCGATATCGATGGCTGAGCGCCATCATCCTTTGATGTCGATGGTCGAGGCTCTCTCAACCATAGATTCTGTGGAGTCGGAATGAACTCGTGACATTTCCTGCTGCGTCTCATTAAGAGGCTTGTCAGTGGTCTTCGAAGGAGCATTGACGCGATCAGGAAACACGTCTCTATTGAATGGAAATATTCCAGTTTTCTCAAAACCATGGATAACAGTTTGAGCAACAGCTGCTCTTGCGAATGGCGCTCCGAAAAGTTTTGCTACTTGATGAATGGTCATGTTCAGGGTTAACAATTAACCATTTCTTGAGCTCCTGTGTATAATATGCACTCGATGAAGCCACAAGATCACAACATTGTTATTCCGTGCAAGTTTCACAAGCTCTATACTCTTCTATATGAGATGCGTGACCATCGAAAAGTAAAAGCACCAACTGTTCGGATGTAGGATGAAAAAATGAACTTTTTAAACCAAATAATAAAGCTATCCTTTTGGATCTATCCACTCTCGTAGTAAACAGCAAATGATCCAGGAGAACATAGGGATTTCTCTTTTTCTAAAAAAGGTTTTTCTAAGGAAGATGATTCAAATGTAATAAAAGTTCAACTGAACTTAATGATCCCACCTGTTTCTTTTCCTAACGAGCTAACACTTTCGAGGGTTTGTCGATACTGTTATGATGCCAGCTTCATCGACATTATGGACATTAGTGAGTAAGAATTTGTATTTCTCATAAACACACTCTAACAGATCAAAAAACTTTTCAACAACTCTACGGTTACAGCCCTATGCACGTGCAATGAATGTTTAATCAAAACTTTGTAATGTTAATGGTTTATACCCATTAAGGAAACCGTAAAGCCAGTCTTTCCCAGCTACTTCCTTTTCACTGTAGAATGTACAGGGAAATTTGTTTTTCTCAGCTAACTTAAATACGAATCACGCAGATCAGTTAAGGTAAGCCAAATAACCTTTGTTCCAAAAGCAATATAAAAATATATTTTATTATTCAACCAAATCTACCACTGTAAATTAATTTAAATGGGTCATTCCACGCCAAAGAAGGACTGGGATTTTGTTCAAAATTGAATATGATGTAGTCCATACGATATTAGAGGTAGTTTAAGTTATCATTTTACTGGTTTCAAATTTGTTTAAAAAATTTGGTGAAAATTATAAGTTGTTCTTAGGCATTTCTATCTCGAAAACTACTTATTGTATTGAGATGTATTTTGCAATTTAATTTGTAAAGGATTGACCTTTCTAAATAAATTTTGTTCTGAATGAAAAATCAAGTTTGCAACGTCGAAAATTAAAAATAAATTTTTATTTTTTAAATACAGTACACAATAATGCTACAAATACAATGAGAAAATGAGGCTCAGAAAGTTCAAACTTTTAGAATTTAATTAAATTCAGCCATTCAAAATAAAATAAATCACATATAACGCTACTTTTTAGGAGTATTGATCACTGGAAAATCATTAGAAATCGACCGAAAATATCTGTACTCTGGTTTGAGGTCCTGTAATATAATGTTTCATAATTGCCTGGGAATGTTTGTAAATCTGGTGAATTTTAAATAAATTTCTTGAAAAAATTTTACATGTCACGCTCCTTAATTTGGGTCATCTTTAGAACGATATTACATATAAAAGAACATATCCTAAGATAAATATAAAGTCTGTAATAGAATATAGAATTGTATAAAGGGAACCCATAAACTAGAACATAAATATTTGTTATTAAGAGGGCAACATATGAATGACCAATGAAACACATAGTAGAGGGAAATATTATGTCATGGTAATATGTAATACCACTATTAATTTTTTAATAAAAATCTAAAACAAATTTTAAAGAAAAAATGGAACAATATTTCATCTCGTTTAAAATAAAAATTTTAGTACAATCAAGACAACACGAATTTCGGAATTCACGAAATTGTTCACTGAAACGTATTCCTTGTCAAATATTAATAACGAGATATCGCATCCATAACGTTTTCTGTTTATCCGTATTTTAATACGAACTTCGTGACCCGATACATTATTCTTATTGAAATACGAGCATTATATTCATATTCATTATACCTGCATATTCGATACTATAATATTTAATATTCGATATAATCGTACTCCAATATGGACATTGAAATTAATTAGTCAATTACAGAGTACAATCTTTAAACTTGTATATTTGTTAATACCGTATGTTTCTTTAATCGCAACATAATATTCTCTATAGTAATATTATTTACAAAATGATTATTTTTTTACTGTAAAAGAGTTTTGTATTTGGGAAAGTGTCAACAGTGCTTTAGAAATGTTTGTTTTGAAGAACTGCAATATCGAAACAAATTGAAAATTTTAATAGTTTCATTCAAGCCTCGATTTCTTCAGGCTTCGTCGCTATTGTCATTAATAACGGGATTTATTTACTCGACTTCAAAAAGTTTGGTTAATAGTTCTGCAGGTCTTTGAATTTGTGACAAATATCATGCAAATATATTTCGCAAATAGAAATAACAAAGAAAAATATTATGTAACCATGAGCTTATCAATGTTCTATTAGAAAGTTACAAGAATTATACAATTAATAATAAGAAACACACTTTTTCTTGCCTGAAAAATACGACATAAAATGTGTATTTTGATGAGGTCTACAACTTCTATCTGAAATATTTTTCAAAATTCTCATTATTTACGGAAGTAAATAAAAAAACTATGATTTTTACGGTTTTTCATGGTTTCCGCTATGAAAATAGCGCCAATTTTCACTGTCATGCTCGTAATCAGCACGTCAAAATACGTAAGAATCCAGAGTATAAAAAAAATCGGAGGTATGTCCTTTTCGGAAGTACACCCTTTATTTTAAATGTTATTTAAATAATCTATACAGGGTGATCGGCCACCCCTGGAAAAAATTTTAATGGGAGATTCTAGGGACCAAAATAAGACGAAAATCGAGAATACCAATTCGTTGATCGAGGCTTCGTTAAAAAGTTATTAACGTTTAAAGTTCCGCCTGTAGAACGACAATCTGCAAACAGCTGCATACGAGCGATAGTGGTTCTCACTCAAAAAACTGTAAGGCTGTCGATACGTCAGTAAGTGAATGAGAACCATTATCACGCGCACGCAGCTGTTCGCAGATTGCCGTTCTACATGCGGAACTTTAAACGTTAATAACTTTTTAACCAAGCCTCAATCAACAAATTGGTATTCTTGATTTTTGTCTTATTTTGGTTCCTAGAATCTTCTATTAAAATTTTTCCCAGGGATGGCTGAACACCCTGTATACTATAAAGATAAATGTTAAATAAAGCTTAAACCTGTAATTATGACGCTATAGTTATTAAATTTCATTGATATTCATTTTCATCATCTGTCCAGTTACATTTGTCCTTAACTATAGTTGGAGCTTCTAGCAAATATATTTACGATATCGAGAAGTCCGTCGAGCTTTGCGTTTCACGAACGAAATTTCGGTAATAAATTTCGACTAGTCCGGAGGGGTTATATTTCCGTTTACAGCGATCGTAAAAACCACCGACTAGGGTGGTGAACAGTTTCGATCGCGTCGATCGTAGAAAACCAGTTATTTTTTCCCTCCGTTTCGTATATCTATGGCGCGTTGCAACCAACAGGTCCGAGAACCGGTATCTCATAGTAAGGATGCTGCGCATTAAATGACTCGCGGAACGATTATTTGTTTCCTCTCGCTATTCCTGATTTACATCCGTCCGCGCGTAAATGGAGTCGTAAAACGCGTCGAACGGTTGGAAAATCGTTTGTGTTTCACGGACGAACGCGACGCGCACGAACACGCGGTGAAACACCGATCGAACAGAATGTACAGCTTTGCGAAATTTTGATTTCAATGACTGACAGCGATCGATGAAACGAGAAATACGAGCCGAACGGTCGAAATGCCGCAAACCAACGGTGCCCAACCTTCTTCGTCGTTGGACCGAATAAAATAAACTAATGTAAATAAACAGTGTTTTTTTTATTTTTAAATTACTATCGACGACGATAAAAGTTTAGAACAGTATAAATATTTAGTAGTGGGTTCTTTCCAACGTTTCCATTTAACACATTGGCTGTCATAACAAACCCCTAAAATTGTCCACGAAAATGAAACTTTGTTTCTAGACAATTGGGAAAATAGTATATCCACAATTGATCATAGAACTTATTTTTGAAGCTTCGTTCAAATTCGAGAGTCCTATCAAGATTTATTTTCTTAAATATATAATCTCCAAAATTAACTTTTTTAGCTCCTCAAAAATCATGTCGTCTATGCGTGGATAAAAGCACAGTAATGCACTCACTTAGGTAGTAAATAATTTAAATTATAAGAGATTTATATTTCGAATTACCGAGGTCCAACTGTATTATAAGGCAAATATAAAATATGGTTTTTACATGTCTCTCCATGATGACTTGTAAAACACTGTTAAATACAAATGTCACGTAACTGGAATATGTGAGTAATACTATAAATCGTCCTCATTGGAAACCCCTATGTGTACCTATTATTATCATCGAATCCATTTATTTCTGAAAATACAAGGATCGAAAACTTAATGAGAAATCCTCGTTAAATAAATACTTATTGCCTTTACTGGCTGAACCAAAAGTTTTTATTATAAAGGATGGTAGTGATTCTTCAGGATCGGAAGACTAATTACCAAATGAAGAGCCATTTTTCAAGTAACCGTTCCACGCGCTCAGCTATTACGGTCGAACTGACCAT
Organism: Colletes gigas; assembly: GCF_013123115.1. Taxonomy (NCBI): domain Eukaryota; kingdom Metazoa; phylum Arthropoda; class Insecta; order Hymenoptera; family Colletidae; genus Colletes; species Colletes gigas. The sequence continues at coordinate 6,004,093 of NW_025106646.1, forward strand.
ACTTCTTTAATGCGAGTATATTCTGTATCCATTTTATTAGCCTTTAACACTAGAATTACTTACAATTATGGTGTATTTATTTGTACCAAAGAAATTAACACGATAAATACTTGAAGAAATGTACGATGCAATGAAAATAAATGTTTGTTCGTTTCCTTTATATGAAACCACCGTTACAAAAATCCAAGTAAAGTAAAGGGTATAGCCGGATAAGATGGTCAAAAGTGCCCTTGAGCCAAACTGATCAGTGAACATATCAGTTAATAGACCATTCAAAGAAAACCATTTGTGTCAAATATCAACCCCGTACCCTTACTGAGAGGGTAGTTACAGGGCGTAACGCAATTTTCAGTTTAAGTTGTACATCTTTTGTTGTATTGTATCAAAGGTTTTGAAAACAATTGAGGGTATTTTGCTCTACGGCGTACGTGTTTGTGAATTTTTTCAGAATTTTTCACCGCAAAATGGATTTTTAAAAAATTCGAAAAATTTTAAAATATTTTTTTTTAATAGAAATTATTAAATGACCACGTTTAGATTTTTACAGTGTTAGTGTCTTGTTATGATTATTAATCTATAATTTTTTCAGATTTTTAGAAATGGGGGAGCGATGTTGGAAAAATCAAAAACCGACATTTGCTTTTATTTTTACCTTAATTTTTGTTGTGACCATGTTCGTATTGTTACAATTTTAATAGCTTGTTACTGTTATAAATATATAATTTTTTGAGATTTTTTGTGGAGGTGTATCACATACAAAATAATTATAAATCGATATTTCCTAAGTTTTCGTTCGCAGAGGAGTAATATATTCGGGTAATTGATATTTTTACTTCATCGAATGATCATTATATGCATGCTCAAAATAGTTTTACATGTATGAATTAAGAGAATAACTTACCTCTAATGATATATTTTCAATCTTCGTCGCTGTCATCGTTTATTACGGGATTTACGTGTTCTGTATTAAAGATTTTGCTGAGTATTTCTTCAGGCTTCACAATTTTTGCAATATAGCGGGCATGCGACAAATAATAAATTATCGCTGCAACATGGGAACAGCATCCGATGGTTCGATTGCCATTTGCACATTCCCAGAAGTGACGATTAATTCCGGAACAACCTATTGTGTTTGGTGTATAGTATATATAACACTTATACATTTTCTTCTTGATATGTCGCGATTGCACTTTAAATTGAGTGATATTACTGTTTGTTTTTAAATAACTGAAGTTAATTTCATTGTCACTATTTATTAGTTCTGCGAGATAAGACACTGTATGTTGAAGTTGGTAAGATCCGGTAAAAAATAGTCGGAAATCACGTTCTGTCATTTCGGGGAAGTCAAACAAATGTCCAGATGTAATGTTTTGAAACGGAGTCTTCCGTCTATCCCAGCGATGTGTCTCTGCCTCTACTCCCAAGGTATTTTCTTTTTCTTTTTGTTCCGAAATTCTTGCAATTATTTCTTCCAAAAATTCCGAATCACTATGCAATCGCTTTCCAAACATATTTTGTAAAAAACAGGCTATTCGGAAGTATGACCGTACTGTCGAAAGTAGCTTATTGTCTAATTGGTGGTGGAGAAGTCGGTATTTTTGTCCTATAATGCCATGGATAGCTTCGATGACCCAACGAACTTTTGTCACCAATCTAGAATTATTAGCTTCTACGGTGGTTAACTGATGACGTTTGCCTTTCAGAGCTGGCATTAGTATTTTGTATCCTTCGTTTTCTAAATAGTTCTGAACGTCTCGGAATCCTCGGTCAACGATGCATATATCTCCTTTCTTAAGTAATGTTCGCAGACCATTCGGATCCTCCATCACAATTTTCATTATTTCCGCGTCATTTTGTGTAGCGTAAAATGGTCCGAGCAATTCAACAATATATCCAGCTGGTGTACATATCGTAAATGGTTTGCATAATGGTACTTTCTTCTGTCCTGAATATGATTTACGTTGATATTCATTATTTGAACTTTTCCCATGTCGGATGTAGGTACCATCAAAAATTAATGCCAACTGATTGGTTATGTGGTGTAATTTTTTAGCAATATCTGATGTTTCCATCTCGATTAAATGTTGTCGAGAAAAGGCAGTAAATCCAAAATAAGTTGGTAATATATCTTTCTCAAAGGAGTTTATCACTGACGCACAAAAATCGGAAACTAATTGCTCACGTTCCAGTCCAAGAATTGCAGCTATTGTTTTATTAGAATTTCTCATTAGAATTTCTCAGAATATGACTCATAAAAGATTAAGTATTTATTAATGTCATTCATTGATGTCTTTTTCGACATTCCTAAGGTTTTAAGTTTTATATTATTTGATACATGTAAAACTATTTTGAGCATGCATATAATGATCATTCGATGAAGTAAAAATATCAATTACCCGAATATATTACTCCTCTGCGAACGAAAACTTAGGAAATATCGATTTATAATTATTTTGTATGTGATACACCTCCACAAAAAATCTCAAAAAATTATATATTTATAACAGTAACAAGCTATTAAAATTGTAACAATACGAACATGGTCACAACAAAAATTAAGGTAAAAATAAAAGCAAATGTCGGTTTTCGATTTTTCCAACATCGCTCCCCCATTTCTAAAAATCTGAAAAAATTATAGATTAGTAATCATAACAAGACACTAACACTGTAAAAATATAAACGTGGTCATTTAATAATTTCTATTAAAAAAAAATATTTTTCGAATTTTTTAAAAATCCATTTTGCTGTGAAAAATTCTGAAAAAATTCACAAACACGTACGCCGTAGAGCAAAATACCCTCAATTTTTTTCAAAACCTTTGATACAATACAACAAAAGATGTACAGCTTAAACTGAAAATTGCGTTACGCCCTGTAACTACCCTCTCAGTAAGGGTACGGGGTTTATATTTGACACAAATGGTTTTCTTTGAATGGTCTATTAACTGATATGTTCACTGATCAGTTTGGCTCAAGGGCACTTTTGACCATCTTATCCGGCTATACCCTTTGTTAGAATTTTTATTAGAAATTGTTAGTGGGTCAGTTTGACCACTTCGATAGATCTAGTATTAATTATCTTACCTACACTAACATTTTAATCCTATCCATATCCTTTTCTGGTGAAAGGAGCTCATTTTTTTGGTTGTTCCCACAGAATGTTCCGACATATGCGAGGAAAAATTTTGAAATAATAATTTTAAAAAGGGTAACTGTACGAGAGAGCTTCCTACTCGATATAAAGTGCTACGCAAATGAATGAGATTTATTTGATTTTATTGAACACCATAAACGTGGATATAAATAAAAATAATTAATTTATATCGTGTTATTAAAAGGTCCTTCATATTTATAGATATTTAATCGTTTGCAACTTTATTTTTACAGGTCAGATAAACTTAATGAAAATACTGAATTGACTAACGGACGAAATTTTGCGCACCGCTGCTGTAAAGGATTGCGAAGGCAAGGAGCAACTATGTGTAACTCAGAATGTTTTAGAATTCCTCTACGGAGAATAACAAAATGTTAAGGAATCCCAATCCCGATCAAACTTCGAACTATAAATAACTACTAGCAACTTACTGATTTTCTGTAAAAGTTTTGCTAACGCGCGTATTAATAAACTATAGTTTGAAAAATTTTATGTCAGACAAAATTACAATTTTATTTATATGTATAAATTTACCTATACTTTTCTAAACACTATTATATCAAAGTTTAATTAAAATATTAAAATAATTAAACGTATTTCTTATTACAATTTCATATGTAGTGTATTATTTAAATTAAAATAAAAACTGTAATAATAAACTATACGTCTAAAAATTTTATAATGAAAGACAAAATTACAATTTTATTTATACAGGATGTTCGGCCAACCCTGGGGAAAAATTTTAATGGGATATTGTAGAGGATAAGATAAGACGAAAATCAAGAATACTAATTTGTTGATTGAGGCTTCGTTAAAAAGTTATATATTTTCACACAATATATTTTCGGTAAAGAATTTTTTTCTCGAAAGTACGTAGCATTTCGAGGTTATGTGTATTCACAAAACATAATTGTAATTGACCCTTGTAATCGAAAATAATTTTTCCAGGATAATTTGAAACTTTTCGATTTCGCCGAAAAATTTCAGCACTTTTTCTTAAAAATTTTTTGTAGGTACTACAATTTTTCTTAAAAATTCGTTTTTAATTTTGAGTAATTTTGTACGACGCTCTACAGAAAAGTTGTCTAATACTTTTTTGTAGGTACTCACGAGCTCTACTTTAAAAAAAAGTTTCATTGAAATATATTCACTATTATAGAAGTTATGGACGTTTGAAAATTGGACCATTTTTATGGGGGTTTTCTCATTTTACGGGGTCAAGGAACAACTTTTACTACATTGTTAGAATTTCTACGTATTCTTCACCAAAATACACGTTGTTTGCCATTTGAAATATTAAAATCCTCTAATCCGTTCAAAAGTTATGATGTTTTAAATATACGCAAGAAATTTTGAAGTGACATTTCTGGCCTGAAATCATATTTTCGGTAAGGAATTTTTTTCTCAAAAATGGTGAGGAATTCGGGGGTATGTCTATTCACCAAACATGATTATAATTGACCGCCGCAACCGAAAATAATTTTTTCAGAATGAGTTGAAATTTTTTAATTTAATTATTTTTTAACTTTGTAACGAAGCCTCAATCAACAAATTGATATTCTTGATTTTTGTTTTATTTTGGCCTCTAGAATCTCCCATTAAAATTTTTCCCAGGGGTGGCCGAACATCCTGTATAAATTTACATATACTTTTCTAAACACCATTATATCAAAGGTTAATCAAAGCACTTAAACGTATTTCTTATTACAATTTCATGTGTAGTGTATTATTAACATTAAAATGAAATTGAATTAAAATTTGATTACATTGTCATCTCCGTGTACGAAGCAGAAATACTGAAATTACAGTAAACATTTCAACAAGACCATTAGGAACAACAATCGCGATGGGGCACAACGTTTGAATTTGCGTCGTTTCGACGATCGAAATCGGAGAAAATCGGCGGAATTTCGAGCGAGTCGAGCACAGTTCGCGAGAACCGAGCCGTCTGAAACGATAGAAGCGGGACCGCAGAGGTATCTCGTAACGTGTAATTTCGGGCATGGGCCGATATTATTGATGAGTTTGATTCTTCGAATCGATCAGGAATAATATCCGAACGACGCGGAATATACGTGAAACAGGACAGGGAACGAGGGAGGAATTACGACGCCCACGGCAATCAACGGTACATTGCACTCGCTCGTAATGCCCTGCACCGTGTAAGTACACACAACAATGTGCATTAAATAACAGGTTTACGTATAAACAAGCAGAGTTTGGCAGTCAAGGAGGGGGGGTACTAGTTGAAATTCATTCGAACCGATCGGTCAAGAAACGTTCCTGCCATTTTCACGCACCGACCGTGCAAAACGCGCGAAGAAATTTGCATCTGGCGTCGAGGATGAACGGAAGACATTGTGACAACAAAGGCTTGAGTGAAACTATTAAAATTTTCAATTATATTAGTATAAGAATCTTATATTTCATATATTTATGGGTAGATGAAAAACTGTTAGTCTTTTGAAAATGAAAAAAAGTTTTGCTTGAACAGAAACACTTATTCTGCTTTAAAAGAGTTAAAGTTCTTTCGAACAAATTTACTGTTAATTGTTACATAGGTTTGAGGTTGAAGCCTTGAATCATTTTATATAAAGTTCTAGTTTTAATATTCCTAGTGAATTTTAATTGTAGTTTGAATACCAAAAGACTGAGATATTTTTTGTATTTTGTAACATAAAAAGTATTTAAAGTATTAGTTTGCACCATCGTGTATATGTATACATATGTACAAGTTTCAAAGATATAAATAGCTTGCATAAACGTTGTAAAAAAAATTAACTATATGACACGAAATTAATTGTATTAGGTAAAGTAAAAGTCCAAAAATCCAGGCAAACTTCTTTAATTATATATCATAAAACGTTAGTTTGATGTATGTTTTCATTTATGGGAATTTTTTTATAACGCCCCATAAGCAAACTTAGTAAAAATCGCAGAAATGAATAAATAAATATTTGCTTTTTGTAATTTGTATTTTATAATATATCAAATTATTTTTTAAACAAACCGAAAATTAAATATTTCTAACAACATAACTTATCTATTGCTTATCATATTAAAAATTTTCTCGTTCATTTATTTCTTCTCAAATTTCAAAATTAAAAAAGTTCAAATCTTCTTCAGTACCATAAATAGAAGCAGTACAATCTATTTATTGTTAGTCTTTATCTTTAAAAGGCTAACATTATTCTAAAATTTGTCATATACAAGTTTGTTCTAAAAATGTATAAATCAATCCAACTTAATTTAAACTTCAAATGTTTATTATTATTTCTCTCTAATTTTTTTTCTTGTTTAATTAATTTTTCTCAATTATGGTATATGTCCGTGTTAATATTTCCTTATATTCCTTTTCTTTTCATAGCAAAACTAATTTTTTTCAGATATATACATATAATAATTTTGTACAACTTTCTTTGCCAACATTTTTGTTTACACTGCTAAAGAACACTCGAGCATTGAGTCATTGAAACAAAATATTTGTTTTTATACAGTTTTTTATTCGACCTCAAGCTAATACATTGAATTGATATAATTAAAATTATTGCAAAGTAACAAGAATTGAACTAACATTAAAGGAAATTGAAAGAATTATAAGATTAAAAAACATGAAAACAGTAATTTAAGAAGTAAGTAGAAAAAACTTTATTTATTAATACTAGAAAATAAATCTTGTCTACAGATTATATGAGATAATGTTTTGATAAAATTTACTAATCGGTACATAAAAATCATTTCATTTCTGTGTGAATTATTTGTTATACAACTGGTAATTTACGTGTTATTCGTATTTATAAATTAAAGTCGAAGAACCTATATAACTTTAAAAATACGATATGATATAAATTACAATTATGCAGGACGTCCCGACGAATTAATTAACGTTCAATTGTTAACGATTATTGAAAAGGAATTAGAGCCTGCTGGACTATTTGTTTGAAACTCGAATTAATTGGATGTTTCAAGAATATATAAACAATTATTAATGTGCCTAATGAACAAATTTCAGCGAATTAATGTAAATTAATGTAACACTGCGACCAACATATGTTTAATTAGAATTTTCGGTCTTATAATTATGGTCGATCCCGATATGGTACGTAGATATCATTAAACGGTTATTACTCTCATATCATATGTAGAATATCGTGGTGATTTTGCATTAAAGCCTTGCTGACACTTAGAATTATTCGTTAATGACGTTTTACTTTAACGAAACACAAAAATGATATACGTTTGAGAGAAAAATATTGTAATCAGGGAAAGTTTCGAAAAAATTTGTTTTAAGAAAAAATAGTTCAAAACATCTGACCATTTAAAACGTTTTGATCATTAAAAACTATTTTCTTTTCAAATATATACGTGTATTATACAAAGCTAAATTGATTATTGTATAAAGACTATTCCGTATTAAAAATGTACAATAAAATTTATTTTCATTTTTAATATTGTGACGGTTGTATACACATTGACTAAGTTAACCATTAATATTCAAAGAATTTCTACGCATCGACAGTTTGTTCTTAATCTTGATAAACAAATTTTTCCATAAACAAATCCTATTGTACACGTGGTACTTTAATTTTTAATTGATTATTTGAATAGGACACAACAATTATGGATCGAAACGTCGAAAAATAAAAATGTAAATTACATGTAAAATGTAGATATATGTATATATACAGAATGCTCTTGAAATTCTAGAAAATATTTCCTTCAGAGCAAAGAATAATTTTACTTTTTTCATCAAGAATTTTGATATTGGATGAATTTTCTTAGTTCGGATAGCTAGAACAGTTGCTCGAAAGAGAACGTAGAAGTTAATGCCACCAGTGAGCAGCGGGTAGAATTCCAGCGTGAATGAACAAGATCGTAAGGATACACGAACGGTAATGCAGGTTGGAAGACCAGGGAAGGTATATAATAAATCTCTCTTGTCATTTCCGTGACAAAACCAATCTCATCGATTTAGAGATAAACATAATTTCAGTACTTTTAATGGTAAAAATTAAAAGAGACTCAAAATTCTATGATTCGATCAAACTTATTAAGCTCAGAAAATATGGTACCAAAAACAAGAAAAATCTCAGACGCGATCCTTACTAACTTTATTACAATTTTGCAAGGATGATAGATCCGTGTCTAGAATAAACGTAACCATAATTATAGTCATACGAGTACATATACCTCGTCTGTGGTCATAGATAGATAATTTAAAGAAAAGTGTATAAACCCTGTTGAAGGAAACTGTTTTCTGTTTAAATCTACGCGTCAAGTGTTACAACTATTTTATACAAAACTTATTGTACGTTAATTATTATGAACACTTTTGTCAAAGCAAACGTTCAATTCAATGTAGTTTCCTGAATTACCGATCATAGAGTGCGCCACAGAACCAATGATTTTTTACATGATTGATACTTCAGTTCCTAAAATACCAATTTCCAATATATGATTTGAATATCTAGTTTATCCTTTACCTCTTCAATACACAAACTCCCATTGAAAGTTACAATATGTGCATCGTTCACGTCATCGATGAACTGAAGTATAGTTTCGGACATTTCTTTGGGGTTCTAGAGACCCATTATAATTTCGGCACAGACCAGCTACACGAGTAGACCTTTCATCATAGACGAGGTATATGAATAGACCTTTCACCTAATGTAATTTTTCGGCCGGAGTTTCTGGGGTCCCGGGACCCCCTTACCATTTGCGTATCACTCGCAACGTTATCAACAGATTCAGAAATTAACACAAGAGGAAGTGAGACAGAAAATAAAATTACATCAATTTTATTATTTTTGAACGGAATTAAAGCTGTAGGGTCCATCATTGGACATTAATCGATTAATTTCATTGGAATAACCAATCGATTGAGATTATTTAAAGATTTCAAAATTATTAAAATACGTAAGGATCTCATTGATAAATACACCGCAAATCCTCTATTTTTTATTTTAAATTGTAATATATTATTTATTTAAAAACTAACTCGGCAAAAACGTATTTGCGACTCGAAATCAGTGTTATTAGACCGCACACCAGGACGAACAAGGTATGTGGAACTATAAGAAGAACGCAGCCATTAGCTCATATTATTTGCTATGTAATTAATATAATTATTAATTACATAGTAAATAATATGACCCGGGTCTCACCACGTGGAGGTTGCTGCGACTGGAGACCCACCCTAGCCTCGCCCCAACCACCCTTCCTTTGGCGAGAAATTCGAATACCTATCTAAGAGAGAAGCTATCGAAAAGTTAGAAACGAGCTAGAAAAGGAGAGTTCTTAAAAGAACTACCCAATCAAGAGACGAAGAACCTAACAAAATGTTAATACATGTGAGATGATACACATGTTTTCTAAAAACGAAATTGAAATGTGCAACTGCACGCACGAACTCTGGCCGATGAAGAGATCAAAAACCTTACAAAATGTTGATACATGTGAAATAATCCATCACATGTTTTCTAGAAACGAAATTGGAATGTGCAACTGCACGTATGAATCCTGATTACTAAATTATCAATATGTACTTTATTATTAATTGTTCCTTCTTAAATAAATACTTGCATTATGACAGTGCCTAACAAGACACTCGTACAAAACGAAGAAAAGATCCTGAAGATCCAACCAGAAATGTGCAACTGCACGTATGGACCTTGCATATTAGAATACTAATATGTATCTTAATATTAATCATTCCAACTTAAATTTACGCACACGTTTCGGTAATATTTAATAAACGGCAGGAGAACGCTTTTTTATCTTATAATCTATATACATTTGTACTCATATTCTAACGCAATCTGTAGAAACATGAAGAAATATGAGGAAATATTTTCTTCTTGGTGTCTTCATTAATCCCACGATGTTTTTCTAAAACATACACTCATATACAATAAATATAACCGACATGAAACAAAGAAATATGACAAGATATTTTCTTCTTGGTGCCTTCGTCACTCCCACGATGTTTTCCTGAAACAAAAACTCATATCCAATAAAATATATAACTCATATAAAACAAATAAATATGAAAAAATATTTCTTCTTGGTGTCTTGATTAATCCCACGATGTTTCCCTGAAACATAAATCAGACAATAAATAAAATTGTATGAAATATTTCTCTAAGAGCGATCAAGATAGAATCCGTGTACCATTTCCAATTCCATTCTTCAATGATTATATATCCTGTAACAAGAACTTGTTCAAAGAATTAATAACTGAAATGAAAGCATATTAATGGACACAGAAAAAAATAATTATGTACCGTCAAGATAGACTGATGGTAATCGATCATAGTAAAAGTGATATTATGAAGTTAATATTTGAACTAAAGCTTCCACGAGTAAAAATTGATATTAAAAAGTTTGAGAACATAAATATTACGTGAAATTGAATGAAAAGTTAAATTCGTCTAAGTGTTAAGATAAATACGAAATAGATTGAAAATTTTATTCATTTGTTACCGTAGATTTTATTTTTCGTTTCGTTTATCAAATAAAAAATTTTTCATGGCATGTACATTGCAATAATTATATTTTACTGTATTGAAAACTAAATTAGGTTCGTACAGAAAAAGCAATAACGAACGAAAATGTCGATTCTGCGCGGAAATTAACTCTCAATATAAAATATCGAATTGCAATTTGCATACCCTTTTGATGCAAGCATTCTATTTTCCATCAATTAAAACAATGATCGCGAACAAACTTTGATGTATGCAAAGAATACAGAATATTTATAGAAAATTCACTATTTATAAATAACAATTGGGTTGCAAAGGTTATTATATCCCGTAAAAATTACCGACTCTAATAATGAATAACTCGTGATATAGATATACATATATATTGGAATCATAAATTCAATCTACAATAAAATTAATCATAATATAGAATTTTTAAATGCATCACAAATCTGTGATGAAAATTCATTCACATATATTACAGATTTTAACTCGTTATGAAGAATAAAACAATTGGTCTATTTACAACAATACTTTCAAGCAGTATTTCTTTTGGGAAATATATGTATAAAGAAAAGATGTACTTCAGCTAGTTAGAATAAACGTCCACTCGTCTTAAAATCAAACAACCCGTGAATGGACCATTCTTTCTTTCGCAACGCTAATTTATAAAATAAAAAACTATTCGCGAGTGGTGCTTGTTATTCGTAAAATGAACCACACAGGGTTCCTTTATTAATTAAATCACGTGTACCCATATTCAATCATGCGCAACACTAATTTGAATAATGATGCTGAGCCATTAGAGGATTTGCAGAATCCCAGCTTGCTTCTTGATGATCCTGGTGCAGTGGCCAGCGTTTTGGCCAGCTTTTGGGCATTGAATCGCAACTCTAATTAATACAAACGTGACAAGTCAAGATCGCAACGCTAATTTATAATAGAAAAATTACAAACGCGATTTATAAGAATAAAAGCAACCGCGAATGGTAATTATTCGCAACACTACCCTGAAAAGCAAACGCGAAAAATAGTAATTCGCAACTCTAATTCGCAATTGCGTTTACTAAAAATTCGCAACGCTATTTTTAAAGCAAACGCCCGGTTCCTAGGTTTGCATAAAGACAAACGCGAATCGTATTTATTCGCAACACTGATATATCAACGCGATAAATATTTGTTCGCAACTCTACGAGCAAACGCGAACATTGTATATTATTCGCAACTCTAACTTTAATCAGGGGCTATTGGTACATGTACATAGACATGTACTGGCCACAAAATAAACTAACTATTACTAGTACTACAATTGGGGTAGAATTTGGGCATTGAAAATATCGCAACGCTAAATAAAAAATCGCACGATTAATCAAGATCGCAACGCTAATTTATAACATGAAAATTACAAACGCGGTTGATATTAATTATATAAAAGAGTAAAAAAGCAACGCAAATCGTGATTGATCGCAACACTACTCTGAAAAGGAACCACGAAAAACAGTATTTCGCAACTCTACGAGCAATCACGTTTATCAATAATTCGCAACGCTATTTCTAAGCAAACATTCGGTATCTAAGTTTGCAAAAAACCAATCGCGTATCGTGTCAAGTTGCAACACTACCCTGAAAAGGAAACGCGAAAAACAGTGATTCACAACTCTACAAGTAAACGCGATTATTGGATATTCGCAACTCTATGTATGTATATCATAACCGCGAGTTATGGGGAGGGATGGCTGGCATGTATGGTGCAATCATGTACCATCAGATACATGCATACGTGAGCCAGCCAGAAAAATAAACTAACTACAACTACGGACGAGTTAAGTGACAAAGTAGTAACAGGAATGACTTTCCATTCTCATCCGAGGATGAAGATGAAAAGCCATTTGTTGCAGCCCACTCTTGAGACAGTTTGTCAGGGTCTCTTCGGCTCATTGAGAGCCGTTTCTTTCTTCGGCGGTCCTGCCGATGCCTGAAACTTACGAAAGACCGGGCTCGAGATTTTGTGCAATACGTAGTCTTCCAACAATATACGAATTGTTGCAAGAGCATACGTGGTGAATCTCGAGCGGGACGAACGTTTCGAAAGGGACCTGATCACGACAGCGAGCGCGAGAGAGCGACTTTAAGAGTCGCGCGATTCGAGGAGTCGAAAATAAAGCAGAAACAAACAACACAAGTGCACCGTTTGAATGAGCAAGATTTCTACTCTCGAAATCGTAACTACAGAAACAGAACTGCCACGCGAAAACGCGCCTACCCGAATTACTAATGTGAACAGTCCTGCCCTGACCCTACCTACTTAGGTTTAAACACACACACCAGAGAACAAGTTACCTACCTACCTAACCCTATATTTAAAAAATTGCAAAACTCAGTCTCGCAAACAAACACTCCACGGTTCTCATTCTCAATGTCCGGGCGCGACCTAAACTAGAGAGGACTCCCCGGGGTTCCTCCGACACCCGGACACAACCTCATTCATACTCTAATTGTGTACGTACCAGTTTTTGCAGTGGACTGACAAAGCTAGTGCCCATTGCGTACTTTTATTATTTATGTAAAACATTTTGATATATCTAATATAGTCTTTATTAAAATATACTCTATATGTATATGATTATATAAGATTGAAAAGCTAATTCATTATGCATTTTACAATATTATTGACGTATATGCAATACGAACAATTGCCAAGTAAATAATAACTATAAGTTTAATATTATTATTGTGACTGGTATGAATCTAATGTGAAAAAATTCTGTATCTGAATTGTAATAAACTTTTGAAACGATGCACTTCCACATCCTAACCACAAACACACATATGTGGACAGTACATCGTGCACGATACACTAGCATTGTCAGTCGCACGGATAAATTATTATTATAAATGTTACAAACTAAGTCATCGTGCCCCGTTGCCTTCGCTCGTGCAAATAACACTTGGGCATGTGCATGAACTTAGGCAACGAACACGGAAAAGTATCCTGAAAATCCTGACTAGAACAACTGGTTATTAATAATTAACTAAACGGTATCTATTCTCAATTAAAATGACTCGACTCGTTATATGTAATATATCAGCAACAGAGTACGTTAATATCGAAAGATATTATTATTCAAGAAAAATTTGTGATTGAAATTTAATTGTTCAAAATGTAAGACTTTAATAAAGATTTCATGATAAAATAATTTACTTTGCAAATTGAAATAAATTTGTTAAATTACTATTCAAAATATTCAATTAACCATGGTCGATTCTGTCGTCAAAGTAAATTTAAAAAAAAATAGAATTAACATGCATGTTCCTTTGAGTTGAAAATCGACCAGTCGCGAAACGCATTCTTGCACATAAAATACATATGATGTGTTAATTGATAAAACGAATATTTAATAATTATATCAATGATGTAAGATATTTTACTCAATCGTACAATTAATATAATGTTTTCACTTTATATTAATTCATATTCTACTCGATTATATAATTCATATAAAGATAATAAACATATTTCATATATTTTATCAAAATTGTGTAATAATCATATTGTGTAATATTTATTGATAACATTAAAAAACGCGAGTGCAAGAAGACCCTAGCCTGCACTAAAAAAATATAACTCATGGGTATTTTTCATACCCGCGGTCACTTAACTCGTCAAAAATACCAAGTATACAACTGGTCACCCGTGTTGATTCGGATCTTTCATCGTACAACATGGTTGGGGACCAGAGGAACACAAATAGCATGCGACTCACGAGTGATGAACTTGTGCCTCTGGGATGACTGCATAATGATGCTGCTGCTGCCCGGTAGAAGTCATCAAAGCCTCCTTCATGCTCCTGCTATAAAGAATAAGAAAGCAATTATAATCTATTGTTAAAATTATAGAGATTTTTAATTAACAAATTTCAAAGTATAAATTTATACTTACGTTGTTCGCTCGTGGTCCACCACCCGATACCCCCCGGGTGCTGCTGCTGGTTCCCAGGATCATGTTCAGAAACTGTAAGAAAACTGTAAGAAAACAATTAGAATCTATTGTCAAAACTGTAGAGATTTTTAATTAAAAATTTCAGAGTATAAATTTATACTTACATTGTTAGCCCGTGGAGTATCGGCTAATAGTCCTCTTCGGTGATGCACTGACTCTAATTCCGGTAACGAGGAGTTTAAATTTCAAATTAAAAAAATAATTAAGTTGATTGGAAAGTATTAAATTAGATTACCGCGACCCAAGATTGAAATCGGCGAACAAATGATTCTATTATCGCGATTCAGAAAACAGAAAGAGCCACGATGCTCTGGAAATAATTTAATACCGCGTAAGAAACACTGCTTCTATTCTCGCGTTTGCCTAACACCGTGAACGATAACGTACTCGGGGTCACTTTGCCCCTATAAACAAACTTGTTATTACGCACAATCACTGAATCTACCGGCCGCATTGCGCGCGGCCAACAAATTTCCTGAAAAGAAAAGAGCTGAAAAGAAAGGGACAGGAGACAAGAAACACAACAAGCACACCTGTGCTTAGCCTACTGGTTTTCTTTTTTCATCTTCTTATAAGAGTTCGTCAACAGAAATACTGCTTTACTTAATACTACTGCATAATACATAATTTGCCACGTAAAAGTTCAATGCCACGAAGGCGAAATATTCTCAATCAATGAGAATTTCAAGGATAAAATATTATCTACGAAAATAATTACGTACAAGTAATTATTCAATTTATAAATATTATATCACTAAATTTCATAGTTAGAGTTGTAAGCATGATTATGTTTACTTCATCGAATGTGAGAATATCCGATAATTTTTATAAATATTCCGAAATTTGCAAAAATTAAAGTTCGTTAATTATTTATGCTTTAATAGCATATTCAAACTAATTGGTTTCTACGTTTTCTTAAACTTGCATCGAAATATATATGCAAATTGCAATTACAACAATTTATAAAGAAATATAAACAATCAATTAAATAAATAACACTCGGAAATATTCAATCGCGATCAGAATACAGTTAAATATAAACTATTCCAATTTATCGTCGATATCTACCGACGCCATTTCTGTATACTTCGATATATGTATATCGAAGTGGATAAAAAGATTGTCAAAGATTTTCATAATTTATCTTAACAATGGCCGATTATAAAATTATGATCATGCTTGCATCGAATAACGTAATAATGAGATAAAAATATATAAATATTGATATGGATATTAATTTTTGTTATAATTGTTTAGAAGTTACCAATATTCCCTCCAAAATTTGTCGACTCGTCTGCCATCTGTTATGGTGTCGTTTACGCGCCAATGAAACTTTCCATGGCGTCAAATTTCAATCCGAGACTGCAACAGAAATGAAATACAAATTAAATCATAATTAAACAATAATTGATAATTATGAAGAAATATTAAAAGGTTAGAAACATGTATGTACCTCGTTGGTCGCGAAACGCTGACACGTCTTGGCAGGTTCCAACAAGTCTTATTTCTTAATTTCGAGTTCCAATAAGAGACTGTAACAGAAACGAAATAACGATGCATTAAAGTACGCAAACGATTATTACAATTAAGTAATGATTAAATCGAAACCGTATTGCAAGAGATCGTAAGTAGTAATACGCGAGTAGTAATAGTGGAAGGATAAACAGGTTAGAAATACGCACCTCGGTCGCGAAACGCCGATACGTCTCGACACGTCTTGCTATGTTTATTTTCAAAGTATGAATGATGGCCGTCCTCTGTGCTCGGCAACGCTCGCGAATTAGGTGGCGGGGTGGGGGAAGCTCCGATGTCTCGCGAAGCTTGTATTACGAACCCGAGGGATGCCTCAAATAGAAACCGTGGATAGACTGATTTTAGCAAATTATTTACAACTTTAACTAGTCAAGGAAACGCGAACAATTCGTACTTTTCAACTCGTATGTATTTACACACAACTAGTCTGTTGCTTATCACACTAATTCAGTGAGTTTCTCAACTGACCGCCATCCATGAGAAGAGGCCGCTAAAATCAGCTCCGAATTTTCAAGTCGGTATGGTAGTCAGATTCGGCCGCGAAAGTCCACAAGGTGAAAAGTCTACTCGTATCACAGACGAGATATATGAATAGACCTTTCACCACAGACGAGATATATGAATAGACGTCTCACGTAATGTAATTTTTCGGCCGGAGTTTCTGGGGTCCCGGGACCCCATTACCATTTTCGTGTCACTCGCTACGTTATCAACAGATTCAGAAATTAACAGAAGAGGAAGTGAGACAGAAAATAAAATTACATAAATTTTATTATTTTTTAACGGAATTAAAGCTGTAGGGTCCATCATTGGACATTAATCGATTAATTTCATTGGAGAAATCAATCGATTAAGAGTATTTAAAAATTTCAAGATTATTAAAATTCATAAGGATGTATTTCATTGATACGTACACCGCAAATTCTCTATTTTTTATTTTAAATTGTAATACATCATTTATTAAAAAAATAACTCGGCAGAAACGTATTTGCGACTCGAAATCAGTTTAATCAGACTGTGCATCGGGGCCCCGGAAACTCCTCATTCCTCGCTTTCGCACACTATGCCCAATTGCGTGTACGTGAGCTCGTTGAGTTTCGGAAGAGCCGAGAAGAACAGGCTGATACTCGCTTTCCTTCTCGCTCTTGCATCGCTGACGTCGCTTACATTTCTCGAAAGCAAGCCTGGCATCGCCAACCGTTCGAATCGTCAGTAAACGACAAAAGCCATCGTGACTGACAGACCTTACATTTCTCGAAATCGGACCTGGGCGCTTTTTGAAGATTCATTGACTTTCCATACGAAGCGACCATGCGTTATATACATATACATGTTATACATGCTAGGAACTATAAATTGTATAACTTTCGTTGTATATCTACTTTCTAATAACATGGGAAAATTTTAAAATATAAAAAAATGTAAGAATACTGTAGAATTTTTGCAATGGAGAATTATTGAAAGAAAATGAGGTAATTATTTAGAAAAGGCCGGGTCTCACCGATTTCGATGATTTTTGAATATGTTGTAGAAATCAACATTTTGAGCAACTTTTTCCTATACATATAACCGCCGCTCGGCCTTAGTTTCCGAGATTTTTCTTCAAAAATATCGCTACTACTACAATGAATTCTGTCTATATGTACATATATGTGGCTCTGTATTGCATCAGTCCACGATCGTTGCTTTTTTCTCTTGTTTGTATTAGTCGGCATGACAACCGACGACAAATAATGTATAATGTGTCGAGCTAAATCTAGTTCTGCATTGTGCTTTCACCACAGACGAGATATATGAATAGACCTTTCACCTTATGGACTTTCGCGGCCGAATCTGACTGCCATACCGACCTGAAAATTCGGAGGTGATTTTAGCGGCCTCTTCTCATGGATGGCGGTTAGTTGAGAAACTAGGCACTGAATTAGATTAATGGGCAGCCAGCTGAATGTGTGCGTAAATACATGTGAGTTGACTATGGGGGGAATTGAAAAAGACAGTGCAGTATTATCAGACGGCAGACCCGTGCCCAAAGGGAACTGCCCCTCCACTTACACACACTAATGCCAACCACCTTGTATATGAGTTCTGGCGTTTCGTATAGCTTCGTGGATTCGAGAAAGGCGGCGAATGTGAGTCTATCCTTCTTGCTCTCAACACAGCTGAAATTCGTTCTCGCATAATCTCGAGCCGAGATTTTCGACTGCCCAGGCATTTTTGACTTTCCGACCTATTCGAATTTTTATGATTCACCGTGAATATTTTTTCATGGAAAATTTGTTGTAAAAAAGAAAGAAGAATATACCATGAAAAATTCCATGCTTTTAAATTTTAAGAGTATAAAATAAAAAGGTATTGTTTATAAAAAATAATCCACAAAGAAGGAGGCAGTTACATAATAGATAATATGCGATAATAAAAAATATTGGAGCAACAAAAAACAAAAATATTTAACAAAAATATTAAATAATATTTCTTCTAGTTTTTATTTCTGAAATAAAAATTCCAAGAAGAAATATTTTTTAATATTTTCGTTAAATATTTTTGTTGTACAATTAAATATGTTTTGTGTACAAAAATATTCACGGTGAATCATAAAAATTCGAATAGAAGAGTCGAACGCACGGTTAGCAGCAAACATTTGCGGCAGTTTTGCAGTAATAAAAAAATAACTCCGCCAGGGTCAACTAGCCGAAGAGACGTTTGGCTTTGTGCGATACACGGCAAAAGCATGGTCTGCACGTTCGCCGATCGCAGGTAATTCCGAATCGCGCGACAATAGGTTACCTTACCTGGAACTTTTTCGGGGAGGGAAATGCAATTTGTCAGTCAAAATTTTTCACAGAACCTACGCGTTTCTGAACAGAAGCGGACGCACGCGATGGAACGCGTAAACGCAGGGTATTATCATACGTTCTTCGTTTTCGCGGAGTCCAAGGGGAACGCGAAGAAAGCCGCCCGCACGTATCGTGCCCATTATCCCAGCGAAAAGGAACAACAATCCTGAAGGGAGCAAGGTTCGAAGAAGCAACAATCCAGGAAGGAACAACAATTCAGGCAGCAACAACAATTCAGGAAGGAGTAACAATTCAGGAGGGAGCAACATCCAGGCACCGTTATCAACCCAGGAAGAAGCAACAATCGAAGAAGGGTGCAACGGAACGCATCGGTATGCGAAAGTGAAAAGTGAAAGTGAAAATTGTTAGTGACCGTGCTGTGAAGTGTTTTCGGGGTGAGAAGCAGGTACAGTGACCGGGCTGGCCCATCAGCTGATTTTCGTTCGGGTCTTCGACCTTGCCGTGATCGACAGCGGTGCATTGGCCGGGCCCTATTGTCAGCGCAGTAGGTCAACTTGCAAATGAATGGGTAAGTCGAATTTCAATTATTTCTCTATTAACCCTTTGCATTCGAGGAATGTTTCGGTACGCAGAAATCCAGTCTGCTTTTTCAGTACAGTTTTTAATAACAAACGGTTACAAATGGTTCTTACCGTATTTATTTTAATTTTCTGATAATAATTCTTATTTTAATTTTAAAACACTCTGGCGAGAAGCGTCACTCGGGTGCGAAGGGTTAATTTTCTAAAAATTCCGAGATTTTATTCCTTCTTCCTTGGAAACAGCGAATACAAATAATTAATAAAAAGTAAATTCCATTTAGTAATTTACGTACTAATTACGTAGTAATTCACGAATTAGGTAACAGTTGCAGTGGTAGTATTTTTAATTATTTGTACTCGTTCCTCGATGTATTTTCAACGCGCATCTTGCTACCTACCCGGCGCGGTGGCTCTCCGAGGTCGGACGGCCCTGAGCGCGCGGAAGGCGAGCGCCGTGATTGGTCAGTGTTTTTCGTTAATAATTCAAAAACGAAGCCCCATCCGACATTTTTGCAAAGGAAATTGTTGCTTAGAATTGTCTCACCTACCCCCCATTTCCGTTTCTTACACTATTTACGGGACACCCTGTATAAGCAAAAACCATAATGAAACAAAAATTTCAAAAATTTTTTTACGGAAATAGACGTTTAAGGACCCCCTGATCATATTTTAACTATTAAAAAAAAGACATTTTTTTACTATGCTAATGGACGTGCGTTCATATATTTATACTATTAATACAATTCAGTATGAACAACCAAATGAATTTCAATATTATTTTAAATTTTTAAATCTGAAAAAATTTTAAAATACTGTCCTATTTGTCCTCTTTGTTTAGCAATTTAAAAAAACGCTGACTCATAAAAATCAATCATATGAAAATGAATGGAAGTTGAGACCGCCCCTACTGAAAATGAAAGGCTGGAAAATTTTTCTTCTTTCAATGAAGAAAACTCTTTTGCTTAATCTTTTTCGAAGGCGAAGGCAAAACAGTCGATTTCGCCACGACAACAATGGTTGGACGCGACGCGTGGACATTCCCCCGAAATAGGAGATCGGCTTTTGTTTTCCAGAAACGCTAGCGACAATGTATTTTCCAAGAGAGTCGAATGTAAGGACCACTGAAGGACGCTCAGTCTACGATACATTTATGACAGAGTTTTGGGGTGCATGTGGCCTAAAGAGCGAATGAGACTAAACAGGCCTGGCAACGGGTGACGCGATAGCGGACGACCGCGTTGGGTCTCCAGCTAGCGCGTGTCGAGGCATTGATTGTTTATGAATAGAGAGAGAGTAGTTAAAAGAGGCAGACGACCTGACGTCGTACTGCTGGAAAAAATAAAGACTTTGTCCTGAAGGATCTGGCCACGGAGTGGGGAAGGCGCGGGACCTTCCGGTAAGAGCACTGTGAGGAACGGCACAGGACTTACCCCAGAACCGTCAAAGGCAAAATTTCTAACATACAGGCATGTCTCTATAAATTTCAAATCCATTAATCAATATGAATTTGTGATATCATGTCAGCCAATTTCGAAAATATGGTTTCGAGAAAAACTCATTTAACATTTCTGGTATGATTATTAACCGTTGGGTACTCTTCCCTCTAAATGGCTATAACTTTGTTATTTTTACGAATTTTAATGAGTCTACGTTTATTATAATTGCTAAATTCGTTAAAGAGATCTAAATCACCTGCCTCTTGTTATATTTATAAGGATAATATATTGAAGGACAATTTATCGGTGGCGAATGCCTTTGCTGAATTTTTTGAATCAGTATACACACGGGATACTGTCCACAGTAATTCTACTGATTTCGAATACCTCTCTAATATAAATATTTCGAACCTTTCACTTGATATTAGTGAAATATTCACATGTATTAATGAACTCAAGAATAATTGTGGTCCAGGATATGATAATATTCCTCCTATATTTTTTAAATCATGTGTTTTTATCATGTTTAAGGTCCTATGGTTGATATTTAATAAATCTTTATCTGCTGGCATCTTTCCTAAATTATGAAAGTTATGTTTAATTAAGCCTATTCCTAAATCTAATAACGCAACGTCAATATCAAACTTTAGACCTATTAGTACTCAAAATGTCATGCCTAAGATTATGGAAAACTTAATTAGTCGTAAACTATCATTTCTTTGCAAAGACATCATCATTGATGAGCAGCATGGATTCGTAAGCGGTAGATCGACTGTGACTAACCTTGTGGAGTACCATTACTATTTAACTAACTGTATTGATAAAGGCATGCAGGTTGATACTGTTTATACTGATTTTTCTAAAGCTTTTGATTCTATTAATCACTCAATCTTAATGTCCAAATTAAAGGCATTAGGAATAAACAGCTGTATGCTCTCTTAGCTATCCAGCTTTTTATCGGACAGAGTTCAAATAGTTAAATTCAATAATAACTACTCAAGAGAAATTAATGTTACATCTGGTGTTCCACAAGGTTCACATTTGGGGCCTCTTCTATTTATAATATATATTAATGACATCTCTAAGGTATTCCATCAGTCTAAATTTTTATTATATGCTGATGACCTTAAGATATTTAAATGCATTTATAATCAGCAAAGTGCTCAATCACTTCAAGATGACCTTTACAGGCTTCAGAATTGGTGCTCGTTAAATAAATTGTCCCTCAATTTAGATAAGTGTCATACTGTTAAGTTTAGTAATAAGAAAAATAATATCGTTTATAATTATACTTTAAATGGGACCGTGCTAACCTCTCTTAATCATGTTAAAGATCTTGGAATAACTTTCTCCTCTAATTTATCTTTTAAAATTCATTACGAAAAAATTACTTCGCAAATTCTCCGCTCTTTGGGACTGATTCATAGGGTTTCCAAATTTTTTATCAAAACCAAAACACTTAAAATTTTATATTGTGCCTTGACGAGACCTACTCTAGAATATGGCAGCATAATTTGATCTCCTTATCACAAAACATACATAAACAGCATTGAGGGAGTTCAACACCTTCGTCTTGTTGCTAGACATAGTGGGAGTCCCATGCCTCTTGAGTCTCATAATTACGATGGCTTACTTATTAATACTAATCTCCAAACACTGCATAATAGAAGAAGAATCGCAGATATTTTATTTGTAAGTAAGCTAATCAAAGGATATATTTCGTCTTCAACAATTATTCAATTGTTTCCGTTGTATGTACCGTCTAGATATTTAAGAAATCACTTTCTTTTTTACCCTGAAACTTACCACACAACGTTTGGATCTCAGAATTGTGTAAACAGAATGATTAGTAATGTAAATTTCGCACACACAAAAACAGATTTAATTGAACAATCATTAGAAAGTCTAAAACTATCCTTGCAACGTATTGTAAATTAATTTATTCTTGTTACGTTCACTAAGCGATAATGTTTGACTATGTAAAATCCACATCTGTAGTTCCTTAGATATTACATCGTTGTACTAAAGGGTTTAATTACCCGTTAATAAATGAATAATAATAATAATAATAATAAATGAAGAGGACGAGTTCCGAGTCAAAGATCAGTTGCGGGGTTTTAAAAAAGGACAGATTTGCAGTTTTGTTCTCATTAATGTTTGCAGCGTGTTTGCGAGGGATGTGTCCGATATATACATATGTATATAATCAATTCATTTTCCTTCAATAATTCTCCATTGCAAAAATTCTACAGTATTCTTACATTTTTTTATATTTTAAAATTGTCCCATGTTATTAGAAAGTAGATATACGACGAAAGTTATACAACTTATAGTTCCTAGGATGTATAACATGTATATGTATATAACGCATGGTCGCTTCGTATGGAAAGTCAATGAATCTTCAAAAAGCGCCCAGGTCCGATTTCGAGAAATGTAAGGTCTGTCAGTCACGATGGCTTTTGTCGTTTACTGACGATTCGAACGGGTGGCGATGCCAGCAGGCTTGCTTTTGAGAAATGTTAGCGACGTCAGCGATGCAAGAGCGAGAAGGAAAGCGAGTATCAGCCTGTTCTTCTCGGCTCTTCCGAAACTCAACGAGCTCACGTACACGCAATTGAGCATAGTGTGCGAAAGTGAGGAATGAGGAGTTTCCGGGGCCCCGATGCACAGTCTGATTAAACTGATTTCGAGTCGCAAATACGTTTCTGCCGAGTTATTTTTTTAATAAATGATGTATTACAATTTAAAATAAAAAATAGAGAATTTGCGGTGTACGTATCAATGAAATACATCCTTAGGAATTTTAATAATCTTGAAATTTTTAAATACTCTTAATCGATTGATTTCCCCAATGAAATTAATCGATTAATGTCCAATGATGGACCCTACAGCTTTAATTCCGTTCAAAAATAATAAAATTTATGTAATTTTATTTTCTGTCTCACTTCCTCTTGTGTTAATTTCTGAATCTGTTGATAACGTTGCGAGTGACACGAAAATGGTAATGGGGTCCCGGGACCCCAGAAACTCCGACCGAAAAATTACATTACGTGAAAGGTCTATTCATATGTCTCGTCTGTGCTCGTATACCTCGTCTGTGGTGAAAGGTTTACTCGTACACTTCATTTGTGCTTTTGTCGTGGGAAAATCTTCGAAAGACTCCCTCCCACCTCTTTGGGGAGAGGCGGGAGGGGTGTGTGGGATTCCCCGCGCCCATTATAACTGGCGCGGAACCTACTCACTAAAAACCCCACGGTGACCCTTCCGCACGATTTGGGAGGATACCGGGAATCGCTCGAAGCATACTTCCGGTATCCTCCCCGTGCCCGCACTTTGCGCCCACCCGCGGGGGGACAAACGGTCCACCCCGGCAATCACCCTGTCTCATAGCGGCAGGACGAGGCCACTTCGTCCTGCCGCCATCCGTCCCGGGGCCGCGTCTAGTGGCGGGTGCGAGCCCCAACTCGCAACCGCCCGCGACCCCTACTTCATTTGTGCTTGCATACCTACTCTGTGACAGAACCGATGATTTTTTACATGGTCGGTACTTCAGTTCTTAGAATACCAATTTCCAATATATGATTTGAATATCTAGTGTATTCTTTACCACTTCAATAGACAAACTTCCATTGAATTTTACAATATGTCCATCCTTCACGTCATCGATGAACTGAAATATATTTTCTTTGGGGCTCTAGAGACCCATTATCATTTCGGTGTCACCCGCAACATTATCGACAGATTATAGAAATCGATCATAGCGTTCATTACGGTAGAAAATGAAATTACGAATTCTATCATTTAAAATGCGATTGAAAAAGCAGTCAAAAGTAAGTCGCGATTAATAATCAGAAACAGCCATCTCAGGCTGCAAAAACTCACAATTGATACAATTAATTCAGCAATTCCTAGACACTAACCTGAAAAGCAAACGCGTAAAAATAATCGCAACACTAAAAACAATCGCGATCAAATTCATACTATCTGCAACTTAGAACGTGATTAGTATTCGTATTTCGAAATGCTACTACAAACCGAGATTAATGTTTACATACAATTCTACCATGGAAAAGCAAACACGAAAAATTCTTATCATTTACAACTCTAAATAGAACTACTCAATGATTTGAAACTTTATGTAGGCAAAGAAACGCGAATAACATTCATGCTTTGTAACGCTAATGACATACCGCGATCGATTCTTGTTCGTGGCATTACTCTGAAAAGCAAACGAAAAAAATATTCGCCACTCAAAACCTAATCGTGGCAGGTTAAAATTATCAAACGCGATCATTCATTTTTCGCAACTCTAATGTAAACTGTAATTTGCCCAACACTGAACGTTATGGTGCAAGTACCATCTGAAAAACTACTACTACTACAACAACAGACGAGGTATACGAGTAGGCCCCTCACCCAATTTTTTCAGCCCATTTTATGGGCGACTCTAGAGCCTCATTACCATTTTCGTGTCATCTACAACATTACCAACAGATTTAGAAATGAACACAAGAGGAAGTGAGACAGAAAATGAAATTTCAGAAATTTTATTATTTTTTAATAGAGTAACAGCTGTACGGTCCAAAATTGGGCATCAATCGATTAATTTTATTGGAGTAATCAATCGATTATGATTATTTAAAGATTTTAAGATTATTAAAATACGTGAGGATGTACCTCATTGATAAGTGTGGCGTCACCTCTCATGCTCGTCACCAGAGGGGTCGCGCTCTCACAAGCGCTTGACCGACCCCACCGTTGCAATATACATATGTATACAATCTTCGACCAACCTCTCAATATGCAGTAGTCTAAGGCAGGGTCTGTTACAAAGTGTTACTGATGACTTCACTAACAGACCCAGGCAAAACGCCGCACCCCTCTTGTCTTTTCTATCCCCGTACGATCTTCCTCGAGTTCCTACCCGCAACGAAGCAGCACTACATAAGTACACTTCAAATCCTCTATTATTTTGTACTTTAAATTGTAATAACATCATTTATTTAAAGAATAACTAGGTAAAAACGTATCGACTCAAAATCAGTGTTATCAGACCACGCACCGGGGGCTCCAGAATCTCCTCATTCCACTTTTGCACACTATGTTCAATCGCGTGTATGTGAACTCGTAGAGTTTCGGAGAGTTGAGAGGAACAGACTGATACTCGCTTTCTTTCTCGCTCTTGCATCGCCACCCCTTCGAATCGACAGTAAACGACAAGTCAGTAAACGACAACATTTTTGGTGAATAGACATACCACTGAAATCCTACGCACTTTCGAGAAAAAAATTCTTTACGGAAAATATAATTTCTGATTCCTCGAAATTTCATGCAAATGTTTAAAATATCATAACTTCTGAATGGATTGGAGGATTTAAATGTTTCAAAAGGCAAACAACGCATATTTTAGTGAAAAATATGTAGAAATTCTAACAATATTGAAAAAGTTGTTCCTTGACCCCGTAAAATGCGAAAAACCCCGTAAAATTGGTCCAATTTTCAAACGACAATAACTCCTACAATAGTAAATATATTTTAGAGCTCATGGGTACCCACAAAAAAGTACTAAACAACTTTTTCGTAGCGCGTGAAAAAAATTTATTAGAAATCAAAAACGAATTTTTAAGAAAAATCGACAGGGGGTAGTGCCTAAATTGGACGAAAAAAAAAAGTCAAATCGTTCTGAAAAAAATTATTTTCGTTTGCGGGGGTCAATTACAATCATTTTTGGTGAACATATATAGCCTCGAGAGCCTATCCAGTTTCGAGCAAAAAATTCAGTAAGTGTCCTTTTTCGAGGAAATTGAAAAATTTCAAATCGTTCTAAAAAAATTATTTTCGGTTGAGAGATTCAATTACAATCATTTTTGGTGAATAGACACAGCCCCGAAATCCTACGAACTTTCGAGAACAAAATTCAGGAATGTGGACAAATTTTTTGACAAAATTAAAAAATTTCCAATTGTTCTGGAAAAATTATTTTCGATTAAGGGATTCAATTACAATCATTTTTTATGAGGAGACTCACCCCTGATATCCTACGTATTTTTGAGAAAAAGAATTCTTTATCAAAAATATACTGTATGACCGGAAATGTTTTTATAACTTTTTAACGAAGCCTCAATCAACAAATTAGTATCCTTGATTTTCGTCTTATTTTGACCTCTAGAATCTCCCATTAAAATTTTTCACTGTAGCTTTCACTGTACACCTATTTTCTAATGACATAGGAAAGTTTAAAAATTTTTAAAAATTAGAGATTACAGCCTTATCTGTCCTCTTTATTTAGCAATTATAATAAACGTTGGCTCATTAAAATTTTTAAAAATAACTAAGTTATAGCCATTTAGAGGGAAGAGTACCCAGCAATTAATAATGACACCAGAAATTGTAAACACATTTTTCTCGAAACCATATTTTTGAAACTACAAGTTCTCGAAAGTTCAAATTGATTAATGGATATAAATTTATAGAGACATGCCTTTACAGTCGAAACCAGGGATATTAAGACGTGATGTGTTATTCCATTTCTTTGTCAATCTTAAAAACGGAAAGAACGTGAAAATTGAGATATTAAATCTTTTTACATAGTTCAACCTGTAATTGTATCCTCACATTTTGATTCGTTTGTTTGAGATAAGCAGAATAGTCGCTATGATATCAGTCATCTGAATCTGTTTTCGAAACAGTCTATACATATCATTGTCGAACTCTTACACTTTTTACTATTTTGTACTAAAAAAATTTGTATGTATCCTTAAACGATAAATAACAAAGCAAGCAAAACATTTGTATTGAAAAGTCTCTCAGAAAGAATGTCTATATCTTCGTCTACTTTGTTAGAAGATCTGAAATTAGTTGAACTCGTTTGTGATTCTATGTTCAAGAAGTGCCAAAGACCAGATGCTTCGCATTGTGTTGTCACAAAAATATAACGATAATAAATCATTAAGCAATTAATTGTTTGTCTGGTATCATTCTTTATTTATTTTACAGCCACAGTTCCTATATCTATCATCTACACTGGTGGACAAAATGATAAGGCACCGTTGTACACATAAGAAATTCCAGATGTATTTAGTAAAATCTTAAAGTTATTAGCAGTAAACTATGTTATAAGTGAGAAACTTCCTTTCAAGGCCACGTACCAATCTAGACAAACAAAACACGGTGCATTGTGGTCTTTGAGTTTCATTGTTTCGAAATTTCAGGTGGACAAAATGTTAAGGCACTTGAAGTAGTCTGTTAGAAAACGTTGAAGTGTGCAGTTCTCTGCAAGTTTATCTTGTAGAAATTACTTATTAATAGTTAGTTTATAAGTGTTTAAATACTTTTTAACCCAAAATTAAATTATGGGACGAGGAACAGCATTAAGCGAAGATGAGAAGATTAAAATACTCCAGTTAAAGTCTAATGGAGAAAATCAAGTACAGATTGCAAAAAAACTAAAAAGAAGTCGGTGTGTTATACAGAATTTTTTACAAAACCCCGAAAAATATGGGAAACAGAAGTCAAAGGGAAGACCTGCAGCCCTTTCTTCAAGAGAAAAAAGATTAACTTTGAAAAAAGCATCGAATTCTGGACTTACGCCTCGACAAATTGCAGTGGATTGTAGAGTTAACGTATCGACTAAAACAGTGAAAAGAGTAATTAAAAAAACAAGCTATTTAAAACGGAAGAAATTTACTATAAAGCCGCCGTTAACAGACAAACATAAGACCGCCCGATTAAGTTTTGCAATAGAGCACATTCAATGGAAAAACCAGTGGAAACGAATTATATTCACGGATGAAAAAAAACTGAATTTGGATGGTCCAGATGGATATAAATACTATTTCCACGATTTAAGAAAGGAGCAAAGGGTATTAAGTCGCAGACAATGTGGTGGTGGTGGAGTAATGATATGGGCAGATATCGGCTATAGAGGAAAAACGGAAATAGAATTCATTCAAGGCCGTATGAATAGTGCTGGTTACTTAAATTTAATTAAGAGACACATAAACACTTACGCTCGCAGAATTGCTGGCACAAAATACATATTTCAGCAAGATAATGCAGCTGTGCATACCGCTCGCATAGTAAAAAATTATTTTGAAACGGAAAATGTAAAGGTTTTAAATTGGCCCGCAAGATCTCCTGACCTAAGTATTATCGAGAATGTTTGGGGAAGACTCAGCCGAACATTATATGAAGGTGGAAAACAGTATAATACAGTGTCCGAATTAAAATCTGCAATTTTAGAAGCTTGGGAAAGCTTGGATCAAAATTATATAGAGGATCTGTACAGAAGTTTACCAAGAAGAATGATTGAAGTGGTACATAGTCAAGGACAGTCGACACATTATTAAAACTTAAAAAAACTATGTAATCTTATTTCATTTTAATACTTTTGTAATTTTATATTGAAAGTGCCTTATAATTTTGTCCACACTCAATTTCATTTTCTTGGTATAAATAATAAATGGATTGAACGATTTATTTAATTTTTTCATATATTACGTCAAAACTAGTACCTTATTTTGTTGTGTATTTATATTCCACGTATATGTACAAATAGATGTTCATTTCCAAAAATTTTGAGGTGCCTTATCATTTTGTCCACCAGTGTATGTTATTTGTACATCTCGTCTGTATACGATCTACTTGATCAGTCGCTAGTCATTTAGAAATCACCACTTTATATTTCATTTATAATTACAGCTTGAACCCACCGCATAAAATACAAATTGGACCAGAATTTTCAACGTTCAAGTCTTTACCTCGTTTTATTCTAGTAATTTGACAAAAATTTAAATGTAAATTTGCAATATTAAACTCGAATGTAAAGGTTGCATTTATTTACTACCTATGGTACGTTTCACTAAAACACAATTGCAATTAATTACATAAAATATCTAACAAGTAACACTACTCAACTGATACTCACCGATTTGAATAAAATTTAACATACTTATTAAACTCCGAAAAATATTAAATACGTGTTCTTTGTTTCGGCTAAATACGCTTTTTAGGGGTAGAAAGCACCCCTCAACCTCTGGAGATGGAAACGTTTGTGGCTAATTATTTCTTAAAGGATACAGTTTCTGAAACAAGTACTAGATCCAGAGTTGTATAGTTCAGAGTGATGCACTTGATGGTGTCCTTGAAATTGACCTTCAAGTCGATTTTCAAGGTCAATTAAATTTGGAAATAATAAGTCGGACTGACCGGATTTAGCAGTTGCCGGACCTTGAACGCATCCTGTATTTATAATCAGTAATTTTATGCGATGACTCTAATCTGTCTTCAGAATTGATTTGTTGCGTTATTTTCCCAAAAAAGGAACAATCAGACGGTATGGGAAAATAGGCTCATAGAAAAAATATGAAGGAGAAAAAAAGTTTTGTAAGTAACTTCGGAATAGAAGTAAAGATAAGAAAACATGAAATGTCACTCTAATTGTAAATTGAACGTTACATTCATGCTATATTAGAAATTTTCATTTTTTTTTAACAGATTTCGAAAAGGGGGAGGTTACTATACAGGGTGTTCGGCTACCTATAGTAAAAATTTTAATGTGCGATAGTAGAGGCCAACATAAGACGAAAATCAAGAATACCAATTTGTTTATGGAGGCTTCGTTAAAAAGTTATTAACGTTTAAAGTTCCGCTCGTACTGAATTTTTTTCTCGAAAATGCGCAAGATTTCGGGGATATGTCCATTCACCAAAAATTATTGTAATTGATCCCCGCAACCGAAAATAATTTTTCCAGAATGAAAATATAATTTGAATATATAGACAAGGATAATAAAGAAGTAAAAATCCTTACAATTCCTGCGGGAACAACTGGCTTCATTCAACCATTGGATGTCTACGTATTCAGACCGTGGAAAAACTTCCTGAAACAATTATCGGACTTAATTCTCTTATACAATTATAATATTAACCTACATTTGAGGAATAACATCCTCAAAATTCAATCATTAATCCACACTCAATTTTCGTCACCCCGATTCCAAAACATGATTAAATATGCCTGGTGGAAAAGTGGATATATTCAAGAAAAACCAGATAGATGTGAAACGCCTGTCGATTTCTGTTTAAAGAATTGCGGTACAGTCTGCAAAATCTGCAATAACATTGCAGTAATAAAATGTGCGTGGTGTACTAACTCTCTGTGTATGGAGCATTTTTTTGCCATAGAAGATACAGCTATTCCTCATTATTGTCATGAATATAAAGAATAATGCCAATTACCATGGAATTTATATTCATAGACATATGTGAAAAGAAATTATGAAATCGCCTTCACTGGCTGGATCTCGATCACACATCTTACCTTATTTGAATGAATAATCAACTTTTAATTTCTTTATTGATCGAATTATTACTACTCTTGCCTTAATTGGTTGAATCAATAAACAATTTTAAATTACAGAAGCTTGTTTCATTTACAAACCACCAACGCTCTGGCAATGAATGTAAAATTTTACGCTCTATCGATTCTCGGGGTGAAAAGCAAAATACTCCCTTTGATAAACGAAATGATTTTCAAATGACCTTGAAAATCGACCTCAAGGTCGATTTCAAGGACGCCATCAAGTGTATCACTTTAAACTGTACAACTCTGGATCTAGTACTTTTTACAGAAACTGTAACCTTTAAGAAATAATTAGCCACAAACGTTTCCATCTCCAGAGGTTGCGGGGTACTTTCTACCCCTAAAAAGCGTATTTAGCCGAAACAAAAAAACACGTATTTAATATTTTTCGGTGTTTAATAAGTACGTCAAATTTCATTCAAATCAGTGAGTATCAGTTGGGTAGGTTTACTTGTAAGACTGTCATTCGAGTATTGATCGTATTAAATATATTCTTATACTTATGAAATTTAAAAAATCATGATGAGTATGCAATACATAAATATGTACTAAATTAAATTGTAGAGTACAAAAATATTTCAGAGAAGATTTACTCCTAGAACCAAAAAGTACATATTATTTTGTTGTCGTATAACTGCAACAAAATTATGTTAAATCGTTTTATTACAATAAATTCTTGAGAATTACTTTATGTAGTACACTCATTTTGTTACATCTATTACTGAAACTATATTGAAATCGTTACACGAACGTTTTAGGCGTTTAAATTAAAAAAAGTATTCAAGGCAAAATTATATTTTTACAAAGCTAAAACTCTTCGAAACTGCAATATTTGAGAAGAGACAATGTTATTTATTCTATTGTAGCATTTTTATACCGTAAAATTTCTTCCTATTGCGATTCAAATTTGTAATTACCATATTTATTAGTGACTTCTATTAAATTGTTGATAACTATTCATTTGAGTTACAATTCTTCCTGTTTCGCAAAAATATTTTCAGATTCAATCTTCCATGGGAAACAAAGAAAAGCTGCCATGATTTCTGTTTGAAAAAGCAGAAGGTTGTTGCACGCCCCATATCGAAGCACGGAGAAGAATTCGAGAAAGTGGAAAAAGAGTATTTGTTGAGAAGCTCGGGTAAGTTACAGCGCGAATGCAGAGTGCATTCAACAAAATTAATTGAGATTGTACGCAGAAACACGAGATCGTTCATCGGTAGTCCCTTAAGATCGCAAAGCTTAGTCACAGAAATTGTTTCTCACTCTGTCTTCGGCCACGCTTGCGCCAAAGCAGCTTGTACTTAGCGCGTCTCTGTATAAAAGCGGCCACTTGTTGAACGACTTGCATTCCTCTGATTCCCCTCAACCGTGGAGATATCCGTTTTTCCAGTACTGAAATTTGTCACCGGAGTCATCGAACAAGTGATCGTTACTTTTAACAAACTCGTCTCCAGTTTCCCTCTGAATCGCGCTAAAACCTCGCTGCTTCCGTTCATCGTGGGACACAGGAACACCAAAAATACCAGGTTTTTTAAATTATTCTTTAACAATCTACAACTTCGATATCGCATGAAATTTCACTCTGTCAGTGCGGTAACGATAATTCGAACGCGAACATTTCCTTCTTTCAAACTCGAAAAATTCACAAGTGATGTATTCAGTGTTTGCCAGCTTTACGTACGAAAACGTTAGAAGGATTCAATTTGTTTTTATTCGTGAATTTGAGAAATAACGTAACCGTTACGTGGAAAACAAATTAGATCAGTGTATTTCTTCCAAGGAAGTTGCAATTGTTTGTAGAGTATATTCTTCGTTTGAACTGTTAATGTCTCTAAATATTAATCTTCGTGTGTCCTTTGATTCTGACCACTCGTCGAGCCAGAGAAGAGCGAGATCTCGTGGCCTCGTAGTCGAAATAAAATTAAAAATTGATCGCTGTTGGTTCGATGCATCTAATCTCTGCATCGACGGGTAAAACGATTCCCGTCGAGCAATTCGACTATCGCCGCGATCGGTACGGAAATGCCGGCTATCGTCTCGCTTTATTTTCCGGTGAAACCGCGAATCGTCATCAAGTACCAGCGACTCGTGTCACACCTAAGCAGCAGGCATCGCTGATAAATCCTTCGAATCGCGCACGGATACTGAAAGCTACGGGAAATTACAAAAGTCGGAAACGGAAACGGTGGAAGGACGAGCTTTTAATATCGTCGAGCGTCATTCTGGCTTAAGCTCGAGATCCTCGCGACTGTCGATGTTCGATTTTCCATTTTACGCCCGTATGGCAGATCTTTTATTTTCTTGCGTGTAATCGCCGATTGATAACGTCTTGATTGTCGTCGTTAATCCCTTTCAAGGACCAGAGACGATCGTCAATGTACGACGGGGAATTACAAGTCCAAGGACGCGTTAAACTTTCTTTCTTTTTGGATGAACAGGTGAATCTAATCATAATTATGCAGAGAATGAAGAAGTAATAGATCAAATGCTTCGAAACTATTATTTTATTGAGTACACAACAATTGTCTAGAACCATCCAAGTTCTTGACTCATTAATTATTTATTTTCTCAGAATATTTGTTAATAAGGCCCGTATGGGACCATCAGATAATTATTTTCTTGCGTGTAATTGGCGATTGATAACGTCCTGATTGTCGTCGTTAATCCCTTTCAAGGACCAGAGACGATCGTCAATGTACGACGGGGAATTACAAGTCCAAGGACGCGTTAAACTTTCTTTCTTTTTGGATGAATAGATGGATCTAATCATAATTATGCAGAGAACGAAGAAGTAATAGATCAAATGCTTCGAAAGTATTATTTTATTAAATACACAACGTTTGTTTCGCCCTGCCATCCGAGGCATTGTTTAGAATCATCCAAGTTCTTGATTCATTAATTATTTATTTTCTTAGAATATTTGTATTAATATGCACAGTGAAATTATAATATTAACATTTCGTTTTAATGCTATGAAATCGAAGATGGACAAAATCGCACACATACTTGCAGTCTACGAAAAAATAATATTCAAACAATTTGTTTGTGTTTAACAAACATCTTCCTACTTTGAATCTAGCCAAGCATCAAGTATAGAATACTTATTAATTCCCAGATAACAACAATTGTTATTTGAAGAAAACCACTAGGGTTAATGGAGATGTACATGTAATATAAAATTATTTTTATAAAAGAAAGTCCAATATATCATTTCTACTTTTATTCTTTATTTTCTCACATTATAATGTACTTATTTCTATTATGGTCCAAAGTGATGATTGTCAGAATATGTGCTGATAATTGAAAATTTTATATTATTATTTTATACGTACCAAATTTTTATAAATTTACAATCACTTTGCGATTTGGTAATAATAGTTCCAGTACGGAGCAATAATTTTGCATTTCATCGCGGATCTGCTAGCTGGACTCATCAGTAAATCTAACTAGCAGATCCTGCCGTAAGTAGACGTAACGCTATTAATCGTTTCAATAATCTGTTTGAACTAATTACATATATACTAATAAACTGTATTACTCATGAGTTCAAGCGCAGCCGACTCGAAATGCAATAAAATTAGATACTTTGTATACCAAGAATGTTATTTGTTGCAAAAAAAGTTTTCCTTTTTAATATACTGGGGACTTCTAAAAGATAAAAAATGTTTACAGTAGACATTACTAAATTTAAAAAGTACTTTAACTCCGTGAGGTATAAATTTTTAGAACCAGAAAAGTTCCAAGTTGAACAGGAATTTTATTTTTGTATATGGGAAAAGGAAACCAATATTTTTTTGCCTTAACTAATGTACGTCGAGAAATTCCCTGACTAAACAAATGCGACATAATTTAAACCTTCGTATTTCTAATTAATTTTATTCTTCTTGGTCAATTGCAAAATATCTCACCGTGCATATTAGAATATTAAAAACGTGAATTATTTTTTAACCCACTGTGCTTCAAAGAATTAATCGGCTTAATAATTGTAATTCTATTTCGCAGAAAAATGTTTGAATTTTATAATCTTTTCACTGCCACTTTATAATCTATAGATATTGTGTAGGCCGAAGTCAAAAGTGATAACTTAAATATATGGCATGTACTTATTATTTTAATGCAGTATGCATGTATTATTAGCAGAATGCATTTTCGGTACGATAATGTTTAATTTTCTTAACAATTTAGATTATAATCAAAAATTGGCTTTAGAAACGTGTTGAATAAGTAATGTTGATTTTATAAATTTAAATTATGTTACTATACAATGATTTTTCCAAAACTATTATGATTAGAAAAAAAGTGAGAGTGAAAAATGTTTTATAGTTTTTTGTGATCAGTAAGACAGTGTATATGAATTTTGCATATTTATATTATTTTGCAAGAAATGAAGGCAACCTTCAATTTTTTAAATGAAATGTTATATATTTTTTTATATCAATATATTTGTTTTACCGTGGCCTGCACGCTCCCCGGACCATACTATTATTGAAAATTGCTGGGCAGAACTTGTTCGCAATGTATACGCGAAAGGAAAGCAGTATCAACACGTACAAGAATTAAAAAATTTAATTGTACGCGAATGGCACACGTTAAGTCAGAATTATATCCAAAAACTATATAAATCGATACCAAATCGTGCAATAGAAGTAAAAGAAAATAAAGGGGGTTGTACCCATTATTAAATAAGTACATATGTTTGATAAGTAATTATTGTTAGTTACAATTTATGTTGATTATTATTTTCTTATTGTATATGTGCTATCATTTCGTTCTTAAAATAAAACAATTTTTTTTTGTTACACACTAAACATCATAATATTTTTAATTATTTTCAACGAACCGCATATTCTGAGCTTATAATGTTTTGATATTATATGTCACAAACGAAAATCTTTACATGCGTCATTGAGAAATTAAAGATAGCGCACCTGGGCTATCTTTTTGACGAGGAGTGTATGATGATCTTCGAGGTTATAGAAGATCGAAAATAAAAGAAGTTTGAATATTTCATAACATTGTGTTAATTAAAACTCTCTATTAGTAAGATTACAAAAAATGTTCAAAATGATTTCCTTGTGCACGAATACACATTTCATTTCTACGGATTACGTTTTCAGTTGCTGCTGATACTGTTGTATAAGGTATCGGTGCACATGCTTGTTGTATTTTAGTTTTCAAATAGTTTATATCCATTCAAATTTCTTTTATTTCCTT
This sequence comes from Colletes gigas, assembly GCF_013123115.1. NCBI lineage: Eukaryota > Metazoa > Arthropoda > Insecta > Hymenoptera > Colletidae > Colletes > Colletes gigas. The sequence continues at coordinate 6,040,648 of NW_025106646.1, forward strand.
ATTACAAATTTATATATAAATTATATTATAAATTTCATATGATATAAAAAAATATATGGTATTCCATTTAACAAATTGAAGGTCACCTTCATTTCTCGCAAAATAATATAAATATTAAAAATTGATATAGACTGTCCTGTTGGTCATATAAAATTGTATGGTGTACAAATGAATAATCGAATTTTTTCAGCCATATTCAATGTTTATTTTGAAAGAAAATAAATTGAATTGTTCAATCAAAGTATTCGTCGTTACTTTCTATAACTTTAAGCCATCTTTCAGGCAGCTAATGAATTCCATCTGAGAAAAATTTTACGTTTTTGGGCCCGATAAAGTCGTCAAACCATTTTCGGATCTCATCCACTGATTGGAAGTGCATATCGGATAAGGCGTGTTGCATCGACCGGAACAAGTGATAATCAGATGGAGCAATGTCTGGTGAATACGCCGGGTGCTGCAAGACAACCCAGTCAAGACTCATTATGGTGTCTTTTGTATGGGAAGCAATATGTGGCCTGGCGTTGGCATGCAACAATTTCACTGGACGTTCTCCTTTGCCAGTATACGGACGTTTTCGTTCCAATGCTTGACTCAAGCAGATTAATTGACGTTGGTAGCAGTCCGCAGTTACTGTTTCACTCGCTTTCAACAACTCATAATAAACCGCGCCCTTGATATCCCACCAAATGCAGAGAAGAACCATTTTTCCGAAGCGATTGGGTTTTGCAACCGATGTTGATGCTTCGCCGGGATTTATCCATGACTTTCTGCGTTTCGGATTGTCATAGAGTATCCACTTCTCATCGCCCGTAACGATTTTCCACAAGAAAGACTTTCCACGCTGCTTATTGAAAAGAGAAAGACACGCTGCCACTCGTTGATTTTTGTTGGTTGCAGTGAGTTCATACGGAACCCATTTTCCTTCTTTCTGAATCTTTCCCATCTCACATAGGAGTTTGGAAATCGTTTGCTGGGTTACTCCTAACTGTTCTGCAAGTTCTTTTTGAGTTTGTGCCGCATTCTCAGCGAGCAGTTGTTCCAAATCATCGTTGTCGCATTTCCGAGGACCTCCAGGGCGTTGTTTGTTGATTAGATTCAAATTATCGCTTTTAAACCGCTTAAACCAAAATGCGCACGTATCATATGATACAACACCTTCACCGAGGAAGGAACAAATCGATTTGCATGCTCTTGCAGCATTTTTCCCTTGTTGGAATTCGTAAAAAATGCAGTGTTGGATATGCACCTTATTTGTTGCCATTTTCGACTCTACTGAATTGAATACTTTTGAAGGTTATGTTGGGCCTTTCACTAAACTATTTTTTGTTTTAACTAGCTATATGTCAACACTATATGACCGCAAAAGAGCGGGAAAATCTATTGACTTTAAACTTGATTTTATAACTGCTTAAGATAATTTGGATTATTCATTTGTACACCTAATAAAACTTTTGCCTCTTTCATTTTTTTGTAAGTACAATAGTTTTCGAAGAAATCACTGGCAAATAATAGAGTGAACATCCTGAAGATCTTCCGTGTTACAATTGACCTGGAGAAAGTGTTCATTTGCATTTTAATTTTATTTATCTCAAAACAAAAATATCATATATAAATATGTTAGTTTCGAGTGTATATGGTTTTTTCTATAACTCTAATAATTCTTATAATATTGTATCCGGGATCAATTTATTACTTTCCATTCCAGTCAAATTATTAAGTAATAATAATTCGAAGAAAACCTCGATATACAAGTAGTATTAATTTCATAATAAAAAAACTGTTTTAATATGTTTGTAGTAGCTTCGACAAGTCAGTTTGGAAGAACAGATTGTTAACCCCATGATGTTTGTTTTAATTACAAGTAACTTTTAAAATGTATACATTATTCAATTTTATTTAAATTTTCTCATATTTTTTTTTATCTTTACTATTTACTTATCTATTCGTTAACATTTTATAATTGAAAAAAGTTCATATATCCAATCGCATAAAATATTAGATGTCCCAAAACGTTTACTGCTACCCATAATTTAATTTGCAAAATCAACTTGAACGCTGACTTCGTTAGTCCCACTTCCCAGAAGACATAAACAGCTTCGGATTTCTGCGATACTCGCGAGTGAGATTCTGTGTTTCCCCAAAACAGGATTAAGTAATATCGGAGAAGAAGCCATTCCTATTTCCAACATTCTCTTACGGCTGTCCGCCTAAGTTCTACTCGTGTAACAAAACTTAAGATCTAATTGGCCATACTTTAATTCTTATTCAAGATTCTCCAAGATAAATAGAATGATTATTCATGCTAACTTTGTATACACAAAAACAGATATAATTGAAGAATCCTTAAACTGGTTAAAACTATCCTTGCAGCGTACATTAATTATTTTATTTTGTTTTTCCTTACATATTATTGCTTGTTGTAGCTTTATTTATACTATTATCGTTACTCAAGTCTAACACTTGCAAAATCGTAGAACGAGTAGCAAATTTTCTACCCTTAAAGCGTTTCTGGGGTAGTGTGCTTGTAAAAAAGCAATTATGCTCTTCAAATGGTTCAGATAAAAACAATAATTGAATGTATGAATCTATTTCGTTGTATTGATATTTTCTATATTTTGATATTAATTTGAAGAAATAAAATGCTGTATTAGCCCTTTTATACGTACTTTCTCGAAAATTATGCTTAGTTCTAATTATGGTGGTTTATTTAACCGTTGGTGTTTTAATTCATAGCTTGACATTAGATTTACAGAATTCGTCAATACTTAAAATTACAGAAATCGTAAATATTATAACGTAATGATATCAATACATGTTTCATAATATGACAAATTTCTATAGTTCCTCACCAAGAAAAATTAAAGATACCTTCGAACAAGGAAGTAATAGGAAATAATAGAAAATAATAGGGAATAAACATATACATACATCTGACGATTCTGAATACCTTTAAAACTCCTAATTATTTGTTGTGTTTCAAAGCTACGTAATAATATTTATTTCAAATAAATTATAAGTATACTTTTTTACTATTACCTAATTTTCAAATATTATTGGGAGGTATATTCAATTTTTCTTGTAGTGGATCAAGCTTCTTCGTGCACGAAACGTCATTGGTTAAATAAACTACGTACACGTTAACTTAATCGCGTGATAATCACAGATTTTACTATTCTTATTCACTTTTCGTAGGAAATTAACACTTGAAAAGGAGCTAGGAAATTTCTCATACTATGATGCTCGAGTGAAAAGTAATGCCTCCATAACTTTAATTTAAGTTGGAGTATTTTAACAAATGAAGGGGGAAAATAATCTTTGGAGCGAGCGCTTTTGTTCCGTTTATATTTACTTCTCTGTGTAATCATCACGATTCGCCATACACCTCGGCCAACGATAGCGAGTTTTCGAGTCGTTCTAAAGGAACTTTAACACTTTCTCCCCACAATCAGATCCTGGCATTATTTTTAAACGATTAACAGAGTTCAGAAATACAGAAAGAATATTTTTTTACGACTAGATAATATTAGGCCTCTTTTAATACGAAACTGTGAAGATACAATTTAGAAGTTTAATCGCCTCGATTTGAATTATCAATCATTATCAATTTAAATTATCAATGTTCATTTTATATTTAAACAAAAAAATAAACAAAATTTTCTGGGTCTGATTACAAAGATAAAATATAGAATCATTCGTGCTTAGAGTTGCTCGAAGAAATTTGTTTTTTTGTTAGTAGAAATGTACTGTGAACGGTGTACATAATGTAGAAAACCTACTGGCAACAAAAGTTCGTTTCAAGGATTTTATTTTCCCGTTTCGTTAATTAAAATATCTTTATGTAAATTACAATTACGTAACTTTTCATTTAATCCTTGTAATATCGATTTGCAATATTTTATAACCAATTATTACAATGTTTGACCTCCTCCGGGCTAGAAATCAAAACATATGTAAAAAATAAATTATTAAAGATAAGGAAAAACTAAATGGGTATGAAATTTACATTCATTATTGTTAATAATATATTCGTTCGTTGATAAATTTTTATTTGGCACTTTTCAATCTAGAATAATTTATTCCATATACATATATATTTTGTTTTATATTTATACTACATAATATTGTATTGTAAATGATTTAGAAAAGAGGGGAAACCTTTTACTCCAAGAACTTACTTCTCATATAATTTATAAAGCAAAACCATCGCGAACAAATTAATATAATCATGTTTAAATTTATTGTTCAATATTTTACTATTTATTGCACGAATTTATTCCGAAAAATTTCGTCCCGTAATATCAGACTGCGAAAAATAATTTTAATTCAATTAAAATGTTTATTGATAATTGTGACATTTGTACGAATTTTTTCGAAGTAAAATATTAATAATTAGTCATTTGGCATTTTCTAAAACGTCTTATGGTTTCTATGGTTTTAACCATTCCACAAATTTGAAATGAAAATTGAAAATAGATTCTTAATTAGTATGAGTTTGACTATAGTAGATCGTAAAATAAAAATAAAAACTCAATAATTACAAAAATGGCAACACTTAAAATTTTATTTGTTAATTTAATGGTTTTTATCACTTTTGTGGATTAAAAAAATATGAAAGAAACTAGGAGCTTGAACACTAGCATATTCTTTAAGAAAATCTACCAAAAAAAACAATTTTTTCAAAAGATTGAAAATAGAATACCACCATAATGTTGTCTTTAATTATAGATTATAGTTAGTAGAAGCACAATGCGGCTAGATGTTTGTAAGCGCAAAGAGGGATATTTTTCCGATTGGTTGAGTAATGTGTTAAGTTTTGAGACATTTTTTATGAAAGAAAAGTTTACGAGGAAAAGTCTGGGTTAGGTCTGGGTTAGGTTAATTATTAATTTAATGTTTTTTATCATTCTCGTGGATTAAAAAAATATGAAAGAAACGAGATGTTTGGGCACTAGCATGTTCTTTAGAAGAATCTAACAGAAATATTAATTTTTTCAAAAGATTGAAAATAGAATACCACCATAATGTTGTCTTTAATTTTAGATTACAGTTAGTAGAAGTACAATGTTTGTAAGCACAAAGAGGGATATTTCCTCGATTGGTTGAGTAATGTGTTAAGTTTTGAGACGTTTTTCACGAAAGAAAAGGTTACGAGGAAAGGTCAAATCGCGCAGTCGAATCGGGGAAAGCGTACGATCTAGTTCTAGGCCGGGGGGAGCCTTGTGACACTAGCCTAATAAGCTCTGGGCCCATGTGACAATCGATCGACGATGAATCCTTACAAAATCATTCGCGAGTACCTATCGCGGCGTGAAAGTTCGATGCTAGGTCAACACGCATAGGACGACTAAGCGTATCCAGTCTTTACGCTCGCTAAAATCTAAGCTTCCACGAAACGCGCTGCGATTCTTGACTCCCTTCCGCGAACTACCACTTCCGGCGGCGAGATCAATTAAACGTCACCACATGCGCCTGATACGGTGCCATCGAAATTTCGAGATTTGGTTATTGTGAGGTGCAACGGTGAGCGTTAACCAAAATCGTTAATCGATACGTTAGTGTTCAGAGAAATAATCTTCACGAATATTTTCTTACCTGTTAAGTTGATATTAACACATTCTAAACCAGTGTACGTAATTCATAACACTACTGTTTCAATCATAACACTTGCTGGTTCAATTTTAATAATTTTTCTGCGTCAATAAATTTCAAAGAACCGCTCAATTCGCTAGTTATACATTTTTAATTTGATTTTTAAAGATACAGTGCAGATACATTATATAAAATGTGTAAACGAGTGTACGTAATTCATAACGTTACAGTTTCAATCTACGGCGCGCGGGTAATTTTTAATAATTTTTCTGCGTCAGTAAACTTCAAAGAATCGCTCCATTCGCCAATTATGCATTTTTAATTTGATTTTTAAAGATGTAGTGTAAATATATTATACAAAACAGTATGTTTAAAATTTTTTTAAGACTTTAATAATTTATTTTGGTATGATATACAATGTGTTAAGTGTTGCCGTACGACATAGTTGGGAAAATTTTATTCTCGAATAACGAATAAAAATGTTAAGCTCGTCCGAATATTGCTTTAAAAAATTCATCGATAAATTCTGATTTATAAATGAATTTGTGATTAAAACGAACATAGGAGTTAGTTTAGGAATCGATTTAAAATTTATATTCGTTATTTATAAATAACATTTGCCCAACTTTGTGAGAATATTCGATGAAAAGAAATGCGAGGATTAACTTCTAACTTTTTAATAATTGAAATTTTATTTAGTGTCTGCAAGTATATTCAATAATATTGTTCATTGTAAACTGTTTGTACTATAGTGTGCGTATTGCTTTCATTGCAGATAATATGAATCTGGAGGAGTACCGCAAACATGGTAAGTAACGATTATAATTTATTCGGACGATAGTATGTAGTAAATTATAGTCCTTGGAATTATATGATACTGTGTTGAAATAATAACGACATTGCTTGTTTTTGCGTATACTGTTATCTGCGTACATGCAAAACAAAAGTAACGTTATCTGTAAATATGTAGTTTATAAATGCCTGCTGTATCATGGACGAGCGTGTACAACGTTGTACGTAAGAGCAAAAAGACATTGAGAACTATACAGTAATTTTTAACTAATTTGTATCACGTCACAAGAATCATAAAAATCTTTAACGCAAAAATAATTATAACAGAAATAAAACACGCACCAAGAATAAAAAATGTAACACAAATTTCGATGTCTCTACACTGACTCTAAGCAAGCACCAAATATAGAATATTTATTAATACCCAGATAACAACATTTCTTCGTATATTTGAAAATTATTAAACACATTATATTGTTATTTGAAGAAAACCACTAGGGTTAATCGAGACGTACATGTAATATAAAACTATTATTTTTATAAAAGAAAGTCCAAGATATTATTTCTACTTCTATTCTTTATTTTCTCATATTATAACGTACCTATTTCTATTATGGTTCAAAGTGATGATTGTTAGAATATGTACTGATAATTGAAAATTGTATAATTTTAAATATACTACCCAAAAAGCCATTTCATTATACTGGTCCAGCTGATAATCTTTTCTTTGATATTATTATTTCTTTTTCTCTATCATTTATTATATTTTCGTACATATTTTTTATTTTCCGTTCTGTGTTGCCTATGCTAAGTTTTATTCATTTTTCTTTTTGTACAGAAAGAATTTAATTTTTGTAAGAAAATGAACAAATAAATTCTCCTTTAAAGTTTATATAATATATTAGATTCTCGCCATCTTTTCATACGAAAAGAAAATTCAATTGTCGTATAATGAATAAATAAATTAAACAAATTCGAAATCTTGGTTTCAAGATCGATAAAATATTGAAACTTTCTATGGTAGAATGTTTCATTGATAAATAAAACAAGATATGAGAGACAATACAGAATCTTTTGTCATTTAACACTAGATTTACAAACATCGATTGGGCATATTTTTACTAGAATTCATTATGTTGATTACATTAAAATGCAGTCTTTATTTTAACTAGAATATATAATTATATTATTACTTCAACAAAATTCAACACAAATTGCTAACAAATAGCTCGTCAAAGTGACGTGTTCCATAAATCTAGTGATAATTTTAATCTATTTTGAAATTGTTTTTCATTACACGTTTTACATTATAACATATTTTAGACAGTAGGTTATAAGTAGACCCTTGTCTTGCTATAGAATAGATAGGTTATAACTTTTTATTTTAGCATGTGTATGGTGTTACGTGTAATACTGTGTGTTTTATATTAAAAATAATAGTTTTATATTACATATACGTCTCGATTAACCCTAGTGGTTTTCTCCAAATAACAATATAATGTGTTTAATAATTTACAAATATACGAAGAAATGTTGTTATCTGGGTATTAATAAATATTCTATATTTGACGCTTGCCTAGATTCAGTGTAGAGACATCGAATTTTGTGTTACATTTTTTATTCTTGGTGCGTATTTTATTTCTGTTATAATTATTAAATAAAATTATTATTGCATATAAATTTATATAGAGGATTACAAGTAGATTCTTGTCTTGCTATAGAATCGACAGCTTACAATTTTTTAGAGGCAACTGTATGGTGTTACGTGTAGTACTGTGTGTTTAAATAAAATTATTATTCCATACAAATTTATATTGTAAATTATAGATTCTTGTCTTGCTATAGAATCGATAGGCTATAACTTTCTAGAGGCATGTGTATGGTGTTGCATGTAGTACTTTGCGTTTAAACAAAATAATTATTAGATACGAATATATATACTAGATTACAAATAGATTTTTGTCTTGCTATAGAATCGACTGGCTACAATTTTTTAGAGACGAGTGTACAGTGTTACATGTAGTACTGTGTGTTTAAATAAAATAATTATTACATACAAGTTTATATAGTAGATTATAAATAGATTCTTGTCTTGCTATAGAATCGATAGGTTACAATTTTTTAGAGGCGACTGTATGGTGTTACGTGTAGTACTGTGTGTTTAAATAAAATAATTATTACATACAGATGTATATAGTAGATTACAAATACAGTGAGTGTAAAAAGTATTCGTACACTAGTCAATTTGAACAAAACCTTTGCAGAACTTTGTTTATTACAAAAGTATGTTAACAAAAACATGCATACATATTCTTAGAAATCTCTGGAACAAATGTCATTAACAACAAATTATTTATTTATATTTATTATGAAAATATTAACAAATTTCCAGAAATTGACCTAAAATATACGCGTAATAAGTATTCGTACAGTCTTTGATTCGTAACATTCCACATAGAACGATTACAAGATAATCCATGATATGTAAACATACTTAGCATCAGCATGTCTGGAGACGCTGTCGGTATAGGTAGTATCCTGAATTCAAACATTATCAACGAAATTATCAGTAAAATGGGACGAAAACGCAAGGAAACCTCTGAAGAAGAAAGGAAAATTGTTATAAATTTACATAATAAGTGTAAAACACTGAGTGAAATTTCTAAAGTTTTAAATAGACCGAGGTCCACGATTCAAGGAATCATTGACAGATATGGCGATCGAAAAACTGTAAAAACTAATCCAAGAAACGGACGTAAACGAATAATAAATGAGTATACCGGCCGATGGATAATTCGAAAAATAAAGCAAAATCCAAAGATAAGTGCGGTGAAAATCACAGCTGAACTTAAAAATGATCTGGACATTAATGTATGCAGTAGCACAGTGCTTAATTTTTTACGGGATAGAGGATATCACGGCAGAGTAGCTCGTAAGAAATATTTCGTAAATGAAATTAATAGAAAGAAACGATTGCAATTCGCGAAAGAGTACGTTAATGTTCCTATGGAGCACTGGAACTGTATTATATTTACTGATAAGAGTAAATTTAACATATTTGGGTCAGATGGACGATGTACAGTATGGCGGTAAAAAAATACCGAGTACGAAAAAAGAAATTTGAAGCCGACCGTAAAGCATGGAGGAGGATCAGTCACAGTTTGGAGCTCTATGAGTGCGAGCGGGGTTGGATCCCTCCATTTTATCGATGGTATCATGGATCACAAAATGTATATCGATATTCTAAAAGAGCATCTTCAGGTTAGTGCAAATAAAATGCAGTTACAGGGCAATTATATATTTTTGCAAGATAATGATCCAAAGCATAATGCTTATAATACACGTCAGTGGATCCTATATAATGTGCCGCAGCAATTAAAAATCCCTCCACAGTCTCCAGACGTAAATGTGATAGAGCACTTATGGAGTCATCTTGAAGAAAAAATTCGAGACCATCACATTTCTTCGAAACAAGATTTAAAAAATGCACTTTTAAAGGAATGGAACAAAATTTCTAGTACTATAACCAAAAATTTAGTAAATTCAATGCCGCAAAGGCTTAAAGCGATTATACAATCTAAAGGAAATCCCACTAGATACTAAAATAGCAAATAGACTGATTTTTGTTACGTTTATATACTAAAATTTATAGTTTTTGTTGTAAAATTAGAAGTGTACGAATACTTATTACACGTATATTTCACGCCAATTTCTGGAAATTTGTTAATATTTTCATAATAAATATAAATAAATAATTTGTTGTTAATGACATTTGTTCCAGAGATTTCTAAGAATATATATGTATGTTTTTGTTAACATACTTTTCTAATAAACAAAGTTCTGCAAAGTTTTTGTTCAAATTGACTAATGTACGAATACTTTTTACACTCACTGTAGATTCCTGTCTTGCTATAGAATCGATAGGTCACAACTTCCTAGAGGCGTGAGTGTGGTGTTTCACGTGGTACTGTGCATTTAAATAAATAGGCGTTGCTCGATAATGTATTGTTATCTTGATGCAGTGTCCCCCATTACCACGGATATCGGTCTTGTAAATGTCTGTAAACCTTGTAATCTTGCACACGGGCAAATACGCATGCATAAAAGAAGGAGCTTAGAATACGCCATCAGATACGTTCCTAGCCGTTAAAATGGTGCCAATAAAGGGGGATCACCGAACGGGAGTAAGTCTATGGGAAGTTTATGGATTCGATACTGTTTCCAATACGGTCACCGTTAGATTCCGTCTATACAATCTAAATCTCGGAATCCTAGAGGAACGATTTCAACGCGACTTTTCTTTTCCTTGAATCCAATTTCGTCTGTAAAAATCTATCGCTCTGTCGGCTCTGTACCCCGAACGGTTAAGAAGTCGTGGATTTACAGGAGACCGTACTTGACCCATGATTCACGGAAACGTTTAAATAATACACTAGTCGAATTCCATTGTTCCATTGTTAGACGCGATATACATCGACGAACGAATTGGGAGAAAGACAAAAACTTTGTCCCGAGACCGCCACAGCATCGTCAGAAGTGTTTTCCTGGTATATTAGAGGCTAAATCCCCAGAATACGGAGCACCGGAGATAATCGGTTTAAGGTTTTCCGTCGAAGATAAATAATTGTTCTCGACCGGAAAACGTCGACGTTCAGCTTTCGTTTCTATTGATTCGTAATATACATCGTCCCGTACTCTGTTTTGTCTAGGAATACAACACTATTGATTATATTTTCTAGTGAATACAGTGCTGCAAAGAATTTTAATTAAGTCGAAGAAACCGTTTGCACGTTTTTGTATTACGTCTTTATTCAAACGTAACCACTATTCCTTTTAATAATTATTTTATAGTAGAAGCAACGAAAATTTAATCATAATTATTTTATAACACATGCCATATTTTTACTTTTATCGACTTGGAAACATATATACTGTTGTGAATAATTATAAATTTCAACATATTATTTTTCATGATATTGAAACAAAAGTGGAAAAAACCGTTTATTTTCGTATTGTGATACGAAACAAAAATTTCGAAATAACAAACAAAAATATTCCTCTTCAGAAATTTGAAGAAAATATAATTTTCTTTTAAAATTGTACCTCAGATTATGGAAAATATAAACTCAATGTTTATTTTAATTATTTTTCATTTAGTATTTAAATCACTATCGATTTATTTATTTAAAGTTTTATTTGGAATATCTGTCCAAGCAAGGTCTATTCGTTTTTCTAAATTCTAATGATAAACTTTTCTCACAATAATACTCTATATGTTTTTGATAGCATTCAAATTAGAATTCTATGGCTATAGAAACAACTCTTGAAACTATATTTTTATTGAGAATAATTCATGACTGGGAGTATTATTTTGCTGAATAATGTTCTTGTTATCTTCTAATAATGTCTTAAACGGCAATAAATAGTTGTCTAACATCTGTTGATAATCAGTAAGTAATTGAAGCCATCATGAATATTTAGTTTGAATTTCTTTTCATTGAATCATATATTTCCTTTTTTAATGAATTTTATTAAAATTTGTGGAGTTTTATCCGAATTACAACTAAAATTTGTACAAATTGTCCTAAAAACTTGTAGAAAATGTGCCACGATACTTAAAAGCAATAATACAAGCAAAAGGTTACAATACCAAGTATTAATAAGTATTCGTTTTATAAATATTTATTCGCTTAATTTTGACCGTGTACGATTTTAGCTATCGCGATGAAATTAAAAAAAAAATATTAACATATTATATGTTACAATCGATTTTCTTACATAATCGACAAACCGATACTTTGTTGAATTCTACATTAAATAAATTTTGAATTTACGATGATTATTATCGATAAATTAAATTGATTTTTTTACTTATTACAAATGTTCAGTTAATTTTTACCACAACTATAACTCGTGAAACGATTTTGTATCTGCAGGAAAGGAAATGGTGGATTACATCGCCGACTATCTGGGAAATATTCGAACTCGACGCGTTTATCCGGCGGTTTCTCCAGGTTACTTGAGAAATGTCCTACCATCGTCGGCACCGGTGGACGGCGAACCTTGGGAGGACATATTTGTAGACATCGAAAAGTGCATCATGCCAGGAGTGACGCATTGGCAGAGTCCACATATGCACGCTTATTTTCCCGCCTTGAATTCACCACCCAGCCTGCTGGGCGATATGTTGGCCGACGCGATCAATTGTCTTGGATTCACTTGGGTAAGAACAATATTGCCTATCACATATGCGCAGACTTAAACTAATTCTACCAAAGAGTATGCTTGCCAATATAACAAATATATTAGTTGCAAATCTTCTTAGATTGCCATTGATAATTCTTGAGAAAAAAAGAAAAATTCAGCAATATTATGGTTATCTTTAAATAATATAAAATAAGATATTAATATCTTTTTCATCGATTTAACACTAGCACTTTAACAATTGATAATTTAAAACACATGACTTAAAATGTAAATAAAAACACCTTGTTTAAAACTGGTAATTACTTGTCAATATAACAAATAAGTTAATTGCAAATCTTCTTAGATTGCCCTTGATAATTTTTTAGGAAAAAAGTAATTGTTAAATCAAAATTCAACAGTATTATGGTTACCAATTGTTATAGATTTATTTGAGTAAGAACAATATTGCCTATCACATATGTGCAGACTTAAACTAATTCTACCAAAGAGTATGCTTGCCAATATAACAAATATATTAGTTGCAAATCTTCTTAGATTGCCATTGATAATTTTTGAAAAAAAATAAGAATTCATCAATACTATGGTTATTTTCAAATCAGACTTTAAGTAATATAAAATAAGATATTAATATCTTTCTCATCGATTCAACACTGGTACTTTAACAATTGATAATTTAAAGCATATGGCTTAAAGTATAAATAAAAACATCTTGTTTAAAACTGGCAATTACTCGTCATTTTTTAAAAATAATTTTATTAATTAAAATTCTCCATTACTGATTTGAAAAATTATTACATCCCTGTGATTATTTTGAAATTCATAGATTTTTTGCAATAAGAATGACAGAACTTGAAAAATATTAATTGTTAGAAATATTCTGAGATCCCGTTTCTAAAATTTTTGAAGTGGAAAATTAAAAATCAAAAATCCATACCCAATTTGATGCTTGGAAAATTTTGAGTTATGTTCCTGTTGTTGTAGACTTGCAATATTGTTATTAAGATTTATCTTATTCGAATGATGGTGAACTGCTTGAAACACTTTCCAATAAATCGTATTGAAAGATTAGAATAGTGAATTAGACAAATTATTCGGAAAGAGTTTATAATTACTATTATATTCTATGGTGAAAATTCAATGCAGAACTCGCGTATAGATACATCGCGATCCTCTGTAGAAACTTCGTATTGAGTTCGAAAGTTATGCCATTCACATTGGACGTTTTGTCTGCTGCTGTTAATATGAATTTCTGTTGTCAAAGCTCTTGAAAAGGGAATGTCTTGAATCGTTTCCTAAGAAAATTTAAAATCACTACTGCGGATGATAATGTTAATATAATATTAATAGTAATATTAATTTTATTCATAAATTGTTATTCAGTATATTACAATGCCTCCCCAAGAATATATTATATACTTGTAAATATACAAAAAAATTAAAAACTTGTTTCTGAATTACAATTAGGACATGTACCACAGCAGACTCGTTCAAACTTCAATTGATACATTTAAACTTTAATAAAAAAAAAAACATTCTTCAAAGTTAATTCTAATTGAGAATAATAGAAAAATATTGAAAGTGTAAAGAATTTAACTAAATAATTCTTTTTAAATAGTTATTTTTGTACTATTTGTTTGAATTCCAATAGAGATTTATCTAAGTAAATGTGTATAATAAATATTATTATTCGTAAATATAAATATTATCAACAGCGAAACTAATCATCTTCGTATGTATAATATAGTATAAAAAATGTTTCAAATTAAAGTCAATTTCACACTACATATAATTTTATATTTATATCGTTAAAATATTTTTGCTATGCATTATAGTAGATATAATTGATATTGTATTATACATCTAAAGATGGCGAGTTTAATAGTCGAAAACTTTTATATTTACAAATAATAATATTTGATACTTTCAATGCAGTACAAATAAGTACATACGAGGACAACATAGTTTTCAACTTATTTTCTAAGAAAGTTTCTACTTTTCATTTTTAAAATTAGTAATTGTTAAAGGTGTACATTTGTAGTTAATAAAGGTTAGGGAATTAAATTAACATTGTTCTTCACTCGGTATAAATAATAACATAAATTAATATAAAAATTGTATAAAAATGTGCTGAGGGAAAATGTTAAGGCGATGAATTGATTCCAAATAAACACAGTTTCACGAGTATTTAAAAGAAGAAACATGTGATTGGTTCTGTCCACTAAAGCGGGCACGTGACCAATAGAAACATGACGCCAAGACCGCGAATTTTAAACTCTCTTTAACAGAAAACGTATACTAAAATATATTTAATAAATATTTTAATCTTCTTATGTCCAAATTTGAATAATAATATCTATTTGTCAATATATATTCGCTTGTTTAAATGACAAAATTTAAATGTCAATAATAAATATATATTTTTTATTTTATTTACCAGCTATCAATGATATTTGATATACAATTTCCGGATTAACCATTTATTTATGTAGAGGAAGATGTTGTACCATAGGTACCGGCTGAGACAGAGCCTACTATAGCATTCTATACATTCACTCACTTATTGTTGGACTCAAACACTAATTATTTCATTAACATAAAAATATTCAAGAAACAGCATCTTTTTGGAAAAATAACATAAAATTAAATACATTACAGTACATTTAAAATGCAATTAAAATAAATTTCGCCCACAATATACTATAACATTCTACACATTTACTTATTCATTGCTTGACTCAAACATTAATTATTTCACTAATGCAAAAATACCGAAGGAAAGTTTCTTTCTAAAGAGTTAAAATGAAATTCAATACATTATAACGCATTTAAAATACAATTAAAATCGTCCGTAATTGGTTCCGTCTGCTCGAGCATCGATACGTTCCACTGTAAAACGTTTAAGTTTTGTGCGTGCATTTTAAAAGGCTTCGAGTCCTGTGTGCACGGAACTAGAGACCATCGTAATGAACTGGCTGGGCAAAATGATCGGTCTGCCAGAGGAATTCCTGCATCGTCCAGGAGGATCTGGAGGCGGTGGCGTGATACAAACAACCGCGTCGGAAGCCACCCTCGTTTGCTTACTCGCAGCAAGAACCCGAGCCATTAGAGACGTGCAACAAAACGAGCCGGACCGTTTACCAGCTGAGATTAATTCGCGTCTTGTCGCCTACTGCTCCGACCAAGTACGTATCTCTACTTCGAATCATTCTCTGTCCCGACACGCTATTATTTTCGAACCTTTCTTCATAAATATTTCGCTGAAACACGCCACGTTTAAAATAAGCAATACAACTTTATAACTTACAACCAGTATTAAACCAATACAAACTTGTGGGGTTGTTAATGTTAATCACTATATTCCAAAAAACGTTTTTTAATTCATTAATAAATATCTCTTAAACATATTGATACAAAATGTACCAGTAATCAACTGGAAAGAGAATCAATTTTTTCATATAACGCTTCATGTTCAAAGTTACTAAATTCCACTGATTATACTGATGTGAAAATCGTACTCTGTTGTACGTCTACCCTATGAATTTTTAAAATCGTTTTTCTCGGAAACGGAGCCTCTTTTAAATTTTAATGCCACTTTACAAACACCAACTACGAATCTGTCGCGAAGCATTAATTCCAAGTAACTCTTTCAAATTCATATCTACGATTCAAGCACTTTTTCTCGTTTTATAATATGTCATATCCATTTTGCAATTGCTTCCCTGTACTTCACGACGAAAATTTGATCGATTTTATGAGTGCATGTGTATATGCGTTTGTGTGTGCTACAGGCTCATTCCAGCGTAGAAAAGGCTGGTCTCATAGGTTTGGTACGAATGAAGTATATCGAATCTGACGACGATCTGAGTATGAGAGGCGAGGCGTTACTCGAGGCAATAATGCACGATAGAACTGAGGGTCTGCTTCCCTTCTTTGTGAGTATTGATATACAGAATTTACTATTATAAATTTTTATTTAATTTCAAACTCTATAAACAGGATCTAAATATAATGTTTGTTTAGTGTGCTTACTTATATTGAATTTTTATGGAGCACATTTTTAGACACGCGTATAATAAGAAACAAACTATATTTCAAAAACAAACAATGGTTAGCATGGTTGACCATCCAAGTATAAGTATAATATTCTTGCAAACTAATACAAACTTGTGGGTTAAATTATTGTGGCAAGTGGTTACTAATGTTAACCACCATATTCGAAAAAACGTTTTTTTAATTTATTAATAAATATCTCTTAAACATATTGATACAAAATGTACCAGTAATCAACTGGAAAGAGGGTGATTTTATATAAACAAAAATAAATCGAAAGTGTAGAATACAATTTTCTCATATAACGCTTCATGTTCAAAGTAATTAAATTCCATTGATTATACTGATGTGAAAATCGTACTGTGTTGCACGTCTACCCTATGAATATTCAAAATCGTTTTTCTCGAAAACGAAACCACGTATGAAAAAATTTTTTTTTACATTTTCGATTTGATTTTTCACATAGACACCTTATATAACTTGTACACACTATCGACATCTAAAAGTCTTAACGATATCATTTAACCAGTTGATTTGCCCAACATAGTGACTGAAGTAACATATTTCATGACTCAAATAACTAAAAATAACTATAAAAAAATATTAAAAAATTTTGTAAACTATAAAAAAAAGATTAGCAAAGGACAAATGACATATAACTATATACAAATTTAATACCATTACATAATAATAATAAAAAGGAAACAAATAAAACACACAGTTTAGGAATTTGTTAATATTTTCTGATAACTATTTTTAGTTATTCGAAAATCGAAATAAGAACACAGAACACGTTTTACACTGACTACTGAGAAAGATTAGGTAGAGAACAAATGATATGTAACTCTGAACAATACCACTACTAATGCATCAAATTAAAAAGTACCTGGTAAGAAGATACATATGTCTTTTGTCTCCAATTAAAGTCATTATAGGGGATAGTGATACCGCATTAAAAAAGTTCAACCTTCCAATTAACCCTACCAATGTTGTTAGTAGATGCGGTAGAAAAGAGGGCGAACATGACGTTGCAAGGCGGATTGTCTTTTCGCTAATTGGTCCCCAGTGGCAGTGTCTAGCATCCCTTATTTTACAAGACAGAAAATCCGGAAGATAGAAACTCATTATCATCAAAAATAAATAATTTCCATCGTGACACTGCTACAGTTTTACTAGGACATCTTAAGAGATTTATAATTTGCTATAAATTCTGCTATTAATAACGGAATGATCAGGTCATCCTATAAATTAGTACCGTTCGTTTTTCATAGACCGACGAAAACAACATTTACAACTTGGTAGGAGAAAACGAAATCCATCGGTTTGGGGAGTATTTTATATTATATAAATACGAACATCAACGATTACAGAGATTTGGGGAAAAATGGGGATGGTATCGAAGCTCAAACGAATTTTAAAAGACGTGTTAAAAACTTTGCAGAACAGTTAAATAATAATAATAAAATACAGATACCTCATTTCCATTAAAATAATACTTTATTGGAAAATCAAAGAAGTTTTCATAGCGATTGTTTTGAAATGTCAATGTTACATTTAAAATTTTGCTTTATTATAAAATAATACTTTTATAATAAATAATTTATTATAAAAATAAAATACAGGTACCTCATTTCCATTAAAATAATACTTTATTGGAAAATCAAAAAAAGTTTTCATAGCGATTGTTTTTAAATTTCAATGGTACATTAAAAATATTGCTTTAAATTCTACTAAATTAAACCAAATTAAATAAAAAGAACGTCCTGTGCAATATCACTGGTAAAAGAAACTTGCAGGACAATAGATTTTGTGCATATAATATTTCCTTTCCTGGGACTATGTATCAATGCAACACATAAAATATTAAACTCTTTTAATGTGTAACGTTTCATTTGTTTATGGAGGTTTGCGCTACGTTGGGTACAACTGGTGCGTGTGCGTTCGACAATCTGAAAGAAGTTGGCCAAGTGTGTAAGTAAAATGCAACATATTCTTTGCTTGTTATTATAAAACACACTTTTTAGGTGTATCTTTCAGGAGTATTTAAAAATTTTCTACTGAAATGTAAATAACGGTCATATAATAGTAATAATAAATATAATGATAGTATTACTATGTCATTTTTACACTATCATTGATGTAAACCTTGTCGAAGATATTGATATATACGTATACGTTTAATTATTTTAAACATGGTTACATGAAAGCAGCTAGTAAAATTGGGTCTAATTGTAATTATAATTAAATTAGATCAGTTTGTGAGTAAAATGAAACATGAAATTTTTTTGTGTCTGTCCTTACAATAAAACATTGCCCTTTTCATTTTTTATAAATGTAACGAAGGTTAAGTATTTTTAGAAATAGTTAGAAACTCTCTATTGAAATGTTAATAACAATCATTCAGTAACAATTGAATTAAATAGTAAATAATAAATAGTATATAATAACTGCATGTAAATAGTCACTAAAATTGGGAATATTTATTCATAATTACATTTTTTAATAATATCATGGACCAGTTGGAATATTTATTTTTATTTAAAACAATACAATTGCAAATCATAAAATAACGAAATATCAGTCATGAATTATGATTATTTTTTATATCGTCAAGTAGATTATGTCCTGTCGCCATATAAAATATTCTCGAAATCAAAAATTTCCTTAAGAAATTAAATCATGTTAAAATCACTATGTGTTCTTAACTCCGTGTACAGATATTATAGTTGACAACGAGAATTAAAAATGTATGTTAAATAAAAAGTGAACAGGATGTAATGGTTAACCAAATTAGAAATCAAACAGAGCATTGAAAATTAACAAAATATTAATTTAGTTTCTCACTATTATTTTATTATTTTGAAATATACATCATATGTATAAACATGTATGAAAGAAAAATAGCGAACACTACAATAATCACTTACAAGTTAAATAACTAATTTTATTTTAAACTGCAAACGTTTCCCCCGATTGATAGGCATGGAAAATGGACTCTGGTTGCACGTGGATGCAGCCTATGCAGGCAGTGCATTCGTGTGCCCCGAATTCCGAGGCTGGCTTCAAGGAATAGAATATGCCGATTCGATTGCGTTTAATCCCAGTAAATGGCTGATGGTGCACTTCGATTGCAACGCAATGTGGTGAGTAGCACAAGGAAGAATATGAAACTCGCTCCGGTTAACACATTGAGGACCGATAACGAGAATTCTCGTTTTCATAAAATATACGTTGACGACCAGAAACGAGATTTCTCGTTCTCGATCACAGGCATCATTTCTTTATTGTTTTCCAAGTAACGGTATCTTTTTGCTTTCGAACATTATCAATTTTATTGCAGTTACCTGTATCTAAAATAAAATATTTCATTTAGGTATATGTATAAATATTAAGGGGGGTATTCTAGTATGACCCTTTGAAAAAATCGATTTCTTTCCTTTTATATTTTCTCAAAGAATATAATTTGAAACATGTATCTGCAAAACCTTACTCCTAAAATTAACGAAGTTATAGCTGTTTAAAGAATGTGATGGTCAACGGCATTATTATAGGAATACAAAACTTAAAAATCGATAATCGAACTTCAAAGTGTTGCCATTTTTTTAATTATCGGTTTTTTTCTTTTGGCTTGCTACTAGCTATAGCCAACCTCATAAAAATTAAAAATCTTTCACGTTTTTTCATTCCAATCAAATAGAATGGCCGGAATCGGACGCTGTGAGACGACTTTTTTAAAAAAGGACTATATTTGACTATGACTATAAAATTTTTAAATGTCACTAAAACATATACAGGGTGTTCGGCCACCTCTGGGAAAAAATTTTAATGGGAGATTTTTGAGGCCAAAATGAGACGGAAATTAAGAATATCAATTTGTTGATTGAGGTTTCATTAAAGAGTTATTAACAAATTAAATTAAATAATTTCAAATCATTCTGCAAAAATTATTTTCTGTTGCAGAGGTCAATTACAATCATTTTTGGTGGATACACATACCTCCGAAATCCTACACACTTTCGAGAAAAAAATTCTTTACTGAAAATATATGTGGCCAGAAAAGTTACCCTGAAATTTCATGCGTATGTTTAAAAAATCATAACTTCTGAACGGATTAGAGGATTTTAATGTTTCAAAAGGTAAAAAACGTGTATTTTAGTGAAAAATATGTAGAAACTCCAAGAATATTCGAAAAGTTGTTCCTTGATACGGTGAAGTGAGAAAAACCACATAAAAATGGCCCAATCTTCAAACGTCCATAACTTCTACAATAGTGAACATATCTCAATGAAATTTAGTATGGGAGTAGAGCTCATGGATATCTACAAAAAAGTAGTAAACAAAATTTCCGTAGGTCGTCAAACAAATTTAGTAAAAATAAAAAACGAATGTTTAAGAAAAATCGACAAAGGGGATGCTGAAACTTTTCGGCGAAAAAAAAATTTTAAATCGTTCTAAAAAACTCATTTTTGGTTTAGGGGGTCAATTACAATTATTTTCGTCCTATTTTGGCCTCTTGTATCTCCCATTAAAATTTTTCCCAGAAGTGGCCGAACACTCTGTATAAATAAATCTTGATTTATTTGGCTATGTTTGACTATGACTACAAAATGTTTAAATGTCACTAAAACATGTACATTTGAATAAATCTTGTACATTTGACTGCAAAAGGAGTTATAGTTTAGTAGCAAAAAATTCTTCACGCTAGAATACTCCTTTAATTTAAAAAAATAATCCCAGTTTAATTCCACATTTTTTAAAATAACTGTACGTAACTAAAATCGCCGATTTCACGGAAAGTTTCAGTGAAGTATTAGCGGTCGACAATGTGTTAATAGCTAATAGACGCGGAAGAATGCGTGAAGGAAATTCGCAAATCGTTGCAAACTCGATAATTTCGTAAGCGCGGGACGTTATCATCTTTAACTGTCTTTCTCGCGATTTATAGGTCGGACTGCGGGCGCAGAATCGGTTTTTTCATTCTTCCTGTAATTTCCGTCGAGCGACCTGACATAATTCAAAATCTTTCGACACGATGTTTGAGAGTATTTTAAAGACGATAACGCCAGGAACGAATATATCCAATAGAGTATTTCTTGGGTATAAATCATTTACAGATTAAAATAAATTTAAACCTTATCTGGTTTAAAATGGTTGCAAAACTTTATATATCATTTGCATTTCATTACCGTCCGTTTATATTTTATTGAAACGTTAAAATCGAATCGTACGCGCGAACTGAGATCTTAAATTGATTTAAATATCTTGAAATGAAATCGACCGTGTAAAATAAGATTGCGCGAAAACGTTTGATTCGTAGAGAGAACGACGGATCAGTACGGTATAGTAACCTTGTAGAAAAACTAATAAGCAGTAATTTCTGTGATTCTTTCAGGGTGAAAAGCAGCCAAGCTCTTCACAGAACTTTCAACGTGGACCCGTTGTATTTGAAGCATGAAAATTCAGGTGACGGAGAACCGAATTCTTTCAAGTAGTACCTACTAAAATCAACGTCTTGAATTCATGTGTTATTTATTTGCAGGTCTTGCTATCGATTATATGGTAAATATTCAGTGATTTCGAGACATTTTATCAAGCTTATACTGAAATAATATCGTTTCAAATATTTTATATTTTAGCACTGGCAAATCCCATTGTCAAAGAGATTCAGAGCTTTGAAACTGTGGTTCGTCATTAGAAATTACGGAATCACTGGCCTTCAGAAGCATATTCGCGAGGTTTCTATTACATCATACTTTCCTCGTAGTAAAAACTGTATCTAAAACCACCTACACACTTGCAACAAAGACTTTTAATATTACGCGTATAAATACGATGCGTTTGTTCGATTCTACAATTTCATTAGTTACTATTAAAAGATCATACATGCATTATAAAACGACAAAGTTGATAGTCTTCAGCCATTTCTTTAAGCTTAAATACGCTTAGACAAACAACACTACTCGATTCGATTATTATTTTTTTAAGGAACTTGCTTGTAGGAACAGAGATACATTAGACCATTTATCGCTTATCGAACATAAATTCTAGATGAAAGGAAGAAATTTATGATTTATTGTGATATGTCATGAGACAGTTTATCAAAACATTTTAAGGAATCGTAGATGCTTTAATAGATGAAATTACATTCCTGACAATTTCTGATACTTACAATTAGTTGTATTTCTACATGGACAACTCAAAGTATAGATCGTGAATTTATTATCTTCGAGTACAAGTTATGCTTAATAATAATAAATGGTACGATCACACATTTGGTATTATTAAATGTTCATTACCAGCAGCATTGTTTTATTTTTAAAACGATATTGCGCAAGGATTACATTAACAAATTTGGTTGCTAGCGTCTATGAGCTGTTCACATTATGAAAGTATATTTATGCTTGTTTTGACGTATAAAAAATATCGCATGTGAATTGAATTAAAAATTGTATACTGTTCGAGTTTGAAAAGTATGGACATGTGTCTCATTAACTTATTCTTTTATTTCTGGTTGTATATTATCTTTTGTTCATTTTTTAAAATAATCGTGATCTTCAAATGGTACGTATGACAATAAATCTAAAACAAAATAAGATTATTCATGTTCGTGGACGTACACCATTTTTGTGACTATTAATGACTATTTCTTTCATTTTGTTTAGCAATTAAAATTACTGATACTGAATCTTCTTCATAGAAAGAAGGAATACGTTTTTTAAACAGTACATGCAGAAACATAATTTCTTTTAATTGAACTTACACCACTTCCGTAATAGACAACACATATAACTAAACTTAAAGTGATATATGTATACAAACAACGTTACTCCAAACACGTGAAAAAGTATATTTACTCGACGTTTTGCCCACCAATTGGTCTTTCTTAAGATCATAATTACGAAATATAGTCACAGAAAATAAGTAAATTTTAAATAATATATACATATAAAAAGTGTAAATAAAATATAATCATAGAAACAAAATACTTTTTTTAATATTACGACGATACATAGAGGAGCAATTAAGCATAAAAAAAAATATGAAATCAAATTATTCAAAGTTACGTAAATTCAATGTGTAGTACTTATAATACAGATTAAATGAAACATAGTTATGTAAAGCACTACCAAAAACTACATGTATCGAAAATATAGAATAAAGTGTCTTTATGCTAGTTTTCATTTTCTAGATAATTGACGTTGAAAATTTATCAGATACGTACACGATTGAATATAACTTGTCTGACCAATATTTGCTATTTCTACTTCTTCTTGCGCTGGGTCTTTGTAATGATTCATGTTGCTATAAGACGATAAAATCAACAAAAAAGCGGTAATACCATAATCAATATTAAAAACACTAACACAAGTGGAAATAACGAGTAATAATAATTTTAGGCGATTTTTAAAGTAAACAATTATTATACAATTGCAAAAAATATATTTTAAAATTTGTTTCGAGTATTCAGTCATTTTTCAAGGTAACACAGTACAATTTTCATGTAATAATAGGCTATTATTTTGAATGGCTGAATTTCTCAAAATTTTAAACACATATTAAGTAGATGTTTCTTTATCGTGTTACGAGCGGGAGCGCGAGATCCTGGATTCGGTCGAGGGGCAGTACTCGACCGGTGGTTTTGGGTATGGTTAGGAAAAGAAAAGAGGTCCGGACGAACCAGGGGCTCTATACCCTGGGAGCCACGGGGTTAGATTTATAGGGAAAATGAATGGTTTCACGGACGAACCAGGGGCTCTATACCCTGGGAGCCACGTAGGTTTTTAGGATGTTTTAGGATCTTGCTCTCTGTCGTGATGGTACACCTCGAGCGGTAAAGGTGTACCGGGTTCGTGAGATACCCCTAGCCTTACGGTTAATATGGTTCAGGGTTGCTTTGAGTGAATAACACACGTAAGGAATAATAACTTGAATATATATTTTTGACGATGCTCAAGTACAGCTATGGATTTACAAGAAGTTGTACAATTGCTAAATTGCCTCGAAGGCGAAAGATTTGTTATCGGCTTTTACGCGGCGCGTTCGCGGGAGCTCGCACTCGATTACTGGACACTCACTGATAAACCGCTAAGGTAGATAGTCGTAGATAGTTGCTTGAAGGGGATTATAGTCCGATCTTGCCCTGAGTGTCACAGTAACGTCGTGCCAAGAGTTTAGGTAAAACTGAGCTCCCCGAGTAAGAAACCGCGGCCCTTATATAGTTGAAAATGCTCAGTACTAAGGCGGGGCATTACCATAAAAGGCAATGAAAATTGGGCCGGGTGTGCGCATACGGCATGAGTCAACCCCGTTCAAAGGGTTGCACGCTAGATGCTCGAGCCAACGCCCAAGTCACCAAACGTTTCAGCCCCATGCATGAATGATATGTAACAATCGTGTGAACCAAAATTATAGTAATATCTACAATAGTTTTTTAGTTATCACTCGAAAAAGTTAACGATTCTCTAAGTGTCTACTTTATACGACCGCCATTTTAACAAATTTTTCTTTTCTTCGTTTTAGTGTAGACAATAGCGATACAATCATTTTATAATTTTTTATTTCGTGTGAATACAATGACACTAATCGTGGCAGACATTTAAAATACCATACATCAGGTAACATGCGATTTTTTTAATAATAAGGACAGTAGTACAAAAATCTCTAAACATGGCCAAATATGTATGCACAGTTTCAGAATTATTCATCCATAATTATAATAAATATTGTATACCAAAGATCGCTTTAAAAGTAATGGCTCCTCAAATCGTACTTAATTAGAAATTTCCAAAGTCAATTACTTACTTTCGACTTACTGTCTCACATTGATGAACTACATATATTGCCGCTTGTACAAGTAATTACCGTGCCCCCCGTAGTTGCCTTACATATAATTTAGTTTATTTTCTTTTTTTTCGTTAATATCTTTAAGGCTTTTGTATGGGGCTGTGTGATATTTGAAAAAAAAATTTATATACTTGTTAGTATAAGTTCTCTTGCCCTTTCTATATACAGGGTGTAACAAGTTTAAATTCCTTTACCATCCTTATAACGGATGAAACGTATATCTGTTAGGCCCTGTATATTATTAAGTTTATTTACATTTTCTTTTTTTATCTTCGTATTTTTGGGTTCCTTTTGTACCAGCGATTATTTTCTGTCACTATATTTCATAATAATATTCCTAAAAATGGCAACACTAACGAAACGTAAAAAAATATACGTTTTTACGTGCCTAAAATTGAGGTGTTTAAACATACCAAGGAACGGTCTTTGATTTTAATTAAACACTAAAAACAAAATAAAAAGACTACTCTCTCTCGTATAACTAAAGCCGTTCTTGCACTTGAACAATGCGATCAAGAAGAAAACGAGAGTTCTAATTCACATGGGACTAAGTGTTGTCTAAATATAATTGAAAAATTGACATCACAAATTGATTGGCTAAAATTAATCCATTGAATAAAATGATTACGAACGGTTTGAAACCTATGGAAACTTGCTGCTTTCGTATCTATAGATCGCGCCGTTCAAATGACAGAACGGTTTAAATGTTAAATCGTTCAACGACAATTACGATCGAATTTCACAGGGCGTCAGGTTGGCACAAAAATTCGAAGCGCTAGTTTTAGCCGATGCACGCTTCGAAATTCCAGCGCCGAGGCACTTAGGACTCGTTGTGTTCCGTCTTCGTGGCGAGAACACTCTGACGGAGCGTTTGTTGAAGAAAATGAACACGAGGGGCCGAGTACACTGTGTACCGGCTGCTTTGCACGGAAAATACGTGATTCGGTTCACCGTCACTTCGACCAAGTAAGTTAATCAACGATTCAACAGTGTTCGTAGAAAACAATTTAAGAATTAAAATTAAAAAATTTTTTTTTTAATATTCTGTGCATCAATGGGAATGCGATAATAGACCATTTAAATACCATAGCTCTTTGTAAATAGTAATAAATAATTCAAGTTTTTGCAGAAAATAATACAACATCCAATGCGTTATTCGAGATATAAAAAATGAAATTATACAACGAAGAAAATAGGTTAATAAAAAATGAGATCATATTAAAGAAATATACTGCATGTTTTATATATTTTCTATATTTTAATATTCTTAAGTACTTTACCAATAATCAGGCTTGGCACTTATGGTACTTTCAGTTCATCTGAAAATTAAGATATGGAATATACAGGCTTTTCTACAGATCCAATTATTTTATTACGAAATTATACAGAGTATTCGGCCACCCATGGGAAAAATTTTAATGAAAGATTCTAGAGGCCAAAATAAGACGAAAATCAAGGATAGCAATTTCTTGACTGAGGCTTTGTTAAAAAGTTATTAAAAAATGAAATTGAAAAATTTCAAATCATTCTGAAGAAATGATTTTTGCTTGTTGAGGTCAATTACATTCATTATTAGTGAATACATATACCCCCGAAATCCTAGCCATTTTCGAGAAAAATGTCGGGTAGGTGCCTAAATTTTTCGACGAAAAAAAAATTTCTAATCGCTCTGGAAAAATTATTTTCGGTTGTGAGAGTTAATTACAATCATTTTTGGTAAATAAACATACCCCCGAAATCTTACGCACTTTCGAGAAAAAAATTCAGTAAGTGCAGAAATTTTTCGTCGAAATTAAAAAATTTCAAGTTTTTGTTGCTGGCGTCAATTTCAATCACTTTTGGTGAACAGACATATCCCCGAAATCCTCCTATAAAAAAATTCGTGTATGTGGACAAATTTTATTAATAATTTTTAACAATAATTTTGTTAATAACTTTTTAATTTTGGCCTCTACAATCTCCCATTACAATTTTTCCCATATTATGTTTAGATTATTGCAGTCGTAGTGAAATATAGAAACATAAATTTTATTATTAATTTATTTCTCAATGTTTTTTTTTCCTGTTGAAAAATTAGATTCTTGGCCCTTGCATTATTTTCTACAAAGACTCTCTAATTGTAAAATTAAACAGCATAACAATTGCAGCTACGATTCTAATTCTCGTTCAACGTAGATAGAGATTATTAAATATATCTTTATTAAAAACATTTTTCACCTATGCAAAAAATGACGCGAAACAAGATATTACAATATAGTAAAGTCTCTAACTTTCGTTATGCTTATAGCACGACCAACGAGGATATTTTAAGAGACTGGGCCGAGATACGAAATACAGCGAACGAGATACTAGGTGATACATCGAGTTCACCAGTACGAGCAAGAGTTCCACTCGCAGGTAACACAGAATCGAAATGTAGATCAATTGATCCCAGCTGATACGATCGAGTCTTTAATATATTTCTGTTATTAAAGGTATCGTTTTGTTTCATTTTCTTAGATCAAATTAGACTTTATACCGTTTATTTTCAATATTTACTCATGGGAGGAATGATATTGAAATAAAACTTTATCAAAAGCAACTTCCTGACTTTTAAACAATAAATGTACACAAATATACAAACGCTTAACGCTAGGAAAACCATGAAATTGGATTTATAAATAATTTTATAAATCCAATTTAAAATCGATCACACAGTCTTCAGATACGTTAAAAAAAAATCTTACATGTACTTTTCTTATTAAGAATATTTAATTAGAGTCTGAATCGATGAAATAAGTCTTCTGTTGTCTTTTTCTTGTACTTAACTCTCTCTATACGTATCTTCTGATAGTAACTCTACTGGTAAATAGCATTTTCAATTACACGTGTTCCGTGAATTAATATTTTAATGTAAACAACATGGCATATGTTACAACAAATACGATAATATAAATTTCTTGGCCATGTCCTTAGCATACGTTCGATGGGCGTCAATATTAATTGCGTATTTCCAAAACAAAGTTTTAAAAATAACAGACTGCAGAGTTGTTTAAATGTAATATCAACTTATGCCAGATTAAAAATCTTTGCAAACGTTTGCACTTTATTTTTGTTGTAAATAGACTAAGGCGAGCTGCAGAAGCGCAGTGAAAAATTAAAGTAAACACTTTCGACCACTTAAGCTTCACACGATTTTTCAACGTTACTAAAGATATACAGTGAGAGTCAAAAGTGAATATACATATTTTGAAAATTCAGAATTTATTCAACAAACTGTACACATACGTTGTATGAATTGGAAATTTATTGAAACAAAGTATGTAAAAATACAAATCAACGGTAAAAGACACAGACGTAACTAATGTTTCATATTTGAGGTATAGCTCAAAACAGTTGGGTACTTGTTAAAATACCAATCAAAAGTGAGCATATATGAAAAATGTACTTTTATGCACTTATGCTACTTTTGACAAAAATTCAATTGTTTCTTGAACGAATATACAGGGAGTTCGGTCATCCCTGGAAAAAATTTTAATGAAAGATTCTAGAGGCCAAAATAAGACGAAAATCAAGAACAGCAATTTGTTGATTGTGGCTTCGTTAAAAAGTTATTAAAGTTTAAAGTTCCGCCCGTAGAACGGCAACTTGAAAACAGCTGCATACGCGTGATAGTGGCTCTCACTCAGAAAACTGTAAGGCTGTCGATACGCCAGTGAGTAGAGTCTCTCATGCTGAGTGAGAACCACTATCACGCGCACGTAGCTGTTCTACATGCGGAACTTTAAACGTTAATAACTTCTTAAAGAAGCCTCAATCAACAAATTGGTATTCTTGATTTTCGTCTCATTTTGGACCCTAGAGTCTCCCATTAAAATTTTTCCCAAAGGTGGCCGAACACCCTGTATATTTCTAGTTCCTTAATATCAGAATATGAAATTTCTCGTGTTGTGTTAATAATACAGAATCAGATATATTAGATTTGACAACGCACACGATACTAAACATTAAAGTTCCTGGATCAAATGAATGTAACTAAGTAATTTATGAACAAGTTCACACGATAGAACACGCTTCTTCACATAAATAATATATAAAATATTGTTTAATTTTTATTGCAGTTCCCCGATCAATTTAAGTTTCCAACCTACACTAAACAATCTGTACAAATTATAATAAACAATTTACTTTCTAATCGCATTGTTTCGTTTCTCTTTTTGTTTGTTCTGTAAAAATGCACTGTCTATAATACTTGGAGCACAGAAAGCTCAGGTAAGACGAGTTTCCAATTGACTGTGATTTGTGTTTCTTGATTTACGTTAGCTCGTTTAATTGCATCGTTTTCTTAACAACGACGTTGCTAGGAATTGATACTTGAATAAACGTTCCGATTCCCAGATACTCGAGAGAAGAACGAAAACTTTGGTTCGAGTTTGTTGCTGGCCAATTCACCGATGTCACCAAAAATCGTGAACGGCAGCTTCGCTGCCATATATGACACGGCGGATGTGTTCGAAGACTGCACGAAAGCTTTTGGAAAATTACGACTCGAAGCAAGAGACAGCCCAGGTAAAAAGATAATAAAGAAACTGGAAAATTGGCCCACAATTAGTTAATCCAGTAAAATATTTTATTATTCCGTTCTATTTTAAAGTATTTGTATAACGTAAGTAAAACTGAATTGGTTACAATCGTAAACAGCTTTTAAAGCATAACTATATTTATACTATACTTACGTAACTATCTGCCTCAATCGATGAATACTCTCATATCGCTATGCAATTTTCTGTATAATGGGTATTTCACCTAACTTGACCACCTTAAATATATCGCTTATTTTGTATGATAGAAAAAAATGTCAAGGGGAGAAAGTATTCTGTTCGAAGGCGCCAATACGGTGATGGATCGAATTTTTTTTTCAAGGTCATTTTTTTCGAGATTTCAAGGTCATCGTATTTTTTTTAAATGGGACCACATATTTTCGCTACAACAGTCTTATAGCTTATAAAAAGACGAATCCAACGATGTGCGATATGTTGACCTTCACGTGACCTTTAGCGAAGGAATTATGAAATGTTTGTCAGTAACTTTGGTACGCGTTCGGAGACGGTAAATGAAGGAATTTCAATTTCATTGAAACAGTGTACCGTGTAATTGTCTCTGGTGCTTATAAATAGATATTCATATTCTCCTTTCAACGGTTGAAGTATGTTTACAAGCATTATTATTGTAAGAGGGGAATGACCGAAGCGGGTCAATAGCGCGTTGTCAAAAAGCCGCGACATACACAACAAGTTGCGGTATCGATAGCAGTGTAATAAGATTCTCCATCATGTACACTACAGCAGAAAAAGTGGAAATGATTTTAATCTACGGAGAAGCAGGAAGGAACTCAACGTATGCACAACGGTTGTATGAAGAAAGACATCCTGATCGTCGCGTTCCTTCCAGACGACATTTTGACCGCATAGTAAAATTATTTACTGAATCAGGCAGTGTCGTTTTACGTAAACGTAATCGTACTAAAATTAAAACTAACGAAGAAGCTGAAATCGCAGTTTTAGCTGCAGTACAAGCAAACCCGCATATCAGCTGCTCACAGATTGCGTCCGAGTCTGCCATGTCTCGTATAAGCGTGTGGCGAATTTTGAATCGCAACCAGTTCCATCCATATCATGTTTCGTTGCATCAAGCACTTGATGATAGTGATTTTGAAAAACGACGTGTCTTCTACAACTGGGCATTGAATCAAGTGCAGAACCATAACCAAAATTTTTTTGATTATGTATTATTTACCGATGAGGCCACATTCACGAATAACGGGCAAATAAATAAGCACAATATGCACTATTGGTCTGCGGAAAACCCACATTGGCTGAGGCAAATTCAGAATCAGCGTCCATGGAGTGTGAATGTGTGGTGCGGTATAATCAACCACCGAGTTATTGGCCCATTCTTTATCGAAGGAACATTAAATGGTCGAAAGTATGAAGATTTTTTAACAAATGAATTATTCATATTGCTAGAAGAAGTTCCATTACAATATCGGTCAAGGATGTGGTATCAACATGACGGCTGTCCAGCTCATAATGCACTCGTCGCACGCAATGTATTAAACAGAATTTTTCCCCATCGTTGGATAGGACGTGGTGCACGAATTTGTTGGCCAGCTCGATCGCCGGATCTTACGCCACTTGATTTCTTTCTGTGGGGGCACCTAAAAAATACAGTTTACAATGATATTCCCACAACAGCAGAAAACATGCGACAAAGGATTCTACATGTATGTAGATCAATTACTGTAGAACAACTGAAAAATGTTCAGCAAGAATTTATTTACCGCCTCCAAAAATGTATCCAGGTTCATGGTGCACATTTTGAACACCTTCTAAAATAAACATTTAATTTAAGACTGTTTCAATGAAATTGAAATTCCTTCATTTACCGTCTCCGAACGCGTACTGAAGTTACTGACAAACATTTCATAAATCCTTCGCTAAAGGTCACGTGAAGGTCAACATATCGCACATCGTTGGATTCGTCTTTTTATAAGCTATAAGACTGTTGTAGCGAAAATATGTGGTCCCATTTAAAAAAAATACGATGACCTTGAAATCTCGAAAAAAAATGACCTTGAAAAAAAAATTCGATCCATCACCGTATTGGCGCCTTCGAACAGAATACTTTCTCCCCTTGACATTTTTTTCTATCATACAAAATAAGCGATATATTTAAGGTGGTCAAGTTAGGTGAAATACCCTGTATATTAGGCGTTTTTAAATTGAAAAATATGTAAAGTAGTAAGTAAGTAATAGTCGAGAATTCGGCTTCAGATATAACGAATACTAGGAAACATCTATTTTATTTTAATTTTAAATAACTTAATTACAAGATGTGTTCAAAGAATAACAGAAATATTGAAGAGAAAAGAGTAATGTGACTAGATAACTAAATACTATTTCTATAATATGTTTAATATTACAATTTATTCTTCCGAAATTATTGGGTCAGAAGCTCGATATGTTTCAAGTTATTCATATTAAAATTTTTGTAATACCTTCAAGAAGATATACAGATTTTTATGTGACAAAATAATTAATATTTAAAAAATTATAGATTGAAACGAAAACCGTGTTTACGTTTATTAAGATTCATTCGCTTTGTATTTACAGCTATGCGACGCCGAATTCGAGGAATACTCATGTCAGGAAAACAATTTTCCTTAGATTCACGTATGGATCTCGTACAGGTAAATAATATGTTTTTTTATTCTTACATAACAAACCATAGTTTTACTGCTTTTACTTTATTAACTAATCAAACTTATTTTTTTCCGACCTACAAATCATGATACGAAACTACGAAAAATATGAAAAACCGTGCTTTATTGCTACTAATTGTAAGAATTTACATTTGTTTCCTCGAGGAACGTAATTTCAGCGATAAAAGTTTATTTGTTCGCAAAAATGTATTCTTTATTTTTTAAACAAATTCGTCACCAGCGAAAAGATGACTAAAATTATCATTAATTGCAAGTGAACTACAACGTATTTCTTCATTTCGATAACCCTTGATCTCAAATATGGAAATTTGGAGCATTTAATATTTTTATTTCTAAAATAATTACATAATTTGTATACACTGCGTGTTTGAAGCCTGGTATTTACTTCGATTAGAATATTAATAAAACACATTTCTCGTGTCCTAGGGATATGCCTGTTGTCGTCCAGCCATAGAAATGTCCCCTGAATTGCCACTAAACGAAGACGAAGATTCTTCAGGGACCGGTGAAACTGGATCCGACACCAATCAATCCAATAATGGCAAGCAATATTAATTGCTATTAAAAATTGACATTTATTTCTCCGGGTATAAATACCAGTGGTAATATATACCTGTGGTTCGCAACTTATTGAAGCACGTGATATTTGTTTGTATGAAAACACTTTTAAAGCTACAGCTGTATTTATTTATTAGGTGTACAAATGAATAATCCAATATTTCCAGCCACATTCAATGTTTATTTTAAAAGAAAGTAAATTGAATTGTTCAATCAAAGTATTCGCCGTTACTTTCTATAACTTGAAGCCATCTTTAGGCAGTTGATGAATTCCATCTCGGAAAAATTTTATCTTTTTGGGCCCGATAAAGTCGTCAAGCCATTTTCGGATCTCATCCAGTGATTGGAAGTGCATATCGGATAAGGCGTGTTGCATCGACCGGAACAAGTGATAATCAGAGGGAGCAATGTCTGGTGAATACGCCGGGTGCTGCAAAACGTCCCAGCCAAGACTCATTATGGTGTCTTTTGTATGAAAAGCAATATGTGGCCTGGCGTAGTCATGCAACAATTTCACTGGACGTTCTCCTTTGTCAGTATACGGACGTTTTCGTTCTAATGCTTGACTCAAGCAGATGAATTGACGTTGGTAGCAGTCCGCAGTTACTGTTTCACTCAGTTTTAACAACTCATAATAAGCCGCGCCCTTGATATCCCACCAAATGCAGAGAAGAACCATTTTTCCGAAGCGATTGGGTTTTGCAACCGATGTTGATGCTTCGCCGGGATTTACCCATGATTTTCTGCGTTTCGAATTGTCATAGAGTATCCACTTCTCATCGCCCGTAACGATTTTCCACAAGAAAGACTTTCGCCGCTGCTTATTGAAAAAAGAAAGACACACTGCCACTCGTTGATTTTTGTTGGTTGCAGTGAGTTCATACGGAACCCACTTTCCTTCTTTCTGGATCTTTCCCATCTCACGTAGGCGTTTGGAAATCGTTTGCTGGGTTATTCCTAACTGTTCTGCAAGTTCTTTTTGCGTTTGTGCTGCATTCTCAGCGAGCAGTTGTTCCAAATCATCGCTGTCGCACTTCCAAGGGCCTCCAGGACGTTGTTTGTCGATTAAACTCAAATCACCGCTTTCAAACCGCTTAAACCAAAATGCGCACGCATCATATAATACAATACCTTCACCGAGAAAGGAACAAATCGATTTGCATGCTCTTGCAGCATTTTTCCCTTGTTGGAATTCGTAAAGAATGCAGTGTTGGATATGCACCTTATCTGTTGCCATTTTCGACTCTACTGAATTGAATACTTTTGAAGGTTATGTTGGGCCTTCCGCTAAACTATTTTTTGTTGTAACTAGCTATATGTCAACACTATATGACCGCAAAAGAGCGGAAAAATCTATTGACTTTAAACTTGATTTTATAACTGCTTAAGATAATTTGGATTATTCATTTGTACACCTAATATTTATAATAAATCTTCTTCCTCCGATGGTTTTAAATATACAATATATTTTATGCACGTAATTTATCTCTA
The DNA here is from genome assembly GCF_013123115.1 of Colletes gigas. Lineage (NCBI taxonomy): Eukaryota > Metazoa > Arthropoda > Insecta > Hymenoptera > Colletidae > Colletes > Colletes gigas. Next base: position 6,075,440 of record NW_025106646.1, read on the forward strand.
CATAATTTACAAGAGTTATGTTTGTCAAATTTAATGCAGACTTTTTAATTATTTTTTGTTAGATAATAACGTACAACTATTGTACATTCATTTTATTTTACTCTTTGTTTTGTAAATTTTCGTAACCTTCTTGGCTCACTAAAATATACAGCTTCTGTTACTAATGCTATTTGATATTTTCATTGTTAAATATAATACTTTTATAGAACATTTAATATAAGTATATGTATAAGGTCTTTGACGATTTTTTTATATTTAATAATTTTATTATTATTGGTACACTATTAACAAGAAATTCTACTATAAAAGTTTGCTCTTTTATTAAATATATAATAACTGTCTAGTCAAGCCGCATATATGTTTAAAATATTTTAATATAAATCATTGCAATAGGTCTATAGTTATAAATATTTTACAACGTCTTACTATAAAATGATCTTTAACTAATATCCTTGTAAATTATAATATTGTAGCTTTTATGATTCTGCGGTCTAGTTCATGCCACAAATTTTCTACATAACTTAAATTTATATTATCGTCAAAAAAATCAAATTCGATAGTCGAAGCGTTAGAACAGTCAAATACATTTTCAGAAGTTAAAATAAAAATACCTCGTTTCAATAATTTTATTATTTTCCATCCATTATACAAAACCGGTTATTCGCGCTGAAAGGACTAAATTACACATGAAAACAAATTTCTTACGAAATCGATTTCTTCAACTTTCTATAATGGCGTAACCTCTCTTAAACTTTCTGTCGTTAGATGTTTCTGCCGAACATTCAACGGCCCAACAGGACTCGCCGGATGCCTCGAAGGTGGACAAATCTCTGAAAAAGCAGAACTCCAAGACTCACTCGAATTACGGAGTCGCGAACGGCTCTGTCAAGATCGTTCCTCAAGATTGCTCGAACGATTTAATGTCCATGGTTACGACCGAAGCAAATCTGCCCAGAAGCGAAACAATAGGCGCGATTGGTCATCGTCCATACACCGGTGATTTGTCAACTGTGCCCGACCAACACGAAGATCCTGATAAAACAAACGATGGCGACAAGGAGAACACGGATTTCTGTAGAAAATGCGGTCATTGTATGAAGAAAGAATAGAAACGGTCGACAAATGTTAATTGAAATCGCACCAGTTCCAGACTGTCTATACTCCTTCGCGTCTTCGATGGATTATATGTTGTTCAGATTAAGCATGGCGCTTCGCGAACCTCGCGACGCTTAACAACTTTGTTGGAAAGAAAGTAATCAGCTGCGATAATAAATCTAAAGTTATTGTCCAATCCTTGATTTTTCTTCCAGACGATTCTATACTCGTCGAAATTATAAATAAATTAATTTATTCTTCTTAGGTGTAACATAGAATAGGTAAGTAGATCAAATGATATAAATTTTATTGCGAATGACGATACGACGTAACAACAAATTAATCTTGATTCACTTTTCTTTTACAATTAATTCTTGCCTCGGTAGTGATATTATGCATTAATTTTAATAGTGAGGATATTTTCGTAATGAATTATTTAAACGATTCCAAATGGTAAAATAAGACGAAAATAAAAATGACAAAAGTTCTGGGTGATGTGTCCAAATTATTAATTGCGGAAAATACGAGAAAAAAATAAAATTCGAGCCTATCATTATTTATACATATAGAGTGTTCGACCACCCCTAAAAAAAATTTTAATGGGAGATTCTAGAGGCCAAAATAAGACGAAAATCAAGAATATCAATTTCTTGACTGAGGCTTCATTAAAAAGTTATACAAAAATTAAATTAACAAATTTTAAATCATTCTGAAAAAATTATTTTTTGTTACGGGGCTCAATTGCAATCATTTTTATACATACGCATACCCTTGAAATCCTATCCACATTCGAGAAAAAAATTCGAGTAGGTACTAAAATTTTTAGACGAAATTAAAAAATTTCAAATTATACTAAAATAATTGTATTTAGTTACAAGGGTCAATTATAAGCATTTTTGGTGAATATACATACCCCAAAATCCTATCCACTTTCGAACAAAAAGTTCGAGTAGGTACTGAAATTTTTAGTCGAACTTAACAAATTTGTAATCATACTAAAAAAATTATATTTAGTTACAGGGGTCAATTACAAGTATTTTTTATGAATATACATACCCCCAAAATCCTACGCACTTTCGAAAAAAAAATTCTTTACCGAAAATCTAATTTGAAGCCAGAGAATGCTTCCCTGAAAATGCGAATCTTTAAAATGTCATAAACTCCTAAATGGATTGGAGGATTTTCATTTTTCAAAATGCAATCAACGCGTATTTTAGTGGAGAATATGTAAAAACTCTAAAAATAGTGAAAAGTTGTTCCTTGACACCATAAAGTAAGGAAGACCCCCTAAAACTGGTTCAGTTTTCAGACGGCCATAACTCCTATAATAGTAAAGGTATCTCATCGAAATCTTTTTCTGAAACAGAGTCCATGGGTACCTACAAAAAAGTATTAGATAACTTTTCTGTAGAGTGTCAAACAAATTTATTAAAAATGAAAAACAAATTGTTAAGAAAAATCGACAGGGGTAGTGCCTAAATTTTCCAACGAAAAAAAATTTTAAATCATTATAAAAAATTATTTTTGGCTGCAGGGGTCAATTACAATCATTTTTTATCAATAGACATACCTCTGAATTCCTAACCGTTTTCGAACAACAAATTCCTTTCGGAAAATATAATTTCTGACCAGAAATGTTACCTCGAAATTTCACGCTAATCTTTAAAACGTCATAACTTCTGAACAGATTGGAGTATTCGTAAAGTTGTTCCTTGACACCGTAAAGTGAAAAGAAATCCCCTAAAACTAGTCCAATTTTGAAACGGCCATAACTGCTACAATAGTAAAGGTATCTCATTGAAATTTAATATGGAAGTAGAGCTCATGGATACCCACAAAAAAGTACTAAACAAAATCTCTGTAGGACGTCAAACAAATTTATTAAAATTGAAAAACGAATTTTTAAGAAAAATCGACAGAGGGTAGGTGCTGAAATTTTTTGGCGAAATTAAAAAGTTTCAAATCATTCTGGAAAAATTATTTTCAATTGCAGGGGTTAATTACAATCATTTTTGGTCAATAGACATACCCTCGAAACCCTAACTATTTTCGAAAAAAAAAATTCTTTACCGAAAATATACTGTGTGGCCGAAATGTTTCTATCTGTTATAACTTTTTAACGAAGCCTCAATCAACAAATTGGTATCCTTGATTTTCGTCCTATTTTGGCCTCTAGAATCTCCCATTAAAATTTTTCCCAAGGTTAGCCGGACATCCTGTATAATTTAATTTTCTTTATAGCTTATTTCAGACATGATTTTACACGTTTGCAGGTAATGAATATATATTAGGAAAACTAAAAATTACAAAAACGAATGAGCATCATTCATGGATCGATTTTATTCAAAATTTATTCTTTTGAGATGAGAATATAAAACTTAAATATATTTAAATTAAATATAATTAATATTAAATTATATATATTATAGATATAAATATTAAATATACTTAAAATATACAGTTTCATTGAAATCTATTTAGCCTTTTAGACGCAATCGTGTTAACAGACATACACATATGCGTACACACGTAAATATGTAGACACATTTATAAATATTTTATTTATAGTCAAAAAGTGATTAGCAGAAATTATATATATACATATATATTTTGTTTCATAGAAGGAGTTTTCTCGAAAATTTTTGTTTGTTATTCAATTTCGTAATTCTTGATTTTAGTCTAATTTTGCCATATAGAATCATTCCTTCGAGTTTCTAACACCTATAGCCAAGTATATTTATTTAAGAAAAACACAATAAAGTAGATCCAACGACATGTAAACTTTATTGCAAATCGTCAAGGCCGATCTAGGCCTTCGATCATCGTCGCCTTCGCTGTTTGGAAAAACTTATTTCGAACGCAGTATCTTCTAAAACGTTCGATTGAAGTCGTTAACAATTCTTTCTTCTTAAAATAGTCGTTCGCGCGACGAAAGTATTGTTTCGATTTATCCGCATGGTGTTCGGAATGACACAGAAAGGAGGGAGAAACGTACACGTACACATATATGTATATTTGCATTGAGGTAGGTCAACAAATTATCACTTTTGCGTCTGATAGTGTATTATATTCGCGTTAACAAATAAATTGCGATCGTACAACGTAGGCTCGCAACTTGTTACACCATTTTAAATAGTATTAACAATCATTAAATTACAACATGCCCTTATTATTCGCTTGTCCCTGATTCTGAACACGTTTATCCTACACGTTCAACAACCTTATTACTTCAACATTTGCAACCGCAACCTTCAACTTTTAACGCGATCCTTAAACGGCACTTTCAGCGCTCTAGAAAATTCGCGTGGGCAGTATACCACATCATTTGTCCAAATTTGTAGAAACCAATGAAATTTTTACATTCTTTTGGACTTTTACATTCCGAGTTTATTTCATGATTTAAAGAGTAGCGCCCTATATATGCTCCATTACTAGACCAGAGTATAATTTTCCTAAAATGGCACGAAATGCAATTCTTTGGCGACGTTTCTTCGCTTTTATTTTTTCGCCTCGTTTATTACACACGCTGCTTGCTGATGATAAAAATTTCACCGCGGTATTTGTACCAAATTATATTAAATTCCTTAACGCTACGTTCCTGAACATCGATGTTACGCGTTCAATTGCCGCCATTTTTTGTTTTCTTTTCATAGCTAAGCACTGCTTAAGAATAGTCTCCGTAGCCTCGTATCGCTATCGTACTAATTCCGATAAAAAATTAATAAGTGGCAAATAAATATTTATCATATAACAGCATTCGTCTCGACGGACACGCTGAGCTTTTATAAAATGCTGGACGCTCGGTTCATTACCAATTTTGCATTCTCGCTACTACGCTTATCGTTAAACGGCTCTTAACTACTTTTAATGTCGGCTTCGATAATCCTATTATTATTATTATCTGAAAATTATCAACTCCGCAGAGGCAACGATATGTAAATTACAATAACTTATTTCACTCTATCACTTACGATTTTAACTCTCCCCGTAACTGCAAAAGCCGCAACGTCGATGATAAAAATAACACACACTTTGTCGACCAAATGCTCCGACAGACAATAATTGGGTTAACTCTTTTAGCACGTGTAACGTAGTGAAGTGTTAAAAAGCTTAAGCGTTAGATAATTCGGGAGAAAAGCTTTAAAAAAAAAATCAACGTAATCGTCTTTTTCTTCGTCTTTTTCTGCTTCCTGTTAGCTATTGCGTTACTAACCGGGTAATATTTAGTACAACGATCTTAATTAAAGCACGCAAAAGGTTAAATAAACAACTGAAACACGCGACACGGTCCAGCGTATTCTTACAAACTAGAGATCTATCCTTCCCCCTTGTCGTTTTAAATAATAAATATACCTCTAAATCATAAGGAATCTTATTTTGAAAAATTCTGAGCAAAACGGGGGCACAACGAAATTACGTGCTGCTTAATAACGCTACTTAACCATTTAAACATCGCCTCATGCCAACGGATTACTCTAAAATCCTCTTAGAAATTAATCACAATAACATTAACGAAGATTAAGAGGCCAGAAAATTAACATTTCGGGGCAACGACATACAATCGGTACACACTGACACGTAAAGACAGAGATTCTTTAGACACTTGCATCGTAAAATATTGATCATACCATTCAGTATGCGCAATGTTCGTCAACATCGAGATAAAAGTGTAGAGCATGTCGATATAAAGTTTGACACGTCGACGCGCGTAAACATCGATTTCGTAACAGACAAAGTGTACATCGATAATGATCTTCTCGATCCTTATACAAGCACCTGAATATGAGTTTTCGTGTATAGAGGCGGACAAATAAAGTATCGATCGTCGATCCAAAGCAGTCTCGATCGGGACGAGCGGATCGAAACTCACTAATTTTTTAAACGTTTATTTAAACACGAAGGAATAAAACGTCTTATATAGAGGAATAATAGCTAGTATTTTTGATGGCATCAAATCCAAATCATATTCGATCGATCTGCTTGAGATTCGCCTTAGCGCATTCGCTATTACTTCGCATGGTACTCGTATCGGTAGCAATATGTGGATTCTTTCCAGCTGCGAGGCCAGACTCAAAAATGAGATTCACTCGTGTCACATGCTGATTCGGTATTGCCGTTGCAGCGTTCCTGTTGCACCTGCTATACTTAAAAACAATTTTAATTTTGTAACAGATCGACAGAATCTGTTTGATCGAAGAAATAAGTATCGTATAAAACACAAAATAGCTTCCGAAAATTGAATATCCCCGGGTGTTTTCGGTTACTTTTATCATTTTGCCTGCGCGGATGCAAGTAGTGATGGGACCATTTCGATGACGTATTTATTAAATAGAAAGTGTCATTATATAAAGGAAACTGTAATTAAGGAAAATTTAGAGGTATTGCATGTACCGGGGAATAAAATGACGACCGACTGTTTGACAAAACCTCTAAGTGGACCGAGTTTGTTAAATAATGTAAGGAAAATTTTAGAGACTGAAAATCAGTCAAAATTAGGGGGGTTAATGTGTAGTTATTTTTCCTGGTTGTAGTTGGTAGCGTTGGAACGGGGAATATGAGGGGGAATCCCGTGGTAGAGTCGCCGGTAGTGTGTAATGGCGTTGTGAGGAAACACATGTAGAAATATCTACGTACGTTCATTGTTAAAATAGAAATAAATTTGTTGAATTAATAATGAGTTGGTTAGAATTGTTTAGAATGAACCAAACACAATCCCAACAGTATTCACAAATAACATGTGAATCAAACAAAAGCGTATGGATATTTTATTGCCAGAGTTGAGTATTATTGAAGTAACTTTGAGCCAATCTTCATCTAGATGATCATTCGGATAAAATTGTTTTGTTCGAACGATTCATCCGAACAGTCATTGTTGGTTATTAGGAGTAGCCTAACTGTGTAAAAATTTATTCGAAAAACGTACATGACTGAATAAATATTAAACAGTATCGTGTGGAAATTGTATGTTATGTACTATTTCTATAACGTTCGTGTTATGCATGTAATATGTATATCTGTTGATTTGTGACCTGTGTACAAAATGTACAGTTATTATTTAGAATAGGGTGTACTTTACTAATTTCGATGATTTTCAAATATGTTACAGAACTCAACATTCTGAAGAAATTTTTCTGAACAAGTTATTTATACATACATGTAATCACCACTCGGCTTTAGTTTCGGAGATATTTGCAAAATTCTATCGTTACTACTACATTGAATGGTGTACGTACTGGGTGAACGTCGTAATTTGATCGGTATAATTTATTCTGGTACTAGTGGTCTGTTCAAAGTGTTTTTTTTCTAGTATAACTTGATTTGAAGAGAGCTTTAAGATGAATATACTAAATTTTGTACTAATTATTCTTACTACTAGGAATTTTCCTTAACGTTTGATTTTTTTTCAATAGAAAAAGAATGCTACTTGCGGAATTCGTCTTAATATCAACTGAGCGATAAGTGTAAAAAAAAAACTATAGGTCGCCTTGAAAACTACCCAAAAGAAAACAATTAGCAACAAAAGAATATTCATTTCAAAGCTCTCCCTAAACCATATTATACTACGAAAAAACAAATCGAACGGACCACCAGTAATAGTAAAAATAATCAAATTACTTGGATCACCCTGTATAGTCAATTCAACGTAATAATAACTGCAGAATTTTGCAAATATCTCGGAAACTAAAGCCGAGCGTGTACTATATGTATAAGAAAAACTTGTTTGGAATGTTAATTTCTATAACATATTTGAATATCATCGACATTGGTAAGAAGCCCTCTAGTCTAAATAATTACCGTGAAATGTTCCATGAAACGAATGAAAACCTGGTCGTCTATTATTCTTTCTTTCACAAATTGGCACATGCCGTAAAGTAACAATTTAAGATACAAGACAATTAACAATAAGAAACATGTTTATCGGTTGGTATTAACTACAACTGCTACTTGTACTTTTGAAAAGTTTTGAATTATAATTAAACAAGTATCAAACTCAATGCAATTGATATACAAAGATTTTGTAAATCGACCAATTTTGAATAATATATCTTATAAATAGAAATGGACAAAACATGTCATAATTGTTTTCTTCATAATGATTTTTTAATTGTTTTCTTCCCAAGTATCATATCTTGAAAGTTGTACATTAGTGGAAAGATTGCAATAGTTGAATAAATTTTATGTTTTTTTATCTTTTAGTTTTACATATATTAGGATATATGTTCTTTATGTTTTACTGCTTATTTTACGGACACTGTGTATATCGACACACAGAACCGAACAAATTACATAAGAAATAAGTATTTCAAATAACATTTTAGTTTTTTGTATCCTGCAATATTATTTGGAAATAACTGAGAAATATCTATTCATTTGAAACAACAAGTATTTCAAATAAGATTTGAGAGAACTGTGAGATCGTTTACATATTTATTCGACTACCTAAAAATTTATTAGTTATTTGGAACTAGAAAGTTAAGAATTTGTTAAAGAAACATATAGTACTTGTATTTTGGTTTTAATCATAAAGTGTACTAGGAAAGTTTGTATGGAAAGAAACGTTCCATATATTTATGATTTATAAAAACTATTACTATACTTGAAATTATAAATAAATATGCAGAACAGTGGATATGACAAACATCAAGGAAATATATTAGTTTTATTGATTTTTGTTTTCCTTTGGATTATTATCATTCCACCATTCTAATTACACACAGATTTGAAATTTCATGTCTTGAAGATCTACTAATTGTGTTTCAAAAATGAAAGAACAGTGAAATAAATTAATGTTACTTTGATAGTGACCAAATCCCGTAGGTTAGTAGTCTCAAATCATTCCTAAACATGTCTTGGAATATATTGATACACGACTGTCAATTTTAATCATGAATTTAAGATTAGAAACTTATTTGATTGTAACTAGAATTTATTTAGTAATTAAGTTGAAACTCACGATGGAGAAGTTTAAAAGAATACGTTTATATCAACGATATTCTAAAAATAAAAGCAATTTCTAATAGATCCTGCCATTCGTTATATATATATTTTAAACTTTCAAAGATGCTAACTAACCTAAAGGTGTCCTCAAGGTATCTCCAACTTAGCCTATCAAGCTTATATAGGGTGTTATTTTAAAAAAAATAAGATGAAAATGAAGTTTAGGTTGAAAAAGGTTTCATTAAAAATTTATGATAAGACTATTCGCTTACGAGTAATTCTCCATTTTACAAACTCGACACCATTCAAAAATTGAAGTAAACATTATACGGATTTCGTGGTAGTGTGTAATTTCCCTAATTGCATCATTGACAAAAGGATATATTTATCCTCTTTCACTATTCTGAGCTATCTACTGCAAATCTTCAAATAATAAACGTAACTCGAATAAAGTTTAGAGTAACATAATTATCGTGTAAATAACGACTTGTTTATTTTCAAAATTCCCTTATAATATTTAAACGAAACTGTTTCGAATCTATGTTCACATAACATAGTTATATTTTTGTTGTAATTCTTTAAATTAGTATTGACCTCGTTTCAATGGGCTTGAAATATGTTGGGAGGATATGTTCCTGGCTATTTTGGTATAAAAACAGTTGTGTCTTTTAGTTTTCAAAATATAATTACTAAAATATTGGAACATCAAGTTGTCTGTTATTAAGGACCTTTCAATAATAAGAACAAATAGGCAATTACAATTAATTTAAATTTAAAAATGATTATTGATCCCCACTATCGTATAAACAAACCCTAATCAACTCATACAACAAGAAGCAAAAAGTAATGGTTTTAAGAATTAAATAATATATTAGATCTTAAAAAATAAGATTGTACGACAGTTATTACATTACAATACACTAGATATAATCAAATCAACTCATAGTACAATAAGTAAAAAGTAGAGTTTTAAGTTATTTTGGTTTTGTTTTCAGGCCAATAAAAACTAGATGAAATATTATATCTTGAAAACTACGATTGAACGACAGTTATTATTTACACTAGAATACTCAAATATATACCCACTACTAATATATATAATTACCATTATTTCTATTCATAAAACACCCTATCACAATTTAATTGTACAACTTGGAGACAAAGGCAGATTTTTAGGAATAATTTCAAGCAAAAAAGTAACAAAATTTTAGTAAAAAATACTTTTAAATCTAGCATGTCAACTCCTCAGGTACGACGCAAATATCGATCTCAAAAGTGATGTGAAGAAACTTGTCATTTAAATTTTTGTGATTTTCGAAGGAGTCACGTTACGGGAAAGATGTTGAAAAACGGATAGATAAAATTTAATTTCTAAACATAAAAATACACAGTAACCAAGGTTTGTGGATTGGTACGTCATACTCGAAGGGTTAAGTTTTTATGATCCTTCTCCCCTAACTCTTTCTGCCTCTATTTGGAGGCACTGCGATGCCTTGGAAATTCGCCGGTATATATGAAAATAAGGAACACAATGAAAGATCTAGCCCCTTCAAATGTCAGCCAATATCCAAGGCATTACTCCTTGCGTCACACAATATCAAACCATCTCTCAGTCCCATCTCTAAAGACGCGATACGCGTGGTGTCCAAAGATATTTCGGATCTTTCGTTCCGAGGCGCGGGGGCACGCGGAGCAACGGCAAACCGGGGATATTAGGGGACGACAGACAGAAAGTAGAACAATGTAAATTCGAGAAAAGTAGCCTCGCAGCCGCGCGTGCGACAATGAACAAATGACGCGACACGAGCCGCATGGCTTGCCAGAGAAACACCGGTTAGCTCGGTTTTGGGTAGCGAACACCGGCGCTTGTTTGGCAAGAGGCTCCGCTCGAGAAGCCTTTCTGTGAGGACATGCGCGTTCAACTTGGCCGTGCCAGCCGGATCCTCAATCAATTGCGTGATCGGAAGCTCGAACGGACGAGTACTATCGAACGAGTCGACGTCGCTTTCTGCGATCGAGTTCCTCGTTTTGCGTGTCGAGAGAGAGAAATAGAGAGAAAGAGATTCCGGCGTACGCGCTTCGAAGCCTGAAGCCCTCTTCTTGCGCCTGCGAACCTGTTTGACGCGCGATTGGCGTGGCACGTTCGAAGCTGAAGGCCCACGTTGTGCTTTGTTTTAAATTTCGATCTGCCTCGCGTTGCATTCGTCGGGGTGGAGGGTTTCGTGTTCGGGCTGCTGTTTTCCAACCGAGCCACTAGCGACACAGACTTCCGCGAGACGTTCAACTTTCGTATTTTTAATCAAACGTATCGAAAACAATTTTCGAACGTTCTTAAACATTGGATACCTCGATCGAAGTTTCAAAAATTAGGAAATTTCTATTTACTTTAGGATCTGGTTGGAAGCCTGTTCCCGCTCGAAGCATAGGCTGCGGACATGGAATTTCTTATTTGTCGCAAAATTACTAATAACAGATTCATGCAAGTGTCATGCAAGGTGTTGGCTGCACTTGAACGTCGGAGAACAGAGTAGATTGAATGACCTCGTTGGTCCTCTTGCGTTTTGGATATTGAGTTATTGTGTACCGAATAACGAAATGATTTCATATAATTACTAGCCAAAACAGCAGATCCAAGGTGTCGTAGCTTCTCCTCTGTTGTGACTTTCAACACACTATACTCAGGGTGCTACAATCCATGCATTCGAATTCGCTCCTTTCTACGTGTGAGCACACTCCTAAATACGTGATTGTAGAACTCGCTAACACTACCGTGGTACACATTTGCGCGCGCGTGCCTTCAGATTCACTTTGAGTAAATTAATTACATCGATTCAGTTTCGTTCCATTCAAACATGTTAAAACTGTCGCAATAGATGAACCTCACAGTTTCAAACGACGCTTCTTTATCAACGATGGTATCAAGTACCTCGCGAGCAGATTTAAATTCCGATCAGTTAAATTAAAACAATTTCGAGACATTACAGTAGTGCTTCCAAGTATATTCAAATCTAGATGGGATATATATCAAACAAAATTTCTAAGTAGAATCGAACCCTGTTCGTCTTGCCAATACCGATTTAACTTTATTTAATCGGTGCAAAGGACAATGTTAAGTCATAGAGGGGTTTACTGACCCAAGAGCGTACAGCCTATGCTATACACCGTTGGAAAGGTCTCGCCAAGGCGAATCGACTGATACCGTTTTTAACTTCGATATCAGATGGGATCATGTCGAAAAATGGCCTCAAAGTTCGAGATTTTGCGGTTTTGAACAAAAGAATCCGGTCGTAAAAGCCCATCCGCCCGAGGGACCTCGGGTAGGCACCTGAGGGAAAACCGAGCGGTGTAAGCGATACTCTAGCAGATTGGGACGGCAAATGTGCCCCACCACCTTCATTTCAGTGCCGTGTTGGGCCTGCGCTTGCCGCATGGGCCCCGTTCGAAATGCCCAGGGCGAAATCGCCAATGGATCAGTTGTTTTTCATGAACATAATATATTCATGATAGACGATTCGCAGGTATGAGTTGGGAATGTGCAGGTTAGTATTCAGTATTCACATCATTATGTTTCCTTCAATCAATAAAATGTCACTCCATTCACTATTGTAAGTGACGCATTAGTCTGAATACTAACCTGCACATTCCCAACTTATACCTGCGAATCGTCTATCATGAATATATTATGTTCATGAAAAACAACTGATCCATTGGCGATTTCGCCCTGGGCATTTCGAACGGGGCCCATGCGGCAAACGCAGGCCCAACACGGCACTGAAATGAAGGTGGTGGGGCACATTTGCCGTCCCAATCTGCTAGAGTATCGCTTACACCGCTCGGTTTTCCCTCAGGTGCCTACCCGAGGTCCCTCGGGCCGGATGGGCTTTTACGACCGGATTCTTTTGTTCAAAACCGCAAAATCTCGAACTTTGAGGCCATTTTTCGACATGATCCCATCTGATATCGAAGTTAAAAACGGTATCAGTCGATTCGCCTTGGCGACACCTTTCCAACGGTGTATAGCATAGGCTGTACGCTCTTGGGTCAGTAAACCCCTCTATGACTTAACATTGTCCTTTGCTGCTTGTTCAATTCAAATGTTATGTATTTCTTTATTGGCTGGTCACGTAATCGAACGATGTTACTTTTTTATTGCTTTTAGGAAGCAATTTAATGTCTTAGTAGAATGTTTACATTGTCTCAAATTAATTTTCTTTTATAACCCTCAAAATTACTATAGTAGTGAACCTTCGAAAAATTTCTTTTTTTTTCATTTTCTTATCAAATATGATTTGGAAAATACATCTGCAAACCTTATGCCTGAACACCTAAAAGTAACGAAATTATGGCCATCAATTTGAACTTTCTATCGCCTAAAATATTTTTAAATTGAAAAAAGTGGTATAATTTATTTGCAACGTTCCCCAAAAAAAGTTTTAAAAAACTCATTTCACACTAGAATAGATACGTAATACATATATAGAATAACAACGTCCATTTTAAAAAATACTAGTATTTTCTATTCAGAGATAGAAAGTAACGATCATAAAGCAAACATTATTTTTAACAGCCACATGTACAAAGATTAAAACAAAGTTATATTATATGTACGTTTTTAGTTAAAACATATGTAATAAATTCATTGCTTGAGATTTACAGGATCCCAATGAAGTACTGCTTGTAGGTTCGATTCTTTCTGATATTGAAGTACTTATAAGTACAGTATTGTCTCTCTATAGCCGCGCGTTTTCGGATTCTCTATAGACGCGAAGCTATCCCCACTACTTCGTTTGTAATCACCGCGCCGCGACATCGGGTATCGGATATCAAACAGAAAGCCGAAGAAAAGTCGACGAGCCCCATCCCCCTTGAACGCTCGAGCGTCAAATCAAAGAAAGCCGAATAGACTACTCGTCTCTCAAGTTGCGTGCGCCCGGTCCCGACACGCGCGGCTATAGAGAGACAATACTGTACTATTGGGAGATGAAATGTTGGCACACTGCCCACAAACTAAACGACGCAAGGGGCAAAGGGAATCATCCGTATGCTCCACCTAATCCCTTCCACTGTTCAGGTTCTTGGCTTAACCTTGGTTCGCAATCGACCTAACCAATAACAACTAAGAGCCTAACAAGTGGAGGGAATTACATGGATCGTGCGGACGATTTCCCTTACCCCTTGCGCCGTTTAGTTTGTAGGTAGTGTCTCATCATCTCGTCTCCCAATAGTACATTTTCGAGTCGCGCAGACACTCATACCGGAGTTCAAAACCAAGCCTCATATCAAATACGAGGAAACACTAGTTTGCACGAGTAGTGTTCAAATTAGGAGTTTTCGAATACTTTAATATTCGAATAGTTTATATATTTTCGAATATCATTATTAATCGATACTAATTAATTTATCCATATCTGGCTATTCGAACGGAATGGATACGAAGATACTCGAGCAATGCATAGAATATTAATACACGAATCATTGAGAAGTTTAAATTTGTTTACAAGCATCCCTAATTTAAATCTCATGAAGCGTATCTTGGTTAGTGAAACTCATACTGTGCATGATTTCATCTCTATTATTTGCTATCGTTTCGAGCTCAAAGATCACTGTGAAGGCACGCGCGCGATCAAATTCGAGACACGTAGAACAGGAAAATGTTGCTTTCGATGATGCTCGTCGGCTGTTGTCGCTGCATTTGATGACGTCGCTGTCGGATGGGCATGCCAAGACCATGACCGTGGACTACCTTAAGCACGCTGGTACCATGGGCCATTCCTGTTTCGCTTTCTTATGGTGCATGAGGCACGACACACCGGTGATTCGTTATAATGGCGAATGAGTAAAATTTATGGCGGCGTTTCAGTGACGAAGAACAAACAGTGAAGAAAGTACAACAGTAGTGAGACGAACGTTTAACGAGATACAGAGAATAATCAGAAATGGCAAAAAGCCGATCCAAAGAGAATCAAATTATGCGCATAGTCGTCGAACATTACGCGTTTTGCTGCTTACTTTTAAATTGGCCTTGATCGAAGAGAATCACAATAATTTTGCGTCTCATCCTTTAGAATTTATGTTTTAAACAAGTTATACTTGCCAATATTCTAGAATTCATCTAGTATTACATTGGCATTTGATTTAGTACGCAAGTACAGCAATGCTTGGATAATTGCGAGTCATTTTCGATTGAATAAGGAAACGATAGTCATCCCTACTACTGAGAGGAAACTGCCCTTGACACACCGAGAAGTAACCTGATCTGAGCACGAATATCGGTTATTTTTTAAATAAAACTTTTACCAATGTATTTGTCAGAGTTTAACAATTAAAATAAGACCAAACACGGTGTAATTTGTTTTTAACCTACGTCTAATGGAGTATAACATCGTATTAGTGAGTGCCAAAAAAACGAGTTATTGTCACTCATTAAATACGCAAATATGAGCTTAGTTATATCATGTTTTATCTTATTACAATTAGAGAAACCTCACAAGTAAAGGTCCCGTTAACAAAAAATAAAAAATAAATTTTCACATTTTGTTACTCTTATTTATTATTATTAGTATATTTATGAATTATTAGTTTGTGCCTTTCTGGGAACTGAAAATTAACCATGCTTTTTCGCAGCTATCCAAGATTTGTTGTATTTACAAAATTTCTATTATTGAAATAATTTCTACGCACTTAGCGTATTAAGAGAAATAGAATAGTCTCAGTAAAAACATCGCGTATCAAACTCTTACTAAATGTCACGCTCGAGGTGACAAATCGCGCGAAAAATACCCGATAGTCGACTTCTATGCACCAAAACAACGATTTGTTATTGTAGCGATTTTTTATTGTATTTCTCTGCGTCTCAATTATCCTTCGTCACTTCACGATTTTTCTCGAAAAGGTTCATCGCCACCAGTGCAAAACGTGCACGGTGGGAAAGCTGTAAATGTGTGACGTAATACCAACTACAACACATTTAACTCCTAAATCTTGCAATGATCGAACAACGTTGCAAATAGTATGTATACCTACGTTACGTATTTTTTGTGATCTATCTTTGCTTAGAAACATGGCGAACCTGGTATCGAACACAGATAACAACAAGCAAGTAAGAACTTTAATGAAAAACATTCCAAGAGATGAGCACGATGTTAATTCTATTTTCTTGTTTCTAGGTATCGAGAGCATTTTCATTCAGCGACGCTAAATTCTAAATGATTATCAAAATGCTTATGAAAAATAGAAAACGATGCTTAAACTTTCCGATAATGCATGACGGTGGAAAGAGAAGATGCATTGAATATAAGAGAAGTAATACGAAAAGAATTAAACAATATTGGTTAAAGAAATCACAGTCATGCAGTCAAATTCCTCCAAAAAAAATAAACAAAAATAAATTTCAAATTTGCATCTAAATTTTACCATTTAAAGCGTAACTTTCTGACAGTGAAAGATCGACAGCTTTCCCCCGGTTGACTAATACGCGACTTTCAATTTAAAGAAACTGCCTGATTCACGGAATTCCTTCGATCCGATAAGAGATACTTCAAATAGTTCAAAATGCTTGGTAAACGTCGTGCAAGATAGATCATAGATCGAGAATTTCATACCTTGAATGCACATTCGCTGGGATAAACTGAAATTCTCTCTTAGTGCACGTATCACAAACACGTTGCAGCGATGCGAACAGGTGTACTCTCTCTCTCGAGGAGCCATCAACCAAAAATAAGAGCTCGCGATAAAATTGTGAGAGTGATAGAGTGTCGAATGATTTGTCTACACAAAACACGCTCGAGATCTCTCGCTACTGGTCTCTATCTCTATGCCGAAGAAAAGGATCGGGATGAGCGATTACAGAGTGCAATAATCTCCAGAAAGAGAAGAAGAGAAACGTCGAAAACGTCTTGGTCTGTTCGGTGATCGATTCGTTATCCAACGCGTGACCTGATCGCGAACCGTTGTCCTCCATGTTTGTTGATCGACGAATCGAACGATTCTCTTCCCTTCCGTGAAACACGTATATCTTACCTCTCGTTTCGCATCATCGTTGGAAATAAATAAAGAGTTCGGTTATCCGAGGTAGTACATGACTGTACAGAATCGCTCGTCCCGACGTGGTGTTCGTGACGCCGACTAGAACTAATGGTCTACGAGGATATGAACCGGAACCACCACGGGTGAATCGAGTAAAATCAGTGTTATACGACGTGACCATTGCAACGTTCTACTAAGCAAGCTGGGACCCCTAAGATGACCGAGCGTAGTACAAGGATGGTCGACAGGATCAGCAGGAGTACGGGATTCGAACACGAGGTCGGGGAGACACGATTGCACATATCCTCCTCACAGAAGCACATGTGACCAGTGCCGGTACTTTCCATCATGCACACGTGGTCCACCATGAATAAGTTTATCTGTAGCTGCGAAGTGCAAGTCCGCCTCACGCTCTCGTACACTGCGAACAAACAATTACCATTATAAGCGAGAATACTAAAGCCCATCTGCACTATAAAGGATGGTGAAAAGGATGGGATAAAACTATACTACGTGTTCCTCAAATACAGTTGGTAACACAAAAATATTCAAACACCGATATAATCTTACTCCTAGACTTAAAAATAATAATTAGCCAAAAATTTAGTATACTCAATTCAAAGTTTGCTCTAACAAGGAACCATCGCGAACGGTCCGGCTTCGATTTTGATGAAACTTTGTACACTTATAAAGCAGCCAAAAATAATCGACACGTATTCTTTTCTAGCTGCGGTAACTTGAGTTTAAGGGGTGAAACCACCCCTTGAAGTTTTGGCTCGAAACGGCTATCTCGAAAACGGAAAGACATACAAAAAAATTGTTAATGGGCGAGGTTGATGGTTTCTTATGTACAATAATATGGTGTTAAAAAATTTAAAAAAATACAATTTGTTTATAACGAAAAAAAATTTATTAACTTAATTTTTCATTTTATTGAAATTTTCATAATGACAAAAAATGACGAGCATTTTATTCCAAATCCATTGGTATGCGATTTTTTAAAATTGCCTCCTACAGTTTTGTAGATTTTGATGATTTACATCTTGCGCGCACATCCATTATGGTAGTAGCCGTTCTAACTTTGATTTTAATGAAGCACTGTAGGCTTGCACTACTTCTAGAGGACAAAATCGGGAAAAATACAAGAATACCAATTTGTTGATGGAGGCTTCGTTAAGAAATTATTAACGTTTAAAGTTCCGCCCGTACTGAATTTTTTTCTCCGAAATGCCCAAGAATTCGGGGGAATGTGTAATGACCAAAAATGATTGTAATCGACCCCTGCAACCGAAAATAATTTTTTCAGAATGGTTTGAAATTTTTTAATTTTGTTGAAAAATTTCACACATTCTCGAATTTTTTTCTCAAAAGTGCGTAGGATTTCGGGGGCATATATATTGACCAAAAATGATTGAAATTGACTCCCGCAACTGAAAATAATTTTTTTAGAACGATTTGAAATTTTTTTTTTACGCTGAAAAATTTAGGCACCTGTCGATTTTTCTTAAAAATTCGTTTTTCATTTTTAATAATTTTGTTTGACGCCCTACAAAAAAGTTGGCCAATACTTTTTTGTAGGTACCTATGAGCTCTACTTCAGAAAAAAGTTTCATTGAAATATATTCACTATTGTAGGAATTATGGCTGTTTGAAGATTGGACCATTTTTATGGGGTTTTTCTCATTTTGCAGGGTCAAGGATCAACTTGTTGCATATTTTTGCGATTTCTACGTATTCTTGATTAAAATACGCGTCGTTTGCATTTTTGAAAATTAAAATCCTTCAATCCGTTCAGAAGTTATGACATTTTAAAGATCCGCATGAAATTTTCGGACAACATTTCTGGCCATAAATTACATTTTCGATTAGGAATTTTTTTCTCGAAAGTGCGTAGGATTTCGTGGGTATATGTATTGACCAAAAATGATTGTAATTGGCCCCCGCAACCGAAAATAATTTTTTCCTGGAGGATTTGAAATTTTTTAATTTAATTTTTTAATAATTTCTTAACGAAGCCTCCATCAACAAATTGGTATTCTTGTATTTTTCCCGATTTTGTCCTCTAGAAGTAGTGCAAGCCTACAGTGCTTCATTAAAATCAAAGTTAGAACGGCTACTACCATAATGGATGTGCGCGCAAGATGTAAATCATCAAAATCTACAAAACTGTAGGAGGCAATTTTAAAAAATCGCATACCAATGGATTTGGAATAAAATGCTCGTCATTTTTTGTCATTATGAAAATTTCAATAAAATGAAAAATTAAGTTAATAAATTTTTTTTCGTTATAAACAAATTGTATTTTTTTAAATTTTTTAACACCATATTATTGTACATAAGAAACCATCAACCTCGCCCATTAACAATTTTTTTGTATGTCTTTCCGTTTTCGAGATAGCCGTTTCGAGCCAAAACTTCAAGGGGTGGTTTCACCCCTTAAACTCAAGTTACCGCAGCTAAAAAAGAATACGTGTCGATTATTTTTGGCTGCTTTATAAGTGTACAAAGTTTCATCAAAATCGAAGCCGGACCGTTCGCGATGGTTCCTTGTAAGCCATATTAGACTGACCAAACTATATCAAATTATGTTTAAATATACAAGGTGTTCGGCCACCCCTGGGAAAAATTTTAATTGGAGATTCTAGAGGCTAAAATAACGTTTAAAATTCCGCCTGTAGAACAGCTGCGTGCATGCGATAGTGACTATTGTAAGTACTCTACTTAATCGACAGTTTTGTGAGTGAAAACCACTATCACGCGTACGCAGCTGTTCGCAGATTGCCGTTCTACAGGCGAAATTTCAAACGTTAATAACTTTTTAATGAAGCCTCAATCAACACATTGGTATCCTTGATTTTCGTCTTATTTTGGCCTCTAGAATATCTCATTAAAATTTTTTAGAGGGATAGCCGAACACCCTGTACGTATTGAGACCCAACACAGTCATAGAAGGGTTGTAGCGACCGTCACATTTTTAGACTCGGCGATTAAGAATTTTTGCGACCAGAACCGCCCCCATAAAATTCGACCACCTCAACATCACGTGCAAATCACCTCAATGACCATTACCTGCTATTTTGGGCGATCAACATTTCCCAAAATGTTTAAACAACCAAACCCCACCATAAAACCATCAGTGTATTATTTTGATTAAAGTTTAAATAGAGTTAAAGAACTGTGAAACTGTGAAACGTATAGTGTCCATTTGGTTTTAATCATAAAATATGCTAGGAAAGTTTGTATGGAAATCTGAGTCATTTCGTATATTTATGATTTACAAATACTATTACTATGTCATGTACTTGAAATTGTAAATAAATATATAGGACGGCGGAAACGACAAATATCAAACAAATATACTTGGTTCAATGATACAGATGGTCCAAAGAGGTTAGGACCAAACTTCTACTACCTACAATCGGTCACGAAAATGTACGAACACCAATATAAACTTTATAATTTAAATACACACGCAATAAATAAAGACAAATATTTTAGGTTATGTTCAGTATAATTCGTAAATAATAAATATGCAAAAACTTTTTTTTATTATGCACAGTTGTTTAAATAATGAGGAAAACGGGAAGTACAACCCATCTCTATCACAAAAGTGCTCGAGAATCTGGTATACCTGCGTAAGGAATTTTGATGAATGAAAGAGACAAAAAAAGAAAAATGTTCGTAGGTTTAATACTGAAAAATTAGCTATATAAAGAACACTGACAATCGAATGTAAGATATTCGTATTTCGAATTCGTAAAAAATAGGTCGTAAGAGTAAAAATATATGGCTATAACTGGGGAACAAGTTCAAATAGGGTGCATTTATATAAACAATTTTCATATTTTTATACCCGCAATTCGACGCTTACCTGGGCACCAAGTATTGCGATAAACCATAAGCTGCGAAAGTTCATACGTGCAACTTATGCAAGACCATATGACATTTATGCACGCAAAGTATGCATACAAATTGAAGCATTTGCTATAGGTCACCTGCATAACTCTATTTTTAAAGAATATTTATGTTACCAGTTGTTTGATTTCATGGGGTACGTAGTTGTTACGTTTCTTTGGTTTTAGATGGAAACGCCAAAGACATTTTAAAGTTATTAATTTTGTCTTAAATAGAACAATATATTTTCTTACTTACTTTTTAATAGAGGCTTGTAGGACAAATAGAATAACTTAAAATTTAAGATCCTACAGAACCACTAAAAGGGTACATTCGAGAACTAATATTTTGATTCAAAGAACAGTATAAAAATTTGCATATTTATAGTACATTTCAAGTTCTAATTTTAGTAGTCAAAATGGTAACCGTGAACCGCGATATGTATATTGAAATGGGTTTTATTTTAAGCGTTTCCTATACCATTTTCCATATTTTCTGTAATTGTTATTTCTACAATAGTATAGTATATAGTAATAGTACCAAACTTTCTTCTATGTTATATTAATCAGTGAAATATAGATACAACCAACAATCAAAAATAATTAAAAGAAAAATCAAATTAATAGTTGATTTTAAATATGTAGAAAATCAAATTGTAATAGAAAGAACGATAATAATAAAAAAAACACACACTAATAAGCTCACGTTCTATTATTTTGTATATTCCAAAAGCTACAAAATGGTACTCACGTGACTTTGCGTTGCGAACCATTTTCACGCAGCAACCATTGCAGGCTATCAATGGCGGCTGATCCCTGGGAAGCGCTGTGTAGTTGAAAGGATCTTTACACCTAAGATCCGTCCACGAATCGCATTCGTAGCAGTAAACGGAGCGAGCTGCAAAATACGATCACGATGAAGGGAAGCGCTCGTTCCATTTCGAGGGATAAAAGAATGATGGAAAAATTGCGAAACGTTTATATGCACTTCGACGCCGTACTCTTACGTTCAATGAAAATACAAAAATCCTCAACGATCACATATTTAGCAAAAAATTGAAAATAAAAATTGTGATGCAAAAACGTAGAAAAAAAATTGTAAACAATAAAAAAAAGTTGAATGTCGAGCAAGGTGTAAAAGTTACTGCATCGGTCAAGCTGATGCGACGGAACCGCTGGAAATAATAAAAAAAATGGAAAAGCAGTTCTCTCGCGAAGTTAAGAAATAAACTGAGTTGAATCTGTAGATGCAAGTCCTGCGGAATAACGTTGACAACAAGGACACTGAAGAGAAACTGGCTTGATCACTCACTCTGGCACTCCGCGCGACAGACGGTGGCAACCGCGAGTACAATTGCCGCTGAAACGAAACATCAGTTACTGTTTTAGACGATAATAATCATGACGGGCGGATCTGCTGATGGCTACGAAACGATAATTATGAAACAACAAAAATGGGTGCACATTGCTAGGACTACCACTATTGTTCCTACTGCTACTGCCTTCGTTATGCCAACGATTCTATTTATCGTTTAAGTTACATCTAGCTATCGTCGCGACTCAAAACATTGGGATAACTGCGTATCCAAATATTTTATCGATCCATGATCGTCCGGCTAGATTTGATTAACAAATACGAAGATAATTCGATCAATGATTTTTTTTTCTTTTTAGGTGCTTATTTTTTATTATTTTTGTTTTCTACCTACCTGGAGGCGTTCGTTTGGTTAAACCTTGTCTCCAATTACGAACTCTGTCATTCTATTTTATCGTTAAATCGCAGATTTTATGCATTTAGAATAATATGGGGAACGTACGAATGTATGCAGAATATATTTTTCAAATTCATATAGTAAATATCGTAATGAACATATTTTATCTAAATTATATTATGAAAAGGTAGAGTATGAAGTACAAACAATATCTATGTTTTTCTTTTATAGAAATATTCATTTCCGGAGTCTCGCTGTGACCGCGGAACCGATCGGACGTGTTATTGTTTAGCTCGTACCGTCACGTGTGCCGTAGTTTTAGTGTTAGTGAGTGCCGTCTCGGAAACAAAGTAGCGGTGATAAAATCACCACTACAGAAACCTCTGGCATAGGTATTCGTACGCCGTACGTATCACCATGTCACAGACAGTAAACCGATACAGTGACAAATCCCAATCGGTGTATCCTTTCCAAACTAACGAGAACCAAAATATTCAATCGGAAAATAACCAAATAACCCAAACATTCAATATGACCGAAACCAAAATCTCATTTGCCAACATTACAAAACATGAATACACACCAACCCAAGATCAAGCTATTATTCTGCAATCAGTTAACATAACAGGACCCAAAGCTATAAAATATCTATCAAGGATCTCCAATGGAAGAATCTGTATGTACCTGGATAGCAAAGAAACGGTTACAAACTTAACCTCTAAACACAAAACAATTATAATAAATAACGTAAATATAGAAATCCGCCCAATGGTACTACCGGCCATTAGAATCATACTATCAAATATCGCACCTATAATTCCCAACACAGCTATCGAAAACGTTTTCAGAACAAACAATATCAAATTATACTAAAAAATAACCCCACTAAAAGCAGGAATCGTCGATCCGGACCTGTCGCATATTTTAAGCTTCAGGAGACAAGTCTACGTAGATCCAGAAGATGCAAAACAAATCCCGGGCTCCTTTCTTATTATGTTAGAAAATAACACCTACAGAATATTCGCTACCACGGAAAAACAGACATGCTTCAGGTGCAACCAAGAAGGACATATTGCCACGCAATGCCCTAACAACCAAAATCCAAACGGAACCAGCTCACCAAAAGATGCCAACCTTCAACCCCTTCCATCGCCCCACATCGAAGATCGGCCTAAAGAAACGGAAATGGAAATAGAAATACCAAATACACCTGAACAGATGGAACCAATGTCGCTAGACGACTCTAACACAACAGAACCAACAGCAAGAGCATTAGATGACACGATTGCAGATAAAATAAGTAGCAAAAGACCGTTATCCACAACTTCAGAAGAAAGTAACACAAAACCAATAAAACTAAGCGACCTTGATTTCAAGTCACCAGGCGCAATACCCAAAAAACCGCATAAGAACCCTGGACCAGTCTCTAAGAAAACAAAACGGCCCCCATCACCCGCCTTTTCGCTAGACAAAATCGACGATATGCTGGAACCAGCCAAAAACTACATTGAAGACCAAGGGAACAACCACGTGCTAAGTTATATACAATTAAAAAGCTTCCTAGAAAACTCAATCACAGCCCCAAACCCTTTAGAAATTTCAAGAACATACACAACTAACACTCTCGCCTTAGCTGGAATGATTCTAAAAATCCACCACTTGCTTAATGAACGTAGTATGAAAAACAGACTACACAGACTGCATAAAAAAATAATCCAGAACTCCTCAACAAAAACAGCCATCAATTGGGCATCAGAAGTAGAGAGTGACTCCTCTTAAGCACAATGAAACATATTATTCAATGGAATATAAATAGCTTTTACACGCAATACGAACAACTACAGCTCCTTCTTAACCAACACAACCCATCCATCATTTGCCAACAAGAGACAAACCTCAAGAAACACCACCTCCCAAGACTCAAAGCGTTCGTCATCTTCAACAAAAATAGAGACGGCGATAATCACGCGAGTGGGGGAGTACTCATCGCAGTATCTGAAAAATTCAATGCCGTTGAAATTCCGCTAAACACAAACTTAGAAGCAATCGCAATCACAGTGCTGCTCCCAAGCAAGATACACATATGCAACATCTACCTCCCAAATAGCCATACTCTAACCCCAACGGACTTAGAAATGCTTACAAACCAACTTCCAACACCTTTCATACTAATGGGCGACTTTAATAGTCACCATTATATTTGGGGATCACACAAGATAGACGGCCGCGGGAAAATTATTGAGAGTCTACTAGAAGACCCCATCACTCTGCTAAACTCAGGCAGTCCAACACATTTTACAGTAAGTACGGGGAAAACGAGCGCGATCGATTTAACACTCTGTAGTAGTAAATTGACGCAATCCCTAGAATGGGAATCCTTATTAGACCTCCATAACAGCGATCATTTTCCCATAAAAGTTACATACCTAGATTCTACCCCGCAACTGCAAAACAACCCCACTGTCAAATGGAGCATTAAAAAAATAGACTGGGGTATATACAAAACAATAATCATGAATACCCTTCAAAAAGCCCCAAAAAGCGTAATCGATCCTAACAACATCAACCAAGAAATCGAATTACTGGAAAAAACTATTAAAAAGGCAGCGTAAGAATCCTCTGGTCCAGTTAAACCAAAAAGCACAAAAAAAAGAAATACTCCTTGGTGGAACGAAAATTGTCACGCAGCCATGAAAGAAAGCCATAGGGCCTTTAACAAAGCAAAGAGACAACCAACAACCGAAAACTTAGTCAACTTCAAAACACTTCGAGCAAAATTTCGCAAGGTAATAAAAGAAAGCAAAAGAAATTCTTGGCAATCATATACAGGGTGTTCGGCCACCTCTAGCAAAAATTTTAATGAGCGATAGTAGAGGCCAAAATAAGACGAAAATCAAGTATACTAATTTGTTGATGGACGCTTCGTTACAAAGTTATTAACATTTAAAGTTCCGCCTGAATCATGGCAACCATCGAGCATATGCGTAAGCGTGGGAAGTCAGGAGACGATGTATTACAGGAACCGAGCTTACCGACTTATCGATCGCCTTTCGTGTCTGCGTCAACTCTCAGGACGGCGAACGTGGTACGTTGAATGAAATCAGACAGTCCCTCGTTTTTGCGTCAACTCCCAGGAAGGTAAACGTATATCGTCGAATAGGATTCAACCTGTCTTATGAACATCCAGAGGGGCATATCAATACTCGCCCGACAAGATGTTCACAGAGAGAGGGTGAATGCCTCTTTTAACACACACATTTTTTTCTGTATAAAAATCACCCACACGCGAGCATACACGCATCGCGATTGTCCCGTCCGCGAGTGTCCACGTGTATGTGCACCGCGATTGTCCCGACCGCGAGTGTCCACAAAGAAATACTGTTGCTCACGAACCATCATACTGTTTTTCCAAAAAAAAAACAACACGCGAGCATACACGCATCGCGATTGTCCCGTCCGCGAGTGTCCACGTGTATGTGCACCGCGATTGTCCCGACCGCGAGTGTCCACAAAGAAATACTGTTGCTCACGAACCATCATACTGTTTTTCCAAAAAAAAAACAACACGCGAGCATACGCGCACCGCGATTGTCCCGTCCGCGAGTGTCCACGTGTACGCGCACCGCGATTGTCCCGTCCGCGAGTGTCCACATACATAGAGAGAACTGCCTCACAAAAGATGTTCCACGTGGCCACCATTCTCTTGTAGGCACAGCTGCATTCTTCTCTGGAAATTTCGTCGAATATTTTCTAAATGAGCCCCTTCTCGTGACTCAATAATACCAGCTGAAAACGTAATCCGGCAATTGAGTTCGTCGAGCGTGTTTACTGGTGTTGAGTAAACTAAATCCTTTATGTGGCCCCAGTAGAAAAAATCAAAGGGGTTCAAATCAGGTGAACGAGCAAGCCACAGCTGAGGTCCTCCTCGTCCAATCCACTTGTTTTTAAAGTACGCGTTTAAATGCCCGCGTACTGCCAGTGTGGAATGGGGCGATGCACCGTCGTGCATGTACCACATGTTTCTGCGTACATGTAGTGGTACATCCTCCAGAAGGCTTGGCAACTGCGTTTCCAAAAATTCCAGGTACAATTGTCCTGTTAATCGTTGTGGCAAGACCACAGGACCAATAATTTTACTGCCAAGTATGCCTGCCCAAATATTGACAGAAAACTGGCGTTGTGTATTTATTGCGTAAACCGCGTGTGGGTTTTCTTCTGCCCAAATATGGGCATTGTGTGTGTTTATGTTGCATTTTTTCTCGTTCCGCGCCGCGCACTACACAACACAAACCGCGTACCACACACTACACTGCACTACACAACACTACACAACACAACTTAATATAAACCGCGGATTTCGATTCCACGCACTATCGCGCAATAAAAAAGTAAAACTGGAAAAAAATTTATAATTAGTAAATCTGATTAATGACTGAATATTAATTCAGATTGTAGAGTTCGAAAGCTATTGAATGTCCGCATTCGTTGGCGACTGCCTTCGAAATGAGAAAAGACAAACGATGAGGAGTGGCGAGAAAAGCAGACACATTATTAAAGTGCCGAACGCGCGGCCTACGAAGCATACATTGTAAAGCCCCGACATTTTTACTTTCCGACTTATGTAGGCATAAGTATGTAGCAACGATTTGAATATTCGCGCAATTAGAAAAGAAATGCGTGCGCGCGCGCGAGAGAAGGAAAGAAAGAGAGAGCGTGTGCGCGAGGTGTATAAATAATCCGCGAGCGAGCGGGTTTCTTCTTCTTCTTCTTCCTGTTTTCTCCTCGCTTCGGCAGTCGATTGTATCAATAAAATATTTTAGTATTTTGTTAAAACGTACCCCGACAAGTACGATAATGGAAAAAAATGTCCAGAATTTTGTTTACAGAAATACACGTTTTAAAACTCCCCGATCATAAATATTTCTTTTTACTTAATATTTAAAATATGACACCCAGAACGTACATGGAAATTGTTACAATGTATGCTTCGTAGGCCGCGCGTTCGGCACTTTAATAATGTGTCTGCTTTTCTCGCCACTCGTCATCGTTTGTCTTTTCTCATTTCGAAGGTAGTCGCCAACGAATACGGACTGTAGCGGCCATTGTATAGCCACTACACCCTTGCCAGAGTATGAATGGGAATGGAATGTAAGGATAGTTTTAAGCTTTCTATTTTTCCATTTTCCCAGGGTCTCGTGCAAGCCTGGTCGTCCTGTTAAACATTTGGCGACCAGAGCCGTGCGAGGCGTCTGTTTTCCTACAAGGTTTCGCCTGGGCCTCGGATCACCCTGATCCGGGCCCGGTGAGCCTCTTGACTTTTATGACTCTTTTTCGCTAAACTTTTCTATACACTGAGTATTTTCCAGTTTCGTTTTTCCGTCTTTCTGTCCTGTCTCTTTTTCTCTACCTTTGCTATTAGGGTAAGAAATTGTATACTCATTTCGAAGGCAGTCGCCAACGAATGCGGACATTCAATAGCTCTCGAACTCTACAATCTGAATTAATATTCAGTCATTAATCAGATTTACTAATTATAAATTTTTTTCCAGTTTTACTTTTTTATTGCGCGATAGTGCGTGGAATCGAAATCCGCGGTTTATATTAAGTTGTGTTGTGTAGTGTTGTGTAGTGCAGTGTAGTGTGTGGTACGCGGTTTGTGTTGTGTAGTGCGCGGCGCGGAACGAGAAAAAATGCAACATAAACACACACAATGCCCATATTTGGGCATAAGAAAACCCACACGCGGTTTACGCAATAAATACACAACGCCAGTTTTCTGTCAATATTTGGGCAGGCATACTTGGCAGTAAAATTATTGGTCCTGTGGTCTTGCCACAACGATTAACAGGACAATTGTACCTGGAATTTTTGGAAACGCAGTTGCCAAGCCTTCTGGAGGATGTACCACTACATGTACGCAGAAACATGTGGTACATGCACGACGGTGCATCGCCCCATTCCACACTGGCAGTACGCGGGCATTTAAACGCGTACTTTAAAAACAAGTGGATTGGACGAGGAGGACCTCAGCTGTGGCCTGCTCGTTCACCTGATTTGAACCCCTTTGATTTTTTCTACTGGGGCCACATAAAGGATTTAGTTTACTCAACACCAGTAAACACGCTCGACGAACTCAATTGCCGGATTACGTTTTCAGCTGGTATTATTGAGTCACGAGAAGGGGCTCATTTAGAAAATATTCGACGAAATTTCCAGAGAAGAATGCAGCTGTGCCTACAAGAGAATGGTGGCCACGTGGAACATCTTTTGTGAGGCAGTTCTCTCTGTGTATGTGGACACTCGCGGACGGGTCAATCGCGGTGCGCGTACACGTGGACACTCGCGGACGGGACAATCGCGGTGCGCGTGTATTATTCAATTGAATAGTGGTGCTCGTCGAAAAGTATTTACTTGTGGACACTCGCGGACGGGACAATCGTGGTGCGCGTACACGTGGACACTCGCGGACGAGACAATCGCGGTGAGCGTATGCTCGCGTGTGGTTTTTTTTTGGAAAAAAAGTATGATGGTTCGTGTGCAACAGTATTTATTTGTGGACACTCGCGGTCGGGACAATCGCGGTGCACATACACGTGGACATTCGCGGACGGGACAATCGCGATGCGTGTATGCTCGCGTGTGGGTGATTTTTATACAGAAAAAAATGTGTGTGTTAAAAGAGGCATTCACCCTCTCTCTGTGAACATCTTGTCGGGCGAGTATTGATATGCCCCTCTGGATGTTCATAAGACAGGTTGAATCCTATTCGACGATATGCGTTTACCTTCCTGGGAGTTGACGCAAAAACGAGGGGCTGTCGGATTTCATTCAACGTACCACGTTCGCCGTCCTGAGAGTTGACGCAGACACGAAAGGCGATCGATAA
The DNA here is from genome assembly GCF_013123115.1 of Colletes gigas. Classification (NCBI taxonomy): domain Eukaryota; kingdom Metazoa; phylum Arthropoda; class Insecta; order Hymenoptera; family Colletidae; genus Colletes; species Colletes gigas. The sequence goes on from NW_025106646.1 coordinate 6,104,989, forward strand.
GTCGGTAAGCTCGGTTCCTGTAATACATCGTTTCCTGACCTCCCACGCTTACGCATATGCTCGATGGTTGCCATGATTCAGGCGGAACTTTAAATGTTAATAACTTTGTAACGAAGCGTCCATCAACAAATTAGTATACTTGATTTTCGTCTTATTTTGGCCTCTACTATCGCTCATTAAAATTTTTGCTGGAGGTGGCCGAACACCCTGTATATCAACCATTACAAACAAAACACCAATAAATACCCTGTGGGAAAAAATCAGAAATATTAATGGAGTAGAATCTTACACTGAAATCCAATTTTTCGATCTAGGGGATAACAAATCTATAACTAATCCTCAGGATATAGCCGACACCCTTGCAGAGACGTTCCAAAAAAATTCAGAAAATAAAAGCCACGAAGAAATAGTTCACATACCTTCGCCGCCCCTTACAAACCCAAAAAACGACAACAACCATCGAATAGACCCCGTTTCCGAATTCACCTTAAATTCAATCATAACCCTAGAAGAGCTAATGAACACTCTCCGGGGCTCAAACAATTCTGCACCTGGGCCCGACAATATACCTAATAAACTGATAAGGGAACTACCACAAATCGGCATCAACCATCTCCTCAATATATTCAATTGCATTTGGACGCACCATGCATTCCCGGACAACTGGAGAAAGGCTACAGTTATACCCATACCTAAACCAGGTAAGAACAAAAACAAACCCGAAAGCTATAGGCCGATCGCCTTAACAAACTGCATGTATAAACTTCTAGAAAGAATAATTAACAAAAGGCTTAGATGGTTCCTCGAATCAAACAATATGCTATCACCTAACCAATACGGATTCAGACAGCACCACTGACGTACTGATAAACTTAGAGACAAGCATATGCGAAGCATTTCTGAAAAACGAATTCCTTATCACAGTATGTTTGGATATTGAAAGAGCATACGACTCAATACCAAAGACTACAATTATCAAGGCCCTAACTAAAGCTAGGCTAAACGGCAACATATTAGCTTTCATCAAAACCTTCCTGACAAACAGAACCATCCAAGTGAGAACGAACGGAACCTTTTCCAAACCAACCACCATACACAATGGAGTTCCACAAGGTTCGGTCATCAGCGTTACGCTTTTCCTGATAGTAATTAACGACGTTCTAAATAACATCAAGCCACCAATTCAAGGAACACTGTTCGCGGACGATCTAACAATGACCTGCAGCGGGAAAAACCAATCCACTATCATTGAGCTCCTACAGGATAGCATCAACGACCTTCTGTCATGGTCCGAAAAATCAGGACTTAAATTCTCTCCCCAAAAAACAAAATACATCATCTTTTCGAGGAAACGCAAAACAATCGTACTTCCCCCTAATCTCTACATACGAAATACTGTAATCGAAAAAGTAGACAGCATTAGAATACTTGGACTCATCTTTGACCATAAGCTATCGTGGGAGCCACATATGAAATATCTAAAAACTACATGCACAAAAAAAATGAACATCATTAAAGCTTTGGCAAATTATAGCTGGGGAGCTGAGCAAAAAATCATCATACAAACCTACCAGGCTTTAATCAGATCCAAACTCGACTACGGGTCAATAGTTTATAACTCGGCTAAACCCAATACCCTGAAAAAAATCGACTCAATACATAACGCCGCTCTAAGAACAGCCACTGGAAGCTACAGGACTAGTCCAATAAACAGCATATTGTTTGAATCAAAAGAACCATCATTAGAACAAAGAAGGAAATACCTGAGCATAAAATACGCAGCCAAAATGTCCTTCACTCCAAATAATCCCACATACAACAACATATTTACAAACAGATATACCCACCTACAAGCTAAAAAACCCAAGCTTCCAAACCCATTCTATGGAAGAATTGCCAAATGCGATAGTTTCACTGTGATTATATCAACACCAACTATTCCATGTAAATTCAGAAAGTTAGCTCCCTGGATTCTAAAAACACCAGAAATCAACGTCGACCTCGCAAGGTTTCCTAAAGACCAAATAAGCAGCACAGAACATAGATTTTACTTCCAACAACTGTATGACAAATACCCAAACCATCAAACGATATACACTGATGCATCAAAGACTGACCAGGGAGTAGGAGCTGCCATCGTCTGCGACACAACGACAAAGAAATTCCACCTCCCAATAACCTCATCCATTTTTACAGCAGAAGCCTGGGCAGTTCTTGAAGCTCTTAACCACATATGTAACCACAATGTCCAACCCTCCATCATTTTCACCAATTCAATGAGTGTACTCATGGCAATAGCAAATGTAAATCGCGGAACCGAACATGGAGTCATTCTAAACATCCATTATACCTATACGGATCTCATCAATAGCGGTAAACAAATAACCCTAGCCTGGGTTCCATATCACCAAGGCATCAAAGGAAATGAGGCAGCCGACATAGCCGGTAAAAAAGCAACAGCACTTCCACCAGATAACATCGTCAGACAAGTCCCACACCAAGACCTCATCGTTGCATTACGCCATATCGAACAACAAACATGGAATAAAATATGGACCATATCCAAGAAAATAAAAACACATGACGTTACCCAAGATTTTTTCCAAATAATGCCTAGCAGCAATATGAGAAGGAAAGACAGGATAATCATGGCCAGGCTTAGAACTGGTCACTGCAAACTCACACATGAATACTTAATTAAGAAAACAGAACCACCAATGTGCACTGTCTGCAAGGAAACCATTACAACCAACCACCTATTATTCGAATGCAGGAGATTCAACACCCAAAGGCAGAAATATAAAATAACATCGACAGAAGTTCTGACGACAAAGAAGCACATAGAAAATACCCTGAACTACCTAAAGGACATCAACATCTACCACTGCATATGACCGGACAGAAAGAAGGAAACAGATCCTAATCGTCGCTAATGACCCATAGGTCGATGCGACGTAAAACTGGAATTTAAAATTCATTTCCTTTATATTTACATTTTTAAGGAGAAATCTCCAACTTGAGTATTTGATTACCAAATCAAATTGATAGTCCATATTATATTGCAAAAAATAGAAATATTTGGTGATTCAAGTTTACAGCATTTAACATTTAATATGTATTAGAAATTTTTCATTGCAAAGGATTTTTAAACATGTTGTAAAATACATAACACACAATAACATAATAATTGCATTTTTAACGTTTATGCATGTATAAAATTTTCTTCTGGGTATATTGTTAAGTAAACAGATGATATACAGGGTGTTCAGCCACTCTGGGAAAAATTTTGACGGGAGATTCTAGAGGCCAAAATAAGACGAAAATCAGGAATATCAATTTCTTGGCTGAGGCTTCTTTAAAATGTTATTAAAAAATTTTATTAAAAAATTTCAAATCGTTCTGGATAAATTATTTTCGGTTAAGAAAATCAATTACAATCATTTTTGTTAAATATACATACCCCCAAAATCCTACGCAGTTTCGAGAAAAAAATTCGTTACCGAAAATATAATTTCTGGCCATAACTGTCTATTACCCTGAAAAATGAATAATTTCAAATCATTCTGGAAAAATTATTTTTGGTTACGAAGGTCAATTACAATCATTTTTGATGAGTAGACCTACCCCCGAAATCCTACGCATTTTGAAGAAAAAAATTCAATACGGGCTGAACTTTAAACGTTAATAACTTCTTAAGAGGTCTCCATTAACAAATTAGTATTCTTGATTTTCGTCTTATTTTGGCCTCTGGAATCTCCCATTAAAATTTTGCAAGGGTAATCGAACACCCTGTACATTATTTTTTGAATTTTTTTTTGTTCAGAAATTGTGTATTCACCCACATCTCTGTGATCGTCTTCATGAAATGCGGATTACAAATTTTGCTACTTTTGCTGTATTGACGTTCACCACGTCTAATATAAAAATTGTATGTATATTACTACAAGGAATTGTAAATTTTTCTTTTTTTTCTAATTTAAGATCCACATAATTTTTGTTTATTTTTATTTGTTTTCCTTCGAGGATTTTCTTCCTGCTAAGGTCCTGAATAGGCAAGTTTCATCGAATCTCGCTCAAGTAAAATAAAAATAATTTTGTTCAACGTTGTGTTACATAAAAAATTTAAAAAAGTTGTTTATAACTTTTTGAAACCTCAATCACCAATAATGATCACAGAGTTGCCAATATGACTCTATTTTAATTATATTGTCTTCTAAGAATAACAAGCATAATAGTTACACCAAATAGTCAATAATCATATAAATGAAATAAATTGTGATGATAATTGATTTATTATCAATATTAAGTGTTCTTACCTTAATTGTAATATTTTCTTTTGCATAAATACATATCTTCTGCATACATTTAGCATACGTTTTTCATATTTTTATATCCCATAAATGCATTAAATCTCCACTTATATCGATTATGCAAATTGCAAATAATGGAGTAAAGTGCGAACGATTAAATGTATTTATATCTATAGAAATTGTTTTAATTCTGCATAATGAATCACTGGACTTTCACTATGTGGACACTGTGACGTGTGAATGCAAATGTTCGTTCATACAATTTGTAGTCGTCAATATTTACCTCGATTAACAGTTGCAAAAGTAGACTAGCTCAATAGTGCAATCAAGTGGCGTACTCTAATAGTTCCTCGAATTATAAAATAGTAACGATGCAGCAAACACGTTTTCCCATACGATACATGTACTGGTTTTAGCTACCGCGAGAACGGATTACTCGAATTAAGTTTTCAACGTCAAAGTTCGCAGGAAGTCCCTAGTTTCAGAATTCCATTTAAAGTTTGTTAATATAACCCGATGGCATATACATCGTCCATATACAATTGTTAGAAGCGTACCAAGAGGAATTATTATCGATTAGGTCGAGTTTCCAGAGACGAATATCCTTTTATTTTATGTTTCATACCTTGCATCATTTCTTTGTCGTGGCATGTGTGGAAAATATGCAGTTAATAAGAAAATGATAGTCGTTGATTTGAGCTTTCATTGGGTTTAGCGATCTTAAGAACTTGTTTGTACGTACCTCGTGCACAGCGGCAGCGGTCGTACGCTTGTTGTTTATTAAAATGATTTACGTACATACGAGAAATTTACGGGAATAATAATACGAAACGAGGCTCCGTATTCACAGCGTGTCATTGGCGACAAAAATAGCCGTCATTTTCTCGTTCAAATAACAGACGAACCGAAAAACAATAAACTAGTTCGATATAAGAGTATTACCTAAAACTAATCGATAATTTATTTTGAGCTAATATTCGTATAGTCTTACATTTGATTTGTATTTCTCGATACAATGCCATATTTTAATGTTGTAACTGTGCAATTGACGATGCATAACAAATTCTCAAAGCTAACAATTTTTCTTTTATTAACCTCGGCCTGACTTATGTTGTGTTTAACTGCTATATGTAGTATACAGGGTGTTCGGCCACACTTGGGAAAAATTTAATGGGAGATTCTAGAGACCAAAATAAGACGAAAATCAAGAATACCAATTTTTTGATGGAGGCTTCGTCAAAAAGTTATTAACGTTTAATGTTCCGCCTGTAGAACGGCAATCTGCGAATAGCTGCGTGCGCGTGGTAGTGGTTCTCATTCAGCACGAGAAATTCTACTTACTGACGTATCGATAGTCTTACAGTTTTGTGAGTGAGAACCACTATCACGCGTACGCAGCTGTTCGCAGATTGCCGTTCTACAGGCATAACTTTAAACGTTAATAACTTTTTAACGAAGCTTCAATCAACAAATTGGTATTCTTGATTTTCGTCTTATTTTGGTCTCTAGAATCCCCCATTAAATTTTTTTCCCTGGGGTGACCGAACACCTTGTATAATATGTACATTTATGACTAAACAAAAAAATCTAACTGTATTCGATGCAAAGGATCATACTTATTTTCCACTCATAAGTGTAGACTATATAAGTTTTAAAACAATAAGGTGTATTGGGTCTTCTTTAATAGTTAATCTAACAAAATTATATGTGTTGACAGACTTTATTTAAACGTTTAAGAAAAAAGACAGGATCATGTTTGTGTAAATTAACTGTCAACCGTGTAGAATTATTTAATTGTTCGATTTCTCCTTACTCCTAGCTAATTGTTTTGATTATTGTTTTAATCTATGTAGTTCAAATTAACCCTTCATTGCCAATTGGGCATTTACTTAAAGTAAAATATTAACTAGATTACAAAATAAATTATATCACGATTTTTCGTGTTTTCTAGAGCATTTGCTAAAATGCATTTAGAATTTTCTTTTGGAGTAGATATCTGTGTTCCATATTTGTCAAATGCTACTAACATGTATTCCTATTCTTGTTTTTGTTGAGGAGGCCAAAACCAAAGAAGTTTAATTTTTTATTTTTTAACTTATTAATAACATACTCGTAGCTATGATTAATATTTTTATTTTTGACTTGTATCATAAAACTATGTATTTAATATCTTGATTTTCAGAAATAATTTTTCCACTTGATTTTTGCATTTTATATCACTAAAATGTTCGCGTCTATTTGCAATAAATTGTCTAATACGTGGAGCTATTAAATCCTATAGATTTAATGTAAGCAAAAACTAAAGCAATTAATTAAAAGTAGTGAGAAACTAAATGATTAAAATGTGGCACGCTTATGGCTGCACGATGGCGCTTTACATTGGAGTACTGATCGACCGTAGGGGAACCCCCAAGAAAAGATCGACAGTCGGTCGCGGGGAATTCCCGTGCTTGTGTGTTACTATCGAAACAGTTTTATAAAATATCTCTTCTTTGCTATCTTTGTAATTTCGCTGCATGGTTTATTAGACCTGAATAAATTACATTTTATATTACTATCGGACCACATAAAAAAATGGTGGTTGCTTAACCAAGATAATATTATTTTATCATAAATAGTTTAGATATAACAAATTTAAATCAACCAAATCCTTAAAATGACTTTTCCTTCTGGACGGACATCAGTCTAATATACCTAATATAACAGCAGAGCATCAATATATTTACTTGATCCTTCTGGAAGAACATCAATCATACCTGCGTTAATAATAGTCAATCGAATTGCACGAACAAGATTCTCAAATATTTCAAGGTAGTTAACAATTAATTTCCACAAACGAGACCTTGCTTTTTCCCTAAGAAATGGAACAAAATATCTATCAACATACATGATATAATTTTTCTAGATTAATTACTCAAGAGAAACGAAACTACATTTATCATAGAAACACATGAAATCAACCAAGAGTCAGAAGTCGTCTAAGAGTTAATTCCATAATAGTCCAAACAAAAGAAACCTTAAAATTCTCATAACAAAGTTAAAATTTCTACTTCTATCGTTCACATATGTAGATACAACAAAGGAAATTGCTTTCGAAATATCTCAAAATTTAATAATCTCCATAACTATAAATTAACTTTCATAACAATCTTGGTTCACACATTATCCAATTTTGCTGGCTCGTCAGAAAAGAGTGAATCAACGTTCGATTTATTAATTCGTGTGTAAAAATTCGAGAAACGAAGACACTTTTATCACCAACGACACCCTGTACGTTTCTACCCTTATCTACGCTAATCGTAAGTTCGATCTGTGTCGCTACGTTTTTCTGCTGTTTTCGATCGCCTCCCACACAATTGATAAACCACGTTCCGTTCGTATCAAACTAATCAGACACAGATCTATTGCTTCGAGGGGGTGAAAAGTTCTAGCGAGCTCGAAAGGAGTAAACCATAAAAGACACAATGTGGGGGTATGCTGCGAATTCTTCCCTTTTCTTATTACATATATCGTTGAACTCTAGACACCCGTTAGACAACACGGTAGTGGACGAAAATATATTGCATTACTGAAGTGGAACAATATATTAGTTAAAAAAATTTTTTTTTAATTGATTCCACCCTATAATACAGCTATGACAGTATACATACTTTTTTGCAATTTGTAATGAAGAAGCAATGTTTTTGATTTCACTTTAATATCAAATTTATTAAAACGTATTTATTGTCTAAGATATTTGTTTAAATATTATGCATTAGTATAACAAACTTGTACTATACATCGAAAAAGTGTTATTTCAATCGAGGTTAAGAAATTATCTCGTTTGACTTATTTTCATATTTGTTTAAATTTCAAGTTGTATGTCATTATGTTTGAAATTGCTTTAACAGAATTTGTATTCATATTTTTGTATTGTTTTATCTCGGATTACGAAACATTGATTTAACCAAATTTTTAAAAAGTACACCACGATTGACAAAATTAAAAACAATTATAAATTATTCTCGTACTTTTGAAATGTCACTTTTTGATTTTATTGCAAATTCTACAATATTTAATAAAGTTCCTACTATTTAGATATCATGGCTGCATAGTTTCCTATTAATGATGACAATATACTCATTATTAAATAGTTTGTATTTTCATGGTTGTGCAATTAAATTCATAGTGGCTGAAACGTTGACATGAATCGTTATCAGTATTTGTTGCTCGTAATATACATCGAACTTTCATTTTAATAATTTAAACATTTCGGAATTTTAGAACAAATCAAAATTGATACACTTAAATTATTTTAATGTTAAAGATATTCTTCCTATACACCTCACACACTGAATGTTGAAAGTACATTGCAGTAAGAAATTATCAGTAAATGTAACATTGAATTAATTTTTATTAGTTCTTATGATAGTTCTTAAAGTTTTATATTTATTAAGACTTTTGCTTGGTTTTAAAATGTAGGAAATGGCTGCAAACATATGAATACTATTTCTGAGTTACTCTATAGAATACTAGCTAATCAAAAGAGGTTTCTGTTGGAATTTCTGTAAATATTTCTGTTTATTCAGTTAACATCTGCGTCTATTTAACGTTTACTATCAACTTATTCGCCCACTCTTTAGATTTGATGATATTACAAAGCAATCTATTAATCTCATGTATTGTTGAAAAGTTTGCTATACATACAAATTAATTTCTAAACTAAATTTAATTTCAACTAAAATTTATTATTAAACTCCTATTTTTTTTCTGCGATATATTGTCGTCCACTTAATATATTGCAGTTAGTATGGGGATAGAGTTAATATTACGAGGAAAGAATAAATCTTGCGGACCAATAGAAAACGAAATATTTTTTAAATATCTATTACTCTTAAATCGTTAATAAATATTACTTCTGAAGCATTATCACATTTCCGACTATATAACCTATCGCTATCAGTGTTACGTAAAGCATAAATTAATCGAAGATAAATACACTAGAGTCACTATTATTCTTAATAATAAACAAATAATTCACTGTATTCACAAATAACCGTAAAAGCTGTAAATTGAACCGTATTGCTTTGTTAATTATCAGACAAGTAGTTATGTTTGTCAATTATCAAAGTAGTATTTATTAGACTATCTAGAGCATAATAATTCATAATTATCCTACTCTTTTAGGTTCCTTTCGGGAAATTAACTACAGCATATAATACAAAATATTGCCAATATTAACAAATAAACAATATTGGTAAGAGTATATTCAAAAGTTAAATTTAAAAATTATAATGTACAAACTATTTAAATAAGTTGGCACCATGTATAAGTTTTTACATAATTCAAATTGAGTAAAACAATTAATCATTTTGTAATAATAATAACCAAAATAACATTATGTTATTTAATTATTTGTGAAACAAATACTTTTACTTGTTCACGATATTATTGTTTTTAATAACATAAGAGGTTACTAAACACAAAATATTATACATACATATTAGATTAGTTAAGTTTCTGAAGAGATCCCAAAAAAATTGAAATATTCAAGTGTTTAAGAAATCATGAGTTATTATACACTGAGTAATAATTTATACTTATTATTCAGTCTAACAATTCATAGTTTTATATAGTCTAATAATACTTCTATACAAGTCAGGCAACATTGCGATTTAAAATGTCTATATTTGTCTATATTCTTAAATCACATCTAAAAAACCTGATATTTTTATCGAAGATTTCCAAGTAGAGAAAATTTAAAAACAAATTGGTCCAAAGAAAATTTGCATCAAAAAATATAAATCGTTAGAATGTATCTTTGTTCAAATCTGCCTAAAAATGTTGATGTTCGTTTATGCATTTAATTATTCCTTCAAAAACACTATATGTAGACAGCGATTCAGAAACGCGAGTAACAAAATAAATCGACTCCAAAGATTCATTAAAACGTAACGGTATCATAAAAGGGACAATTACTCGCGAAACTCACCCACTATTAAATAATTCGTCCCCATGTTTCCCGTAGTGACTTCTTCTCACTATTTATCCAACTTCATGCCGTGTCACGAATTCACCCTTGCAGCAGAAATGCACGCCGCGAATTGTATTCGCGCGCCAGGCAATCGACTGCAATAAGAAAAAAATTAAATCTTCCAGACGTTGTTACGGGCCGACAAATACTGCGCGTCTTTCATAAATCGCTTTTAATTACGCGCGATTGAACGTAATTAAAGCTGAAATAGAGTCGCCAATTTTAGAAAATCAATATTACGGATGAATCTGTGCGTTGCATAACGTAACAACATATGTATGTGTGTATTTCAAGTTCGTGATTCTGTTGAAATTAGTAATATCTTTTTTACTTTGCTCATAATGGTTTTAACAATGTGAAACAATGGTTTTTAAACGCTTTAAAAAATGGATCTATCTTTTAAGCTATCAAATAATACAAATGTTTACTCTTGAAGTAGAGAAAAATCGTTGTTTGTTTCGTTAAATGAATTCAGTGTAAGGTTGTTTTCGTTATTTATCGAATACAATAAATTATTTACAGAAACCCGCAAACTGAGCAAAAGTTATATTTGCAAGTAAAATAATACAACACAAAACACCACAAAAGACAAATTAACATATTCGAATTACATTCTTATATGTATAGTATTCGTGAACTATGTACATGAAAAGTATACCTATAGTTGTTAATAATCAATGTATTAATAGAAATTAATGAGTTATCCATATTCTTCTACATTGAACATTATTTGTCTTGCTCTCTTAGATTATATGATTGCCACCATTTTGGAGGACAGTGATGTAGAATAATCATGGTACTTTTCTGATTCTAATAGAGCAATTTTCGGTAAAAATAGTTCGCGTTATGTTCTCTACGCTTTGGCCATTTCGCTTGTTCTTTTCAAGGAACACAAAATTGTGTAACAAAATCTGAAATATTCACATCGTTATTGTCATGATTTACGAATAGTGTATCAAATTGAATTTTTCATGTGTACATTTTATGAAGTACAAAGAAAATTCCTGAAACAATGAATAATATGTAATTTTAAGTGTTTACGTGTGTACAAAATCATTAACTTCAAATCCTGCAATATTTAAAACAAAATTTCTAATATAGTTATTGAGATAGTAGTATACATGTCCCAAAATCATTATCGATTATTCGGGTCAAGTAATTTCTAATCCTGTCCAGACAATCTACTGTAACTCGAAACAGTGACAGGATCAGAATACATTGTGTTTTTCACGCGATCTTGCGGCAACCAACACTGCGGCAAGCAATTGAGCCAACAAAATGCCGCATTTTCCCTTCCAACGTTACTATAAATTCGTCCACCTCATTCGTAAGGTTAGTATTGTGCATTTAAACACTGCATAAGAACTCGATTTTGCATAAATTAAAATATACATGATGGGTTCAAAATTCTATAGTTCAAATTCAACACAAAAGATGCAATAAAACATGTGCTCAACCATATTCCTCTTAGATACCATGACTTTCAGTTTAAAGCATAATTTCACAATAAATATTGGATATAGTCGTTGCTAACCAGCTACATTCGGTGTTCTTAAATGTGTAATAAATTGCTATTAAATTATGCTCTGTTTCTTACGTTAATTTTTAATACTCATATACAGGGTGTTCGGCCACCCCAGAGAAAAATTTTAATGGGAGATTCTACAGGCCAAAATAAGACGAAAATCAAGAATACCAATTTGTTGATGGAGACTTCGTTAAAAAGTTATTAATGTTTAAAGTTCCGACCGTACTGAATTTTTTTCTCGAAAATGTACGGGATTTCGGAGGTATGTCTATTCACCAAAAATGATTGTAATTGACCCCCGCAACCGAAAATAATTTTTGCAGAACGATTTAAGATTTTTTAATTTTGTCAAAAAATTTCACACCTTCTCGAATTTTTTTCTACGAAGTGAGTAGAATTTCGGGAGTATGTTTATTGACTAAAAATGATTGTAATTCATCCCTGCAGCCAAAAATATTTCTTTTAAATCGATTTCAAATTTTTTCTAACGCCAAAAAATTAAGACACCTCCGATTTTTCTTAAAAATTAGTTTTTGAATGTTAGTAATTTTGTTTGACGTCCTACAGAAAGATTGCCTAACACTTTTTTATAGGTACGTATAAGCTCTACTTCAGAAAAAAGTTTCATTGAAATACATTCACCATTGTAGGAGTTATGGCTGTTTGAAAATTGGACCATTTGTATGGAGTTTTTCTCATTTTACGGGGTTATGGAGCAACTTTCCAAATATTTTTGGAACTTCTACGTATTCTACACCAAAATACACGTTGTTTGCCGTTTGAAACATTAAAATCCTCCAATCCGTTCAGGAGTTATGATGTTTCAAAGATTTACATGAAATTTCGGGGAACATTTCAGCCCTCAGATTATATTTTCGTTAAGGAATTTTTTTCTCGAAAGTGCGTAGGATTTCGGGGGTATGTCTATTCACTAAAAGTGATTGTAATTGACCCCTGCAACTAAAAATATTTTTTCCCGAATGATTTGAAACTTTTTAATTTAATTTTTTAACAACTTTTTAACGAAGCGTCAATCAATAAATTGATATTCTTGATTTTCATCCTATTTTGGCCTCTAGAATCTCTCATTACAGTTTTTGCCATGGGTGGCGGAACACCCTGTATATTTCGTGCTCATGACTCGACACGAATGTATCTCAAAGACAAATACTTTCAGTATTCATAATTTTAACTTTTTTTATGAATTTTAAGCTGTAAAATAAATTTGCAAATTTTGTATCGAAATTTTCCACTTATTCTATATCACTATTATGTTTGTACTATTAAAATGAATTCAAATATTATCACTCATATCGAACAATTTATGAAATCCCCACGTAACAAATGTATACCATTTACTGATTCATAATTTTTTTTATATTTTTATAATATTATATTTTATCAATAACTAGACTCGATTAGTAATGTCTCGACTCACCCTGTATACATGTATAGTGATTAACGAATGACGTATGTCCTTCTTAAAAAAAATACAATTTAAGTTAAATTAAAAATTTAATCAAAGTAACAACCCCGATTTTATTCATTATTCAAAGTTCAAACGTCACGGTATCTTGTTTTGGATTGATTTAGCAAACAATTTGCAACTTAAATTGCCGAGTAATTCGCAATAATGGACGTTTCGAACCGTTTTCTGTCGTATGACATCGATCTGGTAAACAAAGGGTGTTGTTTGCCTCTAAGATGAAGGAGTACTTGACAATAGAAGTGGCTTTAGGCGCCTAATCCATTAAATGGGATTGCAATTGCACTTTATGCTAAGGTTTCTACCAGTTTATTTACATCAAGAGTCATTTATTCAAAAACTTGCATGGAAATTGATCCACATGACCGTCGCGGATGTGATTATCAACGAGCTTCCTGACATACCAAGTTCTTTAACATTAATTAATGGAACCAAGACGCGACGTAAGCTTCGATCGACACGTCCACTTGCTTCGCGAATACATGAATGTATTATACAAGCTGTTCCGAAGTTAAACGATCAAACTTCTCCAGTACATTCTTTGAATAAATCTAGAACAAAATGTACAGCGCGTTTTATAATACGTAATGAAATCGAAAAGAAATTAATTCCTGGTTTGAAAGTAAGTTGAATCTATCGAATACAATTTTTTATACGAAATTCCGTTCTCGAGATAATAAACTATGAAAATATGCAAGCTACTGTAATATTTTCTTATTGGAAAATGTTTTTGATATTCTGATTTTCAAAATTTTATTTTCACGTATTTTCAAAATCTATTATTTTAAATATGTTTTATATATTTTCATATGTGGAATTGACTTGTTTTCGACTGTACCATGAATTACGGTACACCGTATACAGTTCAAAAACGCATTGCACACAATCTATGTATTTAATAAATGTATTTATTATATACAACCCAAGATCGAAGATGAGTAAGCACTAAATAAGTGTTCATTTCCGAAAGATATACAGGGTGTCCCGTAACTAGTGTAAGAACCGGAAATGGGGGGTGGCTGAGACGATTCTGAACAACAATTTCCTTTGCAAAAATGTCGGATGGGACTTCGTTTTTGAATTATTAACGAAAAACGTTGACCAATCACGGCGCGCGCCTACCGCGCGCTCAGGGCCGTCCGAACTCGAAGAGCCCACGCTCCCCATCCGACATTTTTGCAAAGGAAATTGTTGTGCAGAATTGTCTCAGCTACTTCCCATTTCCGGTTCTTACACTAGTTACGGAACACTCTGTACACAAAATGTTCCATAATTCGTAGTACTACCGAGAGAGAGGCGATTCTTAATAAAAAAATAAGTCGAAGAGAGAATATAACATTTTTTCATATGATGCTTCGTTTTCGAGAAAATCGAGTTTGAAAATGTAAAAGAGACTTCGCCATCGGTAGAAGTAGAAACAGTAAGTAATAGCCAGACGTGCCAGCTGAATCGTATTTTCTAACCTCAAAAAAATTGTATAGTACCTACGTGTTCCCATTATTGGACGCATAAAAATATTGATTACTCAAAATTAATATCTTTTTACCAATATACGATGATATCTAAGTAAAATATCTACTATTTATAGAAAAATTATTTGCACCCTTTATTTTACAATAATTATGCAAACGGCCAAATCTTAACATATATGCTAATGTATTTAGAAGTAAATGTGTACTAACAAACGAAATAATATATGCAATAACAAATAATATAATTCTAAATGCAACATTTGCAGCTTTTGTACTACGTATTCTTCCTATTATTACTTTAAATAAAACAATATAAGTAAGAGGTCGTTAATGAGGGTCCGATCAATAATGGAAACACTTATTTTATACCGTTAAAACGTACTTAAAGCGATGAAAAACAAATTACTGTGTTAATACATATATTTTATTTAATAAATGGAGAGATTTACATAAACTGTTAAATGTAAAATTGTTTTTTGTTATGGACATTATAAAATATTGCATTCTTCACAATTACGTTAGAAATAGAGATACCAATTCAAGAATCTATTAATCATCAATAGTTTACACTAAAGTGAAAATTACAATGGATGAAGAGAAGGAAGTTCGAAAGCAAATCACGTAAAAAATACGTTTGTAGAATATTTTTTTAGTGAGAATGAAAAAGTAACATTTAATGCATATTAAATAAATAAAATCGGCAAAATATAACAATTTTTGACGTTATTAAAAAACCATAGAAAAAATAGAAGCGAAGCAAAAATCTTACTAATGACGTTTCTTTTATTTTCAAGCTTCTCGTTGAAATTATTAAAGAATATTTTCGAGATACTTTGTTACTTCATCTATGAGTTTATTTACTGCACGATATATGTATAAAAATGTTTGAATAGATTTTTTGTGTTTACGTGTG
Organism: Colletes gigas; assembly: GCF_013123115.1. Taxonomy (NCBI): domain Eukaryota; kingdom Metazoa; phylum Arthropoda; class Insecta; order Hymenoptera; family Colletidae; genus Colletes; species Colletes gigas. The sequence goes on from NW_025106646.1 coordinate 6,120,711, forward strand.
TTGTTATGCGAATCGGAAGATGATGTGCTATTATTGTAAACCCGGAATATTAACTGCGATATTGAATAGGAATCGCACATTTCTTTGCATTTTGTACATAAAAATAAACATTTGTCAAATTGCATACCGACAATTTCGAACATTTCAATCGTTGGTTTCTCTTCAGTAAGCAAATATTGAACGTACAAAAATACTTATCAAAAATGTGTGATAACTCACGGAATATCGATTATTTAAACATTACACCTCAATACTTTTCTACACAAAATGTTTTAAGAAATTTATACGAGTACAAGGAAATATGTCATTTTGTTTTGAAGAAAGTGCATTTTGATTTCTAAATTTTTTACTTTACAATGTAGTTTACTAGTATAATTACTGGAATAAAGAAGAATGTTAAAAATAAACAAATTTTTAAAATCATCGAAAACCAACTATTCTTTGGCAGCATGATTCTACGCTTCTAAGGATTCAGAACATAATAGAAAATCAATGGAAGTGTTATAATAAATACAGTTCAATGCAAAAATACGAAGTAAAGTAATCTATCCATTAGAATTTTATAACAAGAAAAGAGAAATGGCTCGATAAAGAATTGCAATTTTATTTTAAGTTTACTGAACACAGAATACAACATTTTTCTTGTAATGAACTGGGTCATGATATATCTACAGAAATTGATATTTAAAGAAAGAATCATTAAGAATTTAAAAAGTCATTTAAAATAGACAAAATGTGGCTTTATTTGGAAGTTTTACTTTATTGTAATATGACACTCATACTTATTAAAATATCTTAACCAACTTGAACAGAAAAATAATTATATATTTTTAATAAAATTAAAAAATAATGAAACTAATTGGTTCAAGAATTATTAAATAATGTGTTGAGTTGAAAGTCTGAGCAAATAAAATTCAATTCTGGTTCACTGTGCGCTGTAAGGAGTACTCTCCACATTTTTTATAACTTTCCTATCGCTCCTCGAGTAAATCAATATTACTCTCTCATTCCTGAGAACTTGTGAGCAATCATAATGTAAACAAATATTGAATTCCCGTCGATTTAAAAAATCAGGGATTGTAAACAGTTATGATGTCAGTTTTAGTTCTTGAAACAGTTATAAAGAAATTGATTACATATTGATTTCGGTTTCAATTCTGAAGAACCGATATTATTTGATTCCAAAACAATCATATATTGTAGGTGAACGTAGAAAAATTATTTATCTCCCTGTATAATGTACTGTAATAATATATTCCTTATAAAATTGAATTATAATAACATTTTAGACGATAACACACAATAAATAAATTTTGGAATTAGTAAACAAATTAGAAAATGTTTCAATATTATCTTTTATCAATAAGAGAAGAACTTTTTTCTTCAGCCACATATATATATATACTTTACACGCTTGAAATTATTTGCAGATACATATTAAAATTTTGTTTAAAAATGTAATGGAATTATTAAATATCAAAATAATAATATAAGAATTAGACCTATAACATGAAAACATAATTAACATAGAACCGAAAAATAACAATTATAGAACCGATATAACATCGGTTTTACATAAAAGTTATTCAGAATAAAAGATTTTCAATTGAAACAGTTATTTTCGAAAGCTTTTCAACTTCTGTCTAAAATTGTTCCATTTTTAACCCTTTACATTTCGTGAGTCTTCATTAATATGAGCAACTATAAATATCAAATGCAATTTTGTGACTTTTAAAAATAAAAAAATATTCGTTTGTAAGAAAAATATATAAATACCTATAATTTAAATCTTATTTATACAGGCTGCTCGGCCACCCCTGGGAAAAATTTTAATGGGAGATTCTAGAGGCCAAACTAAGACGAAAATCAAGAATATCAATTTCTTGACTGAGACTTCGTTAAAAAGTTATTAAAAAATTAAATTAAAAAATTTCTAATCATTCTGAAAAAATTATATTCGGTTGCGGGTATCAATTACAATCATTTTTGGTGAAAAGACATACCCCTAAATCCTACGCAATTTCGAGAAAAAAATTCATTACCTAAAATCTAATGTGAGGCCAGAAATGCTTCCCTGAAATTTCTAGCATATCTTTAAAATGGCATAACTCCTGAACGGATTAGAGGATTTTAATTTTTCAAAATGCAAACGACGCATATTTTAGTGGAGAATATGTAGAAATTCTAACAATATTGAAAAAGTTATTCCTTGACACCGTAAAATGAGAAAAACCCCCTAAAACTGGTCCAATTTTCAAACGGCCATAACTCCTACAATAGTAAAAGTATCTCATTTAAATTTCTTTCTGAAGCAGAGCCCATAGGTACCTACAAAAAAATATTAGATATCTTTTCTGTAGAGCGTAAAACAAATTTATTAAAAATGAAAAACAAATTTTTAAGAAAGTAGTGCCTAAATTTTTCGACAAAATTAAAAAATTTCAAATCGTTCTGGAAAAATTATTTTCGGGGGTCAATTACAATCATTTTTGGTGAATGGACCTACTTTCGAATTCTTACCCACTTTCTAGAAAAAAATTCAGTACGGGCAGAACTTTAAACGTTAATAACTTTTTAACAGAGCCTCCATCAACAAATTAATATTCTTGATTTTCGTCTTGTTTTGGCGTCTAGAATCTCCCATCAAAATTTTCCCCATTAAATTCAATTTCTGTTGCCATAATCAGCGGCGCCAATGGAACACAAAGGGTTGACATTGTCTTTTCTCGAAAGAAACGAGTTTTCATACCTTTCGAGACTCCGACGAAGATTCTTGTCCCTTATCGTTGTTACTGACAGCAACGAGTCTCCAAAGGAACGCACGGACACTCAGTTGAACGAATCGTGAGGTGGGTGGTCGTTCCAACGCTCTGCTACGAGGAACTGTGGTTTCCGTCGCAGCGTCGCAATTTCATTTACCTGCGACGCTCTGCGTTACGCATTGAACAGCACCACGTCCTCCCGTCGATTTTACGTCACCGTCCGTGACCGTAGGGGCTGGCTAACCTGAAAGAATTTCAAGCGAGAAGATTCGATAGAAGTCTCCGACGGAATCGTCTCAACACATTCGCTGCCATGTCAGTCGAATTCGAGTGACGCATAAACTCCACGGGGGGTCGCGTCACTCTTTTTCGAACGACGCTCGTATTTGCAGGCAAACTCCATTTAAATGGACCCAACGAGAGACAAGCAATTCGTATAATCCGGTGAATTTACGTAATAGGAATCCACTAATTATCTGCACTACTTCTAACTTTTCATTCGAGTAACTGAAATTTTCGTTGAGTGGATTTAAGCACACGTTTAGCTCATTTTTCGGATTATAGTAATATAAACTTGGGAACAAGACTTGAATGAAACTGTTAAAACTTTCAATTGGTTCTGATATAACAGTTACTTTTTTACTTTTACCTTTTCTGATCGTAGAAAACAATTTTATATTCCATATATTTATGCGTAGATAGAACATTTTTATTTTCTAAAAATGAGAAATAGTTTCAGTTAAACAGAAACAGTTGAATTCCGCTTTTGGAAAAGTTTTTGCAAACATATTCACTATTGATTGTTAAATAGGTTTGAGGTTAAGGCTTTGAACCGTTTTATACAAAGTTCTGGTTGCATACGAACATTAGCAAATCAGATGGAGTGCGTGGGAAAATTTGTTTTCGCAAAGAATAGCAATGAATTAGTCAGTAGTACTGATATCGTACACAAAACGTTTCTGTGATTAGCTTAGAGTTAAATTTATTTATTCGTTGCACAATATTATATATTGTTATCTGTTAGTGATAATCTTGTAAAAGTTATAAAGATAATGGAATGTATAACAAATACTTTCGTGAGAAAGATATCAATGTGAAACGAGCATTTAACCCTTAAGTAGACTCTCAATCTCAACTGAATTATTTTACTTAATGTTGATTTTTACCAAATTGGTAAATGGAAATCAACTTTCCTTTAAAGTATTTAAAAAATAATGAACTAATAGAAGATTACATAAATTTCAAATAATTACATTGACATATATGAAATAATTATTATTTTAAACTTGCTGAGGGCCACAGCGGCTCCAATAATCCACTTTAGGGTTAATGTTTTGAATGTTCTCATTTGTGACTAGTATTAGTGAACATAATTTAGAAAATACATTACTTCTAAACATAAACGCTAAACACCGACTGCATATGTAAATAATGTGTAGACTAGTTATAATTCGCGCGCGTGAATCAGCCGAAAAACGCGTGTTATTGAGGCCACCGTTGGGCGGCGCCCTTGTAGTCTCAGCTTGCTCGCTGTATGCGCCGTGTGTGTTATATTTTGTTCTTATTTACGTTAATAATTATTAACATACATATATTCCTACTATGTATTCGTATTAAATATATTATCGTTTATTACTTCTAATCGCTTGTTTTTTCTCACTGCACCAACATAATGACTTTTTAAAATAAAATACAATAATTGTATTTGTTATAATAGTCATACAGCACTAAGACTGCAACTTATTACAAAAGAAAATTAAAAAACATAACTAAATAGTAAAATAACAATGCAACATTATAACTGAAAAATTTCATAAATGTTAGTGCATATAATAACAAAATTAAATCATATCGTCTGATACTTTTACCTTATTCATCAATCTCAAACTAACCATAATATCATTTTCTATACGCAATATAGATAAATTTGTTAAACGCTTCTGCAACATGTTAGATCGTAAATAGCTTTTAATTATTTTGAGTTTTAAGCAAACTTACAAATTTTAAATCCAAATATTAACTTATAGAGACATGAATGACCGTATTAAAAACAAATTTAAAATATCCCACGGTTCATAATTTGAGAACCACTGGTATAGTCAATCGATATAATGGGGATCCTCTCAATAACCTTGAACAACTAATTAACTTTGTTCTAATCACAGCTTGAGCCCTTTCAAGATCGTATTTTTATTATTCTTTTCAGAGGAATTTCAAACATATACATTTTTATTATATTCCAAAGAAATTGCTCAGTAAACGTCATTAAAACAAATATTAATAAATTTCCAGTAGTAATTAATACTCCCATAACCATAAGATACAAATGCTATTATCTGTCTGTCATATTATTGTTAAACCGACAATTTTCCACATAGATACTAATAAACGTAGGTGAAAATTATTCATGCATAACAAAACACGCTCTAAAACAATGATGTAAACGATAATGCATAAAAGTTTTTTGCAGTTAATGCAGAGAACAAATACAATAGAACTTTTAAACATACATAATTGAACATATTTCATATGAAAAGTGAATTAACGTATTTCCAATTGAATGGTTTATTTACCACTTCACGAAATAAATTATTTGTTATTTGACACCGTTATTTATTATTACTTATTTGTTTTTAATATGCTTTGTCTCCCTTTATATTATTGCTACACTTCTTGCTACGTTTCTTAGAACGCTTCTTAGAATCCATTCACTATTATGGTTTGTGTTTATTATTGTTATTAAGCGTTACTATTCATGAAACGTAAACTGACGATTAGTATTGGATCAACTTTTACACGTGAAACTATTTATTCCATTCAATGCTTTTTCTCAACGTTAATTTTAATTAATTTTCTGACGAATAAGCAGTACATATTTTAATTTACTATTAATTGACCAAATGAAGAACTTAAAATTAATTGAAATACATTGTTTGTAAAATACCGATTAACATTAGTTAAAATGATTATTTTTAAATTATTATTTAAAATAAATTTCGTTCAGATTGTTCGAATGATTATTTTTAAATTACTATTTGACATAAATTCCGCTGAAATTACTCAATTGATTAATTTTAAATTATGATTTGAAATAAATTTCTCATTTGATTGAATTTGCGTCGCTATAGTGTTTTTGTGGAACAGAATTTCCCATAATATCGTGAATTTCAACCATGTGGCGAAGCAATTGATCGACAGAACAATATGCAAGACGATCGGTTAAACGACTCGTCGTCGGGAATATAAATGTTTGCACGACGGAAGATGAAATGGACTTCTGACATGAAATGCATAATGGAAAATACGCGCAGAGAGCATGCAACTCTACATAATACGTAGACATTCTATACAAACTTTGCTGGCAATCCCGTTGGAATAACATAGCCATGCGAGGAATGAGAAGAGAGTAAATATTCCAAAAATCTCGGACGTTTAATGCTAAAAATCTGTACGAGATTTCAATAACTTTATCCAATCGACGGAGAAGAAATCTATTAACATAATAATATCTGACACAAACTTACTTTTAAATAAATTTTAAAAAATCTTAATTCATTTACTTTTAATAAACTTTAAAGATTTATGTGTACGGTGTGCTTGTAACTTATTTGGCAATTAAAAGCAAAAGTATATTTTTATTTTTTACAGCAATCTTTTATACAGGGTGTTCGGCCACCTCTAGCAAAAATTTTAATGAGCTATAGTAGAGGCCAAAATAAGACGAAAATCAAGTATACTAATTTGTTGATGGAGGCTTCGTTACAAAGTTATTAACATTTAAAGTTCCGCATGAATCATGGCAACCATCGAGCATACGCGTAAGCGTGGGAGGTCAGGAGACGATGTATTACAGGAACCGAGCTTACCGACTTATCGATCGCCTTTCGTGTCTGCGTCAACTCTCAGGACGGCGAACGTGGTACGTTGAATGAAATCCGACAGCCCCTCGTTTTTGCGTCAACTCCCAGGAAGGTAAACGCATATCGTCGAATAGGATTCAACCAGTCTTATGAACATCCAGAGGGGCATATCAATACTCGCCCGACAAGATGTTCACAGAGAGAGGGTGAATGCCTCTTTTAACACACACATTTTTTTCTGTATAAAAATCACCCACACGCGAGCATACACGCATCGCGATTGTCCCGTCCGCGAATGTCCACGTGTATGTGCACCGCGATTGTCCCGACCGCGAGTGTCCACAAATAAATACTGTTGCACACGAACCATCATACTTTTTTTCCAAAAAAAAACCACACGCGAGCATACGCGCACCGCGATTGTCCCGTCCGCGAGTGTCCACGTGTACGCGCACCACGATTGTCCCGACCGCGAGTGTCCACAAGTAAATACTTTTCGACGAGCACCACTATTCAATTAAATAATACACGCGCACCGCGATTGTCCCGTCTGCGAGTGTCCACGTGTACGCGCACCGCGATTGTCCCGTCCGCGAGTGTCCACATACATAGAGAGAACTGCCTCACAAAAGATGTTCCACGTGGCCACCATTCTCTTGTAGGCACAGCTGCATTCTTCTCTGGAAATTTCGTCGCATATATTCTAAATGAGCCCCTTCTCGTGACTCAATAATACCAGCTGAAAACGTAATCCGGCGATTGAGTTCGTCGAGCGAGTTTACTGGTGTTGAGTAAACTAAATCCTTTAAGTGACCCCAGTAGAAAAAATCAAGGGGGTTCAAATCAGGTGAACGAGCAGGCCACAGCTGAGGGTCCTCCATCGTAACAATTTCCATGTACGTTCTGGGTGTCATATTTTAAATATTAAGTAAAAAGAAATATTTATGATCGGGGAGTTTTAAAACGTGTATTTCTGTAAACAAAATTCTGGACATTTTTTTCCATTATCGTACTTATGCCTACATAAATCGGAAAGTAAAAATGTCGGGGCTTTACAATGTATGCTTCGTAAGCCGCGCGTTCGGCACTTTAATAATGTGTCTGCTTTTCTCGCCACTCGTCATCGTTTGTCTTTTCTCATTTCGAAGGCAGTCGCCAACGAATACGGACATTCAATAGCTCTCGAACTCTACAATCTGAATTAATATTCAGTCATTAATCAGATTTACTAATTATAAATTTTTTTCCAGTTTTATTTTTTTATTGCGCGATAGTGCGTGGAATCGAAATCCGCGGTTTATATTAAGTTGTGTTGTGTAGTGTTGTGTAGTGCAGTGTAGTGTGTGGTACGCGGTTTGTGTTGTGTAGTGCGCGGCGCGGAACGGGAAAAAATGCAACATAAACACACACAATGCCCATATTTGGGCAGAAGAAAACCCACACGCGGTTTACGCAATAAATACACAACGCCAGTTTTCTGTCAATATTTGGGCAGGCATACTTGGCAGTAAAATTATTGGTCCTGTGGTCTTGCCACAACGATTAACAGGACAATTGTACCTGGAATTTTTGGAAACGCAGTTGCCAAGCCTTCTGGAGGATGTACCACTACATGTACGCAGAAACATGTGGTACATGCACGATGGTGCACCGCCCCATTCCACACTGGCAGTACGCGGGCATTTAAACGCGTACTTTAAAAACAAGTGGATTGGACGAGGAGGACCTCAGCTGTGGCCTGCTCGTTCACCTGATTTGAACCCCCTTGATTTTTTCTACTGGGGTCACTTAAAGGATTTAGTTTACTCAACACCAGTAAACTCGCTCGACGAACTCAATTGCCGGATTACGTTTTCAGCTGGTATTATTGAGTCACGAGAAGGGGCTCATTTAGAAAATATGCGACGAAATTTCCAGAGAAGAATGCAGCTGTGCCTACAAGAGAATGGTGGCCACGTGGAACATCTTTTGTGAGGCAGTTCTCTCTGTGTATGTGGACACTCGCGGACGGGACAATCGCGGTGCGCGTACACGTGGACACTCGCGGACGGGACAATCGCGGTGCGCGTATGCTCGCGTGTGGTTTTTTTTTGGAAAAAAAGTATGATGGTTCGTGTGCAACAGTATTTATTTGTGGACACTCGCGGTCGGGACAATCGCGGTGCACATACATGTGGACATTCGCGGACGGGACAATCGCGATGCGTGTATGCTCGCGTGTGGGTGATTTTTATACAGAAAAAAATGTGTGTGTTAAAAGAGGCATTCACCCTCTCTCTGTGAACATCTTGTCGGGCGAGTATTGATATGCCCCTCTGGATGTTCATAAGACAGGTTGAATCCTATTCGACGATATGCGTTTACCTTCCTGGGAGTTGACGCAAAAACGAGGGGCTGTCGGATTTCATTCAACGTACCACATTCGCCGTCCTGAGAGTTGACGCAGACACGAAAGGCGATCGATAAGTCGGTAAGCTCGGTTCCTGTAATACATCGTCTCCTGACCTCCCACGCTTACGCATATGCTCGATGGTTGCCATGATTCAGGCGGAACTTTAAATGTTAATAAATTTGTAACGAAGCCTCCATCAACAAATTAGTATACTTGATTTTCGTCTTATTTTGGCCTCTACTATCGCTCATTAAAATTTTTGCTAGAGGTGGCCGAACACCCTGTATACTGGCATCACTTGTTCTATAATGTAAACATTAGCATGACTCTTGAATGTAGTTTAGTCGAAGATTCAACCTCCATATTGGATTCTCTTGAGGAATTCAAAAATACATCGAACTTAAATTAATACGTTAACTGCCTTGATGTTTTTCAACGCTTACACAGGGTGTTCGGCCACCCCTGGTAAAAATTGTAATGGGAGATGCTAGAGACCAAAATAGTGCGAAAATCAAGAATACCAATTTGTTGATTGAGGCTTCGTTAAAAAGTTATTAACGTTTAAAGTTCTGGTCATACTGAATTTTTTTCTCGAAAACGCGTAGGGTTTCGGGGGTATGTTTATTGGCCAAAAATGATTGTAATTGACCCCCGCAACGGAAACTAATTTTTCCAGAACGATTTGAAATTTGCTTTATTCGCCGAAAAATTTAGACACCCCTTGTTGATTTTTCTTAAAAATTCGTTTTTGAATGCTAGTAATTTTGTTTGACGTCCTACAGAAAGGATACCGAATACTTTTTTGTAGGTACCTATAAGCTCTACTTTAGAAAAAAGTTTCATTGAAATATATTAACTATTGTAGGAGTTATGGCTGTTTGAAAATTGGGCCACTTTTATGGGGTTTTTCTCATTTTGCGGGGTCAAGTCTCAACTTTTCCAATATTTTTGCGATTTCTACATATTCTTCACCTAGTAGTAGTTTAGTTTCAAAACTTTGCCGTTTGAAACATTAAAATCGTTCAATCTGTTCAGGAGTAATGATATTTTAAACACACGCCTGTTTAGGGAAACATTCCTGTTCTTGTCAGACATTAGATTTTCATAAGGAATTTTTTTCTCGAAAGTGCGAAGGATTTCGGATGTATATGTAATGACCAAAAATGATTGTAATCGACCCCTGCAACCTAAAATAATTTTTTTTAAACGATTTAAGACATTTTTTTTCGCCGAAAAATTTCAGCACCTACCTGAATTTTTTTCTGGAAAGTAGGTACGATTCCGGTGATATACATATGTATTCATAAAAAATGTTTGTAATACTTTAAAAAATTTCTAAAAATTATAATGGAAGATTCTAGAGGCCAAAATAAAACGAAAATCAAGAATATCAACTTCTTGATTGAGGCTTCATTAAAAAGTTATTCAAAAATTTCATATCATTCTGAAAAAATTATTTTTAGTTGCGAGGGTCGATTACAATCATTTTTGGTGAATAGACCTACCCTCGAAATCCGACGCACTTTCGAGAAAAAAAATTCCTTACCGAAAATATAATCTGAGGCCTGAAATGGTTCTTCAAAATGTCATGCAAATCTTTGAAACATCATAACTCCTGAACGGATTGGAGGATTATAATGTTTCAAACGCAAACAACGCGTATTTTAGTGTAGACTATGTAGATATTCCAAGAATATTTGAAAAGTTGTTCCTTAACCCCGTAAAGTGTGAAAACCTCCATAAAGGTGGTCCAATTTTCAAACAGTCATAACTCCTACAGTAGTGCATATATTTCAATGAAAGTGTTTTCTGAGGGAGAACTGATGGGTACCTACAAAAAAGTATTAGACAAAATTTCCGTTCAACGTCAAAGAAATTTATTAAAAATGAAAAATGAATTTTTAAGAAAAATCGACAGAGGGTAGGTGTCTAAAAAAAATTTCGAATAGTTCTAAAGAAATTATTTCTAGATTCTAAGGTCAAATACAACCATTTTTGGTGAATACACATACCCTCGAAATCCTACGCACTTTCGAGAAACAAATTCTGGAAGATGGACCAATTTTTCGGCGAAAATAAAATTTCGAATCGTTTTGGAAAAATTATTTTCGATCGCGGGGGTCAATTACAATCATGTTTGGTGAATAGACATACTCCCAAAATCCTGGACATTTTCGAGAAAAAAATTCACTGCGGGCGAAACTTTAAACGTTAATAGCTTCTTAACGAAGCCTCCATTAAGAAATTGGCATTCTTGATTTTCGTCTTATTTTGACCCTCAGAATCTCCCATTAAAATTTTTCCCAGGGGTGGCCAAACACCCTGTTTAATAAATGAACCTTAGTACTTGTAAATTTTTTAATAATGCAATTACCATTAGGATTACTACAAAATACAAGTACTCCATTGGACTACTGAATATTTCTATTTGTTACAATTTGAAAAAATGTCGAGAGTATGAGTGATAATTTCTTTTTTTTCTAAGCGTAGCCCTGTTGCCAAATGCATATTACGTCAATATTGAAACATATAGTAATACGCTACTAAAATTTAAGCACCTGTTGCTCGAAGTAACGTGCACAGTTCCGTTCTGATTTTGAAAACAGAATTTTATTGATAACTTTTGAGAATTGCATAACATTAATTGATTTTACTTGTAAATAAAATGAATACAAATATTTTATTTTGAATATTGGATAGTAATTATCAAAGATGTAATTCGAATTTGTTTTCGTTAGGTAAATCTTTTGTTTCAAAATGGTTTATTCTACTGAAAAAAATTTAGTTTATATTCTCTTCTATTATTTTCATACATTATTTTAGTCATTTTTCTCTGATATTAAGAATAACGAAATCCATCGTACTTTCTGTTCGTTTTCTTTAATGTTTTTTATAATTATTGAAATTAGATTGTTAAGGAAATTTTTCAACATCATTTCCAAGTTTTTCAACATACAACCATTAAAACGATTCAAAATTATTGTTATAAGTGTTGGAAGAATTTCTTAGCAACATAATATTAATGTTTTCTAACACACATATCAATTGTTCATTTATCCCACACAACTGATTCATCAACACATTCATCAATTTCCCTAGAAAACACCAACATGTCGTAAATGATTCCATTTACATGATCGACGCGTCAGGATGCCAGCTAAAGATTTAACTAATTTGTTTATGAAAATTTCAGGCGTGAAGATAAGGTTATAGAACCTTCTAATGGTTCTAATACAATTTTAAAGTTACCAACCGATCGTAAACTTGGATTTTTATAGGTTTCCGTTCGCTTTCAATGGCTTCATTGTCTGGAATAAGAGAGTACTAGAAAAATGTCGTTGTAATCGCCATTTACAATTTCTGGACGAAACCGAAAAAATATACAAAAATACACTTCCGCAATAATCACATTAATAATTACAAAAATCAGCCAAAAATTTTTAAGTAATATTTTTATTGTGAACGTGGCACGTTTTATGTAAAAAAATTATTTTTTAATTAAATTAATACTATCTGCATATACAAGGTGTTCCGCCTTTTTCCATACACATTTCAGCATTGTATTCTACAAGTAAAAATAAGACTAACGTATTATATAACAAAAAATTCATAAATGTTTTGTTAAGAAGTTGTGACAAAAATATGAAATGTAGTGTTCTTTTATTTAAAAAACAAACAAATTTACTAAAATTTTGTTTAAAAAGAGCAACTGCTAGTTTAGGCACGAAAAAATATTTTTAACGTAGAATTATGTGGATAACTTAAACATTTCTTTATCAGAGTTTAGTTTCTATCATTTATCTTGGATGCTGAAGTATTCTTTCTTCGATGATAACTTTTTGTTGTCATAAAATTTTGAACTATTGTTCAAGTTTATGTTCAGTAAATTACAAACAAACTCACGATATCGAATGCTTGCAAAAGATTGATTTTATTTTATTATAAATTTCATTTCTTATTTTAATCTCCTGAATCTCAACCGAGTTCCACAGTTCATATTTTTGTTATAATTTCTTAACAAAGCATTTATGGATTTTTTGTTATATAACATTTTAGTCTTAGTTTTACTTGTACAACACACTGCTGAAGTGTGTACAGAAAAATACGAAACCCCTGCACATTAAATGTATTATATTTATTGAACCCCAAATAAATCAAAGCACTCGAAGAATCCATTTTGTTTATCCAATTGAAAAAATTCAGACTTGAAGGAACGAAACGACAATTCCGAATTTAATTTTCAGGTATTATTTGTCTGTGTAAAATATTTGGAAAGAAGACAGAAATGAGCATCCTTAAAAAAGATTGTAACATAAACTTCGAATCATTTCAGAAAGAGCTGTCCAGAAAATTTTCAGCCATTGAATATTTATCAGTAGATAGAGTGAAACGTACCGTCCTGTCGGGTACTAGCTAAATTCTTCACGCGAACTACCTTTTTAGTTCTTTTGGGTTTGTAAGGGCCAATTAACCTTCGTAGTACGCGTATTTTCTAGCCTTCACTTGCCAAACTAATCTTGAGTGACTAATTAATGATTTGCGACCGTTTAAGATCACCGATAACTCGATATACAGGGTTTCGACCTCTAGAGAATCTAGAGACCAAAATAAGACAATCATTTTTGGTGAATACACATACCCCCGAAATCCTACGTACTTTCGAGAAAAAAATTCTTTATCAAAAATATACTGTGTGGCCACGAATGTGTCTCCGAAATTTCATAAGTATGTTTAAAAAATCATAACTGCTGGACGGATTGAAAAATTTTAATGATTTAAAATTCAAACAATGAAACAATACATTGGATGTAAGGTCTACTCATATACCTCGTCTGTGTACGAACCGAGAAAACAATAAACTATCTCGATATAAGAGTATAACCTAAAACTAATCGGTTAAGTAATTTATTTTGAGCTAATATTCGTACAGTCTTACTTTTGATTTGTATTTCTCGATGCAATGCTATATTTGGTAGCAGAGCGTGGTTCCAGACGTGAGAGAAAAAGAGTGTTATTTGAAAGTGAGGTTAAGGGAAAACGAACACGTGCTACGCTATGGCCGATAATTGGAATATCGCCGCAGTAGAGAAGCTTTCGGATACAAATTATTTTGTATGACGAGATTGAACAGCGATACATGAGAAAAATCAATGAAAAAATAGACATTAAAAGTATGGGTGTTGCGAGACATGTTTTGGGACTGCAAATAGAGCATGAGAAGGGAATAATTTATGTGCACCAGAGGAACTATACATATAGAGAAGTTGCTGATTATGTATGGCATGAATGAGTGTAATAGCGTATCGACCCCAATAGATGTTAACGTGAAAATGGACAATGATGAGAATTCCAACAAATGCGATGTGAACGATTTCCAAGAGCTTATTGGTAGACTAATGTTCTTGGGTGTAAATACAAGACCAGATATAGCATATGCGATTAGTTGCTTATCGCAATTTAATAGTGATCCAAAAGAGATACACATGTGTGGGTTGAAAAGAGTGTTGCGATATTTAAAAGGGACCATCGGTTACCGATTATGTTTTGGTAGAAAGGGTGGGAGAAATAGAATAGATTGCTATACGGATGCCTCATGGGATGCAACCAAAGATGCGCGATCGTTTACAGGTCTGTTAGTTTATAGGAATGGCGATTTAATTCAATGGAGGAGTAAAAAACAATCTATTATAGCATTATCTTCGACAGAAAGTGAACTGGAGGCGATGACTGAGAGTGTGAAAGAAATCATTTGGTTAGATAGATTAATAAAAGAAATAACTGGGGAATTAGATATAATGACAGAAATTAAGTGTGATAGTCTAAATGTAGTGAAATTAGCAAAGGGAGGTAATTTTAAAGCTAGATCTAAGTTGCTAAATAGACGATGTTGTTTTGTGAAAGAAAATGTAAAGAAAGGTAACATCCGAATAACACATGTACGCAGCGAAAACATGCGAGCGGATTGCTTAACAAAGGCTGTGAGCGGCCCAAAGTTGTTTAAAAATATCAAGGAGGTATTGGAGGTGGGTTGACAATAAAACCAAGAGGGGAGTGTGTGTGTGTGATTGTTTTTATTTTGTGTGTGTGTGTGTGTGTGTGAGAAAAGAAGAACGGGAAGGGGAGATGCGCGAGCGGAGCTGCGCGTTGTTAGCGTGCTGGCGGAACATTCTTAACCTATTAATTGTGCAACAATATTTTAATATTGTAACTGTGCAATTGACGATGCATAACAAATTCTCAAAGCTAACAATTTTTCTTTTATTAACCCCGGCATGACTTATGTTGTGTTTAACTGCTATATGTAGTATACAGGGTGTTCGGCTATCTCGGGGAAAAATTTTAATGGGAGATTCTAGGGGCCAAAATAAGACGAAAATCAAGAATACCAATTTATTGTTGGAACCTTCGTTAAAAAGTTATTAACGTTTACAGTTCCGCCTGTAGAACGGCAATCTGCGAACAACTGCGTGCGCGTGCTAGTATTCTCATTCAGCATGAGAAACTCTAATTACTGACGTATCGTCAGCCATACAGTTTTGTGAGTGAGAACCACTATCACGCGTACGCAGATGTTCGCATATTGCCATTCTACAGGCGGAATTTTAAACGATAATAACTTTTTAAAAAAGCCTCGATCAACAAATTGGTGTTCTTGATTTTCATCTTATTTTGGCCTCTAGAATCTGCCATTAAAATTTGTCTCCGAGGTAGTCGAAAACGCTGCATGTGAACATTTTACAAATCTAGAAAACCAAAATAAAATGCGTAATCTCACGTTATTACCGTTTCCTATTTATTCTGAAAGTGACCTTATCTACATAAAACGTCAAACAGTAGTATTGAAATAATGAAAAAATTAAGATGGGGAGTAACAATAAAAATTGTCCAAGGAATAGAAAACTTCGTCTAAAGTTTGATAATTAAGTTATTTGATATACCGACAAACTTTCCATTCCATAGATTATATTTGTGAATATCAAGAACATGAGAATTCGTTACCTATTTATTAAACAAGGAAAATGTTTATACTGAAAACACTAATAATCCCATTTCTCCGAATGCAATATTGTAGTACGAAAGATATTCGAAATTTTAGACTTTACCGGCCGGTGCGCCTATTTAAAATGTAGAACACCGCAGCTCTCGCCAGGTTGACCTAACGTAAATTTTGGAACTTCCGGAAATTAGAAACATGCAATCGGAAGACTAAAGTACAAGAAATACGAAAATTTCGAATTGTGCAAAATCAATGGTCAAATTTACAAAATAAGAATTACCCTAACATCTTCGCGTTGCAAAAATAACTTTAAGAGTACAACAGAAAATTAATAAGAACAACCCTTAACCATTAAAATACGAAAAAATCAAAGTTCCTATGTTAAACAGAAGATAAATCATCTGTTGCGGAAACTCTTTTCATGGAAATCTATAAAAGCTGCCAGC
The DNA here is from genome assembly GCF_013123115.1 of Colletes gigas. NCBI lineage: Eukaryota > Metazoa > Arthropoda > Insecta > Hymenoptera > Colletidae > Colletes > Colletes gigas. The sequence continues at coordinate 6,137,168 of NW_025106646.1, forward strand.
ATCGAGAGCCTGTATATCTTAAACAATTTTAAAAACAGCAAAACGGTGACATAAAGCCCCTCTATTTACGCAAGAACAACGTATTTCAATTTGAAAAAAATTCCTGACGAGTACAAAAGTGATCAATCCATAGCAAAACGACCCACGCACGATTTCAACGTATCACGTTCCATACATTCTCCTCATGACATTTCGATTCACGAGTTACACTCTAGATACCGGCATGCAGGATTCGATAAAGTTTCCTATTATTCGAACAAAGTAACATCCGAAGAAGAAACTCTAGACCGTCAATTACATCCTCGCCGATACGTACACAACTCATACAGGAATATCCTGGGTACTCGACCGTAGTAACCAATGTTCAGCAACGAAGAGGTTTCGGTGGATGGGTCTTGAACCCCTTGTGACTTTACCAAATCCAGATCACCGAAACTATCGTCGACGATTCACTGTTCCTGACCGATTTCGTGAACACTGCACCACAAGCATGGCGGTGGACGATACCACGTAGGGCAGAGAACAACGTTGCGGCGCGGACAGGTGCAGTGGTTGCGACTACGCTAGCGTGTAAGCGTCGAAGAACGTCGCGGCACAGTCCGTTGAAGCGCCACCCGAGCCGCGCAATCGGATACAAGCGAACTACGGATCCAGGTCGATCAATATGAGGGGTCAGCAGTCGTTGCCGCGTGCTCGTGTTGCGGCAAGCACGCTGAGACGCCGACGAATAACGCGGAGGCATACGCAGACTAAAAGAGTGGGAATACCCGCCACGATTGCGCTGTGGACACTCGCCTCGACTCTTAAGGGGATTACACTTCGCGACAGTATGATAGGACACTGAAATTTTCCTCATTCTCGATGCCAATAATATACAGCGAATTGGAGTGGCTCTCGAAATCGATTGAGTACTTTTTATTTAACACGTTGTCTGCCATCGTGGTCATAACGTGTTTTCAAAACACTTATACAGGGTGTTCGGCCACACTTGGGAAAAATTTTATTGGGAGATTCTAGAGGCCAAAATAAGACGAAAATCAAGAATAGCAATTTGTTGATTGAGGCTTCATTAAAAAGTTATTAACGTTTAAAGTTCCGCCTGTCTGCGAACAGCTGCGTACGCGTGATAGTGGTTCTCACTTACCTATCTGTATGGCTGTCGATACGTCAGGAAGTAGAGTTCCTTATGCTCAGTGAGAACCACTATCCCATGCACGCAGCTGTCCGCAGATTGCCGTTCTACAGGCGCAACTTCAAACGCTATTAACTTTTTAACGAAGCCTCGATCAACAAATTGTTATTCTTGATTTTCATCTTATTTTGGTCTCTATAATCTCTCATTAAAATTTCTCCCCTGTATAATAAATGAACCTTACAAGATTATATATTATTGTCATTCGTGCTGACCTTTTTCTGTGGACCCAGAATTTCCAGGACTTGAAAGAAACTGTAAAGTATTATAAATAAAAAGTATTTAATAAAATTTTAACTTTGCAAATTATTTCATTATTAACGCTTTAATTCTGTTGTAAAAGTTCGATTTTAACAGTTATTTCATATTTCATTAACAAAAGTTCTGTACGTTTTATTACTTAACAAATATGTTACAGTAAAATATAAAAGTTTAAATTATTTTTTTATTTATAATAAACGACTTTTAACATTTTTCGCTCTTTAACAACATCATGATTTATTGATATATGAAATTTACTGCCAAATGTTTATTTATTCTACACAATGATTCCTCGTGGTAAAATAAGTTGAGAATGTAGAATAAAATTTTTCTTTTAATGCTACGTTTTAAAGATAATGGTATTTGAAAATTTGTATACACGTATGATTGAATACGATTTGACTGGCGTGCCTGTTCATTTTACTCACTGTTTCTATTTACACCAAAGTCCAACTCGGACAGTGTTACGCGCAACCTCATATATTTCAAAACTCGTTTTTCTTGGAAACGAAACTTCGTACGAACAAATTTTATCTTCCCAACACAATTGTTTCTTTTCCTTGATTGCTTTCATGATCTAACTATATTACAGAATACGATAATACCCCGAGTCTGAATGTTTAAATGAAAAATCATTAATTAATTCTCATCATATTTAGTTTGAATTCCTACACGTGATAGCGCGACATTTCTATTCCAGTCTCGATCGATAACGTTGGAAACGACACTTTGAAAGCACTTGTGTACTATTTTAATGATAAAACTATGCATTGAATATATATTCACGTGCATTTATATTGTATACAGTTGTGATTTTGATTGCTTTCAGAAATAATTAATTTTTACCACATTCAGTTTTAATTTCCACGGCTAGTAAACGCTGCACTTTTATTCCCGTCTCAGTCGAGAACGTAGGAAACGACACAGAAAAATATAGAATTCTATACTATAGACAATGTATACAATTTGTATAGTTACAAAATATGTAATAATAATAATGACTCCATTGATAAATCACAAATTACAAATTATATTGTAGCAAATAATACAAATGTTCAGATTTGCATATATAAAAAGTTATTGAACGAGTCATTAAAACATGGTACGGTTGAAAATTTGAAAAGATGCATTGAACCACAGACGAGATATATGAATAGACCTTTCACCACAGACGAGATATATGAATAGACGTTTCACGTAATGTAATTTTTCGGCCGGAGTTTCTGGGGTCCCGGGACCCCATTACCATTTTCGTGTCACTCGCTACGTTATCAACAGATTCAGAAATTAACACAAGAGAAAGTGAGACAGAAAATAAAATTACATAAATTTTATTATTTTTTAACGGAATTAAAGCTGTAGGGTCCATCATTGGACATTAATCGATTAATTTCATTGGAGAAATCAATCGATTAAGAGTATTTAAAAATTTCAAGATTATTAAAATTCATAAGGATGTATTTCATTGATACGTACACCGCAAATTCTCTATTTTTTATTTTAAATTGTAATACATCATTTATTAAAAAAATAACTCGGCAGAAACGTATTTGCGACTCGAAATCAGTTTAATCAGACTGTGCATCGGGGCCCCGGAAACTCCTCATTCCTCGCTTTCGCACACTATGCCCAATTGCGTGTACGTGAGCTCGTTGAGTTTCGGAAGAGCCGAGAAGAACAGGCTGATACTCGCTTTCCTTCTCGCTCTTGCATCGCTGACGTCGCTTACATTTCTCGAAAGCAAGCCTGGCATCGCCACCCGTTCGAATCGTCAGTAAACGACAAAAGCCATCGTGACTGACAGACCTTACATTTCTCGAAATCGGACCTGGGCGCTTTTTGAAGATTCATTGACTTTCCATACGAAGCGACCATGCGTTATATACATATACATGTTATACATGCTAGGAACTATAAATTGTATAACTTTCGTTGTATATCTACTTTCTAATAACATGGGAAAATTTTAAAATATAAAAAAATGTAAGAATACTGTAGAATTTTTGCAATGGAGAATTATTGAAAGAAAATGAAATTGATTATATACATATGTATATATCGGACACATCCCTCGCAAACACGCTGCAAACATTAATGAGAACAAACCTGCAAATCTGTCCTTTTTTAAAACCCCGCAACTGATTTTTGACTCGGAACACGTCCTCTTCATTTAGCAATTATAATAAACGTAGACTCATAAAAAATTCGTAAAAATAACAAAGTTATAGCCATTTAGAAGGAAGAGTACCCAACGGTTAATAATCATACAAGAAATTTTAAATGAGTTTTTCTCGAAACCATATTTTCGAAATTGGCTGACATGATATCACAAATTCATATTGATTAATGGATTTGAAATTTATAGAGACATGCCTGTATGTTAGAAATTTTGCCTTTGACGGTTCTGGGGTAAGTCCTGTGCCGTTCCTCACAGTGCTCTTACCGGAAGGTCCCACGCCTTCCCCACTCCGTGGCCAGATCCTTCAGGACAAAGTCTTCATTTTTTCCAGCAGTACGACGTCAGGTCGTCTGCCTCTTTTAACTACTCTCTCTCTATTCATAAACAATCAATGCCTCGACACGTGCTACCTGGAGACCCAACGCGGTCGTCCGCTATCGCGTCACCCGTTGCCAGGCCTGTTTAGTCTCATTCGCTCTTTAGGCCACATGCACCCCAAAACTCTGTCATAAATGTATCGTAGACTGAGCGTCCTTCAGTGGTCCTTACATTCGACTCTTTTGGAAAATACATTGTCGCTAGCGTTTCTGGAAAACAAAAGCCGATCCTCTATTTCGGGGGAATGTCCACGCGTCGCGTCCAACCATTGTTGCCGTGGCGAAATCGACTTTTTTGCCTTCGCCTTCGAAAAAGATTAAGTAAAAGAGTTTCCCTCATTGAAAGAACAAAAATTTTCCAGTCCTTTATTTTCAGTAGGGGCGGTGTCAACTTCCATTCATTTTCATGATTGATTTTAATGAGTCAACGTTTTTTTAAATTGCTAAACAAAGAGGACAAATAGGACAGTATTCTCAAATATTTTCAGATTTAAAAATTAAAAATTACAGTGAAATTTATTCGGTTGTTTAGACCCAATAGTATTAATAGTATAAATATATGAACGCACGTTCATAAGCATAGTAAAAAAATGTCTTTTTTTTAATAGTTAAAATATGATCAAGGGGTCCTAAAACGTGTATTTCCGTAAACAAAATTTTTGTTTCATTATGGTATTTTGCTTATACGCCTACATAGGTCGGAAAGTCAAAAATGCCTGGGCAGTCGAGAATCTCGGCTCAAGATTATGCGAGATCGAATTTCGGCTGTGTTAAGAGCAAGAAAGATAGACTGACATTCGCCGCCTTTCTCGAATCCTCGAAGAGATACGAAACGCCAGAACTCATATACAAGGAGGTTGGTATTAGTGTGTGTAAGTGGTGGGGCAGCTCCCTTTGGGCACCGGTCTGCCATCTGATAATACTGCACTGTCTTTTTCAATTCCCCCCATAGTCAACTCACATGTATTTACGCACTCATTCTGCTGGCTGCCCATTAATCCTAATTCAGTGCCTAGTGTCTCAACTAACCGCCATCCATGAGAAGAGGCCGCTAAAATCACCTCCGAATTTTCAGGTCGGTATGGCAGTCAGATTCAGCCGCGAAAGTCCATAAGGTGAAAGGTCTATTCATATATCTCGTCTGTGGCCCTACTCACCCTATGCCAGATCATGCGTACGTGAGCTCATGGAGTATCGGAGAGTCGACAAAGGCAAACTGACACACGCTCTCTTTCTCGATTCTCCGAAGCTGCCCGAAGTAATTTCGGACCGTCTCGTGGGAGTCGAGAGAGGAAGACTCATTTGTGCTTTATGAACTGCGGTAACTAAATATCAATTTTTTAATTTCATCAAAAATTTCAATACCTACTCGACTTTTTTTCTCGACAGTGGGAAGGATTTTGGGGGTATTTTTGCTCCTAATATGATTGTAATTGACCACCGCAAGCAAATATACTTGTTTCAGAAGAAATTGAAATTTTTTTTTCGTCGAAAATCTCTGGCACCCCCCCTTCCCTTTTTTTCGAAAAATTCGATTTTCACTTTTGACAAATTTACTCGACGATTTACAGATAAACAGTCTAATACGTGTCTGTAGGTACCCATGGGACGTATTTCAAGCTCTGTTTCAAAAAATAATTGGAATAAAATAACATTTAATTTCATCAAAAATTTCAATTCCTTTAGGAATTTTTTTCTCGACAGTGGGAAGGATTTTGGGGGTATTTTTGCTCCTAATATGATTGTAATTGACCACCGCAAGCAAATATACTTGTTTCAGAAGAAAATGAAATTTTTTTTTTTTCGACGAAAATCTCTGGCACCCCCCCTTCCCTTTTTTTCGAAAAATTCGATTTTCACTTTTGACAAATTTACTCGACGATTTACAGATAAACAGTCTAATACGTGTCTGTAGGTACCCATGGGACGTATTTCAAGCTCTGTTTCAAAAAATAATTGGAATAAAATAACATTTAATTTCATCAAAAATTTCAATTCCTTTAGGAATTTTTTTCTCGACAGTGGGAAGGATTTTGGGGGTATTTTTGCTCCTAATATGATTGTAATTGACCACCGCAAGCAAATATACTTGTTTCAGAAGAAAATGAAATTTTTTTTTCGTCGAAAATCTCTGGCACCCCCCCTTCCCTTTTTTTCGAAAAATTCGATTTTCACTTTTGACAAATTTACTCGACGATTTACAGATAAACAGTCTAATACGTGTCTGTAGGTACCCATGGGACGTATTTCAAGCTCTGTTTCAAAAAATAATTGGAATAAAATAACATTTAATTTCATCAAAAATTTCAATTCCTTTAGGAATTTTTTTCTCGACAGTGGGAAGGATTTTGGGGGTATTTTTGCTCCTAATATGATTGTAATTGACCACCGCAAGCAAATATACTTGTTTCAGAAGAAATTGAAATTTTTCTTTTTTCGTCGAAAATCTCTGGCACCCCCCCTTCCCTTTTTTTCGAAAAATTCGATTTTCACTTTTGACAAATTTACTCGACGATTTACAGATAAACAGTCTAATACGTGTCTGTAGGTACCCATGGGACGTATTTCAAGCTCTGTTTCAAAAAATAATTGGAATAAAATAACATTTAATTTCATCAAAAATTTCAATTCCTTTCGGAATTTTTTTCTCGACAGTGGGAAGGATTTTGGGGGTATTTTTGCTCCTAATATGATTGTAATTGACCACCGCAAGCAAATATACTTGTTTCAGAAGAAAATGAAATTTTTTTTTTTTCGACGAAAATCTCTGGCACCCCCCCTTCCCTTTTTTTCGAAAAATTCGATTTTCACTTTTGACAAATTTACTCGACGATTTACAGATAAACAGTCTAATACGTGTCTGTAGGTACCCATGGGACGTATTTCAAGCTCTGTTTCAAAAAATAATTGGAATAAAATAACATTTAATTTCATCAAAAATTTCAATTCCTTTAGGAATTTTTTTCTCGACAGTGGGAAGGATTTTGGGGGTATTTTTGCTCCTAATATGATTGTAATTTACCACCGCAAGCAAATATACTTGTTTCAGAAGAAATTGAAATTTTTCTTTTTTCGTCGAAAATCTCTGGCACCCCCCCTTCCCTTTTTTTCGAAAAATTCGATTTTCACTTTTGACAAATTTACTCGACGATTTACAGATAAACAGTCTAATACGTGTCTGTAGGTACCCATGGGACGTATTTCAAGCTCTGTTTCAAAAAATAATTGGAATAAAATAACATTTAATTTCATCAAAAATTTCAATTCCTTTCGGAATTTTTTTCTCGACAGTGGGAAGGATTTTGGGGGTATTTTTGCTCCTAATATGATTGTAATTGACCACCGCAAGCAAATATACTTGTTTCAGAAGAAAATGAAATTTTTTTTTTTTCGACGAAAATCTCTGGCACCCCCCCTTCCCTTTTTTTCGAAAAATTCGATTTTCACTTTTGACAAATTTACTCGACGATTTACAGATAAACAGTCTAATACGTGTCTGTAGGTACCCATGGGACGTATTTCAAGCTCTGTTTCAAAAAATAATTGGAATAAAATAACATTTAATTTCATCAAAAATTTCAATTCCTTTAGGAATTTTTTTCTCGACAGTGGGAAGGATTTTGGGGGTATTTTTGCTCCTAATATGATTGTAATTGACCACCGCAAGCAAATATACTTGTTTCAGAAGAAATTGAAATTTTTCTTTTTTCGTCGAAAATCTCTGGCACCCCCCCCTTCCCTTTTTTTCGAAAAATTCGATTTTCACTTTTGACAAATTTACTCGACGATTTACAGATAAACAGTCTAATACGTGTCTGTAGGTACCCATGGGACGTATTTCAAGCTCTGTTTCAAAAAATAATTGGAATAAAATAACATTTAATTTCATCAAAAATTTCAATTCCTTTCGGAATTTTTTTCTCGACAGTGGGAAGGATTTTGGGGGTATTTTTGCTCCTAATATGATTGTAATTGACCACCGCAAGCAAATATACTTGTTTCAGAAGAAAATGAAATTTTTTTTTTTTCGACGAAAATCTCTGGCACCCCCCCTTCCCTTTTTTTCGAAAAATTCGATTTTCACTTTTGACAAATTTACTCGACGATTTACAGATAAACAGTCTAATACGTGTCTGTAGGTACCCATGGGACGTATTTCAAGCTCTGTTTCAAAAAATAATTGGAATAAAATAACATTTAATTTCATCAAAAATTTCAATTCCTTTAGGAATTTTTTTCTCGACAGTGGGAAGGATTTTGGGGGTATTTTTGCTCCTAATATGATTGTAATTTACCACCGCAAGCAAATATACTTGTTTCAGAAGAAATTGAAATTTTTTTTTTTTCGTCGAAAATCTCTGGCACCCCCCCTTCCCTTTTTTTCGAAAAATTCGATTTTCACTTTTGACAAATTTACTCGACGATTTACAGATAAACAGTCTAATACGTGTCTGTAGGTACCCATGGGACGTATTTCAAGCTCTGTTTCAAAAAATAATTGGAATAAAATAACATTTAATTTCATCAAAAATTTCAATTCCTTTCGGAATTTTTTTCTCGACAGTGGGAAGGATTTTGGGGGTATTTTTGCTCCTAATATGATTGTAATTGACCACCGCAAGCAAATATACTTGTTTCAGAAGAAAATGAAATTTTTTTTTTTTCGACGAAAATCTCTGGCACCCCCCCTTCCCTTTTTTTCGAAAAATTCGATTTTCACTTTTGACAAATTTACTCGACGATTTACAGATAAACAGTCTAATACGTGTCTGTAGGTACCCATGGGACGTATTTCAAGCTCTGTTTCAAAAAATAATTGGAATAAAATAACATTTAATTTCATCAAAAATTTCAATTCCTTTAGGAATTTTTTTCTCGACAGTGGGAAGGATTTTGGGGGTATTTTTGCTCCTAATATGATTGTAATTTACCACCGCAAGCAAATATACTTGTTTCAGAAGAAATTGAAATTTTTTTTTTTTCGTCGAAAATCTCTGGCACCCCCCCTTCCCTTTTTTTCGAAAAATTCGATTTTCACTTTTGACAAATTTACTCGACGATTTACAGATAAACAGTCTAATACGTGTCTGTAGGTACCCATGGGACGTATTTCAAGCTCTGTTTCAAAAAATAATTGGAATAAAATAACATTTAATTTCATCAAAAATTTCAATTCCTTTCGGAATTTTTTTTCTCGACAGTGGGAAGGATTTTGGGGGTATTTTTGCTCCTAATATGATTGTAATTGACCACCGCAAGCAAATATACTTGTTTCAGAAGAAAATGAAATTTTTTTTTTTTCGACGAAAATCTCTGGCACCCCCCCTTCCCTTTTTTTCGAAAAATTCGATTTTCACTTTTGACAAATTTACTCGACGATTTACAGATAAACAGTCTAATACGTGTCTGTAGGTACCCATGGGACGTATTTCAAGCTCTGTTTCAAAAAATAATTGGAATAAAATAACATTTAATTTCATCAAAAATTTCAATTCCTTTAGGAATTTTTTTCTCGACAGTGGGAAGGATTTTGGGGGTATTTTTGCTCCTAATATGATTGTAATTTACCACCGCAAGCAAATATACTTGTTTCAGAAGAAATTGAAATTTTTTTTTTTTTCGTCGAAAATCTCTGGCACCCCCCCTTCCCTTTTTTTCGAAAAATTCGATTTTCACTTTTGACAAATTTACTCGACGATTTACAGATAAACAGTCTAATACGTGTCTGTAGGTACCCATGGGACGTATTTCAAGCTCTGTTTCAAAAAATAATTGGAATAAAATAACATTTAATTTCATCAAAAATTTCAATTCCTTTCGGAATTTTTTTCTCGACAGTGGGAAGGATTTTGGGGGTATTTTTGCTCCTAATATGATTGTAATTGACCACCGCAAGCAAATATACTTGTTTCAGAAGAAAATGAAATTTTTTTTTTTTCGACGAAAATCTCTGGCACCCCCCCTTCCCTTTTTTTCGAAAAATTCGATTTTCACTTTTGACAAATTTACTCGACGATTTACAGATAAACAGTCTAATACGTGTCTGTAGGTACCCATGGGACGTATTTCAAGCTCTGTTTCAAAAAATAATTGGAATAAAATAACATTTAATTTCATCAAAAATTTCAATTCCTTTAGGAATTTTTTTCTCGACAGTGGGAAGGATTTTGGGGGTATTTTTGCTCCTAATATGATTGTAATTGACCACCGCAAGCAAATATACTTGTTTCAGAAGAAATTGAAATTTTTTTTTTTTCGTCGAAAATCTCTGGCACCCCCCCTTCCCTTTTTTTCGAAAAATTCGATTTTCACTTTTGACAAATTTACTCGACGATTTACAGATAAACAGTCTAATACGTGTCTGTAGGTACCCATGGGACGTATTTCAAGCTCTGTTTCAAAAAATAATTGGAATAAAATAACATTTAATTTCATCAAAAATTTCAATTCCTTTCGGAATTTTTTTCTCGACAGTGGGAAGGATTTTGGGGGTATTTTTGCTCCTAATATGATTGTAATTGACCACCGCAAGCAAATATACTTGTTTCAGAAGAAAATGAAATTTTTTTTTTTTCGACGAAAATCTCTGGCACCCCCCCTTCCCTTTTTTTCGAAAAATTCGATTTTCACTTTTGACAAATTTACTCGACGATTTACAGATAAACAGTCTAATACGTGTCTGTAGGTACCCATGGGACGTATTTCAAGCTCTGTTTCAAAAAATAATTGGAATAAAATAACATTTAATTTCATCAAAAATTTCAATTCCTTTAGGAATTTTTTTCTCGACAGTGGGAAGGATTTTGGGGGTATTTTTGCTCCTAATATGATTGTAATTGACCACCGCAAGCAAATATACTTGTTTCAGAAGAAATTGAAATTTTTTTTTTTTCGTCGAAAATCTCTGGCACCCCCCCTTCCCTTTTTTTCGAAAAATTCGATTTTCACTTTTGACAAATTTACTCGACGATTTACAGATAAACAGTCTAATACGTGTCTGTAGGTACCCATGGGACGTATTTCAAGCTCTGTTTCAAAAAATAATTGGAATAAAATAACATTTAATTTCATCAAAAATTTCAATTCCTTTCGGAATTTTTTTCTCGACAGTGGGAAGGATTTTGGGGGTATTTTTGCTCCTAATATGATTGTAATTGACCACCGCAAGCAAATATACTTGTTTCAGAAGAAAATGAAATTTTTTTTTTTTCGACGAAAATCTCTGGCACCCCCCCTTCCCTTTTTTTCGAAAAATTCGATTTTCACTTTTGACAAATTTACTCGACGATTTACAGATAAACAGTCTAATACGTGTCTGTAGGTACCCATGGGACGTATTTCAAGCTCTGTTTCAAAAAATAATTGGAATAAAATAACATTTAATTTCATCAAAAATTTCAATTCCTTTAGGAATTTTTTTCTCGACAGTGGGAAGGATTTTGGGGGTATTTTTGCTCCTAATATGATTGTAATGTACCACCGCAAGCAAATATACTTGTTTCAGAAGAAATTGAAATTTTTTTTTTTTCGTCGAAAATCTCTGGCACCCCCCCTTCCCTTTTTTTCGAAAAATTCGATTTTCACTTTTGACAAATTTACTCGACGATTTACAGATAAACAGTCTAATACGTGTCTGTAGGTACCCATGGGACGTATTTCAAGCTCTGTTTCAAAAAATAATTGGAATAAAATAACATTTAATTTCATCAAAAATTTCAATTCCTTTAGGAATTTTTTTCTCGACAGTGGGAAGGATTTTGGGGGTATTTTTGCTCCTAATATGATTGTAATTGACCACCGCAAGCAAATATACTTGTTTCAGAAGAAATTGAAATTTTTTTTTTTTCGTCGAAAATCTCTGGCACCCCCCCTTCCCTTTTTTTCGAAAAATTCGATTTTCACTTTTGACAAATTTACTCGACGATTTACAGATAAACAGTCTAATACGTGTCTGTAGGTACCCATGGGACGTATTTCAAGCTCTGTTTCAAAAAATAATTGGAATAAAATAACATTTAATTTCATCAAAAATTTCAATTCCTTTAGGAATTTTTTTCTCGACAGTGGGAAGGATTTTGGGGGTATTTTTGCTCCTAATATGATTGTAATTGACCACCGCAAGCAAATATACTTGTTTCAGAAGAAATGAAATTTTTTTTTCGACGAAAATCTCTGGCACCCCCCCTTCCCTTTTTTTCGAAAAATTCGATTTTCACTTTTGACAAATTTACTCGACGATTTACAGATAAACAGTCTAATACGTGTCTGTAGGTACCCATGGGACGTATTTCAAGCTCTGTTTCAAAAAATAATTGGAATAAAATAACATTTAATTTCATCAAAAATTTCAATTCCTTTAGGAATTTTTTTCTCGACAGTGGGAAGGATTTTGGGGGTATTTTTGCTCCTAATATGATTGTAATTTGACCACCGCAAGCAAATATACTTGTTTCAGAAGAAATTGAAATTTTTTTTTTTTCGTCGAAAATCTCTGGCACCCCCCCTTCCCTTTTTTTCGAAAAATTCGATTTTCACTTTTGACAAATTTACTCGACGATTTACAGATAAACAGTCTAATACGTGTCTGTAGGTACCCATGGGACGTATTTCAAGCTCTGTTTCAAAAAATAATTGGAATAAAATAACATTTAATTTCATCAAAAATTTCAATTCCTTTAGGAATTTTTTTCTCGACAGTGGGAAGGATTTTGGGGGTATTTTTGCTCCTAATATGATTGTAATTGACCACCGCAAGCAAATATACTTGTTTCAGAAGAAAATGAAATTTTTTTTTTTTCGACGAAAATCTCTGGCACCCCCCCTTCCCTTTTTTTCGAAAAATTCGATTTTCACTTTTGACAAATTTACTCGACGATTTACAGATAAACAGTCTAATACGTGTCTGTAGGTACCCATGGGACGTATTTCAAGCTCTGTTTCAAAAAATAATTGGAATAAAATAACATTTAATTTCATCAAAAATTTCAATTCCTTTAGGAATTTTTTTCTCGACAGTGGGAAGGATTTTGGGGGTATTTTTGCTCCTAATATGATTGTAATTGACCACCGCAAGCAAATATACTTGTTTCAGAAGAAAATGAAATTTTTTTTTCGTCGAAAATCTCTGGCACCCCCCCTTCCCTTTTTTTCGAAAAATTCGATTTTCACTTTTGACAAATTTACTCGACGATTTACAGATAAACAGTCTAATACGTGTCTGTAGGTACCCATGGGACGTATTTCAAGCTCTGTTTCAAAAAATAATTGGAATAAAATAACATTTAATTTCATCAAAAATTTCAATTCCTTTAGGAATTTTTTTCTCGACAGTGGGAAGGATTTTGGGGGTATTTTTGCTCCTAATATGATTGTAATTGACCACCGCAAGCAAATATACTTGTTTCAGAAGAAATTGAAATTTTTTTTTCGTCGAAAATCTCTGGCACCCCCC